>NC_134852.1:62860649-63492524 GCF_049852395.1 Peromyscus maniculatus bairdii | reverse complement strand
CTTCCACATGATAATTTCATCACATGATAATCTCAAAAGGTAACTGGTTAGTTTGTAGTAGGCTTGCTGTGATCATCACTCATTGATAGCTGTGACGACAGTGGAGAAAGCTGAAGACTGAGTTATTGGGCTTGAACATCCAACAGACTCCTACACAGATAGTTAGTTTAGACCTTCAGAAAGGAAAATCCAAACTTGTTCAGTTCTTGGCTTTTTTAGTGCCAGTTCAGGGCTTCACATAGATTGATAGTAGGTAGGATTAGCCAAACAAGGGTAACTTAGGAGGAAATATTTTGCAGGGATAAAGAGGAGGAAGTCTGCAATGACTGTCATGTTACTAAGGTCAACACATAATATAACACCAGTGAGAAAAAGAGAAGGGAAGGATTGTTCAGATGAGGGTATCTCAAACTATGGCACAGTTCCAAGAAATTCTTGCTACCACTAATAGTCACCATTGATTGTTAAAATAGTAGGGCATTTTGCTTCATCTAATACATTTACTGGAGTCAGTCACTTGCCATGAGCAATTTTTGTGAGACCATTGGGATAGATACATAAGTTTAGTACTAAGAACCCCAGTTATATTTGCTTCTTTGATCAGGAGACTTGGACATCACATTGCCATAAACAGCACAGCTTGGCCAAATACAGGATTATGGAACCTGCCCAGAATATGTTCTAGTAAGTCTGGGCTTGGTCTTAGAATTTGCATTTCTAATGAGTTTTGCATGGTACTGCCAGGAACTTTCTGTCACTATTCCAAAATACTGGAGATAATTAATTTTAAAAACTAAAGGTTAACTTTGCCTCACTGTTTCGAGTTTCCTATCCATGATCTGTTTCTTTGTAGCTTAAGGACTATGGCAGGACAGAGATCATGGAATAAGCTTTCCATACCTTAACATGCCCTATTTCTTGACTTGGGGAGCAAAGATGAAAAAGAAAGCTTTCGGGTTCTGATGTTTTAGTGCATCATGGTATTTGTCTCAGTTCTTGAAATTTTTATTATGGAGCACAGGTGTTCACAAAGTGTAAGAAGAGGGGGACTAGAAATGGGGGTCAGGCTATAACAGTCAAATGCCTGGCACAAGGGACCTGCTCCAGTAGTCAGGCCCTACTGACTAAAGGTGCCACAGCCTTCAGTAAAGCTTCACCCCCTGAAGAACTAGCACCTGGACATGAGCCCCACAATCCTCCTCATGAACATGGACCTTAGACCTTCTCCAGGCACATGTCCTGATAACATCTACCCTGGGGAACAAACTTTTAGGACATGGATGTTTGGAGGGACACTTAAGAGTCAAAATACAATAGTTAAAATTGACAGTGTACATTGCAAGGTATTATTTTATATGAAAAAAAAAGATATCTTTTTAAAAGTAAGACTTTTATACACTGAAATTCACTCTTTAGAAAGAAAAAATGTTGAAATTTTATCTAGTAAAACATTGAATATTTCCCTTAGGAGACAGTTATTCAGAAAAATCCACGTAATTTAAGATGAAGATATAGTAAGAGCTCTTTCCTGGCAAGAAAACCCCTGAGGCTGTTTCATGGCTTTGATTAGTACCTCCTTCAATGTAACTCAACTGCCCTGAGACACCTCAACAGTTAACAGTTTGTATATTAAAACAGTGCATGGAAAGTTCACAGGATGTTCAGGTCCTAAGAGCTGAAGAGTCCTAAGAGTAAAGTAGAAAAGTAAGATTTATTCATAAAATCTATTAATCTCATGGAAACAAATCTTAAAACATTATATCCACAGCAGGTGGAGAAAAATACCGAACCAAAAGTGTTCTTTAAAGAAATATTCAAATCCCCCAGCAGGTTTCCTTCTATAAAGTTTGGGTAAGAATTGCAGGGAGTCATTTGGATAATCAGGTACTTAAACTATGGCTCGGGATAAAGAAAAAAAAAAATGATTTTCCTGAACAACATGGGTACCAAAAGATAAAAATAAATAATAAAAAAAGAACTTCAATCTGGCACAAGGATGGGAGAAATGAAGCAGAAATGTAATGAAACACATGCCCAGTGATACCACACAGGGCCTCTTTTATTCGACAACTAAGTAGAAGATAAAACTAAGAAAAACACCTAAGTGGATGTCTAATCTGTGCACAGACATGATGGAGCAGCTAGTTAAGTTACTACTCTACTGGACTGAATGATAGCAATAAGATCTTCATCTGAGAACCAATACTGAGGAGATGAGGGCTGTGAGCTGATAATGATCATTTAGCTTTATTAAAACAAAAAACATTCCCTCTCCAAAAAAAATTAATAATAACACTAGTCATCAAATCATCACTGCTGGCAGCAGGGAAGCAAATCCACATGTATTGTCTTGCTCAGAATAGTTTTTACAGGACTTCACTGAAAGCAACAATACAAAGACAGATTAAAGATATCCTACAGTTGATGATGAGGTTCCTCAATTATAGGCAAATATAGGCAAAAATCAAAAAAATAAATTTTGCTTTTAGAGATATTATTCTACTGTCTACAAAGTCCATGAAACCATCAGTTGTTATTTTTTTTGTATTAACTGAGAGTCTCAAAATCATTTTCAAAATGATTTTCAAGAATCCTATGAAGCCAGTGTAAGAATTGAAAACTGCACATAGTTCACCACATATTGTGGGCCCAGCATCCCCTCCTTTATTTTGTTTAGATTTAGACTTAGCATAAAAACATCTGCATTAAGTCATTCTGTTTAATAAGTGTAAATGTTCAAAATACATAAATACGTTTTAAATGTGGTATTTTAATACAGAAAAAATATCCATAAGGAAAATCTCACCATAAACTGCCCATGGATTGAGATGCCAAAATTAAATGAAAATAATATTCCCCTGCATTCCACTTGATATTTAACCCTTACAGAGAATTTGCTGAATGCTAATGAAGCAATAGCCTTCAATACATCACTTTAGGTTCTCTATGTAGGAATCATTCATTAGTCATGCTTCTGAGGTGCCCATCTCCTAACACTTCCCTGGCATCCTCCTCCTGGACTCCTTATGGTTCTGGCTCTGTGATTATTATGGTCTGATGGCCTTCTACATTTTCCCTAACTATTCAGTTTTGCTCCACACTCTGGAGGATTTCATTTTGGATTTTGGTATCCTAATTTTCATGGTTATTTTGTCTGACAGGAGGTGTCCTTGACTGATATAGGCTACTCAGTAATGTTTTCATGATATCTGAGAATATAACCTCATTTCAAGGTGGGATAGTTTCAAATGTAATTTCTTAAGAGATCACTAAGATTAGGATGATCCCTAAATAAGAATGTTGCATGGACATAGAAGCAGAGAATTAAATGTTGTCAGTGTAACAGAGGATCAGAAATAGTTGGAACCAGCAAAAGATAGGAATAAAAACCAGGAGAGCAGTATATAAAGCAAACCTTTCCTGCTGAATAATGGCTGCTTCATACTTTTAGTTTCTATGAATTTGATGATATTGTTTCCTTTAAATCACTTATTTTGTGATATACTTCATCATATGAGACATGGAAACAAATAGAGATTTTAGTACCGGTACTAAGGTAATAATATAACCAATAGCTTTCAAATATGGCTTAGGAGTTAGGTAAAAACAAGTGAAAAATTGGGATGGAAGCAGGAAAAAATACATTGCCTTGAATAGATTGATTGCTAAAAATATTAACATTGAAGGTGCTTTTTATAGGCTCTTGGAGATTAGTTGCATGATACTGAAGACTGGAAGACTAGGCATCCTTTAAAAAAAGAATAAATAAATAGATAAATAAATAAATAAATAAATAAATAAATAAATAAATAATAAATAAATAAATATTGCAGAAAAGTCAGCTGCTAGTATGTGGCAAAACAATAGAACTTGTAAGCATTGGGCTTATGTATTTTATTGAGGAGTCTGCAAGCAAAGAAGAAACTTCCCTGGCTTCACTTTACTGCTTATAGCAGTTAACAGGCTTTTTGTACCCCATAATAGATTTCTCCACCCATGCAGTAAGCCAGTCAAGCCAAATTTAAAATGTAAAAGACCAGGTTTAAATTGGGCAAAGCATCTCCTGCGTGAGTCCTCCAGCCCCCAGAGACTGAGGCAGGAGAAGGAGCAGGAGAAAATCACATAGCCAAACTAAAGAAGGGCACTTGTGTACCCTGTAGTCGAAGGGTAATGATGTGTCTGCCATGAGCTAGGTTTGGACCCAAATATGGTACAAGATACCTGAGACTTTAGGGAGGAGCTACCATAGTCACAAAGAATACAGGATTGAGGTTTTTGTTTTTGTTTTTGGTCTTTTTTGAGCCTTCCTTTTGGTAGAGATTCTTTGAGAGGGCAGGGTTTGGAGAGAAGAATGAGACTTTTGCATGGGTGAGCTGGAGACTCCGACTAAACATCCTGACTTTTCTGGGTATATGGGTGCCAGTTCAAATCTGGCTGCTTCCTCTTAGCATGGGACACCATGGGGAGGGAGAATAAGGAGTCAGTAGCCTCATGCTCAATGGGAGGTATGGGTGAAGAAGTACCTGGTTAACTGCCACCCTGGAGCCCTCAGTACCCATTGCAGGTGGAAGCAGAAAGGCAAGTTGCTAGGAGAAAAAAATAGGGCTAGTCATTGGGACAAGTGAAGACTGCCAGAAAGAATGGAATGGAGAGTTTCCCTTGTTGTATTGACTAAATTCTTCAAACAATTTGTAGAGTGACTTGATATTAGTTTGCACCAGGTCAAATTTGTTGACAAAGTTGCAGCACTCTTTCCCCAGGACATGTAGGTGTATGTAAAACAGCTGGAACAGATTTACAACTTGATATCATAGCAAAGGCTATGGCTTTGGTTTAAAAGGCATGGGTATTTTTTCTTTGTCTAGAGAGCCTGGTTTTAGACTGGTGAAACATTCCTCTTGAAGTCTATACTTAAAAGTCAACCAGAGCGGTGGGCACTTCCTCCAGCCTCCACTTCATTGGATGTATTGGACGAAGTCCCTGCCTAGGTTTGTATTGCTTTTGGATATCCAGAATTAAACCTTGCTTTTGCATTCCAGCATGCTTGTCTTTGGTGGTCTCTCTGGGGGTCATGATCTGGGCACAACACTGAGGTATTCCTATCTTATGATGCAGCAAGACAGTGACCTAAGCTGTCTGGCAAAGGTTCTCTTCACCTGAGTTCTATTCAGAATAACGAAGACTAATTTAGGAATGTATGTCTAATCTTGCTTTTACTAATATTGTTATATTAAGATTTCAAAAGTTTGGAGTTCAACATTAATAGAGTTCTAAGAGATGCTTACTGTTTGGGTCATAAGCTCAAGATTTTAGATTTCTTTTAGTTGTCTTCCAAATATAAACTTAAGGTGTTTTTCATCAAGCCAAAGACATCTCTGTCCAATCTATACCTGGCTGTCTGGACAGAAGGAAAATGTACATGCTTTTAAACCAAATCTATAGTTTTTTGCTAGGGCTTAAAAATTCATATAGGTTTCAGAGGATCAAAAAGTCATAAAACTTGGAACCACTTCACAGAGGTCAATAGGACTCCAGATAAGTACAGCTTAAATTCCTGTCTATTCCTGGGGATGGTATTTTTCTCTCTCCTGGTCTTGGGACTTCTGTCCTTTCCAATTACTAAGGCTATAGGCCTAGAAGTTCCAAATAATTTCATAAATTTTAAATTCTGTTCCTAGTTTAAACTTGTCTCAATCAGTTTTTACTTGGATGATATACATATCCAAGCATCATTTGCTGACTACAACCTCTGGACTTTCTGAAAACTGACATGGACTAGCCCAGACAATGTGATTGTTCCCTTTCTCTACAGCTGAGTAAGATAACCACATGTGTCAGGGACAAGGACAGAAACTCTAGTTAGTGGAAAAATACAGACCCCCAATAAGACAGGGAACTAGATCAGCTTACAGTCAGGTTGCCTAGCAACAGGACATTGAGTCAGAGCCCTTGACCCTCTCACCCTGTAAACATCCTACACAAACATCCTGTTAGCTTGCCCCACCTTATGCAGATGACAGCGTCTTGCTCCCCTCACCCTGCAGAAACTATATAAACCTTTCTGAAAGGAAATAAAGTGGCACCTTGATCAGAATCTTGGATCTATGAACCAAAGGCTGAGGGGCCCCCAACTGGATCAGGCCACCTGAACGGGTGAGACAGTCAGTTGGCTTGATCTGTTTGGGAGGCAGCTGTGCATTGGTGCCAGGTCCTGGGCTCGTTGCATGAGTTGGCTGTTTGAATCCTGGGACTTATGCAGGGACACTTGGCTCGGTCTGGGAGGGGGGAATGGACCTGCCTGGACTGAGTCTACCAGGTCAACCCCGGTCCTCGGGGGAGACCTTGATCTGGAGGAGGTGGGAATGGGGGGTGGGCTGGGGGGAGGGGTGGGCAAGAGGGGGAGAACAGGGGATTCTGTGGCTATTATGTTGAACTGAATGGTGTTGTAAAATAATAATAATAATAATAATAATAATTAAAAAAAAAAAAGAATCTAAACTTGGTGTGTTTTCCTTTGTATCTCCTGTCCCTACATTCCCTCCTTAGGGTGGTTGAGAACCCGCTGAAGCCCTGCAGGCGGGGCACACATGCTTCTAACAAACGCCCTGTTGCCTAGCCTTTGACTAGCTTTCAGTCTTATTGGGCAAAAACACCCCAGGGTCAGCTCAAGGCAGTTACAGAAGAGAATATGTCATCCTGTGTGCCCTGCCCATAATAGGTTGAAATAATGAGTCAAAAGGAAACTCCCTGGCATTAAAGACAAAATGGCTTACTATAATGTCCTCTGACATATAATAGGTCCAGAACTGTCAATTGATGAATTTATTAACTGAAATGGTTTTGCAATAAGATAAGATAATTGACCTTTTTTTATACAGAACTAAGGAGGTATTACACTGTTTTAAGAAATTACTTCTGGATAAATCATTCAGGATTATAATCTGGTTATACTCAAAGATCAGAACTGCAGGATCTTAAGAATGGCAATAGATGTAAATGTCATAGTCCTAGAAAATTCTGGTAGCTAATAGTTCTTAGGTCTCAATTCCTTTGAACATCTGGACAGATAAGACTCATGATTCAGTCCTGTCATTGGTACTTGTGAAGGGGGAATGTGGTGGGGCCAAAACAGCTTGACCACACAGCTGCCATGACCAGCTGACTGGCAGGCAAAACCTGGATCCAGGAAAATCCATAAGCTGATACCACCCTGGCACCACCCAGGAATGTGCCAGCATCTAAGGGGAAGTACCTGTCATTCCAAACATTCCAACCATTAGATGAAATTAGATAAGATCCCTAGATGTCCCTGAGTTTAGAACACACCTATTTCCCTTTTACCAAGATAACCTTAAACAAATGTCAGCTAATCAGGGTCCTGAACCCTGGAAATCCCCTCAACCCAACCACTACTATGATAAAAACTCTACCCCACCTGGGCTCAGGGCTCTCTGCTATCCCTGCTGTGTTGAACAAATGGAGAGTCCAAGCTTGAGTTTGAAGTAAAGGCTCTTTGCCTTTACATATGGGATTTGGTCTTCCTGGTGGTCTTTTGGATGTCCCCATGATCTGAGCATAATAGTAGCAAGCTGAAGATTCCAGTAGAATGTGAGCTAAAATGCTTAAATAGAAGAAAGAATTATTAATAAAAGAAGAACCTGAATGAAAATTAGGAACTAAAAACTGAAGAGTTGTAAAATCCCCAGTATATTTAAATTACAAAAGACTCTAAAGCAAAGATTGCCTGGAGCCTGGAGCTTGTTCCCTTGAGTTACTGGATTTTAGACTTAGTTTCCAGAAGTGTGACAGTATTCATTTCTGTTGTTTTAAGCAACACAGTTAGTTGATGATGATTGTTAATCCCAACGGGCAAAAATAAGACTACTACCACAATTTTTCAGCCAAATTTGAAACAATTGATTTTTCTTGGGGTGCACACAAGAGCTGTCCAGCAACTGCCTTCTAAATTGAGCCAGCAGTCAGGAATACCTGCTTTAGGATCATTTTAAGGAGTAAAATCATGAGTAGTTGCAGAGCAAGTTTATATGCAGAAGACAATGGAGTAGTAATAAAGTACAGAAAAAAAAATCTCAAAAAAACCAACCAAACAAACAAAAACAGGCAGTGACATGTAGGTAGTCACTGATTAGGGAGGGTTAGGTTGGTTAGGGAGGGTTTCGGTGTTCTTGAAAACAAGTCAAGGTCAAGGTTTGGAGCAGGTCAGGGTCCAGGAAACAGACTTAAAAAGAGAAACGCAGCTCTTTCAGTAAGTGGAAACTTATATTTAACAGTACAACATAATGTGTTCTGCCTTCAAAATGAAGTCAGGCAGGTTCCTCACTATCTTTTAGTATGGCTGTTGCAATTTCAAAAAAAAAGAAATGGCCTCCATAGGCCCACTGAGAGCGGCACTATTAGGAGGTGTGTCCTTGTTGGAGGAAGGGTTTCACAGTCTCCTACTGCAGATCAAGATGTAGATAAGTAACTTCGCTAGAAGTCAGAGTCATTGAATTCCATTTTACTTGACAAAAGTGACAGTTTCAAACTATCAAAGTTAAAGACCCTACTTTCAAGCATCTTGGCTATTGTGTTTATAATGACAGCTTGTTATATTCCAACAAGCTTTTCTAAGCTTAAAAGACATTTATTTTGTGTGCTAGGAAATGAGGCTGACTACAAATTCATCTGGCAAATTCCCCTTTCCCACACTAATGGCATGAGGCATGAAGTGTTTGCACTTCACTGAGAAGCAAACATTTTTTTAAAAATATTCTGTGACTTAAACAGAATGAAAAAATGCAGATTTCTCCTGTTCATCTGGAAATTCATTGCTTCCATTTCAGACTATTGCTTTGTATTAATCAAATGGTATGAATTTAAACCTTCCAATACCTCCAAATATCATTGTTTGAGGAAGACAGATATCATCCATGTAACTAAACTTTTTCAATTTACTCCTGTGAATGTCAATGGCAGCGGTATATTCTGGGGAACATGATAGCTGATTTACCTGATGTAGAAAGTTTGCAGGGTAGTTACCCAAACCCCAAAGGTACAGCCTTTACCGTTACAGAAGAATGGCACAGCTGACTATAATAGGGAAAAATATAATCTTTCCATGTAAGAGTAAAGTGAGCATTGACAACCTCCCATACAACATTACTGTGCTCCCTTGCCTTACATTTGTGTGAATTATGAAGGATATTTCTAATGCAAAGAAGAGGCAGGCCTGATTCTGAATATGTCGGAATTTAAAAGCCAAAGTAGAGAGTCATATTCTAATATCAAAGACTTTCATAAAGTTTTCTTCATATATTTCTCAACTGCATGAGAGATGAGACAACAAATGAGTGTGTGAGTCATTTAGGGCAGGACTTTGTGTGGTTTAAATGATTTCTATTGGCAGTTATTACAAACTTCTCACAATGTCACCTGTCTCTCTTAAATCTTAACATGATCAATGCTATTGTTCTGGATTCATAAAAAAAAAAAAAAAAAAAAAAAAAAAAGCTTTGTGTTAATAGTGTCCCACTGAACAGAGGACACTTGCACATACCTGTTCTGCTGTTTCTGGTTAAAATTCTTCCCTTTGTTTCTCCTTTTCCTTCTTGCAGAGTCTAGGCTACTCTTCCATTTTTATTTCTTCAACATTAATGAATCAGTACACTCATTTTACACATGGAGATTGGCAAAATAAGATGTCATTTCTGGCATTGTTTTTTTTTTGCATTCTTTTTAAAGGCTTCAAGAAGCAAATTATTTTGCTGAACATTCTTCCCCATGAATTCTTGAATTTGGGGGAGGGTTCTTATCATGTAAGCATATGGATGCACAATTTTATCATTAGTTAAGCTATTTTACAAGACTTTCAAAATAACTTTCATATTTGAAGGTAATTCAAACAAGTTTACTTGTGCGAATAAGTCAAGAGCCCAAGTGTTTGTGCATTAGGTTATGCTCTGTCCAATTAAAGGCAGCTTTGTGCTCATTTGCAAATCTGTGTCAATATGCCCTGTTTACAAATATGTTTGTGTTTTAGATTATGATTTTATGTATTTTCTGATATTGTACAAGTTTCCAATTTAATTAATGAGATGATAAAGTGTTTAAGGCAGGTCAATTTTGTGCCTGCTAGAAAGCTGCTAGTGTATGTATACATGTAACAATAACTCTAGGTTATATTTCAGCAGTATTGTTTTTTTACTTTGGGATGTCAAACATTTCAATTAAAAAAAACTGATTATTTCAAGAAGAAAACTATTAAAGACAAAATAATAAATGACAACCTTAAACATGATAACTTTAAAACAATGAAATTTCTGGTCCCAGAGTAGCTAACCTTTCAGGAAATATTTGATTCCTGAGTTAATGCAAATTAATTCATGTGATTTGCTGTTGACAAAATAGAGAATCAACGTATTTGATTAAGTTGGCCAATATTGCCTTTCCAGGAAAAACGATGAACCTACAAAGTTAATGCACAGCTTACTTATAAAAACCATGTAGACGTTCCCCCCATTCCACTCCATTTTGTTTCACTGTGGTTCCAAGGGTACCACAGAGGAGAATGAGATTTACACCGCTCTCATTAGTGATTAGTTCCACAAAAGTGGGACTTCGAATACAAAAATTTGCTTGGGCTTCAGATGTGTCATCAGTTCTTGGTGACCTGAAGAGGGACAGCTGAGCAGACTGGTGCATTTTCAGAGACTCATCCTTTTCTGTCTGACTGAGCTGTAAACTGAACTTGAGCAGCTTTGGAAGACCAGGAACGTAGTGGCCTTGCCGGGCAGGGCTGAGAGCAGGCTGCTGTGCTGAAGATGTTTGTGAGCTGAGAAGGCTTTCTCCTCCCCTAACACCATGTTTATTCCTGCTCAAGCAGCTCAGTTAATGGGTGAGTGCATCTCCCCTGTTTGTGTCTCTGCTTTGTTCACTATTATCTGAAATGTTTCTATCCTGCTTCTTCCTAACCAGGCACCCTCTCTAAATGCAATTCTCCATCTTCTATGTTCAGGACTTGAGATTGAGCTCCCAGTTGCCAATAAAGTTCTAAAGCCACTTTGTAGTTATAAAAGAAGGACAGTAGAGGGACAGTTCTATAGCTTTTCCCATTTGCTCTTTACAAAACAAAACACAACAGAATTTCTGTGTTACTATGCTATTTTTTTAAGTATTTACCTTAATATTTTATATTTAGCTTCGTCATACCAATGGTGATGTGCCATTTAAAGCTATCTCTTGTGTTTGTTTAGTTGTAAATAAGGGCAAGTTAATGTCTTTATCCTCTCTGTTGTCTCTTTTAAAAACTATTATTTCAGTAACAAGAAAATATCACATTCAGATAAACAATAAATACAAAATTTGGAAATGATCTGCACATTAAGGTGTAAATCCTAGAAGTCACTCTTGCAGAAAACAGTAGCTTGTTAAAATGCAATAATGCACTTTTACTTCTTAATGCTGTGAGATGGTCTTTCTGTATGGTGTAAATATATGCTGATACCATTGGTTCATGAAAAAACTGCTTTGACCTATGGCAAGACAGGAGACAGCCAAGTGGGAAATCCAAGAGAGATACAAGGAGAAGTCACTGCCAGCTGCAAACTGAGAAGCAAGATGTAATAGCACTCAGGTAAAGCCATAAGAATTGCAGTGATACATAGATTAAGAGAAATGGGTTGATTTAAGATGAGAGAGCTAGTTAGTAATAAGCCTGGGCCATAGACCAAACAACTTGTAATTAATATAAGCCTCTGTCTGTTTCCTAATGGCTGCAAAACATCTACATCCTAAAGGGTATGTATGGCCACTTGTCAGCACATGTCTAAATGCTCTGTTTTGTTTTGGTTTTTTTTCCCCAAGTGGAAAGGACAGAGAAGAGCACCTGGGGCAACCATAGGATCACAAAGGTCCTTCCAGCAGAGGTTGTCTTAGTCCAGTGCTGTCTACCTGAATAGAGATTAAGATCCTTCCTGTACCTACACTGAAGGTCTCTGAAATACCATCAACAACAACTGCTAAGGGTGCCCAGCAAAGGATGGCCTGCTCATCACAAGTACTGAACTGAAAATCCCAGAGGTGTTTGAGGTACTAATTCAATGTATATTGCTCATGAAACAATAAACTTATATACTGGTAATTAATGACTTATAGAGGCAGATGGTGATAAATATTAATATTTTCTGTGGAAGTTCGGTATTTCACTTACATTTTCCTTAGGAATCCTGAATATATGAAGACCATCAATATCAGACAACACTACACAGAGTTTACTCACAAGGACACTCTCTAAATGAAGCCCTATTGTGTGCATTGCAGCCCAGAGATTCTGATTTCAACAAAGGCAAACATGAGCAGGAGACATGGTCTCTTATCATTGGCATTGGTCAAGTCATTGCTGAGTAACATGAGTAGGTACAGTAAGACGCTAGCTATGGATTTGTCATTCCTGAAACCTTTTCAGCATGAGGAATATTGTAAGTCAGAAAAACACTTTCTGGTTCTACAATACTCAGAGCTATGTTTTAACTTAAATGTAATTACAAATCAATACATTCTCCAAAACTTGAACACCCACATACATGCACATGCACAATTATAGACAGAAAGAGAGAGGAGGAGATGGGATTGGTTGAGATAGAGACCTTGAAAAGTATTTAGTGTTATTTTTGTGGATAAGGGATTGCTGGAATTGAAGAAAATACATATTTAAATTATATCTACAGACTAGTATAGATTATATAGATTCAAATTTCCCTGTGTTAACAAGCAAGTAAAAATCTGTTGAAAATATAACCATGAATTTTGAATTTGGTGTAGAGAAAAACATCTAACAATCAGTATGTTAGGTTTTACAATTAAACTAAAATTGAAAATGTTAAGACTTACAAATTTGGAAATTTTATAATTTGATTATGTTATATCCTTTAGCAGTGAAATATTATAGTTACTATACTCATCTTTGTCTACACAAAGCATAAACAGCTAGTAGTATTCATCTTTTAATATTTTCACAACTTTCATGTTACTAAGCCTTATATGTTGTCTAAAACTAAGTATAATTAATTTCCATCATGCAGATTAAACTTAGCTGTGATTGATAAGCCCAGATTTCCAGATTCACTAAGGACTGATGACCTGTTGTCATTATTTATTACTTCTCACTATTATAGTCACAGCCCCTGTGGATTTGTGTGATGGATATATCATTAATGAGGATACTGTGACTCAATTTTGAGCTTCAAAAATCTTTCATGAAATAATATGGTTCACATATAAAAATGTTCTTCAAGAGAACATTTTCTCTTTTTCATGTATTATACTAAATCTATTTCAATACGGTAAAGTTTTGTACTTTTGTCTACTCATCTTTGCAGTGAGGGGAGAACAGGCCTGGCAGCAGAAAAAAAAATGTAGACATAGAATTACTTCTATGTACTTCAAAGAGATATATCATTTTGCTGTTAAGAGAGGCAATGGATGTTCTGCCCTGGAACCAAATAAGCTTTGAGTGTCAGTGGAACTAATTTATGAGTGAACAGATGAGGGAAATGAATTATTTCATGGAGACAATAACTTTGAAATATTGATGTCATGGAGGTGAACATCTAAAATTACACTATCTTCATTTTAGGAAATTGCAACTTAAATACATAACTCCTTATTTTTGGAAAAAAATAAAGAAAATGTTCAGCTGTCATTACCAGGGTATCCTCTGACAAGACTGCAATGCCTGTGGATTCGTACAGGGCACAGAGATGAACCAATCTATAGACAGTTTCAGGGAACAGCTTCTGCTTTGGTGTACATGAACAACCACTTATTTAGTGGAGGCCTATTGACTGTGATTGGTTAGCACACTAACTAGGATTGGACTGGACAGTGAACACTCACATCATCAGGGTCTCTATTTGGAGGAAGTATATAAAAAGAAATGTGGAGAGTGAACACTGTTCATCAAGCCAGATACCTTCTACTCACACTCCTTCAAAATTCAATATTCTGACCCCTGGGAATATTCAGGACCATGGTGTGCCATGCATTTTATTTACAAGCACAGTGTATCAGGTATACTGACTTCCTGGTCATACCCGCATTTTCTCCTACAGTGTTCCCACATAGGACAAAGAGGAGAACATCAAGAATGTATTTTCCTAGAATCCTCCTGATAAATATCAGAATCATAGCAGTGAGGATGCTGTGAAGATGCACAAAGCCACACTGTCTACAATACCCATACTCTCAGCTATAAAGTCAATAAATATGGGTGATTTGGGTCATTACTTTTTTAACCATATCTGTGATATGCAAATATCTTTGTAAATAGGGCTGAGAAAATTGTACACCATCATATTTTTTTTAAATGGCAAGAACCACATGTTTAAGATAATGTACCAAGAACCAATCTCTAAACCCTTCGTGTGCATTTAAGTCTTTATTTCTCCAATTCAAGCTCTTTGAACACTGGTAGTAACCAGGCACTATCCTGAACTATTTAATGTATTAGAATTCTTTAAATATTGCCTTCCACTTCTAGAAAAAAAAAACTCAGATGTACACATTTTTTTTACATTAAACTTTACGAAAAGTCTATTGCATTAACTAATTCATGTTAATGATTTTTTTTCTTCAATGGTATATGGAAGAGGAGAAGAAAGAGACCTGGGCACAAGGTCGGAAACTCACTGCACAGCATAGTATAGCATAGACAGCAGCTGCTCTCAGCCTTGATCCAGGCTGCATCCACCTCACTGCCTGAATTCTGAAAATCATTTCCACATTCTTGGTGATAAGGACAGTTATCATCATGCAATATATAAAAACATTCATTTAGCATTCAAATGATGTTGAATGCATAGTGATACTTAGCAGTATGTAGAACATATCTAAACTTGATCAGATTGCAAAAGAAAAACATAATGAGTGTCTGGGCATGACAATTCCTCTCAATAAAGTAGTGAATGCCTCACCACATCCAGTCACCTTTGCTTTAATAAATTGACTGTAAAGCCTCTGCTTAAAAATTCATCTGCTTTATTTATTAAGGGTTTGAATTTGTGCTCACATGGATTTGTGGGACTCTTCATTATTATAACCTTGACTGAAAACTCATAGGAAGAAGGATGAAATGTCAAAGTGATTATTCTGAGACTGGATTAGTTAATACTGGAAAGAGGTCATTTTCTCCCTGTCCTCCTGTGTTCTTTTTATATCTGCAATAAGAATCTCTCATTGCTGACAAGTGGGCTTCAGTTCACACAGCAATGTCAAATGATTAGTAGTAGCTTCTTGAAGCAAATTACAGAGGGAGACTGTTGTAGCAGGAATCTTAAAGGTTCTTATTAATAAAATCAAACCCGAGGCCAGTTATTGGGGTGAATACTGGAAGGTCAGAGGGACAGAACAAGCCACAGCAAACCTCACCTGGTCCACTTCTCAGCTGGTCTTGTTTCCTCAGACTGGAAGCTTCTGTGTTCTCATCCCAATGGCTCTCTGCTGAACTGCTGCTCAAAAGCCTGAAGCTTAACCAGCCGAATGCTTAACCAGCCACATGCTTAACCAGCCAAATGCTTCTAGTTTCTGGTCCTCACGCCTTATATACCTTTCTGCTTCTACCAACTCCCTAGGATTAAAGGCTTGCTTCCTGGGATTAAAGGCGTGAGTCACCATGCCTGGCTGTTTCCAATGTGGCCTTGAACTCACAGAGATCCCAGATGGATTTCTGCCTCTGGAATGCTAGGATTAAAGGCGTGTGCTACCACTGCCTAACTAGTGGCTTTTCTGTTCTCTGACCCCAGATAAGTTTATTAAGGTACACAATATTTTGGGGAACACAATACCACCACAGACTGTGAAATCAATCCACTGTCAGCAGGGAGAACAACTCTAGAAGATTCTACAGTCTGCCTTGTGCCAGTGATGAAGACTGGTAATGTTAGATTATCTCTATCTCATATTCCTAGGATCTTCTGTTGATCTAGTCTACTAAGTAAGTGGAAAACAGCTGATTATTTTCTCTTAAAGTTGAGGTAAGTCTTGCATCTCAGTTGTCACCTAATCTTAGAGTATCTGGTCTTTAATTACTCACTAACAATTGATAAATTACATAGACAACTCTTTTGTAAGGATGTCATAAAAGTCTTTGCAGATGGATTAAGTGCTATTTATAACAATAATTATAGTCAAATATATACTAAATGAGTCTACCATGACTTATTAATCTGTATCATTGAAGACTTGAAAGTTTAATGAGAAGGAGAGGGGATAAAAGCAAAGCAGAAATATGGCAAGGAGTTCTCTGTTGAAAGAAAGTACAAGCAGTTTCAAGAACTCAGAAAACAGGAAGTGACTCTACAAGGGGAGGGACAGATAGTGGTCCTCCCAGACAAGGAGTGAGGAGTCTATACTCTCTTCTTTCTAGGGTTTACAGCTAGTGGAGAACTTGTGTTTCATTTTGTATAGCTGGAGGCCAAAAGTGGGTATTTGTAACAATCTGACTGAGGTGGGACTACATACATATTGAGGATTTTTCTTGAACAGAGTAAAGAGAACACATAACTGGTCTTAAAAGCTAAATATAAAGTGAATACTAGTGGATTGTTTTTACTTAGATATGTCAGAAATTAGAAAAGGGTTAATGACAGAAAAAGAGGCTTGAAGAAAAGTGAGTGGGCAGTGTCATATAACATATGCACTACAAAAAAGCAAAGACGAGTACTGGGGGACAGAAGGTTACAGGTAGGTGTGGGTAAACAGGGAGATGGGGGAGTGTGTGAGAAATCAACCAGAACTGTTCACAAATGAAAATGCCATAAAGAAACAGGTTTTTCTGTGTGCTAATTTAAAACTAAAGAAGATTGTGAATGCTATTTTGAACTATTAAATATAATATTAATTAGCATATTACTTTTAAAGATCTGCATATGCCAAGTTGCTATAATATCTCCCAAAGTAATTTAATTATCTGTGAACCACCCCCATTCTTTCCTCCCTACCAACTGTTTGAAATGACAATCTTATCATATGCTTAGAAAAAGTCACAGTCACATATATAATTCTGTGGGTCATGTTTTCCAGCCTTTATTTCAGTCTGTGATTGGAACCTGATGTCTGCAGATGCCCAGGCAAGGAAGAGGTTCTCGAACTAAGGAAAGGAGGAGCAATGCCCTATGTAACTTATAATTTTATTCATAGGCATTGACAAGCTCACTTGGAGAGTCCAGCTTTTGTGTACACATAGAATAGCCAATGCAAACCTGCAGAGTCAAGGAGTTATGTACTTTACAATAGCATCACTGAGAGGGAGTGCCCCAAAGAATGGTAAGAGATCATTTCAGGAGTAGTCAAGAAAAATTGTGTGGAGTAAATGGGATTTAATAATGTTCTAAACAACAAACAGAACTAATAAAAATGGAGAGCGGGACACATTTCAAATTTGAGAACAGTGAGCAGAGCTGTGCAAGTTTGAATGTAGGGCTCACAGTAGCTTGGCTGTAAGAAGTCAAGAGAAATGTTTATTGACTTTGGCAAGTGTGGAGGTTATTAGATGAGTTTTCTAGACTACATTTGTATGTGGAATGGAAAATGTTCAATGTGTATCTCCACGAGAAGCAGACTCACAGAGAGGTTGCTTCTCCCTACTTTTCTATCCCAGAGACCTTAATTTAGAGACCTGGAAGAAATAAGTACTGAGCTAAGCCTCCTTATAATAAATCAACCTGGGATATGTTGGCAAAGCCCTGACTTTTTTTTTTTTTTTTTTTTTTTTTGTAGTGCCCAGATTCGTAGCCTCCAACTGCTAGAGCATTCTGAAAAATAGAAACAAATCAGCTCACATCTATGGGGTGAAAAATGAGTTTTTCCCTTGATGCTAGTTTGAGTGGGGTGAAAAATGAGTTTTTCCCTTGATGCTAGTTTGAGTGGTTTAGCTCTGTTGGCTGTCTATTCTGCTATTCACAAAGAGATTTTTACGGTCAGTAAAACATAATTCAAACAAGAACCATAGTTAGTTGCAGAAAGGCATAGTCACTGCATTGTCTCAAATATATTTTTATTAAAAATGAAAGAAAAACTTCATAACCATCTTTGAGGACAAAAACTAACAGATCCATGGCAACCATATGGTATTTACAATCAAATTCTGTCAGGTCTTCAGCTACTTCACATGAACTTCAAATTAATCAGAATCATCAAACTACCACTAATCTCAGTTCCTAATTGAAAGGTTTGGTTTTCTCAAAAGGAGGGCTGGTATAGATAGACCTTCTTTTGGACCGCCAGTTGCCAAATGCAGAGACTTCTTATTAATTATGAAAGCTTAGCCTTAGCTTGTGCTTGTTCCCAACTAATTCTTATAACTTAAATTAACTCATTTATATTAGTCTTTATTCTTCTATATAGTTTGTTACTTCTCCTCCACAATGTACATCTGACTTCCTATGTGTCTTGCTGGTGAATCCACTTCTCTTTATCTTAGAGTTCCTATCTCTGCCTGGAAAGTCCTGCCTAGTCTCTCTTTCCTAGCTATCGGCCACTCAGTTCTTTATTAAACCAATCAGGTACCTTAGGCAGGCAAGGTGAAACAATAACACATTTTCACACAGTGTGATAGAATATCTGGCAACAGACTGGCAAAAGAAGACGAAAGTACTATGAAACAGCCATTTAAAATGTTTACTTTTCAGCTGAAAATGTGCATTTTATGTCCCATAATTTTTGAGATGGTTGCTTTTGTAAAATAGGGACACATGAAAATAAAATGTCTTATATATCAAATTCCTTCTTATAGTAATTACAACTAAATTTTAATCACACTTACTGTGCCAAATATTCAGCTACATTTTTGTGCTTTGGATTGTTTAATTAATGTGAAACATATTTGCTAAATATATTTTCTTCTGAATTTGCTAAATGAATATAGTTTCACCATTTAATGCTAAAACATATTCTTAAAATACTGCTGCTGCATATATGCTGCTATAAAAGAACCTATAGAAAAAAGTGTTCTCTATAAATTCAATCTATGAAAAGTAATTGAACCTATCTATTAAAGATTTAGTTTCTCATAAGGAGATGTTATATTTCATAAACAAATTTAAGCATAGACACCACTTTCTTTTTTTAAGTAATTACATTTTACTTGATAGACCTCAGACACAGGGTACTACCTTCTCGGGTCGGCGCCCCAAGAACCCAGACTCCAGTCCAGTTGATGCAAACAGCAAGAGGTTTATTGATGTGGCTGTACAGTCGGGCTATTCTCCTCTCAAGAGCAAGAGTTGTGCCCTACGGTAGCCACATGGGTACTTTTAAAGGAAAAGGAAGACCCACAGAAGCCATATGATTACAATTCCCATGCAATCTCATTCCAATTGGTTCATGTCTAGGGGCTACTTTCACAAGATTATGGCCTAATCACAGGGTAGGTACAATCACGTCCACATGCACAGTTTTGCCCAGAACCTCAGGGGGGTATCAGGGCGGGAGTGAAGGTTACAGTGGTCTTTCCTGGAACACTTGCAATTATCCCAGTCACAGTTGAGCAACATATCTTAACAGAAATCTCCATACATTGTGGTAAGGGTGGTTGAGTAATGGCTGAGTCAGTTTGCCCTTGGAACTAGCTTTTTAGTTCCTCATTCTCCTGGGGCTTGGGAAGTGTAAGCCTGAAGGGTTAGGGTCTTTCATACTGAAAATAGAGTATTCCCCCCTAGAGCCCAAGCAGTGTGAAGAAGCAACAAGAATGACCCCCAGATAGGCCAGTCCATCCACTGCTGCACCCTGGAGTCAGCACCTCTGTCCCCTACCACAGCTCCCCACTGCAGCCATACCCAAAAGAAAGGCTGGATGGGATGCTAAAGGAGATAAGGGCAAGGTGAAGGATGGGCCACAGAGAAGATCTGCAAGGTTGTCTGCTAAACCTGATCCTCCAAAACCAGAGCCCAAGCCTAAAAGGTCCTTGCAAAGAAGGGAGAGAAGGTACCCAAGGGGAAGAAGGGAAGGCTGATGCTGGTAAGGATGAAAATAATTCTGCAGAAAATGGAGATGCCAAAACAGACCAGGAACAGAAAGCTGAAGGTGCTGGAGATGCCAAGTGAGGGGTGTGCATTTTTGATGACTGTGTACTTCTGGTGACTGTACAGTTTGAAATACTATTTTTTTTATCAAGTTTTATAAAAATGCAGAATTTTTTTCTTCTTTTATTTTAAGCTATGTTGTTAGTACATATAACACTTCACTGTTTTGTGCAAATGAATTTCAGACCATCCCTTGCCTTCAGGCCTAGTGGCATTCCAGAGCAATTGACTGAGGACAATAGGCCTTTTGCATAACCAGATGCAGTAAGGACTGGAGGGGAATTCCAGAGGGGCAGAGAGTTATGTGGCAAGGAGAGAAGGGACAGGGCAGTTTTTCTGTAGATGGTAGACAGAGCTGCATGGCCAGAGACAAGTGAGAAAGGCAGAGATTCAGTAGGTGGTAAGGCAGATCCCTTGCAGTGTTTTCTCAGAGCCAGAAGTAAGGAGCAAGGAAAGAAAGATGCAGGAGGGAGGAACAGAGGATGAAGATGAGGTCAAAAGCATAGGAGCTTACTAAAACTATGAGGACAGGAAAAATAGGCACAGAGAGGAGCTGAATGTGAGGATGGGACTGAAGCTGTAGAGAGAATTTTGTCATAAAGGAATAAAGTAAACAGACAAAGAGCATGGTATACATAGATTCTTTTCCCCAAAACAATTCTCGCCATTTGTAGTATCTTCTCTGGGGCCCTGGGAAGAATAATATTAAGGCTGGTCTTTTAATAATATTATAGACCTGTTGTCCTTGGGTATCCAGATTCAGAAGAGTAATCAACCAAGCGTACTCAAAGGAGACTGTCCAGACAGGCAGTTTCCCTGGAGAGTTGTAAAGGTGACCTCCAAAGTGCCAGCTACCAATGCCCCTCACCACAGGTTCTGCAGACCAAGAGGAACCCCATGCCTCTTAGTGGTGAGTAGCTGACTATCCCGTTCCTACTAAGAATCTTTCTTGTACCATGGGTCTGAATGAGTCTAAAGAGAAACAGCTTTTGATAGGAGTTAAGGACAGAGGCTTAAGACGAAATGCATTTCAGTCAGCTCCAGTCTGTTTACAGACTTAGATAAGGAAGCATCAGACTATTTTAATCCCATAAGGCATCCTAAAATATGTAAGGAAAGATTTAGGGGACCCCTAAAAGCTGCCAACCTCATGGAATGGTTTCACTGGCAGACTATGATAAGTGGCAAAGATTCTAACCCCTTTTTTTTTTCTAATGAGAAACCTGCCATTATTTCATTTGGGGTCTTAAAAGAGATACCACAATATTATCACACTAAAAGACCTGCTGAGAGCATAAACTAGAGCTAATGAAGGTCACTATATTCTCCCTAGCAGCAGTATCCTCTACAGACAGGTTTTTGTTTTGTTTTGTTTGTTTGTTTTTTGCTATGACTCACTGGAATCTAAGAGCCTACTCGAGCTGTAAAACTTTGAAATTGTCCTGCACTTAGCTAGGAGCTCCAGCGACCCTCATTTAAATAACAATGTAAGCCTTACAGCCCACCTCCCAGCCAGTTTTAAAACCAATGGCAAATTTCAGCTCTTCTATCGCTGTATTAAAAAACTGTCTTTTTTTCTATCTCTCTCTTTCTGGACGGACTATTCCTGCGAAGTTTTTAGTTACTTATAAAAGTCTTGGCTAAGTCTAAGAACCTCTAACTAATTATCACATATGAAGAAGGGACGCCTTCTGACTATCTGAATTCTTATGAGTTTTCTTGGACATCAGAGATGTCTGGAGACCAAGAAATTCTACCTAAATAAATGCTTGCTTCTTTTTGAATATCTGGCTTCCTTTTTTCTCTTTGAATCTAACTCTCTGCTGCACGTGCCTAAGGTCAGTGTCTCCACCCCTCCCCCCACCTTCCCAGCAACTGGCAGTGAATTTAATAATCTGGCTGCAGCATTTACAAATGGATTCTTTTGGGACTGGAGGGATAGCTCAGCAGTTAAAGGCTAGGCTCACAACCCAAAATACATAAAAGTTCAATTCCCAGCACCCATATGATAGCTCACAATTGTCTGTAACTCCTGTTCCATGGGATACAACATCCCCAAACAGACAGACATACATTCATGCAGGACACCACTGCACATACAATAAAAAAATTCCTTATGAAAGCTCGGTCTTAGCTTAAGACTTGTCTCACTAGCTCTCATTAATTAAATTAACTTGCTTCTATTGATCTACATTTTACCATATGGCTTTTTACATTTTCATTCTATATGTCCATTTCCCTCTATGTCAATCTCTCTGCCATAATTCAAGTGTCTTGATTCCTCTTCCTCTCTCTCCCCAGAAATCCTGCATATCTCACCTGCCTAGCTATTGGCCATTACGCTCTTTATTAAATCAATCACATTGGCACATCTTCACACAGTGTAAACAAATATTTTGCAAGAGTTGGGCAAGTTTAAAAAAAACAAACTACTGATTGTTGCAAAATATTTCAGTGCCTCAGCTATTACTACAAGGTAATGGGTCACAGGATTAAACAGACTGACTGCTAAATTCTTCTTTTGTATGAAATGCCTGCTTGCTTGGATGGGTGAGGTATCTGCCGGATGTCTGTTACAAAATCAAGCCTTGCCCTAACCCAGACAGAATATGAGTTAATTTTGCTCCCCAAAAATTATAACTTTGGCTAACAATAGCTGTGGCCTTGCTTACCTAAGAACGCTCTCTGGTTTTCTCCTGACCAGTCTCTTTTTATAAAAAGCCTCTAATTTACTAAAACCAAAACTTGAGTCAGACTGGTGGATCTCTGGTGACCCTAGAACCACAAAAACTTTTCTGTAATTTCTCTTGAAATTTCATGGTTCAAGCTTTGCTGAACAATGTTTCTCTCTTTCTAGTTCCTAGACTTATGTTTACTTGGCTGGATGTTCTGCTAGCAAGTTTGACTTCTTCCTTTCCAATTTGTATTCCCTTGAATTCCCTTGATCTCCTTTTGTTGGCTTATTGCTCTGGCTAGAACTTCAAGTACTATATTGAATAAATATGGGGGGAGCAGACAGCCTTGTCTTGTTCCTGATTTTAGTGGAATCACTCTGAGTTTTTCTCCATTTAATTTGATGTTGGCTGTCGGCTTACTATAAATTGCCTTTATTATGATTAGTTGTGTTCCTTGTATTTCTGATCTCTCTAGGACTTCATTATCATGAAGGAGTGTTGGATTTTGTCAAAGGCTTTTTCATAATCTAATGAGATGATAATGTGGTTTTTTTCTTTCAATTTGTTTCTATGGTGTAATATATTGACAAATATTCATATGTTGAACCATCCTTGCATCAATGGAATAAAGCCTACTTGGTCATGGTGGATAATTTTTTGATGTGTTCTTGAATTCAGTTTGGCAATATTTTGTTGAGTATTTTTGCATCAATGTTCAGGAGGGAGATTGGACTGTAATTTTCTCTTTGTTGCATCTTTGTGTGGTTTGTTATCAATGTAACTGTAGCTTCACAAAAAGAGTTTGGTAACGTTCCTTCTGTTTCTATTGTGTGGAACAATTTGAAGCGTATTGGTATTTGCTCTTATTTGAAAGTCTGGTAGAATTCTGTGCTGAAACATTCTGGTCCTGGGCTTTTTTGTTTTTTTTTGTTTTTTTTTTTTTTTTTTGCTTGGGAGACTTTTAATGACTGTTTCTATTTCCTTAGGGGTTATTGGTCTATTTAAATAGTTTATCTGGTCTTGATTTAATTTTGGTATGTGATATCTATCCAGAAAATTGTCCATTGTTTTCAGATTTTCCAATTTAGTGGAGTACAGGGTTTTGAAGTATGACCTGATGACTCTCTCAATTTACTCTTTGTTGTTATGTCTCCCTTTTCAGTTCTGATTTTGTTAATTTAGATGCTTTCTCTCTGACTTTGGTTAATTTGGCTAAGGGCTTGTCTATCTCATTGATTTTCTCAAAGAACCAATTCTTTGTTTTATTGACTCTTTGTATTGTTCTATTTGTTTCTATTTTATTGATTTCAGCCCTCAATTTGATTATTTTCTAACATCTATTGCTTCTAGATGAGTTTGCTTCTTTTTGTTTTAGAGCTTTCAGGTGTGCTGTTAAGTCGCTAGTGTGAGATTCCGCTATTTTCTTTAAGTGAGGATTTAGTGCTATGAATTTTCTTCTTAGCATTGCTTTCATAGCTTCCCACAAGTTTGGGTATGTAGTATATTCATTTTCATTGAATTCTAGGAAACCTTTAATTTATTTCTTTTTCTCTTCCTTGACCCATTGGTGATTCAGTTGGGTATCACTCAGTTTGCATGAGATTGTAGGCTTTCTATAATTTTTGTTGTTGTTGAAATCTAACTTTAAGCCATAGTGGTCCAATAAAATACAGGAGGTTTTTCCATTTTTTTTTTTAATCTGTTGAGGTTTGCTTTGTAACCAAGCATATGGTCAATTTTTGAGAAGTTCCTTGGCATGCTGAGAAGAAGGTATATTCTTTTGTGTTAGGGTATAATGTTCTGTAGATATCTATTAAGTCCATATGAGTCATAATGTCTGTTATTTCCCTTATTTCTCTGTAAAGTTTCTGTCTGGCAGACCTGTCCATTGGTGAGAGTGGGGGTGTTGAAGACTCCCACTACTAGTGTGTGGAGTTTGATGCGTGATTTAAGCTTTAGCAATGTTTCTTTTTACAAATGAGAGTGCCCTTGTATTTGGAGCATAAATGTTCAGAATTGAAACTTCATCTTGGTGGATTTTCCCTGTAATAAATATGTAAGGTCCTTCCCAATCTCTTTTGCTTGATTTTTAGTTTGAAGTCTATTTTATTAGATTTTAGGATAGCTATACCAACTTGCTTCTTAAATCCATTTGTTTGGAAAGTCTTTTCCCATCCTTTTACTCTGAGGTAATGTCTGTCTTTGAAGTTAAGGTATGTTTCTTGTATGCAACAGAAGGATAGATCCAGTTTTCATATCCATTATCTTATCCTATGTCTTTTTATAGGCAAATTGAGACCATTGATATTAATGGATACTAATGACCAGTGATTGTTAATTCCTATTATTTTTTGGTGGTAGTATAGTGCGTTTCCCTTCTTTGGTATTTGTTGGTTTTGGATTGTCTATTGCCAGTGTTTTCACGGGTGTATCTAACTTCCTTAGGTTAGATCTTTCCTTCTAGTGCTTTCTATAGGGCTGAATTTGTGGATATGTATTGTTTAAATCTGGCTTTTTCGTAGAATATTTTGTTTACTCTGTGTATGGCAATTGAAAGTTTTTCTGGGTATAATAGACTGGGTTGGCATCCATGGTCTCTTAGTGTCTGCATAATGTCTATCCAGTACCTTCTGGCTTTCAGAGTTTCCATTGAGAAATCAGGTGTTATTCTGATGGGTCTGCCTTTATATGTTACTTGGCTTTTTTCCTTTGTAGTTCTTAATATTTGTTTCTTTATTCTGTATGTTTAGTGCTTTGATTATTATGTGGTGAGAGGACTTTTTTTTTTTTTTAAATTTAGTCTATTTGATGTTCTGTAAGCTTCTTGTATCTTCATAGGCATTTCCTTCTTTAGTTTGGGAAAGTTTTCTTCAATGTTTTGTTGAATATATTTTCTGTGCCTTTCTTCTCCTTCTTTACTCCCTATTATTTTTAGGTTTGGTCTTTTCAAGATGCCCCAATTTCCTGGACATTTTGTGTTATGACTTTCCTGGCTTTAGTGTTTTCTTTGACTGATGAATCTATTTCCTCTATCATATCTTCAGTGCCAGAGATTCTCTGTTCCATCTCTTGCACTCTGTTGGTTATGCTTGCATCTGTAGTTCCTGTTCATTTACTCAGATTTTCCATCTCCAGCATTCCCTCTGTTTGTGTCTTCTTTATTGCCACTATTTCAGTTCTCAAACCTCGAACTGTTTCCTTCACCTGTTTAATTGCTTTTTTCTTGGCTTTCTTTAAGGGATTTATGGATTTCTAACACTTTTTTGTTTGCCTTTCCCTCAATTTCTTTAAGGAAATTTTTCATTTCCTCTTTAAAGCCTTCTATCATCTTCTTAAAGTCATTTTTAAGGTTGATTTTTCTGCTTCTTCTGCATTGGGATGTTCAGGTCTTGCTGATATAGAACCAAGAGGTTCTGATGGCGCCATATTGGTATTTGGTTGTTGACTGTATTTTTGCACAGGCATCTACCCATCTCTTCCTTTACTTGGTGCAAGCAATCTGAGGGAGCCTCTCTTGATCTGATTGACACTCTTGGTCAAATGGGAGCTCTTGGTTCAATTAGTGCTGATGGACTCTGTGTCTCAGGGAACAGTTTTTAGTCCAATTGGCACTGGTAGTCTCTGTCTCAGGGAGTAGCTGCAGTCTTGGAGGATGGGCGGGTATGGGAGGTGTACGGATTGTAGGTTACAGTGTCTGCTGGGGGATGGTGGTAGTCTGAGCTGCCTGCAAGAGACCTACCTGCTGGCCTGAAACTGGGATTGCAACAGGTTTTAGTGTGGGGTCATAGGGTTGTGCTCCTCAGCCCAAAACCTAGAAGCTGGGGTGTTTGGCTCTGAGAACGAAGACTCACCCCTTAGTCCTACTGGTGCTGGCAGGCTCTGTCTCATGGAGGAGCTGCAGTCTTGGAGGGTGGGTGGGTTTGGGAGAGGTGGGGCTGGTGGGTTCCAGAATCTGGTGGGGGATGGTGGTATTCTGACCTATCTGTAGGAGACCTGTCTGCTGGCCTGAGACTGAGACTGCAATGGATGGTGGTATAGGGGTACAGGATTGTGCCTCTGGGACCAAAGCCTAGAGGCTGGGGTGTTTGGCTCTCAGAACAAAGATTCACATCTTAGTCCAATCAGTGCTGGCAGGCTTTCTTATACATCAATTTCTAGGTAAAGTCTGTGCCTTTTTCCTTATAGAATGAATATATATACCACACATATATATGTGTATCCTAAAAAAACTATATTGCTGGGGGATGTCTTTGTATATGCTGTAACTATATTTGTTGTTCCCATTGGTTAATAAATGAGCTGCTTTGGCCTTTGGCAAGGCAGCTTAGAGGCAGGCGGGAAATCCAAGGAGAGAATCAGGAAAGAGAAAGGTGGAATCTGGAGAGATGACAGTCTGCTGCCCAAGGAGCAACATGCCAGCAGATCTGTAAACCTTGGAACATGTGGCAAAACAGAGATTAATAGAAATGGGTTAATTTAAGATATAAGAGCTAGCTAGCAAGTGGTCTACTCAGGGCCATACAGTTTGTAAATAATATTAAGCCTCTGACCAACTATTTTATAAGTGGCTCTGGGACCATGGAGGCCAGGCATGACTGGAGAAAACTTTTGAGATATATATATCCTCAAAGTATAAATCAATTGCCCTGCATTTTTTCCTTGGTAAGATTTTTTTTTTATAGATTTGGAAATATCTTATAGACATTATGTAGGAATCAAGTTTAATTTCTACCACTGGGTCATCTAGTTATCTCCACGCTATAGGTTAAAAAACACCTTCATTTCTACTTTTGAGATATTATGTTTTTTATTGAAGGATTAAAATGTCCTTTTGCCTAGATTTGTTTAACTACTAAGATATGGAGTGTACTACCTGTAGACAGTCCCTCTTCTTAACTTGAGACCTTGGAAAGCCAGCATCACCTACATACAGTGTACAAAACTTGAGCCATACAGTATATTGTAAACCTATTGAAGGAATTAGTAACAAGTAACTTAGTCATACAAATGCAACTGCCCCTAGTAAAAGCTTTGGACTTTGCTGGGTTATTGGAGTTTATCTAGGAAATTACTGATGCTGAAGACATTCTTAGGATCTCTAAAAGATGAAGATATCTTTTGTGAAAATTGAGTGACCACAGAGTAAAAATTAGAATAGTTTAATTATTCATACATTTTTCTATCTTTAGTTCATTGTTGGGGGCACAGAGGTCCTTGTACTCATTAAGAAGCACTAAGAGAACCAGGAATGTTAATCATGCAAGAGTATTTCCTCAAAAGAGGAAATAAAATCAAATACCTTTATTCCACCTAGAAAGCTGAGAGTGGATTTTGTCAACAACTTGGTAAACTTTTCCTATCTGTGAAAGCAAACCTTACCCATCTTTTACTGTAGAGACAGACCTCACCCAAATTCTCCAGGATGATAAGTTGAGACTCTTACCTCTTTAGACCATTACCCATCCTTAGAGGAGCTGTCAAGAGTGCTTTATGGCCTGTTGACTTCTATGCTATTGGCCAGAGACCGCACTAGATTCTAGGTCTTTTAACTATAGAACCCACAGTCATCGTCACACGTACTTTGTAAAGGAGCTTCTATGTAGTCATACCTTAAGCTTTATGGTACACTTGAAATTGGACTGGTTGGACTTATTGTTGTCTGGAAACCATTTCCCAAATTCTGCTATGTTTTAAATATGTTCAAATGATTGATCTATCAATCTGGCATTAGACTCTCCAAAGTCTGATCCAGGTTGACAAAGTCACTTTGCACCTGGTTTTCATTTTAATCTCTTCACGTAGTTTGCTTTCCTGTATGATACCTGCAGGGATCCCTTCAAATTACAGTATTCATTATTATGGCTATTTTTGTACATTGATACCCTTAGTTGTGATCCTAACATATCCTTTGACTCATTTGGGACTTTACATTTCCATATGCCTTTTAGAATGGGTCTTTTATTCTCTGTTCAACACTCTGGGTTGAGTGAAATCATGTTATGTCTCAGACTAGATGGGCCCCCCCAAATGTCTCAGTGATATCTTTACTAGGGGATGCTTCTCATAGACATGGTTTCAGGAGGGGGCTGTTTTGGGTCTTTGGAGCAGGGGAATGAGCATTCTGTTGCCACCAGCTTCCAGATGGGTTCAGGCAGTACCTGGACTAGACAAGTGAGCCTCTGTCCAACCCTCAAGTTTTGCTTTATTATAAACAACTTTTATGACCCTCCAATAATTCATAAAACATAAATATAAAAAAAGATGAATAAGAAATTGAAGGAAATGAAGAGGTAAGAAAATAAAGAAATGAAAGGATCAAATGAATTATGATTCAAGGTTTTTCTTTATCAAAAGATAATAAAGTTCTGTGATGGCTATTCTTTGTTGTCAACTTAAGTACATCTGGAATTAACTAAAAACCCAAACAACTGTGTATAACTGTGAGGAATTATAACTTAATTTGATTATTTGAAGTGGAAGACCCACCTTAAATACAGATCACTTGAGGTATGACAACCTGGCCTGGCAGTGGTGGCACATGCCTTTTAATCCCAACACTCAGGGAGGCAGAGTCAGTGTATCTGTGTGAGTTTGAGGCCAGCCTGGTCTACAGAGTGAGTTTCAGGACAGCCAGAGCTACAAAGAGATACCTTATTTCAACAAATATAAATAAATAAATAAATAAATAAATAAATAAATAAATAAATAAATAAATAAATAAATAAGAAAGAAAGAAAACCCACCCTAAAACTGGGCCCCATCTTCTTGTGGCAACTTACATAGAGAATATGGGTGGGTAAAGGTTTTGCTTTTTGCCCACTTGCCTTCATTCTCATGTGCAAGTTCATATGCAAACACATTCCTTTACTGGTGTTAGAGCCTACATCTTCAGGATTCTGACATATACTGAAGACCAGCTGAGACACCCAGTCTTGTTGGCTGAATAGCTATTGCATTCCTGGACTTTTCATCAGAAGACAGCCATGGTTGGAATAGCTGGACCATAGTCTATAAGGAACTCTAATAAATCACATGCATACACACACACACACACACACACACACACACACACACACACACCTACATCAATTTTTTCAGTTCCATTTCACTAGAGAACTCAGCTAATACAACTTCTAAAGTACAAGTATTTTGTATGTTAATACTGTTTCATGTACAATGCCAAATACCCGGCATCATTATTCCAGAGAAATTAAATAAAACTAAGTTTAAAATACAAACATATGTCTGATCTTTATCTGTCTTTTATTTTCTATGCCATGGATTTGTGGGATGCTTGTATATTCAAGTTGTTTTAAAAAAAAATCCTGAATTACCAACCTTAATTTATGCAAAAAATTGACATTAGTGATAGCACCTTTTATGACTTCAGAATTATTGACCTGTGAAACTAAAGCCAACAGCCTCCCACATTGACCTATAGACCAGTTTAACACTGAAGGCCTTTATAGATTTTACTGAAAGCTGAAAAAAATTCCATCTGGAAAGTACAGCTTATATTAACATTGCTCACAGAAAACTTGTCAAAGTTTCAATTGACTTTTGTAAGTAAAATTTGTTTACATTTCAAAATAATTTAGACTGCTGCACTTTAATCCACTTAAAATACTTTGCTTTAGCCGGGCGGTGGTGGCACATGCCTTTAATCCCAGCACTTGGGAGGCAGAGCCAGGCGGATCTCTGTGAGTTCGAGGCCAGCCTGGACTACCAAGTGAGTTCCAGGAAAGGCGCAAAGCTACACAGAGAAACCTTGTCTCGAAAAACCAAAAAAAAAAAAAAAAAAAAAAAAAAAAAAAAAAAAAAAATACTTTCCTTTATATGTAATATACCAAACACTATTAACATTTCTAACCTTCAGGGTTCTATTTAATAGACCAAGGCAAATCCTACCAGCAAAAAATTAAAGGATCTTTAGTAATCTATATTTTTGAGCAAACACATGAAGTTTTCTCTACTCTGAGTCCCCAGGGATCTTATTATGAAGTGAGATTCAGTTTCTCACAGAGCAACCCTGTCTCAAAAGCAAACAAATATATAAACAACACTATATCTGCCTCAGCAAAAGGGAGGCATCTTATCTAAGAACAAATCTCACCAGGAAGGAAGCACCCAGGATATGTTGATGCACCTTCTGGATCTGTTTCCCAAACTCAGGATAAACTCAAGACTCATCTCCACTCTGTCCCTTCCCCCTCCTCAAGTGTTGACCAGGAGGAGGGCACTATGCTATGTATTTCCCAAGCAACTCCTAAGTTAGATCACAGTCACATAGACACCAAGCAGCTAATTTAAGATCAATACACAAACATACTGTATTCAGTAAATTACATGAATGTAGATGTAACCAGCCATCTTATCAAATAAGAAACACAGAAACAATGTAAAAGAGAAAGCCAAGAGGTCAGAGCTCAGAGCTAAAATCTCACTCTTCCGCCTGCAGTGTCCCAGCTTCCCGAAAGAGAGCTATATCCTGTCTGTTTGTTTTTTTTATAGTATGTTGTTCTGCCTTCTCATTGGTTGTAAACCCAAACACATGACTGCCTCATCACTGTCTGAATGTACAGCCCCCTAGGTCTTAAAGGCATATGTCTCCAATGCTGGCTGTATCCCTGAACACACAGAGATTTATGGGATTAAAGGCATGTGCCACCACCACCACACTCTGTCTATGGCTCTAATAGCTCTGACCCCCGGGCAACTTTATTTATTAACATACAATCAAAATCACATTTCAGTACAATTAGAATACCACCACATTTCACCTTTTCTATTTTAATAAAAAGAAAAAAAAAGCAAAAGGTTATAACTAACAAAAGAAAAACTATATACAAAAGTACAATAACTATATACAATATATACAAGTAATAAATACCTAAACAGGTATTTGACAAATCAGAGAAAATAATTCCATTATCTATCCTAGTTTGGTAAATCCAAGATGTATCTAATGCACTTTCTATCCTAATTAATTTTCAACTATAACTAACTAATCTTCAACCATATCTAACTAATCTTCAACTCCCTCAGAGACCCAAGAAGGGAATAATATTAGCTAACAAAAATAAAAAAAACAGGAAGTGCATGCAAGCAACTTCCAAAAAATTTGTGAGTTGACAGAAACAGCCAGCTGCCTGGGCAGTCACCTGAGGTTTCTCCGCAGTGTTGGGGCATCATCTTCAGCCTATAGGCTTAGTGTATCTGACAGACTCATTTGTGAAGTAGGATGTACACAAGGTCAACAGTTCAACCTCACATTGGGTGAGAGCAGTCCATGTACCAGAAACACCTGAATTCCACTAGTGTCCTGTCATGATTCATGATTTTAAATTCTGGAAATTGTTGACAGTTTTTTAATTAAGCTGTCCATTCTTCTTGGCTGTGTATATATGGATTCATCTCAGCATCCCCTTCTTCTCCACATCCCTCTATTAAATGCCAGTCTACTTTCGAGAGGCATGAACTTTCAGCTGCTATTCCATTGCATAACAGAAGCCATCGGCCCTCTGCCTGTTAAGCTGCCTTCGAAGAAAAGGGCACCGTGCCTTTTCCAGATGCGAAGGCCACTTCAGGGATGGGGCCATATTGTCCTGGCCTCAGAAGATGCCTTTTGATAAAGCCATAACCACACTTGTTTTGGCAAGAATCAGTAGTCCCTTGTTTCGTGTTCTGTCTGTCCATTTTGTCCTGTTGATTCGAGGATACTTTGTTGTCCAGTGGCTAACTTTTGCCACAATGAAAGTTGACTCCATATGCAGTTTCTTCAATGCCCATATTTTCTCTGAAGTAGATTGGTACTGCCAGGAGCTGACATGTCTCAAAAAAGAAAAATTTTCTAAGTTATTAAAACATTTTAAATGCCATATTCTGTAGATCTCTGAAGGGTTTGAAGATGACCTGTCTAAAACATCTCTGCTCAATTTTTAAAACATATCTAATATGACTACAAGTTCTATTGTAATGTCTAACTACTAACTTTCATTTCTTTATATCCTAATAGTTGGTAATAATAACATTCAAGGATCAGAAATTTGCATTACATTGTTAAATGAATGGTATAAATACAATTAGAAATATACATATAGCATTTTCTAACAATATCAATTTCAAATTTGTATACAATATAAAACAATCCAATCCAATGTAACGTATTTAAAACTAGTAATTGTCTTTTTCTTTTCTTTCTTTCTTTTCCTTTCTTTTTTTTAAATAAGAACCTTAAATCTAATCTCCTTTGCTTAGCCTTTTTCCTAACCCTTGACAACAACTTGTAACCAACCCCCCTTAATACTGAAAATTATCCCAGACCCAAAACCCATTAAAAAGACCAAAAAACCACCCGCCCCACACCACCTCTTTGGGAATGTGGGCGTCATATTCTTAAAATTGCTTCCTGCTGGGTATGGGCAAAGTTTTCTTTATCCTGAAAGAAAAATTTTAGGTTAATTGTCAAATTCTAGGAAAGGTAACTATATCCTTCATTATCCAGCCTGTGTATAATGCCAAAGTTCAGGGTTTATCTCAAGTCCTTATTCAAGTAGCCTTTGAGACTGGATCATCTCAGCTAGTCATCTCAAAATTGCTCTGAGCACCTTGTAGTTCAAAGCTGATCTGTGGATGATGTTTGTCAGCTTAATGATATTATTATTGTCCACGTGGAATTGTTGTTGTTGTGGGGCCCCATCTTCTTTCTGGAGACTTCAGTTGATGTTAGGACTGGCTGTGATTTCCTGCAGAAAACTGATAAGAGACTCGAACACAAAAACATATATATGCAGCTAGCCTTTTTTTCTAGAATTAGTTAGTACTCTATATGACCATTCATATCTTAACAAAGTCTAAAATGTATATATATATTAATCTTGTAAATTTTGATATAAAATTTATACTCTAAGAAAAGTTTAAAGAATCAGAATAGAATCAAAAGAGTTGAGATTAGTAATAGAATAGTCCCTTAATTAATTTTGCTTTTGTCCTATACCATAGCAGAAGATGGCTCTTTTATTCTGGCATGATACAGGGAGTTTGCATTTTCCTTTTAACAACATGCTTGAGTTTAAAGAAGGAGAGAGCCATTCTCCAACTCCAAAGTCAGCTTTAAATTTTAATTGAACTAGGACTATTAGAAGACCAATAGTGTTAAATCTTTAGAGAAAAGCAGAAACAAACATTTAGGAAGACATAAAATTTTTTAGATAATATATACCCATACACCGTTTCATTCTGTTTCTTGGGATAGATGATTTGTCCCTTTTCTTCAGTTGTCTCATTTATCCAGTGTTCTTCAGATTCCTTAACCTTCATTCTCTTAAAAGACAAAAACAAAAACCTTTCCCCAAGACTAATTTTGGGGATGTTTCTTTTTGGCAAGCTATTATCTGATTAAATGAAAAGGCATGTGTTATTGATACAAGTCAGTTTAAATTGGATGTTCATGCTGGTTGATGAACTATCATCTCCTCTAATTAAGAGGTCTCTCTTGTTCTAATCGAACCTTTATCAATTTTGATGGTACCCACAGCTTATCTTCTCCTGTAGAAACAAAAGCAAAACCTCGTCCCCAATGTAATACATACCCTGGTTTCCATTCTGAGGTCAGCACATCCTTAAAGTATATAGGCTGATTTAATTCTGTAGTTTTTTTCTATTATCCAATGTCTCTCTGCAGCTGTTGTTCCTTTCTCATTGGCATTCAGAAAATTCAAAGTTAGAAGAGCATTATGCAGTCTATTTCTGGGTTTTTTTTTTTACCCATTTCTGTTTATTTAGCATATCCTTTAGAGTTCTGTTTGATCTTTCTATAACTGCTTGACCTGTAGGATTATGTGGTATGCCTGTAATATGCTTTATATTGTAATAAGCAAAAAACTGTTTCATTTTAACAGAGACATATGATGGAGCATTGTCAGTTTTGATTTGTGCAGGTATACCCATGATGGCCATAACTTCTAGCAAATGAGTGATTACAGAATCAGCTTTTTTAGAACTCAAAGCAGTTGCCCATTGAAATCCTGAATAAATATGGATGGTGTGGTGTACATATCTCAATTTTCCAAATTCTGCAAAGTGAAACACGTCCATCTTCCAGATTTCATTTCTCTGAGTACCCTTTGGGTTACATCCTGCTGGTAATGGCGTTTGATTGTAGAAGGAACAAGTAGTACATTTCTTTACTATTTCTTTGGCTTGTTGCCAGGTTATGGAAAAATCCTTTTTTAAACCTTTACTAGTGACGTGATGTTTTTTATGAAATTCTGAGGCCTCCAGCACATTTCCTATCAATAATTTATCAATCTCATCATTGCCTTGTGCTAGAGGACCTGGCAGACCAGTATGGGATCGAATGTGAGTTATATATAAAGGATGATTCCTTTTCCTGATTGTATCTTGTAATTGAATAAATAGTGAAGTTAATTCTGAAGCATCAGGGATAAATTCTGCAGTCTCAATATGTAACACCACTCTTTCAGCATACTGAGAGTCAGTTACTATGTTGAGAGGTTCTGAAAAATCTATTAATACCAACAAAATAGCATACAATTCTGATTTTTGAACTGAATTATATGGACTTTGAACCACTTTACTGAAATTTTCTGATTTGTAACCTGCCTTTCCTTCTTTGTTGGCATCTGTATAAAATGTATGAACTCCACATAGGGGTTTTTGCTGTACAATTTGAGGCAAGATCCAATCAGCTCTCTTTATAAGATCAATTATATTGCTTTTGGGATATTTGCTGTTAATTTCTCCCAAAAAATTACTGAAAGCTCTTTGCCAAGGTTCACTTTCTGTCCATAATTTTTCAATGTCCTCCTTAGTTAATGGTATGACAATTTCTGCTGGGTCTATGCCTGCTAATTGACGAAGTCTCAATTTTCCTTTGTAAATCAAGTCAGAGATTTTTTTCCACATAAGTTTTTAATTTTTTATTTGGTTTATTTGGTAAAAATATCCATTCCAATATAATATCTTCCCTCTGCATTAATATTCCAGTAGAAGAACACCTAGAAGGTAAAATAACCAAAATGCAATCCAGCTTTGGATCAATACAATCCACGTGTCCTTCATGCACTTTCTTTTCTACCAAGGCCAATTCTTTCTCAGCTTCAGGTGATAATTCTCTTAAACTATTTAAGTCCTTGTCACCTTCTAAGGTTCTGAACAAATTAGTCAGTTCATCATTTTTTACCCCAACAATAGTTTGTAGATGAGAAATATCTCCAAATAATCTTTGAAAGTCATTAAGAGTCTGTAGTCTATCTCTCCGAATTTGCACCTTTTGGGGTCTAATTTTTTGTAGCTCTATTTTATATCCTAAATAATTAATAGAATCTCCTCTTTGTATCTTTTCAGGAGCAATTTGTAATCCCCAGCAAGGCAAAATTTTCTTTACTTCTTCAAATATTATTTCTAAAGTATCTGTATTTGAGTCAGCTAGTAAAATATCGTCCATATAATGATAAATTATAGATTTAGGAAATTTTTTACATATCACTTCCAATGGCTGTTGTACAAAGTATTGGCACAGATGTGGACTATTCAACATTTCCTGTGGGAGGACCCTCCATTGAAATCCTTTAACCAGTTGAGAATTATTATAAGTAGGCACTGTAACAGCAAATCTTTCTCTGTCTTCTTCTTGTAAGGGTATTGAAAAGAAACAGTCTTTTAAATCAATAACTATGAGAGGCCATCCTTTTGGTAACAGAGTAGGCAAAGGCATCCCAGATTGTAGAGAGCCCATTGGCTGAATTACTTTGTTAATTGCTCTAAGGTCTGTTACCATTCTCCATTTACCAGATTTCTTTTTAATAACAAATACAGGAGAATTCCAAGGGCTGGTTGATTCTTCAATATGCTGAGCATTTAACTGTTCTTCTACCAGCTCTTCTAAAGCCTGGAGTTTCTCTGTTGTTAAAGGCCATTGCTGGACCCATACAGGCTTGTCTGTTAACCATTTTAAAGGTAGAGCTGTTGGTGTCTTTGGAAGATCATCAGTTATTGTGCCCTGTTCTTGTATAATATGGATGGCTGGTGACCACTCATTAGAACAATATCTTCTAATATTTCTCTCAGTAACAAGTGCTAGTTTATGATTTGTTTCTGATATTGGAGGGATGTTAATCTGAGTATTCCATTGTTGCAACAAGTCTCGACCCCACAGGTTCATAGTTATGTTAGCCACATATGGTTTTAATTTTCCTCTCTGTCCTTCTGGACCTATACATTCAAGCCATCTTGCACTCTGTTTCACCTGAGATAATGTCCCAATTCCTAACAGTTGAACATTTACCTCCTGAAGAGGCCAAGTTGGATGCCAAAATTCTGGGGAAATTATGGTAACGTTCGCACCTGTGTCTACCAGACCAGACAACAAAACACCATTTATTTTTATCGTTAATTTTGGTCTTTGTTCATTAATAGAAGTTTGCCAAAAAATTTTCTTTGTTTTCTCCTGAATTTTCTATTCTCTCTGTTTCATCATCCTGACCAGCATGATTTATTCCAATAGGCATTTGGTTATTTAATTGCTCAGTTCAGGGATTTCCTCTATGGCTACAAGAAAGTTTTGAACTGGATTTGCAACCGGGGCCTGCGTGAGGCCCCTCTGGGTGTTTCCAGAAGACTGAGGAAAAGGATTACCCTGTCTGTCCTTTGTTGATCTACATTCGTTGGTCCAGTGTTTTCCCTTACCACACCTTCTGCATACTCCAGAAGGAAGGGGCATTCTGTTGCCATTGTTCCTTGAAGAAACATTTTTTCTAGGAATGACCTGTCTACAGTCCCTTTTCAAATGTCCTTGCTTTCCACATCCAAAACATCTAACACTCCTCAATCCTTTTGAAATTACTTCTCCTACCCACGTATCATCATGCTCATCAGCCTCAACATTAATTGTTTCTCTAATCCAATCTTCCATAGGTGCAGATCTTGCCCTTAATGGCCTGATTATTCTTTTGCATGCTGCATTCTCATTCTCACAGGCCAAAGATTCAATTATTGCCTTACCAGCTTCTGAATCCGAGACCATTCTCTTTATTGCTGAAGCCAGTCTTTGTAAAAAATCTGTAAAAGACTCTTTTGGACCTTGCATCACCTTTGTAAATGACTCAGATATTTTTCCTGGTTCCGCAACTCTGTCCCATGCATTCAAGGCTGCCGTTGGACATAAAATTAGGGTTTGGACATCATATAAGCATTGTGTTTGTACTGAAGCATATTGGCCTTCTCCAATAAGCTGATCCTGGCAAACTTGTATTCCTTTATCCCTCCATTTTTTTTTCTATGTTTTTAGCCTCCTCCTTAAACCAGGTCAGAAATTGAAGTCCTGGCTGGGTTCCAGAACACCTTGTGCAAGGTCCCGCCAGTCCTGTGGTACTATCCTATTATATGTTGACCAAGAGTTTAACATTTGCTTTACATATGGGGAATGCATGCCATAAGATACTATTGCCTCCTTAAACCTTTTTAAATCCAACATTTCAATTGGAGCCCAAATATTTTGTGTAGCCATTTGACCAGGCATCTGCTGTACAGTTACAGGATAAATTAAGGGTGATTGTGTGAAAACAGGCTTTCTTTCTGCAACCTTATGATCCCGACTTGAAACAACTTCACTGTTAATTTCTTCTGTCTGAATTTTTACAGGTTTAACAAGTTCTTCTAAAGCTGTTATCCTGGCACTTAAATTGACTATCTTTTTAAATATTAAAATGTGGATTAGCATAGTGATAAGCTGCATAATTCCACGAATACTAATATTATATAGTTGTTCCATTGTCAGACTGCCTAAAATTTCGAACAAAAACCAATTTTCTTCCAATGTACACATAAAACCCATTTGTTTTTTAATGTGGAAAAAAATTCTCTTTTAGATAGTTTCCTTTAAAATATCTGATATGTTATGACTTACCAAATCTGTGTAGAACAGTAGAAATCTGAGGGGATTTTCAAAACAGCCACCTATTGTCCCAGGTGTAAATCCAGAGAGGGGGGGGGAGAGAGAGAGAGAGAGAGAATGCACAAGAAAGTGTAGCTGGCTAAAGCTTAAATCCAGCCTCGTGTTCCCTCTTGTGCCGAGTCAAGGCTTGGGTCTGGCTTCCTTAAGCTCCAACCACGTGCGTTGGCTTTACAGGCAGGGCCCTGTTCGACAGGGCAGGTCTGAGTTGTTTGTAACACCTGTAACACCGGCTTTAAGCAAGCAGGATTTAAGCAAGCAGCTCACCGATAGTCCAGCCTGAGGTCAAGCAGACCTAGACCCAGGCTAAGAAGCCGCCGCTCAGACTAAGAAGCCGACCAGTGCCTGCCGCCGCCTGCCACCCTTGCGGGAAAGTGGACCTGCCGCCAAGCCAAGCGGTTTTTAATGGATTCTTGTCATGTTGGGCGCCAGATGTAGATGTAACCAGCCGTCTTATTAAATAAGAAACACAGAAACAATGTAAAAGAGAAAGCCAAGAGGTCAGAGCTCAGAGCTAAAATCTCACCCTTCCGCCTGCAGTGTCCCAGCTACCCGAAAGAGAGCTATATCCTGTCTGTTCGTTTTTTTTTTTTTATAGTATGTTTTTCTGCCTTCTCATTGGTTGTAAACCCAAACACGTGACTGCCTCGTCACTGTCTGAATGTACAGCCCCCTAGGTCTTAAAGGCATATGTCTCCAATGCTGGCTGTATCCCTGAACACACAGAGATCTATGGGATTAAAAGCGTGTGCCACCACTGACACACTCTGTCTATGGATCTAATAGCTCTGACCCCCGGGCAACTTTATTTATTAACATACAATCAAAATCACATTTCAGTACAATTAGAATACCACCACACATGAATGTTATGGTAACAATTACCATAAATAAAATCGGCGATGTGTTTTCTGTTTACATATATTATAAAATCTTAGGGGCTAGAGAGGTGCTTCAGCAGTGAAGACCCCTTTCTGTCCTCCGAAAGGATCTGAGTTCAGTTCCAGTACCCACTTCGGATGGCTCACACACTCTCTCATTCTGGCTTCAAGGAATCAGACAGCTTCTGGCTCCTCCTTCTGCAGCCACCTGTACTCACATGTGCACATACACACATATAGACACACACATCAGCATGTAAATAAAAACAAATGGAAAACAAATCTTATAAAGACTTAGTTAAATAAAGGCCATGATATATGATTAGGAATACATTGTCCTATAACTATATGAGATATAAATTTAATTCAAAATAAACTTAATTTAATACTGGCTAATTCATCTGTTTATTTAGTCTTTTCAAGACATAAGCAGTTTAATGGTAAATTATTTATTATTGTATAAAAGCTATCAAAGAGTTTATAATATTTAGGTTTATACCAATAATTTATGTGAAGGTCTGATCATATTAATTATAACATTTAGGTTTATACCAATAATTTATGTGAAGGTCTGATGATATTAATATGAAAATTAAAATGTGAGAAAATTATACTAAATGGTAATTACTGATTTATATTGCTAAATTCAGTCTACTGTTTCACAATGAGGAAAATTAGAATAAAAATTTAATTACTTTATTATACTTAGTAATTTCTTTGTAAATGTTGCTAAATAATCTTTTAAATATTTACTTCAAATGAATTAAGTGGTGCCATAAGATAAAAATCACATTAACAGAAGCAATGGCAACTGTGGGCAAACAAGTTTACAAAACAAAAACTATTAAACCACATTTTCATGTAACAGTGTTCCACATTGACATGTACACAAAAGAGAAAATCTTAAGTCTTATCTAAGATTTTAATCAACTTATTTTATATTAATTCATTTATTTGGGCTACTTCTCTATCTGTCATTCCCATGCTGTGCTTAGGGAAATGTTAGTGCACATACAGACCTACATTTATTACCCCTCTACCAATGTTTAATGGGCATTAGATTTATGAACAAGGAAGCTGATTGCTAAAGGAAAAACAGAAACTGGAGAGATGGTTCATCCATTAAGTCCATGTAGTACTCTCGAAGAGGACTTGGCTTTGGCTCCCAGCAGCCAAGTCAGACAGGTTACAACCAATAGTATCTCTGTCACTAGATTATCTCATGGCTTCTTCTGGACTCTGAACACACCTGCACTCACTTATGTGCAATTACACATGTATACACACACACACACACACACACACACACACACACACACACTCACACCACAGTTAAAAATTAAAAAAAAAAAAGAAGAAAGAAAATAGAAACGTGTTCTTGAAAATCTGGAATTTCATTTAGGTGGGGAAAACACAGAACAATAAGTGAGTAATTATAGAAGCTGCTAAGTACTCTCGGAAAAAGAAGCCCAGTTAGCACATTAAAAAAATAAACAGTAGTAACAAGAGCAACACAGTATTATTAAAACACAAGGTGGCACAATAGCAATCCCTAAGATGTGTCCTACTAAGATGTATGTCTACCTTGCTTATCTACTTAAATGACTCAATTACAAACTTCAAGGAAAACACCCTTCAAAGATATAATTGATACTATTATTGATGCTTATTAGACCAGAAGTATTTCTTTCAATGTCCAATGTCCAGTTGCTTCATTTCTCAAAAGCAATGTCTATTTCAAACTATCACAGAGGAAAAAACAATTTAAGTAATAGGTAAAAATGCTCAGTGTACTCTAGGTACAATTACAGACTAGTGTATAAATTCTATTTGATATATATACACACAAATAAATGGCTATATTTCTTTTTATTATTAAGTCATATTATTTGCTTAATTTTAAAATAGTAAACAACAAAATTATTTTACATGTAAAGTTAAAAGTAATAAATGTAAAAACAGACAAATAATATTTAGAGAAGAATCAAAGCAAAAATATGGTGCTCTGATGGTCCATCTTGGCACTTTTGTTGAAACAGACCACTTATATTGAAATATTTGAAAGATATTTTGCATATATAAATATATAAATAAATTTCATTATTTTGGAACTATTTACTGTTCTGGTGGAAGCTTCTTCTCTGCTCCTACCTTTCCCCATTTATCTCTCTCTCTCCAAACCCTGCCTCATCTCAGAAAGACCACCAAACATGGCTCCTCCCACAGATATGTTCAAGACCACTCCCACCAAGTATTTAAACTGCCCCCCCCCAATAGAATAGACACATGGTTTTCCTGTCTCCTTTCCTGTCCCCTTTCCAGGGGCCAGAAATCATCCTGCAGCATTTTACTCATTAAACCTTCACTTTTTTAAAATCTAGTTTGAGTCGGTCTAATTTGGATTACTGAATTGGTGGAGAGGCTTAATATAGGGATATGGAAACTTTTCATTTATTTTTAAGTTTAATTCATGTCTGCATTGCTAAATGTATGTAGATAGATAATTTATTTATGTTTTTATTGTCAGTAATATTTTCAGTGTTATTTTGATATTTATTCATGAAAAATAAAAATAGAGGTTTTCTTTTTCTTTTGAGACAGGGTTTCTCTATGTAGTTTTGGTGCCTGTCCTGGATCTTGCTCTGTAGACCAGGCTGGCTTCGAACTCACAGAGATCTACCTGGCTCTGCCTTCCGAGTGCTGGAATTAAAGGCATGCACCACCACCGCCCAGCTAGGTTTTCTATAGATTACTAAACATTGAAAATATCAGTTTGCATTTTTAAAGTAAGTACTATGCAATAAATGATATGAATAAATTCGCTAATCATAAAAATGATATCTATGCAAAAATTATCTTTTGTTGATATTTTCTAAGGGGTCTCTGCTTCCTGAAGTCCATTCTATTCCAATGCAATATGACTTTATTTTGGACCAGAAAACCCCTGAATTTTAATGCCATCATGGTCTTCCTGACCCAGTGTGTCTTTATTTTTACTATACAATAATGCTAATAATGCTAGCTAACACCTCCCTTTAGTGGCCAGCCTGCCTCTTCCTCAAGAATGAGAGTTCTGCAATGTATCTGAATTCTTTCCCACAGTCATATGACAGACAGCTCTGAAACCCAACAGTAACACCGACTCCAGAATAGAATCTCATGCAGCTTTCATTCCTCTTGTCTTACTACATTGTTTTATAATTTTCAATTGTGACATACATCAATCATATAGAAAATAATAAAGCAAGCATTTACAAACAACATTGCAGGTCTATTTCACCCGCTTCTTCTCTACAGATATAGTTGGTATCTTTAAGATGCTGCACATTGTTGAACCCCACAAAATGTTTTAAGACATCCTTTGAGAAAATAATATTGCTGTTCTTCACACTCTCAACCTACAGGGAAACATTAGCTTCACAGAATATATTCATAGTCCTGTAGGTGAAGTTTCTAGGGGCTTGGGATTGTTCTTTGAAATGCACAGATTAATGAAGCTGTTAGGTTGAAATGTAAGAGTTTCAAAGATTATTTTAAAAAATTGAGTGTTTAAAATGGACCTTGAGCCGGGCGTTGGTGGCGCACGCCTTTAATCCCAGCACTCGGGAGGCAGAGGCAGGCGGATCTCTGTGAATTCGAGGCCAGCCTGGGCTACCAAGTGAGCTCCAGGAAAGGCGCAAAGCTACACAGAGAAACCCTGTCTCGAAAAACCAAAAAAAAAAAAAAAAATGGACCTTGAGAAGTTGTTTGATTAGTGAGAAGTCTGCCTAGATAAGCAGATATGGAAATCTTAGTTCATTTTTTTTTTTTTTTGCAAACAATGATGTTATTTATAAGTTTAGTCTTAATCTTTTCCAGGTAAATGTTTTCTGAAATAAGAAACAATGAGTCAGACCAAATGTTTTTACTGCTGCATATATGTGTGTATATGTTTATAAGTGTGTGTGTTTTCTTGGTCTGCCATTTTATAATCCCATTAATATTCAATATTTCAACAAATTAAAGTTATTATACATGTCAGGTTCTTATTTATGTATGATGAAGAATTAACTCTAGGCTGAGTGAAGAAACTTCCTACCAACAGAAACTCACCCAGTTTAGGAAATCACACATAAATGGACATTTTATTATTGCTGAAACAAAATATTCTATGAAACTGCGAGTTTCAAGATATTTCCTGAATAAACATTCTTCTTTTTCCTCCATTAATCTTCACTAGCAATACTCATAAATGTTTATAATCTTACTTTAATAGATCATCTTCATCTGCATTTTACCTGTAAGATCACTGTACATTGTGAAGAAATTGACACAGCCATCATTCTTCAGTTTGCAAGTTCCAATAGCTGAAGGAGATGCTGGGGCCCAGTCACCCCGTCACACAACCAGATATAGAATAAGAAGGGAAAAAAAGAAAAAAGATATACAAAAATAGAGAAAGGCAAAAGCCCAAAGGCAAAAGGTAGATGGGATAATTTTAGTTAAGAAAAGCTGGCTTGAAATAAGTCAAGCTAAGACCTGGCATTCATAAGAAAGAATAAGTCCCCCCTGTGATTATTTGGGAGCTGGGTGGCAGGCATCCCAAAGGGATGTATGTGTGTATGCATGTGTGTGTGTGTGTGTGTGTGTGTGTGTGTGTGTGTGTGTGAGATAGATAGATAGATAGAGAGAGAGAGAGAGAGAGAGAGAGAGAGAGAGAGAGAGAGATGCATGCTCTAAAGTAATAACATTGTATGAAAGAATAGAAAATATCCTGAGAAAACAGAATCAAGGTATATGGGAAAATATATGGGGGACATTGTGAAAATGGAAAGATCTGGAACATACTAATAGTTGCTAAATATAAAAGAAAGGAAACTTACAAGGAGGGAGCAATTACCTCTATACCAAAAACATGTAAATTGATGAGGAAAAGAAAAGTAAAGACAACTAGTTTTTATCCCTCCAGCTGGGGTGGGGATTCCTATGATACCGGATAAACTCACTGGGTCTGTCATCTGTGCCCTGAATAATCCAAACTAGACACACTGAGAAGTGTGCTCTACTGACCTGCAGGGTGTTTCTCAGTGCATCCATTAGACAAAGAAGTTAACAAATAATCTTTTCTTATTACCTTAATTATAATGGCATTAATTTTGAAATCAATGTAAAATTTATGTATATAAGTGTGGTGTTACTCTTTTTTTTTTTTTTTTTTTTTTTTTTTTTATAAAAATCCACATATAGTCAGAAAAACTTAAAATATAGCCGGGCAGTGGTGGTGCACGCCTTTAATCCCAGCACTCGGGAGGCAGAGCCAGGCGGATCTCTGTGAGTTCGAGGCCAGCCTGGGCTACCAAGTAAGCTCCAGGAAAGGCGCAAAGCTACACAGAGAAACCCTGTCTCGAAAAACCAAAAAAAAAAAAATACATTTAGTATTTCACTAATAATAACTTTTATTTAGTAATATTTAATTAACTTTTAAAATATCCCGAGATTTCTCATATCTTTTCACTACCAATAAAACACTTTACCCTTATTCCTTGGACATAGCCATATTCCATTTCACAATATTCTATATTTCCAATTATCAGTATCCTATTAATTTTGGCTCCATGTTACACATCAATGGAGAGATCATGAGGATATTTATCGGTCGATTCACTTCCAGCCCGATTATGTCAAAATTTTCATTTTTAAGAGACAAAATGCAGATAAAGGAAGAAAGATATAATGAAAAAGTATCTAAATATTGAGAAAATGTGTTTCTACCAGAAATAGGGGCCAGACAGAGTGGGAAGAATTGATATTTTAGGCCTTCTATTAGGTGCTTGAAAACTATCATATTTAACTCTTAGAAGACATTTTATGGAGATACTGTAGACACATCTATAAATGCATAGGTGATAAATATTATTTATCACAACTACAATGGCAGATTTCATTGAGTAAATTGTATCCAAAATTTTATGAAGTCAGAAATCATAGAGGTATTTAAGTTTTGAGTCATAAAAAAGTAAACTCAGTAATGCCTTTAACACTTTACAAAGTTCCCTGAGGAACTTTTCACACGGCACTGAGTAGAGAGATTCTACTGAACACTTATTTATAAGAAGCACATATTTTGTCTCTATTTCAGCATGCTGTACATAATTTGAACAGAATTAGAGCTCATCAGGTTCACAATATACCTTCCTACATAGGACCTGTAATTAGCAGCAAGACTACTACTCTAAAAATTTAGAAAAATTAGATGTGAAAGCATATTTTTATTACGTATTTCCACAATGAAGAGTTGAATAATTCAGTGTCAATTGGTCGGCTGTCTCTGCAACAACAGTGTAAACCAGAGGTGCATTTACATGATTAAGCAACTTCAATAAAAGAAACAATTTACATATATAAAGTGAATCATAAATAATATTTTTATTTGTATTTCAGTTACATGTATCATGTCTTTCCAAGCTTACATGTACTGTTATAAATTATGAGCATTAGTTTTAAATTCAATGAGAAATTCTAGAATCTTTAAAGTGACAGATTGCTGTTTTTATTTGTGTTAAATCAGGACTGATTTCTCTTATAGTGGAACAAAGTGAATATCAAAGTCAAGTGCATTTGTTCACATTTGGGTTATAATTTACTTTTACAAGAGGAGAATAGTGTGAGCATATATATTAACATGCAATTTAAATATGATTTCTACTTGTAAGTATCATTTTTCACTTACATTTTGTGAGAGAACATCGGTGTATCGAGCACTTATCATATTAGGGACAATATAGCTTTAGAGGAAGGAATTCAGGTTCATGGGCCATGTGTATCCACCTTTTGTATCTCTACACCTTTGCGGTGATCTGAACATGTCAAACATGCTCACACTGAAAAAATGCTCAGCGGGCACAGATAACTGCTCATAAATAAGGTAGTGGGTAAAACTACAGACTTGACTCAGCAGCTAAGAATTCATGCTGAACTTCCGGAGATTTGGAATACTATTGCCTACACCCATGTCAGGTGACTCATTATGGCCAGTAACGCCAGATCCAAGGAATTTGATGCTCTGTTCAGGCTTTGTGACTGCTGAACAGACAAATGACATTCACTCACACATATACAAGACACGGAAATATAAGTAAAATAAATATTTCTTTTAAAAGAACAAAGGCAAGTAAATATAAGGAAATGCACATTTTATAAGATATGATACAAAGATGGTAAAATAAAGTATCATTGACTATTGAAGCAAAATCTCAATGCAGGTTTAAGACAACAAAAATTCAAAAAGTCTGTGAATTTAAATCCTACAAAGTATGTCTTGGGCACAATACTTTTCTAATGTTAAAATTACTTCTCTAGTTATAGTTTGGTGCATTTCTTACAAGTTAATCACTTATATTATCACAACATACTCTTGTATCACCTTTGCAACCATATCATGAGGCATACAGAATCATTTTCAGCAGCTGAGCATTTTCTAAACAAATATCTATATTGTTCATCATGAACCACTCAGTATCCATTATGTAAAAGTAAACTCATAGCATTGTTAATATACCTCTATATTATTTCATTATCGTTAATGTCTTATAAATAAAATTCGAAGTAAAAAGAAAGTGAGAGAGTGAGAAATTTTCTAAAATTTTTACAGTGACTACATGTTGAAGCAGAAATTCAAGCTTAACCATTGTGGCTTTAAATCAGAGATTAGAAAGGCTACAATACAAATAACATGTAACTAATGATGGACATGAAAGAAATAGCAATGTAATATCTATTTGTAACATTGCCTTTAGACTCAGGGTAGAGAATCCTCTCCTGGCTTTCATATTTCAGCAGAACCATCTAGCTTTCCATCAGTTGTAAAGCCCTGGGAGCCACTTATGGTCAGAGCCACTGCTGCTGTGTCTGCGTCTATAGAGTCCTGCATTCAAGTTCACTCATCTTCTACAGCCTTCTGGAGCCTCCTATGCAGCAGCACACTTCCTAATGCTGTCCACACTTACAATGCCAGCTGCGTCATGCCCAGGGGATGGTCATTGGTAGCTTTAGAATGGATGACACTGATTGTGGATATGTGTGTAAAGGATTGTAAATGTGCCAGTTAGGACAATCCTGGGAAATGAAAAGACAAAGTACTAGGAATAGCATCTGGCTATGGTCTAGTGGCCTTCAGCCATCCTCCCTGTACTTCAGGTCCCCAGAAGTAAAACCAGAGTTTCCATAAATTCTACATTAAAACCCCAATACCCAGCTCATTAAGAAGGTACATTTGCTATAGCAGGAGAGTAAACTATCTTACTAATTTTTCTATAGTTGCCTTATGTTATATAAATAATTGAGGCTATTTTTTTAAAATCATATTACTTTGTTACTCTTCCTATAATACACTATTTAATTTAAATACACTGTAAAATACGTGTTTTGTAAGAGCAAGACACACAACCATTGCATTAGTGTGGCTAAAGAAAGAATTCCTTCCTTTTCTTCCCTTAATAATATGTTACATGTTCATTGAGCAGATGTTTTATGTATCAATTACATGCAGTAATGATTCAAAGCTGAAGCTGGACATGCAAGATCACTATGGGAAGGAAAGGAAGGTAATCTTCAAATATCTTATTTGCAGTGAATTTAATGCCTCTATATCTAAATTTAATCAGTTCTAGGTTTCCTATCAGTTACCATCATTCTTTCAAATCTTTTGTCAAAGTTAAGGAAAGCTACTGACCCTGTTTCGTTGTGGGTTTTGAAGTACTGATTGTTATTATTTTTATTCTTTTTGTTTCTAAAATACTCTTTCTGCATATATTTGGTATTACTTTATAAGCAATAGCAAGAGTTTATACAAACCAGAGATTAGAATGATAAAGATATGAATGATGGTAAATAATTAATGATAGACATGAAATAAATATTATTGTATTCCTTATTTATAGCATGGCCCTTTGACCCAGGCTAGAGAATCCTGTTCTAGTACACACATGATGAGCAGACACACATGAAGGCAAAAATTCATATACATATTTTTTAATGATGAAAAAAATTAAAAGCTGCTCATATCTTTGGAGAAAAAGGAATATTTGTGTTGTGAATATTTTCCTCCACACTGTTTTTATTTAAAAGACACCTTCAGTCTGTAATGAAGTTTGTTGCCTACAGGAAAAAAATTTCTTAATGTGACTATTGCAAGTCAAATCACATAGAGAGGGAGTTTAGATGTGCTTGAATTACCCTGTCCAGCCTTGCCTCAAGGGGAAGAGCTTGGTCCTGCTTCAACTTGATGTGCCTTGCTTTGTTCAAGGCCATGGGAGGCCTGCCACTTTGTGAATAGAGGTGGAGGAAGATTGGAAGGGGAGGGGAGTAAGTGGAAACTGGGATGGGGGCTGGGAGGAGAGGAGGGAGGGGAAACTTCATTTGGAATGTAAAATAAAGGAAAAAATGTTACTTAAATAAAATAAAAGAAATAAGAAAAAGAAAAGGCAACTGATGAGAAACCTTAGTAGAAAAATGGAAATACATGCTCAAGTCTTACTTCTTTGCCACTCACCTCTTTGCTTCAGGTTATTTGTGGTTATAAACAATTACAAATATCAATGCCTTATGTATGTTTGTACCATTCAATAATCAACATCCTTTGTGACTGCATCTGAAGGAGGTAAGTGAAATAGTGAGATTTTAACAAGCAGTTGGTATTTTTTCTTGTATACTTACAGCATGGTGGCCTCTGGACTTTTCAGAGAAGGGGGTCAGAAGACTTCCAATGATAGAAAGAGGTCTCGTCGGGGGAGGACAGTTGTTTAGATAACAGTTTCTTGACCATAGCTCACAGCCTTATACTCAGTGTGGGTGTTGTGAAATCTCTGACTACAGAGGAAAGTTTCTGAATGCACAACTAATAAAAGTGAGTTCAAAACCAAACATGCCCAGTGTCTGAGGCCTTTCCGGCAGTGTTCACCCATGCTGTATACACAACCTCCCTGCAGCCTCGTATAGTTACTCAGTATTTTTACCTCATACTGTGCATGCCGTCACACCAAGCAGTGCCCACAAATGCTACCTGAAACACCTTGGCTCAGATGGAAGAAGACCTGCAAGGATTTTTATTGTACGAAGTATGTTTTCTGCTCTTCTAGAAATACTAAATGGCTTAATTATGTAAACAAAGATTTCTAATATTATCCTACCAATATTCTTTAGTGTATAAGTATCAAGGCAGTAATCTTAGACTATATTGTCACAAAATGTTTGAATTTCTTTTATTAAGAAATTTTTGTACATTTCATTGTGGTGATATTTTATTTGTACTGAAATGTGACTTTAATTTTATGTTAATAAATAAAGTTGCCCTGGGGTCAGAGCTATTAGAGCCATAGTAAGAGCGTGGTGGTTAGAAGAGCTAGGTAGATTTCTGTGTGTTCAGGGATACAGCCAGTATTGGAGACATACGCCTTTAAGACCTGGAGGGCGGTACTTACAGGCAGTGATGAGGCAGTCATGTGGTTGGGTTTACAACCAATGAGAAGGCAGAACAGAAAGATTATTTAAACAGAGACACAGGAAGTACCTCCCTCTCTCGGGGAAGCTAGGAGCACTGCAGGAGGTAAGATTTTATCTCTGAGCTCTGACCTCTCGGCTTTTCTCTTTTACCTTGGCTCTGTGTTTCTTATTTTAATAATACGATTGGTTACATCTACATCTGGCGCCCAACGTGACAAGAATCCATTAAAAACTGCTTGGGGCCGGCTCCCTAGCCGGAGCAGCCGGCTCCCTAGCCCCGGCCCAGGTCTGGGCTCAGGCTGGACTGTGAGCTGCTTGCTTAAAGCCAGTGCTACAAACAGCTCAGGCCTGCCCTGCTAAACAGGGCCCCTGCCTGTAAAGCCAAGCCTTGACTCGGCTCAAGAGGGAACAAGTGGCTGGCTTTAAGCTTTAGCCGGCTACCCCTTCGCTTTCACTTTCACTTTCACTTTCACTTTCGCTTTTGCTTTCTCTCTTGCTTTCTCTCTGTCTCTCTGTTTCTGTCTCTCTCTCTCTCTCTCTGGATTCACACCTAGGACACTAGGTGGCTCTTTTGAAATTCGCTCGGATTTCTACTGTTCTACGCAGATTTGGTAAGTCATAAAGGAAACTATTTAAACGACAAATTTTTTCCACATTAAAAAAAAATGGGTTTTCTGTGTACATTGGAAGAAAATTGGGTTTTTGAAATTTTAGGCAGTCTGACAATGGAACAACTATATGAGAAGATTAATGTTGATCGAATTATGCAGTTAATCACCATGCTTATTCTCATTTTACTATTTAAAAAGATAGTCAATTTAAGTGCCAGGATAACAGCTTTAGAAAAACCTGTTAATTTTAACAGTGAAGTTGGTTCAAGTTTGGATCATAAGGTTACAGAAAGAAAGCCTGTTTTCACACAGTCATCCTTAATTTATCCTGTAACCGTACAGCAGATGCCTGATCAAATGGCTACACAAAATATCTGGGCTCCAATTGAACTGATGGATTTTAAAAGGTTTAAGGAGGCTATAGTATCTTATGGCATGCATTCCCCATATGTAAAGCAAATGTTAAACTCTTGGTCAACATATAATAGGATTATACCACAGGACTGGCGGGACCTTGCACAAGCTGTTCTGGAACCCAGCCAGAGAATTCAATTTCTAACGTGGTTTAAGGAGGAAGCTAGAAACGTAGAAACACAATGGAGGGATAAAGGAATACAAGTTTGTCAGGATCAGCTTATTGGAGAAGGCCAATATGCTTCAATACAAACACAATGTTTATATGATATTCAAACCGTAATTTTATGTCGAATGGCAGCCTTGAATGCATGGGACAGAGTTGATGAACCAGGAAAAAAACCTGAGTCATTCACAAAGGTTATGCAAGGCCCAAAAGAATCTTTCACAGATTTTTTAGAAAGACTGGCTTCAGCAGTAAACAGAATGGTCTCAGGATCAGAAGCTAGTAAGGCAATAATTGAAGCTTTGGCATTTGAGAATGCGAATGCAGCATGCAAAAGAATAATCAGGCCGTTAAGGGCAAGATCTGCACCTTTGGAAGATTGGATTAGAGAAACAATTAATGTTGAGGTTGATGAGCATGATACGTGGGTAGGAGAAGTAATTTCAAAAGGTTTGAGGAGTGTTAGATGTTTTGGGTGTGGAAAGCAAGGACATTTTAAAAGGGACTGTAAACAGGTCATTCCTAGAAGCAATGTTTCTTCAAGGAACAATGGCAACAGAATGCCCCTTCCTTCTGGAGTATGCAGAAGGTGTGGTAAGGGAAAACACTGGACCAACGAATGTAGATCAACAAAGGACAGACAGGGTAATCCTTTGCCTCAGTTTTCGGGAAACTCCCGGAGGGGCCTCATGCAGGCCCCCATAGCAAAACCAGTTCAAACCTTTCCTGCAGCTGTAGAGGAAATCCCTGCTCTGAGCGATTAAATAACCAAATGACTATTGGAATAAATCATGCTGGTCAGGATGATGAAAAAGAGAGAATAGAAAATTCAGGAGAAAACATAAAGAAAATTTTTTGGCAAACTTCTATTAATGAACAGAGACCAAAATTAACGATAAAAATAAATGGTGTTTTGTTGTCTGGTCTGGTAGACACAGGTGCGGACATTACCATAATTGCACCAGAATTTTGGCATCCAGCTTGGCCTCTTCAGGAGGTAAACGTTCAACTGTTAGGAATTGGGACATTATCTGGAGTGAAACAGAGTGCAAGATGGCTGGAATGTATAGGTCCAGAAGGACAGAGAGGAAAATTAAAACCATATGTCGCTAACATAGCTATGAACCTGTGGGGTCGAGACTTGTTGCAACAATGGAATACTCAGATTAAAATCCCTCCAATCTCAGAAACAAATCATAAACTAGCACATGTTTCTGAGAGAAATATTAGAAGGCATTATTTTGAGTGGTCACCAGCCATCCATATTATACAGGAACAGGGCACAACAACTGATAATCTTCCAAAAATACCAACAGCTCTACCTTTAAAATGGTTAACAGACAATCCTGTATGGGTTCAGCAATGGCCTTTAACAACAGAGAAACTCCAGGCTTTAGAAGAGCTGGTAGAAGAACAGTTAAATGCTCAGCATATTGAACAGTCAACCAGCCCTTGGAATTCTCCTGTATTTGTTATTAAAAAGAAATCTGGTAAATGGAGAATGGTAACAGACCTTAGAGCAATTAACAAAGTAATTCAGCCAATGGGCTCTCTACAATCTGGAATTCCTTTGCCTACTCTGTTACCAAAAGGATGGCCTCTCATAGTTATTGATTTAAAAGACTGTTTCTTTTCAATACCCTTACAAGAAAAAGACAGAGAAAGATTTGCTTTCACAGTGCCTACTTATAATAATTCTCAACCGGTTAAAAGATTTCAATGGAGGGTCCTCCCACAGGGAATGTTAAATAGCCCAACTCTGTGTCAATATTTTGTAAAACAGCCATTGGAAGTGATACGTAAAAAATTTCCTAAATCTATAATTTATCATTATATGGATGATATTTTACTAGCTGACTCAAATGCAGATACTTTAGAAAGAATGTTTGAAGAAGTAAAGAAAATTTTGCCTTGCTGGGGATTACAAATTGCTCCTGAAAAAATACAAAGAGGAGATTCTATTAATTATTTAGGATATAAAATAGAGCTACAAAAAATTAGACCCCAAAAGGTGCAAATTAGGAGAGATAGACTACAGACTCTTAATGACTTTCAAAGATTATTTGGAGATATTTCTCATCTACGAACTATTGTTGGGGTAAAAAATGATGAACTGACTAATTTGTTCAAAACCTTAGAAGGTGACAAGGACTTAAATAGTCCAAGAGAATTATCACCTGAAGCTGAGAAAGAATTGGCCTTGGTAGAAAAGAAAGTACATGAAGGGCACGTGGATCGTATTGATCCAAAGCTGGATTGCATTTTGGTTATTTTACCTTCTAGGCATTCCCCTACTGGAATATTAATGCAGAGGGAAGATATTATATTGGAATGGATATTTTTACCAAATAAACCAAATAAAAAATTAAAAACTTATGGGGAAAAAATCTCTGACTTGATTTGGAAAGGAAAATTGAGACTTCGTCAATTAGCAGGAATAGACCCAGCAGAAATTGTCGTACCTTTAACTAAGGAGGACATTGAAAAATTATGGACAGAAAGTGAACCTTGGCAAAGAGCTTGCAGTAATTTTTTGGGAGAAATTAACAGCAAATATCCCAAAAGCAACAGAATTGATTTTATAAAGAGAGCTGATTGGATCTTGCCTCGAATTGTACGGCAAAAACCCATATCTGGAGTTCGTACATTTTATACAGATGCCAACAAACAAGGAAAGGCAGGTTACAAATCAGAAAATTTAAGTAAAGTGGTACAAAGTCCTTATAATTCAGTGCAAAAATCAGAATTGTATGCTATTCTGTTGGTATTAATGGATTTTTCAGAACCTCTCAACATAGTAACTGACTCTCAGTATGCTGAAAGAGTGGTATTACATATTGAGACTGCAGAATTTATCCCTGATGCTTCAGAATTAACTTCACTATTTATTCAATTACAAGATACAATCAGGAAAAGGAGTCATCCTTTATATATAACTCACATCCGATCTCATACTGGTTTGCCAGGCCCTTTAGCACAAGGCAATGATGAGATTGATAAATTATTGGTAGGAAATGTGCTGGAGGCCTCAGAATTTCATAAAAAACATCATGTCAATAGTAAAGGTTTAAAAAAGGATTTTTCCATAACCTGGCAACAAGCCAAAGAAATAGTAAAGAAATGTCCTACTTGTTCCTTCTATAATCAAACACCATTACCAGCAGGATGTAACCCAAAGGGTACTCAGAGGAATGAAATCTGGCAGATGGACGTGTTTCACTTTGCAGAATTTGGAAAACTGAAATATGTACACCACACTATCGATACTTATTCAGGATTTCAATGGGCAACTGCTCTGAGTTCTGAAAAAGCTGATTCTGTAATCACTCATTTGCTAGAAGTTATGGCCATTATGGGTATACCTGCACAAATCAAAACTGACAATGCTCCATCATATGTCTCTGTTAAAATGAAACAGTTTTTTGCTTATTACAATATAAAGCATATTACAGGCATACCACATAATCCTACAGGTCAAGCAGTTATAGAAAGGTCAAACAGAACTCTAAAGGATATGCTAAATAAACAGAAAGGAGTAACAAAAACCCCCAGAAATAGACTGCATAATGCTCTATTAACTTTGAATTTTCTGAATGCCAATGAGAAAGGAACAACAGCTGCAGAGAGACATTGGGTAATAGAAAAAACTACAGAATTAAATCAGCCTATATACTTTAAGGATGTGCTGACCTCAGAATGGAAGCCAGGGTATGTATTACGTTGGGGACGAGGTTTTGCTTTTGTTTCTACAGGAGAAGATAAGCTGTGGATACCATCAAAATTGATAAAGGTTCGATTTGAACAAGAAAAACCTCTTAATTAGAGGAGGTGATAGTTCATCAATCAGCATGAACATCCAATTTAAACTAACTTGTACCTGTAACACATGTCTTTTCATTTAATCAGATAATAACTTGCCAAAAAGGAACATCCCCAAAATTAGTCTTGGGGGAAGGTTTTTGTTTTTGTCTTTTAGGAGAATGAAGGTTAAGGAATCTGAAGGACACAAGACAAATGAGACAACTGAAGAAAAGGGACAAATCATCTATCCCAGGAAACAGAGTATATGGGAGTATATGGCATATGGGTATATATTATCTAAAAAATTTTATGTCTTCTTAAATGTTTGTTTCTGCTTTTCTCTAAAGATTTAACACTATTGGTTTTCTAATAGTCCCAGTTCAATTAAAATTTAAAGCTGACTTTGGAGTTGGAGAATGGCTCTCTCCTTCTTCAAACTCAAGCATGTTGTTAAAAGGAAAATGCAAACTCCCTGTATCATGCCAGAAAGAGCCATTTTCTGCTATGGGACAGGACAAAAGCCAAATTAATTAAGGGACTATTCTATTACTAATCTCAACTCTTTGATTCTATTCTGATTCTTTAAACTTTTCTTAAAGTATAAATTTTATATCAAAATTTACAAGATTAATATATATATACATTTTAAACTTTGTTAAGATATGAATGGTCATATAGAGTACTAACTAATTCTAGAAAAAAGGCTTCAATTAGCTGCATATATATGTCTTTGTGTTCGAGTCTCTTATCAGTTTTCTGCAGGAAATCACGGCCAGGCCTAACATCAACTGAAGTCTCCGGAAAGAAGATGGGGCCCCACAACAACAAACACAACAACAACAATTCCACGTGGACAATAATAATATCACTAAACTGACAAACATCATCTACAGATCAGCTTTGAACTACAAGGTGCTCAGAGCAATTTTGAGATGACTAGCTGAGATGATCCAGTCTCAAAGACTACTTGAATAAGGACTTGAGATAAACCCTGAACTTTGGCTTTATACACAGACTGGATAATAATGAAGGATATAGTTACCTTTCCTAGAATTTGACAATTAACCTAAAATTTTCTTTCAGGATAAAGATAACTTTGCCCATACCCAGCAGGAAGCAATTTTAAGAATATGACACCCACATTGCCAAAGAAGTGGTGTGGGGCGGGTGGTTTTTTGGTTCTTTTAATGGGTTTTGGGTCTGGGATAATTTTCATTGTTTAGGGGGGTTGGTTACAAGTTGTCAAGGGTTAGGAAAAAGGCTAAGCAAAGGAGATTAGATTTAAGGTTCTTGTTTTTTTTTAAAAAAAAAAAAGAAAGAAAAAAAGAAAGAAAGAAAAGAAAAAGACAATTACTAGTTTTAAATACTTTACATTATTACCAACTATTAGGATATAAAGAAATGAAAGTTAGTAGTTAGACATTACAATAGAAATTGTAGTCATATTAGATATGTTTTAAAAATTGAGCAGATGTATTTTAGACAGGTCATCTTCAAACCCTTCAGAGATCTACAGAATATGGCATTTAAAATGTTTTAATAACTTAGAAATTTTTCTTTTTTGAGACATGTCGGCTCCTGGCAGTACCAATCTACTTCAGAGAAAATATGGGCATTGAAGAAACTGCATATGGAGTTAACTTTCATTGTGGCAAAAGTTAGCCACTGGACAACAAAGTATCCTCAAATCAACAGGACAAAATGGACAGACAGAACACGAAACAAAGGACTACTGATTCCTGCCAAAACAAGTGTGGTTATGGCTTTATCAAAAGGCATCTTCTGAGGCCAGGACAATATGGCACCATCCATGAAGTGGCCTTCACAATCTGGAAAAGGTACAGTGCCCTTTTCTTAGAAGGCAGCTGAACAGGCAGTGGGCCGATGGCTTCTGTTGTGCAGTGGAACAGCAACTGAAAGCTCACGCCTCTCAATAGTAGACTGGCATTTAATAGAGGCATTTGGAGAAGGGGATGCTTAGATGAAGCCATATATACACAGCCAAGAAGAATGGACAGCTGAATTCAAAAACCATCAACAATTTCCAGAATTTAAAATCCTGAATCATGACATGACACTAGTGGAATTCAGGTGTTTCTGGTACATGGACTGCTCTCACCCAATGTGAGGTTGAACTGTTGACCTTGTGTACAACCTACTTCACAAATGAGTCTGTCAGATACCATAAGCCTATAGGCTGAAGATGATGCCCCAACACTGTGGAGAAACCTCAGGTGACTGTCCAGGCAGCTGGCTGTTTCTGTCAACTCACAAAATTTTTGGAAGCTGCTTTTGTGCACTTCCTGTTTTTATTTTTGTTAGCTAATATTATTTCCTTCTTGGGTCTCTGAGGGAGTTGAAGATTAGTTAGTTATAGTTGAAGATTAATTAGGATAGAAAGTGCATTAGATACATCTTGGATTTACCAAACTAGGATAGATAATGGAATTATTTTCTCTGATTTGTCAAATACAAATGGACTAGACATCGTTTAGGTATTTGTTACTTGTATATATTGTATATAGTTATTGTACTTTTGTATATAGTTTTTCTTTTGTTAGTTATAACCTTTTGCCTTTTTTTTTTTATTAAAATAGAAAAGGGGAAATGTGGTGATATTTTATTTGTACTGAAATGTGACTTTAATTTTATGTTAATAAATAAAGTTGCCCTGGGGTCAGAGCTATTAGAGCCATAGTAAGAGCGTGGTGGTTAGAAGAGCTAGGTAGATTTCTGTGTGTTCAGGGATACAGCCAGTATTGGAGACATACGCCTTTAAGACCTGGAGGGCGGTACTTACAGGCAGTGATGAGGCAGTCATGTGGTTGGGTTTACAACCAATGAGAAGGCAGAACAGAAAGATTATTTAAACAGAGACACAGGAAGTACCTCCCTCTCTCGGGGAAGCTAGGAGCACTGCAGGAGGTAAGATTTTATCTCTGAGCTCTGACCTCTCGGCTTTTCTCTTTTACCTTGGCTCTGTGTTTCTTATTTTAATAATACGATTGGTTACATCTACATTTCATATACCTATCAAAGGTCCCTCTTTTCCCTCCTCTCACCCCTCCAGCCTCCCCCTCACAACCACCCCCCATTCCCTCCTACAAAAAAGTAAGGTCTTCCCTGGGTGGGTACACTTAGTAGAGGCAGGTCCAAGTTCCTCCCCCTGTTTCAAGGCTGTGCAAGGTGTTCTGTCATAGGTAGTGGATTCCAAAGAGCCCACTCATGCACCAGGGATGGATTTTGATCCTACTGCCAGAAGACCCCTTAAACAGATCAAGCTACACAGAGGGCCTTGTTATGCAGAGGGCCTAGTCCAGTCCCAGGCAGGCTCCATAGCTGTTGATCTAAATTTCATGAGTTCTCAGTAGTTTGGTTTGGTTGTCTCTATAAGTTTCCCCATTATGATCTTGATGCCCTTGCTCATAGAATCCGTCTTCTCTTTCTTCGATTGGACCCCTGGAGCTTGGCCTGGTGTTTGGCTGTGGATCTCTGCATCTGCTTCCATCAGTTACTGGAGAAACTTACATAGAGAAAGGCTCTATTATGATAGTTAGGTTATTCACTGATCTAATTACTGGGGTAAGACAGTGCAGGCACCCTCTCCACTATTGCTAGTAGTCTAAGCTGGGATCATCCTTGGGGATTCCTGGGAACTTCCATAGCACCTGGTTTCTCCCTGTTCTCATAATCTCCCCCTCTATCATGGTATCTCTTTCATTGCTCTCCCACTCCATTCCTGTTCCAGCTCAACCATCCTGTTCCCTTATGTTCTCATCCCCCATCCCCTACCCTCCATTATCCACCTCTCATCCTTAGTTTACTCATGTAGATCTCGTCTATTTCCCCTTCTCAGGGTGATCCATGAAAATGTTTGATTTTACACACACACACACACACACACACACACACACAGAGAGAGAGAGAGAAAGAGAGAGAGAGAGAGAGAGAGAGAGAGAGAGAGAGAGAGAGAGAGAGAGAGAAAGATTCATTAAATGAATAAATGAATTCTGGCTTGGAGTTAGGTAAGAATTTTCAGCAATTTAAGAAATATCTCTAAACATACTTCTGCTATTTTGTTTATGTGTTTATGTGAAGCAGCATTCTCAGAACAAATATTACAAATAAAATGTATATGAACTCTGAAAAACATTGAAGATGCTCTACATCCTGGTATTTAAAGATTTGTTCAAGATTTAATACTTGATACAAAAATAAACAAATACACCTGTCTCATCAGCATGCATATTAACTTCCATTTTTAATAAACAGAAAAATTATGCATATACTTTTAAAATAGGTTTTATTATTAGTAAATATTTGATTTGTTCACCTATTTCATATATAAATTTTGCCAGCAAAGGAGATTGTGAGGCAAAAAAAACCTTCAAGAACCTCTCATGTAGAGAATAAAGGCTACAGATAAACATTGGATGTGGGCCGAAATGTGAGGATGGGTTTGGCAGGAAATAGGAGATTTGCAGATTCCACTATAGGGTGTACATAAGTAGTAACTCAATCTGTCCTATGAAGAGAGTAGTATTTTGGTCTTTTTTTTTGGGTTTTTTTTTTTTTGGTTTTTTTTTTTTTTTTTGGTTTTTCGAGACAGGGTTTCTCTGTGTAGCTTTGCGCCTTTCCTGGGACTCACTTGGTAGCCCAGGCTGGCCTCGAACTCACAGAGATCCACCAGGCTCTGCCTCCCGAGTGCTGGGATTAAAGGCGTGCACCACCACCGCCCGGCTTCGAGAGTAGTATTTTGTCTCCGTCCCCTGTCTCTGCCTGTCTTTCTCTACATAACCTTTTTTCATACTCTCCCACAAATACAAATACAAACTTGCCTTTTGCTCTCAATTTGAGCCCATGATGCTTGCATATCAAGTGATAAGTGGAACAATATAATACTGGCTGAGGGATCAACTCGGTGCTGTTAAATTCTGGTGCTTCTGGAGAGTGAGTTCTAACAGTGTTGTAGAGATGACAAAATGAGAATGGTAGTGGAAAATGCACAAAGTGGCTTTCCCCGCCCTAATAAACACTGTAGTACACCATTTGGACTCCACCAGCCCTGTCTCAGGAAGTTGTGCCAGTGCCCAGTAAATAAACAGGAGACTTCTTTGAGGCAATCTCCTGTGAGAACACTGATGTCAGACAATAAATAGGACCCTGAGTAAAAGGACAGATCAAAGAATTTTCCTCATAGGCCATGGTCCTGGGCTCAATGAGGAGTCAGCACACTGCTCATATAAACTGAGCTCCACTCCTTGCCTGTCTTTCTTTGCATTTTTTTTCTTTTACTTTTTTCTCTTACATACCTATGTGATGTAATTCGGTTCTGCAATTTTAAAATAAATAAATAAATAAATATAAACACACACACACACACACACACACACACACAATTTACAGTATCATAGAGTACTTTACATTGTCCATCAAAGCCAAAAATATTTACTAACTGGTCTTACTCAAAAAATTTTGAACGCTTCAAAGCCTAAGACATAAATTTCTATAGAAACTTCTAGCCACGAAGGAAGATCAGAAAATACTCTCCAGGCATGGAGCTTGGCCTTCTTCTACAACTCCCTCTGACATTTAAGGTAGACTAGGAGCAAGGAGAAAATAAATGTTTTTATATATTATCCTCTCCCCGAGAAACAACCGTGTGCCTCCTAAAAGTCCAATAAAACACTGCAGAGTATGCTAGGCCACAATTTTTGCATCCTCGGCTGTTCAGTTTTGACTCTGTAGAAATCACATAGAGCTCTTGTTAAAGGGCAGATCCCTAAATTCTACCCCAGGGATTGCATGCTCATGGTCCACTGTGCTATGTACGGGAATCTGCATTTTAAGCTCCTTTCTGAGATGACCTGAGCTGGATTTCCAGCATCCACAAGAGGCCGCTCATAGTCTCCTGTAATTGCAGCTCCAGAGGACCCCATGCCGTGGGCTTTCGTGGACACCTGTACTCACTAGTATGTAGAGCATATACACACATACACAACAGATATACATAAAATAAACCTCAATAAAAGACTGGCTTTTTTTTTTTTTAAAGGATCTTCACATACAAACTGTGGGCACATGGGGCCTCAGTCTAATTCACTCATATTGGAATACAGTCGTCATATTGCTCTGGGATTGCTGCTGTTCTAGTTGTTACAATAACCAAATGCCTTAGACAACCTGACTCTATACAGGGTAATGTTTTTTCACACAGGTTTGGACTGAAATTCCAAGACTTGGAATTTCTATTTTTTTAACCCCCTGGTGGTGTACAAGTAGTGAATAATCACACATGAAATCTAGTGTGTCAGATTAGTTCAGTGAGTCTCCATGCGGTAAACATTGTCTCCCCCACAACCTACCAACAAGGCACATTTGAACAATGCCCGGTGGATAGAGGTCAGGGCATCTGCCAGCATCCTGGAGTGAACAAGGCAGCCTTCACAAACAAGAATGTCTTTGTAGAGGCTGACAGTCCCTCTTTCACAGGGCACTATACTTCAGCCATTCACCTAACTGCTCCTGTGTAATCTTTTCTCTGTCTCACCCTGTTTGACAGCTGCTTCTAAATAGTCATTCAATGGCATATATTAATTATAAATGTTTGGCCAGTAGCTCAGGCTTATTACTAGCTATTTCTTACTCTTAAATTAACCCATAATTCTTGTCTATGTTAAGCTATGTGGTTGATGTCTTGTTATCTCATTTTCACATGTCTTGTTTTCTTGGCCACTGGTCTGCATCTGCCTGACTCCACCTCTCCCCTTCCTTCTTTGGTTGTCTGATCCATACTTCCTGCCTGGCTACCAGCCAATCAGCTTTATTATTAACAGTGAGAGAAACACACATTCACAGTGTACAGAAGAGTATCCCACAGCACTCCTGTGCACATTGCTGTAAGCACACTCTTACAGAAAGTGACTATTACATTGTTGTTTTATCAGCTCATCTGCTGCTCTCTGGCCAAGTATTAACATTCTAAAATGCAATTAGTTAGGCTCAGTTTTTTGTTTTTACTAAATCTAGTTGACTTACTATTCCTTTAGTTTGTATTGTATTGCATTGTATTAGTTACTCTCTGAATCTAGAACCCAAACAGAGCAGTTCATTACTGGCTCTGTCCTTTCTGTTGGGAGAACATTTCTCCATTTTAGGAGGCAATTTTGCATCTTCCTTGGGAATGAGTAGGGTGTCAATGAGGCTTTGGGTAAACCTCTATGTGGATGCATACCAGGTATGCTCTGCTTGTAATCGTAATTCTGTCTCTACTGTGACTGCTCTGTTCTGTTCTGCCCTGGTGTGCAGATTTATATCAACTTCATCTAGGGTTAGAGCAAAGAGATTCCCAAGGAGGACTGAAGGAGAAGGAGGAATGTGGTGAGTACATTTGCTTTCCCAGCTCCTTGGTGTCAAACTAATGAATGAGTAAGTGAATGAATAAAGGAATGATCAGTGATATTCAGCTATGGTAAGTTTAGTTTTCAGTACATTTATTATAGGTTGAATAATAAGCAGGTTGTTTTACTATGTTTCTAGCTTTGTGACAAGTGTTTTGAATATGTTTTGCTTAATTCCTACACAAGCAGCATACACACACACACACACACACACACACACGCACGCACACACACACCTGTGATCAACTTCGCTCAGATTTACATTTCATAAAAAAAAAAATAGGAATAGCAGATCAAAATTTTCTTCTATGCATCTATCTGGGATGCATAGGCTGAATGTCGCTGGCCTCACACGTGGGAAGATAAACATACTCAGGACTCAGCAGTTGGCTTGTCTGTGGTGTGATGACAACATCACCTGTGTATACTAATCTGTGGCCATCTGTCCCGTGGGTTCAGGAAATTTCATTCCATCTCTAGAGGGTATCACCAAATCCCAGATGACTGTGAGCTAATTTGCATGATTTTTCTACAGCTTTTTCTTGTTTTCTTGTGACTTTTATTGAAATGTGCATTTGCTTTAAAACAGTTTCTCTCCACCCTGTTAATCTCTTCCCTCAAAAGCAGTCAAACTTGTTTCAGGCCTCTTGTCTTGCAGAATTTAGCTTGTAAAGTTCCCAGCCAAACAGTGACAGAGATTAGAGTAGGAGACAAAAGCTCTGAGCAGAACCTTTATTCTCAAAGGGATGAAGCTCTGAGTAAGCCTGACCTCTCAGAGATGACATCACCATCATGCACTTCTTATTGTACAGCAGATTACTGAGTACAGGGCCTCGCACAGTCCAGGCCACTGCTCAGCAGCTGAGCTCATCCCACTCAGAGCTTTCATTACCTTTTGCTCAACTTGTAATTTTCTCCTAGCAGTAGAATTTCTAAAACCAAACAAAGGTAAGAGAGTGTGAGAAGGAGTCCACCTGTTGCTCCTTGTGGTGGGAAGTATTCTGTCTTAATGACAGATCTATGTTCTAGCAGAGCTTGCCAGCAGGAAAATACTTCCCACTTTGTAGATTTCTTTTTCATCATGAGTACATTTAGTAATATCAAATTATAGTAGTGTACGAATAAATTTTCTGTTAAACTCAGAAAGCCATTGACCTTCTGCCAGGCACTTAAAGAATTTCCCGAGTACAGAAGGCACAGGGTTGTTTTTCCTCCCACCGAGCAGTACAGGATTGCATGGCAAGGCCTCTTCTCTGCACTCTACCTGTTGAAGGTGCTGGTTTAACTACTCCCCTTTCATTTCCCTGTCCCTCTTAGCTCAGGCATTGCCATGGTGACAGGCATCATTTGGAGATGTCTTTCACAGCAGCTCTAGGCATTTAAGAGTGCTTGACCATTCCTTCTGACAATGCACACTTAACATTATTTACCAACCACTTTTACAGATAAACTTGGTCTCTAATACATGCAATGCATTTCGGTGTTCTGTATTTATTTTTGCAAGCTCACAGTGGATTTTTTTCTTCTTTTATAGTTCAGGGCTCTCAGCTAAAAATGATAATGTGTGTCAGGGCTATGGCCCTCAAAGCACAGAGAAATTAAAATAATAATAACAAAAACCCTAATGTTTTTAAGTTTAAGAAAATGATTTGGTAAAAGAAAACAATAGAGCATTTGTTCTAAAATTTGTGATTCATGATGATATAAGGCAGATCTCAGGGTCAACAGCTGAGTTTTGAGGATCCCATGTAATGGCATCCTTGGTGGCTCTGGGCTTGGCATTCCTGTGGCTTTGGCATTCCTGGAACTGCTGATAGGGTGATAGCCTGAATTTCTTCCAAATGGCCGATTTAAGGAAATCTTTCCTCAGAGTTCTAAGGCTGCCCCCTTGTGGCAATCCGAGGTATATGTTTGGAAGATGTTTACAAACTCCTATAAAGGCTACAGATGGAATTTATTACATGAGGCCTCCCTCTGGGAGGAAGGGAAGAGTGATCATGCTTTATCAGGAAAGCACAGTGGTTAGGGACCAGAAGAAACTGTGACCAAAACTGCCATTTTGCTACACTGTGTTGGACAATCATTTAGCCTTTCTTGTCCTTTTCATTGTGAGCCAGAGCTGTTAACAGCTGAGCCATCTTTCCACCCCACAGCATCTGTGAAGAGCGAGACTAGCACTTAATTCGTCTCATAAGACTTTTATGAGGTGTAGCAGATATCTATTCTATGACTCTGAAGCGCAGCCCTAGAGACATAGCAGGTAACTGCTCTCTACCTGCCTATGACATTAACGTACATGCCCTTGGGGAGTGGATACCCTTAAGACCTGAGACATATGTACTCAGCTCTGTCTTCGCTGCTTCATGGGACTTGGATGCTGAGACAGTCTTGGGTGTGGAAGAACAGGGTAGGACCGTCTGTCCCTCACCTTTTCCAGGACTCTGTGACAATTTCTCTGTTCTGTCTTGTGAGTTTTCCTTTCTTAATAAATCCCTTTGCCTTTTAAGCAGACTCCACGGACTTGCATTAGTGAGGAATAAGTGAATTAGCATGCAGAGACTGGAACACTCCTTGTAATATTTTAGCACATGAAACAACAGCCCTCTTTAGTGTTCATACTCTCAGCTGCAGCACAAGTCTATCCATCTATTGCACATTTTTCCAAAGTTTTGTGAAATAAGATTTAAGCCAAAGACCAAGGAAGTAAAAAGTGCATCTTAATTTTGCATAATTCTGAAGCATTTAGTCATCTAACGGTGGTGATACACAGTCATCTTTGTGCATCAGAGACCCTGACTGGTGGCAGGTGCAGAGGGTGATTGAAACAAATGACATTCAGACATTCCAGGCTATCCTGCAATCACTGCATCAGACCTCTAAATTGCATACTTACAGAGTCCTCTGCCTTGGGAATCTGTCACTGACATACTTTTAGGTGTCTGTCCCAGACAGCAGGAGTTCTCAGGAATCCAGATCTAAACAACCACCCACTGACCCCAAGCAGCACCAGCTGCAAATGTACCTTAGCAAGATGAGCCTGTGTCCAAAGTTCATAGCTCTCTGAACATGCTCTGTCAGTCATTCTAAGACTACAGTGTCTCTTGGATAAAAAAACCATTATACTGAAACCAGCAAAACTGAAATCCATCCAAAATACAAAAATAAAATTAAAAAAATGAGAAGTGAGACACATTTCTTCTGGTAGTGATGATTTGTCCATTTTCTTACTGTCTAGAAAATAATAAACAAAAATGAAATTAATTCCTATCCTAGGTTTTCCCTGTATCACGTGAGGGATAAATACAGACTGTATTTTCTTGATCTGAAATAACAACTTTTCCTCATTTGAATATTTAAAAAATCTGCACAACATTTTAATGCAATAACATTCATTTTCCTTTCTGAGTAAATAAATCAATGCTCTATTTGAAATCATTTTTGCCCTTTTGGATTTAAAATTAGAAGAAGAAAAGCTAATATTGATTATAACATAATATGAGGGCTCATGTGAAAGACAACCTAGATATTTTTAGCTTATTAAACCTCACAAGAGATATCTTCAAAGAGTATAAATTTTGGGGTTTGAAAAATGTACACATTAATTTGCTCACAAATAGATTTGCACACACACGCACCCCAAGGAGACACATACCACATGTACTCAAACCACATCTATTGCTACTGATACCATCCCCAAATCCCCATGTGGACTATGCGTGTTTTTGATCACAGCTGTAGACCTGGGAAAGAAGAGAAACCAAAGTAAGAGAAGTTCCAACTTGTTGAATTTGCAGCAGGTCAGCATTGAGAAGATTGGCTAGGGGAGTCCTCTAAAAGATACCAAAGACAGAGTCCAAGGTTTGAAAATTGGTTTCAGGTTTTTTTTTTTTTTTTCTTTTCTTTTCTTTTTTTTTTTTCTGTAATCATTGGCTAAAGCTTGAGTTGCAATGAAATCTCAAGAATGTACTAATTGACTCTGATTCTTCCTGTGAATCTTTCCTAATTTCTCAAGCTAAGGAGTAATAATAATGTGGCAGTGTATCAGCAAGCAGGAGATGGAATTTTAGAAGTAAATGAATGTTTGTTCAGTCACATGAACCCATGTGTGGCATATTCTATGTGCCCTCTTGTGGTAGGAAAAATAGAGGGGACTCTCTCAACATTTCTTGTCAGAGTAACAACATTCACAACTTCACCTACTTGTATATCCTAATCACCTCCAAAGGTTCAACCTCTCAATACCATCAAAATGAACAGTAAGTTTCCATATGACTTTCTGTGCAGACCCCAGCACACACACAGGGATTTCACACACACACACACACACACACACACACACACACACACACACACACATATATATATGTCACTAAAAAAGAGTGCTGGTTTGCCTGATGCTCTACAAAGGGAAATGATGAGATCTGAAACACAAATACATGCTGATGTGGCTGATCACTAAACTGTTGCCAGCTTGAAACTCTTACGATGTTTCTCTGAACTTGCAGCTTTCTGACTGATGATGGTTGAATGTGCATGTAGTAAAAGGTTATGCCCACGGTGTCACTATTTCCTGTTGCTGGAGTCTGCATTCATCATCCATGATGCTCTGAACAACGGATCATGCAGGTCTATGAGGCCAGTGACCCCAAAGATCAAGTTGTGTGCTACATATTCTCAGAATGTTTTGGATGGTAAAACGATTCTAACTCAGAAAATGGGAACCAACCAACCCCATGGGATTTATTGTTCTTCACTTGATATTACTGTAGTAGCCAACTGCTGATGTAGTAATAGATACAGAGAAGAAAGAAAGAATAGTCAACCTGGACTCATTTCCTCATCCATCGATTTTCTAGCCAGGAGCCTTGGAAAGGTACTTCTATCAAAAAGTAAAAGAAATGGCTAACTTAAAATGTTATGGTTCTACTCTTCTCCAAAAAGTTACATATGGATACATATCTACATTCATATATACATATATATATAAGGTATATAGACACTGTATATAAGGAAGCAATGTAAACGATCTCCTAATACATGTGGTATAATTTCACTGGTATGTACATACCTTGACTATTCCTATTTAAAAGTAGCACCTAAAATTTTTGTTTTGTTTTTTGAGACAGGGTTTCTCTGTGTAGCTTTGTGCCTTTCCTGGAACTCGCTTTGGAGACCAGGCTGGCCTCGAACTCACAGAGATCCGTCTGGCTCTGCCTCCTGAATGCTGGGATTAAAGTCGTGTGCCACCACCGCCCGGCGCACCTAAGTGTTTTAATTATTAAAATAAGAAAGATTAAATTAAAATCATTTAAAACCATTTAAGTTAATGGCAAATAAAAATTGGTACTTTTACTTACTTCAAATACTTATAAATGATAATCAAAAGCTAACAAGGGAGAGAAGTTAGAAAAGTTGGCGCTTTCTTGCTTGCTGCTTGCTTGCTTTTTTGATTTTTTGTTGAAGAGATAGGGTCTCACTCTGTGATCTAGGCTGGTCTCAACCCTGCAAGATTCCTCCCTCAAACTCTCTAGTGATATAGTTACAGACACGTGCCCCGCTGCCCAGCAAGAAAAAGCTTTTTAATTTAGTATAGCTAACATACATTCTTCCTGCCTGATGAATTCAATAAATACCTAGAATTTGCATTTTTCAGTGTTCCATAATTATTTATAACAATGCTTGTAGATTGTTTTTAAATTCCATAGGTTAATTCAATATATCTAGATGTTAGCCATCCTATCCTAACTCCAACTTTTCGAAAGACCCCAAACCCCCAATCCAACTATTGAATTTTCCTTTCATTGTTCACTCAGAATAGAATTCATGGTAAATATAAAAGAGAGAATGTACGAATACCATGAGAGAAGAAGAAAACACCTAGGAAGCTTCTCTGATGTCCTACATGCTGGATGGTGTGTCTTTGGCTACTCTGCCTTCCACACTGTTATTTATAGGCCTGTCTGCTACATCAGCTCATCTGCCACTCACTGATATGGACTAGGCTTATAGGTTGCATGTTTTCTTTCAGAGGTCTTTATGGCTATCATTACTGATTCAGTTTTCCAGCATTGAAGAGAGACCCTAGTATAACAGCCTATTTACTCTATAAAACTTGCTTCAGAAGTTTGAGGTGGAAATCTGCTGGAAGCAGGCTGAGTAGTGAGTGACATCTATGTCTTGTATACACTTAGCTCTTTTAATATCAGAGTGAGGTCAATGAAATCAGCAAACACACTCGATGCCCATTTGCTGCATCTAGAAATGAAGAATCACCACAGTCAACTATCATAAATGGGTGTCATTGGTCCTAGAAGGCAACTGTAGAAATGACATGAGTTTGGACGTCATCCATGAGTTACCATCAAGATTGTTCTTTTTAGGTAAGTTAAATGTTCTCTGAGTACACTTCTTCCTTAGTGGGGAGTATAAAATTTCATAGAACAAAGTCCTCCACTCTAAAGCAAAACACATTTTATTTACTATCTCAACATTTTTTCATCATTAGGCTATTGACATGAACCAGGCCCCCCTTTCACCTGTATCCATCCAGGATTCTGAGTAATATGCTATTGATGAGAACACTTGAGCTCTATCCCAGGTTCTTTCTGCAGAGTCTAATGGTGACAGCATCCACACTAACCTGCCGAAGCAAGAGTGGTGGTCATGATAAAGCCAGCCAGCCTGACCTGATGTCACCAGGGTAGTGAATGCAAGAGCCCATGCTTGGTGTCAAAAGGGGTGAAGGCTACTCCGGGGTGGGGCTGTTCCAGAATCTGAGCATTGCTCTGCTGCTGCACTAAGCCCTGTCTGGTTCTTTGTCCTTCCCAGACTCTGAGAGCTTCTTGATAACTTTTGAGTAAATGTTCTGCTTCCATTAGCTGGGACTCTCTCTGATACTTGAGCTCATAATCCAATTGAAGGGTAAATTGATGTGTGTATTCGTATCACAGGAGGTCTTAAAAATGGTGTAGAAACAAATAATAATTCATTTCTGAGAATGTTTCTCTACTCTTCATGGAAAGGTCAACCAAATCTTAGTGATGACAGTCTTCTGGAGGAAGAATGATGGATGATTATTTTATATTGTGTTAGAGGAATGACTGTTGCATCTTGGATATGTCAGTTCAGCTACAAAGGGATAATTTAGCTTAAAGGGAAGAATGTCCTTTGCTTTATGTCTATGTGGATTGTAGAAAAAAATGTCCGTGTGCTATAGCACCGTGATTCCCAGAAGACATTTAAAAGAGCCAGTTCAAGTTCACTGGGACTCTTTGAAATGGCTTTTTGATTTGATTTGATTTTATGAAGTACAGTGTCTTAGCTAGTCTGGGCTGCTATAAGAAAATGCCTTATACTAATCAATTTATGATGAAGAGAAATTCATTGCTCATTATTCTGGAGGCTGGGGCTTGGCTTTTCTCGTGCAAAGCATCATCTCTTTGTAGAGAGCAGAATAGAAAAGGGCTCCTTCAAGTTTTCCTCTTAGGATAACATGATTCACAACTTCATCTACTTGTATGACCTAATGACCTCTCAATACCACAAAAATGAAAATAGTGTTCCATATGCCTTGTTGAGGGATACAGATGTGCAGATTACACTGTACAGCACACTGAGATGTCCTATACATATTCTTGTCATGCCAGTTACTGGGAAAGAATGAAGATTTGGCTGATGTGATTCAAGAACAATCATGAGGTCTTATATTTGGAGCCAACAGAGGCCAGTGAGTCTTTTTCCCAGTGGGAATCTGTGCATGTAATATAAGACACAGACGAAGGGGAACAGAAAGGACACTGGCATTTAACAAGGACTCTACACAGCTCTCATAAAGTCTACTTTGATGGAAGATTTACACCAAAAGCATTAGCTTCAAGTTCCTTGGCCTTTGCAAGGAATTTGCTTAGTTTCCTCAGTTGACCTTCACTGTGGCATTGACTTCTCTTCCAGAATGTTCTTTGAGATCTGGAGAGATCTTTACTGTTAGGCTCTAGACCATACCCTTGGAATTTATATGGTGCTACTTTCCTTTTGCTTAAAAAAATGAGATGTATGTGAGTTAGAATGACTCTCTGACCTTAGCCACCCTGCACTTATTTCTCTTTTGCATTTAAAATCTCCACTTCTTCTGATTCAGCTCTCTATTGCTATCAGTCCACCAGCTGGTATCTTATCTCTTTCCAAGGAACAAAGAGGGGCACTGGGTTCCACAATTATCAGCAAGGGGATTTGGCTGAAAGGAACATTTAATTTTTAACCAAAGCAGGTCTAAATGGCAAAAGGAGATGCTGTATCATTGGATAAAATAGAATTTTTTAAAACTCTTACCATCGCTTAAGAATGTTAGGCATCAATGTAATAGATTGTATCTTCCTGCAGATCAACTGCATCTAAAAATAAAATGGTTTGCAGTTTCTCTCCTTAGGGTATTGATATATCAGATACATTTCTAGGCATTACAGTTTCAGAGGACAGCATTCCACACTGGTAGGTAGAACAGAATTAAATGGGCTTCCTTTCATATGCCTTTCCATCTATAGCCTGCTTGTCTCCTAGGCTCAGTGGGGGAGTTAGTTTCCTAGAGGTTCAGCAGGTCTGAGAAGCTGAACTGTTTGCCAAATGTTCTAGTAATATAAGGGTCCATAAGAAATTCATAGCAAGGTGCAGCTGAATATTAAGGCTGTATAACTCCGAATATTCCATGATAAATGGCTTCCCATTTGACAGACTTTTGGGTGGCTCAAAGTAGAGCTTTAATACACAGCTGAATCTCTATAATATATTCTTGTGGCCCGCAAGATCTGTGAAGACATGGCCCATGGTGATAAATGTCCTAGAAAAAGAGAGATTCAACTGGAAATAGTTCAGATTGTATCATAAAAAGCAAATGCTGTTAGCTGAGAGGGAACCTGAAAAAGAGAAGGCTTGATAAAAATCTGAAATGAGATGATCCTAGCATAGGAATACTTCAGTTATAAGTAATATCCATGGCCATAGCAAACCTTAATTAAATATATGTGCAAATGAGTATAGTTTAGTGGAACCAATTCCTATTAGTAGAAACTTCTTTATGACCTTTGGTCCCTTCATCTTATTCTGTACTTCAGAAACCCCAGAACAATAGTCATCAACCTTTCTTATCTGTAATAAGTGCATTTGAAAAAAATATTAATGTGATGTGACTTGCAATGTTATTGCAATTGATGTTTAAGGAATAGAAGAGTGATGGTACTAATAAACACAAGTAAGTCTTTTATTGATGTTTTGTTCTCCTGGCTGGGTAAAAATAGCTAAAGAAAATTTGTATCATTTCAAAAGCTTAACCTAAGGACCTTACCTCTCACATACTACCATTAATGTATATAAAATCCCTGTCTTAAAATATCCAAATTGAACATTATTATAAGTACTCAAGGCTATACAAGTTAAAGTTGTACTTTGTATTTCTAAAACAGTATGTTAGAGAGAACAGTGTATCTCATAGTACACATTTACACTTTAGGACAGTAAATGAATTGGGTTTTCCTCAGGAGTTCTAGGATATGAAGCCAGGAAATAAGGATAAATCAAAAAAAATACTGCTCCTTATTCAAAAGATAACACAAAAAGACTGGATAGAAGCCTGATCAAATGTTGCCTGAAGAGTTATTCCTGAGAGGAAAAGAAAAAGCAATGGGAATTCTCTTTTTAAACTATCTATCATCTATCTATATGTTGTCATGTGTCTATTTAATTACATTCTATCAACTGTCTATTTTTGACACTCTCATTTATTGTAGCTGGAAGGTTTCCTGGCCTCACTTGGCCCTGAGGTCCTGTAGCCACTTATAAAATAATCACTCAGAGGCTTGTATTAATTAACAACTATATGGCCTATGTCAGGTTAGCTAGCTGTTTCATCCTAAATTAACCCATTTCTATTAATCTATGTATCGTCACATGTTCAGTGGCTTTACCTGTGTCCCATTAAATGTTGCTCCTTGGATGGCTGTTTGGTGTCTCCCCTTATTCTCCTTTCTCCTTTCACTGTCTCTCTTGGATTTTCCTGCCTGGTTCCATCCTGCCCTGCCATAGGCCAATGCAGCTTTATTTATTAGCCAATGGGAGCAACACATATTCACAAAGTACAAAAAGACATCCCACAGCAGTGTATCATCTATATTCTATCTATCATCTATCTATTATCTCTCTATCAAGAGATTAAGATTTTCGGGAGTTAGTTTTTAAGTGTTTTGAACTTCACAAATCCCAGTGTTCTAACACAGGTTGACTGAGGTCCATGTAGAGATGATGTCATGTCTCTACCCTCTACTCAGTCCAGAGCAGAGCTTCGGAAACCTCATTCCTTCTCACTGGCTGAGGTTCATTCCATTATAAGAGACAATTAATTGACTTTGCTTATAACATACTGACTTGTTTTACTTACATCTAGAGAGAACTTTTAGAGAGACATCTAGGCCAGTGTTTGGCAATTATTGGGTACCTTGACTTAGCCAAGTTGATACATAAAATCAATCCTCATTTCACAAAGCAGTGGGAAATTGCACACTGAAAGGAACTAAATGATCAGATTTTCATGCTGTCAGGTCTTACCTTCTTGGTTTTAAGCCTCCAGCTCCTCAGCCTCACTATTAAGTCTTAGTATTGGTGAGTATTCTAGTCCTTATCATTACATAGGATAATGCATGTATTCCTCAAGCGCAACAATACACAACATAACAAAATTTGGTTAGTCACATAGCATGAACTATCCCAGGCTCTGGTGTCAGAAGAGAACAGCATATAGGGCTTTATCCAGGAGAGGGGAGAAGAAACCAGATGTTACCATAAAAAGTAATTAGACCTTTTTCTAACTAGCTTCAAGGAATTGTAAAACAATGTTTCTTATTAAAGAATCCTTAGTGATGAGTTGATAAATGTGAAAGCCATTATTCCTACAATGTTAACACAGTCTTTGTGGAGATACTGCTCCAGGACTGCATGTAGGGTATACAAAAAAAAATCCATGAAGGTAGGTGAGGGCTAAACTTTTCTATCTGAGAGGTAATAGCAAAGAAACACATGCTTTCTAATGGTAACTTTCTCTTTTACTTCATCTTGAAAAATCTTTCCTCTGAAAACCTCTGTCTCCACACAGCTACATCTCTTTTCACAGCTACATCTGTCTTCTTCACAGCTGCACACCTCTACACAGCTACACACCTCTCTTCTACTCATTCCTCCTCAACAGAAAAAAATGATGGACAAATATATGAGTTACATTTGGGGGATCACATAACATTTCTTGAGTAAACAATAAGAAGCAGAGCCATTCTGATAACAGAGGAAATCACATGGTTTCTCTTGGACTTGGGATGTCACACTGACTAGCCTGTGAGTGAGTAACTATGGCAATGCTTGGCTGTCAGCCAATTCCTTAATGTGCAGTTTGTAAAGCAAAGTCAGGAGGCACGTAGGCTGAGTACTCAGCATTTCTCAACTAAGAAGGACATTGAAATTCAGAACCTAAATAATAAACAGTTAGTTGGCTGAACCTTGAGTTCTGTATCATAAAATTGATGTTAGGGGTATATGCAGAGAACAATTGTTGAGAGAATCTGTGCAGGGAGTTATGTCTTTAATGTTATCAGCCAGACTTTTGCAAGTGAAGAACTGGCACTAAAGCTGCTTCATGCCTGAGCTTGCTTGGTTCAAAAGACACCTGTGAATCTGTTCTTGCTCAATTAATTTGCTGGGTCTTAAATCATGTAATGGTGTAAAAGCTGTCTTTGTAACTGAGAATATTGTTATTTTCCTATGTCAGCCTGAGCTATGAAAAATATCCTAGTATTTTGGTGCCTGTCCTGGATCTTGCTCTGTAGACCAGGCTGGCCTTGAATTCACAGAGATCTGCCTGGTTCTGCCTTCTGAGTGTTAGGATTAGAGGCGTGCGCCACCACTGCCCAGCACCCTAATATTATTTCTAGTCATCAAAATTATACACCTTAAGAAGAAATTATCTTCCTGACCATCCACAGATATATGCGTGCCTAGTAGATGGAATATATACATGAAATAAACACACAGGCAGTGGGGAAAATACCCATAGCTGCTTTTAGGGAAGAAATGTCATGACACATTAGAAATTACAGATAGAAGCAACTGGCTTTCAGAGTCTGTGGTCCCATAAGCTTTGCTTGAGGAGGTTCCTACATCAGAGAGTTATTCATTAAGTGAGTAGACACCTGAATTATTAATTGCCATCTGTTGTATTTATGTCATAGCCTGTGATATAATGTCTTTTTATGGTGAATAATTCTTAGCACACAAAAAAGGAATATAACCAAAAGCCTCAAATGAGTTATGGAAAGCTTATTGGAAATATGGTGTATTAGGAAAGGGGGTAATCAAAATAAAACCTGTATAGATTTAAGCAATTGCTCTCACTGGAAACTGCCAATAATTATATAGTCATGTGTTATCATGTGTCTATTTACATTCTACCAAATATCTATTTTTGACACTCTCATTCATGTGTTTTGTAGCTGGAAGTTTTCTTGTGTCCTGCTCAGCCCTGAGGTCCCACAGCTGCTCATAAAATAATCACTCAGCAGCTTATATTAATTATCAAATGTATGGTCTATGGCAGACTTCTTGCTAGCTAGCTCTTTCATCTTAAATTAACCCATTTCTAGTAATCTATGTATTGCTTTCAGTTTTTCAAATATCCAAATATCACCTAGTACAAATATAAGGGCATGGCTGTGTACAGAAAGATAAATTATTGGTTGTTTTGAAAGAAATCAGGTACTTTTGCTTCAGACATAAATTCAGTGGTCTGCTATCACAAGAATTTGTGAGCTTAAGAAAGCTACTTGTACTGTGGAGTTCTGTTTATTTTCACTGGTCATTATATAAATTGGTTTTCAGGGATTTCTTAAGGATTAAACATGATTACACATCTAAGAGATTCAGAGCTTAGTGAAACACAAGACAGTAGTTCCTTGCCTTAGATGCTGTGAGACTGATGCTACACTTCACATTTTATGTCCTTCCTTTGCCTCATTTGCTTCTCATTGCTGTGGTAAAACACTGAGCAAAAGCAACTCGGGGAGGAAAGGGTGTATTTTACCTTAGAGCTTAGTCTGTCATCTAGGGAAGCCAAGAACTCAAGAGAGGAGGCAAACTCAACTGAGGAATGCTGTTTACTGGCTTGCTTTTCCTCTCCTACTGAGCCAAGTATCGTATACAAACCAGGAACATCTGCCTCGGGTTGGCACTATACACAGTGGGATTGACCCTCTCACATCTACCATCAGTCAAGACAATGTTCCACAAACATGCCCACAGGCTGATATTATATGGCACAAAGATAAGGACATGGCTGTGCATGGCACATTAAACTAGTCTTGTTGGTTGTTCAAATGGCCCACAGACATGCCTAAAGGCATCATCACCGCAAACACAATCTCATTCTCTCTCTCTCTCTCTCTCTCTCTCTCTCTCTCTCTCTCTCTCTCTCTCTCCACACACACACACACACACACACACACACACACACACACACACACACACAGACCATTCCTAGTAAAATATAGAATAACCATTCTGTATTACATAGTTGTCTTTATTGGGAAATCTTATACTGATTATTTAGTCTTTAAGTTGCCTCTGTTATCCAAAAAGCAAAGTGCATGTGAAATGTGGAATTGCTTTGCATGGAAACAAGTAGGCCCATTGAAAAAGAAGAGACTGTTGGAAATGCCAGACAAACAAGAAAGGGGCAAGCAGAAAATGGTCAGTGCACCTGATCTGTGCCCTGATCGCTTTGTGGCTGTTCCCTTTCTCTAGTCATGGGTTTAAGATATTTGTGTCACTATGAATGATTGTTAGAGAACATTGTGTTCTCTGAGATGTCTAGCAATAGATTTTCACCTCATTTAGGAAAGGAGAGCTCAAATTTCCATACATGTTACCAGAACACTATGTAAGAATAAACAGACAGAGGGTGAGAAACTAAATATCGAACTCAGAGATTCCTTAAAACTTTAGAGATGGATGAGCCCGATAAGCCCTGTTCCTTCCAAAACTATAGTAAGTGAAACTGGGGAGCTTTAGCTATTTGCATAAGATTAAACTGATTTCAGAGCTAAAGACTCAAAAGCTGTATCTCTCTTCTCTAAGTATAAGGATTGTTTCATTAAATATTCATATACATAGTTTCAAAAAATAAAATTATAACGATTTGCAGTAGAAACAGGACAATAAAAATTGAAGCAGATTTGATATATATGTAATATTTTGTGAGTTTTATTTTTAAATTATTACATACAAAAATTTCTATTATTGAGAAATTAAGTTTTTACTTAATCTTATAAAGGAATGGGCATCTTGACAAGAAAAGATCAAATTAGATGAACTTTTGGAAGTCCAAAAATTAGAAGCTTCCCTGTCAAAACAGTTTCTTTTCTTTATTATAATGTGTAATGCTGTATTTGTGAAAAATTTGAAATATACAGAGTAGTGAATTAAACATATGTGGAGGAAAATTTATATATATATATGGAGTGTCAATTATTGTATAAAGTAACTGCTGAAGAATAAACGTTGTTGATATGCATTGTAATAATCAAACATTGAAAAACCACTGTTGTGGACCACTTTTATCTTCATCAGAAGCAACCGTGCTTACTCATAAGTCACCTTTCAGAGTCAACCTGATAATGTCCTCTCATGGAAGGAGGGAGTGGTCAGGTATGTTAAATCCTCAGCTGAGATTTTAACCTCTCTCTACCATGACTTCTTGCTACCCATATGTAATTGTTCCCCATCTGTACAGGATCAGGATGACTTGGGATCTGTCAGTATATAAAGACCATGGAAGGTTGACTGAAGGGTGTGCAGTGTCTCTAAAGCTATCAGGAAATTGTCATCCATGCTGGGGTGATACTTTTCAGTGGTGTAGCTGTTTGGGTTCACATACTTTAGTGAGGTTCACTCCCTTCACGTAAGCAATAGAAGGAAGCCCAATAAACTCATTGTTAGATCATGAAGAACTTGGGTGGAATCTTTCCTTGGGTCCCAACATTGGCTCTTTCCATGGTCAGTAAATGTCTATTTCTTGTCCTAGGAAAAGTTTATATAACCACAACTCTTGACTCTATAAAGTAAATACTGTTCTTCAGGTGTGCTCCTGATATTATCTACCATTGTTTCCTCTTCAAGAAAGAATTGTTGCTCTGAATTAACTGATTGAAATAGAAAACTGTTGGTTCAGGAGCATCAGCCATACTAAGAGGATGCATGTTCATGGAGACAGGCAGTGCTCAATTCTAGGTAGAAGACACATTAAAGACGCTTTCCAAATTTAGAAGTGTTATATTTAGTTTCAGAAAGTTTGAGTCAACGCTTTTCTTTCTTTCACATTTTAGAACAATTTTATTTTAAACAAGCACACTGTGCTCACAAAAGGTGAAAGTAAGAACTGAGGCATTGTAAAAATTAATTCATCTGAGAAAGTATTTTTTTATTTACTGAAAAACAATGGAAATTTGAAGCACAAATATGATTAAATTTAAAATTATCTTTCTGTGTTTTTCCATGATACCTCACTAACTAAATCTCAGTTCCACTAACACTTCATTCCACAATGACACACTCAATATCCTCATTGCCTTCTGGAGCTACATACTATTATAAAAGCTGCAAATAAGCAATGAAGGAGAACAGCCATTGATTGACTTTGCCCGAAATTGAATAGATATTGGTAGTTGGAGGTGTCACTTGGATTTGAAGTTTTCAACTTCAGTTTTTCTAAAAGTGAATAAAGGTATTCTAAAGTTTGATTATCAGCCTTGAAACATAGCATATTATAAACATATTAGGCAATTGCTAAATGTGCATTCCATTAACACATCTTCTTGGAAATATGTGCTTTATAAACAAGGGATCATTTTGATGGTGTTTGAGGGCACCTTCTGCAGTGAGAACTTGTTTTAAGGTAAATATTAGACATTCTTCTGTTAACATGAGTAACCCAATTTAGACTCCAAAACAGAACATCAGCGACTTATTTAAGAAGGAAAATTAACAACCTTTCTTACTTTATGTAATGATATTAAACCTTCCTTATATAATATTATATATTGATAATCATAATAGCCTTGCTTATTATTACATGCAGTACTCAAGGCAAACACATTCAGGTTAGTTCCACCATACCCCATGTGTCCTTGTACTTCAATTTAAAGCAACTATAATTTCCCTAGCTCTTTCCACTTTACTCAATAATGAATTCATCTCAAGCATGTGCTACTCTTATTACCCCTAGATTTTGTGTTCAACCCAAAAGATGTGACAGGGAGAAGAAACAGACTAAACTGCTTATAAGAGAAATTATACTGACTGGTCCTTCTACTAAGAGGTCAGTAAATGGTTCAGGCATTAAAAAAACAAAACAAAACAAAACAAAACAAAAAAAAAACCCAGGCAATTGACAAGAGCAATTTTATGACATACACCCAGTTTAACAGAGTCAGGCAGTGCAAGGCTCACATTTAAAGCCTGCTGCAAGTCAGTTCAGTGCAGGGTGTTCTATTAGACGTGTGTGTGTGTGTGTGTGTGTGTGTGTGTGTGTGTGTGTGTGTGTGTGTGTGTGTGTGTGTTTGAGACTCCACCGGCAAGGAAGAATCTATAAAGAGGATTACAGTTCTGAAAATGATCCCAAAGAGATTCCTGCTCAAAATTATTTCTCCAAGTAATAAATGTCACCTTTTAAGATGTAACATTTGAAGTAGCTAAATACTAATAGAACTACCATCATCAAGAACTTTTACAATGCTATTTTACCATCAAAATAATAAGGTTCTAATATTCACAGAGCATTACAATACTACCACACCATTGTTTTTTTTAACCCATAACACTAATTCACAAGTAGTCAGCACTATTGCAAAGTTATAGAGAAATAAATACAAGTTGTATATTTATTTCCTGTATCTGACTTCATATCACCCAACTTTTATCTCAGAGTCACATGCCCTGTGTCAAATCCATGGATGCCTTGCCATTTAACATTAAGCCAGCCTCCCATGTTCCCTTGGTTTCCCAACTTCTATATATGCTCTCCTTTGGCTCTCACCATCTTACTTTTTATATTTGTAAAGTTATCATTTCCTGACAATCTTAATTAGAATTAAATTATAGCAATCTTGATTTCTTGGGATTACTTTGACTATTATGGTCTTTTGAATATTGAGATCTTTTATTTTTCTTCCTATTTCTATAGACAGTGTCACAATACTTTTAATGAAGAACACTCCTCTGACTTGATGGTTCTTGGTAATGTGTATCAATATTAATTCTGCTGAAAAGATCATCCTTTAGGGTATGATGAAATGAAACAACTATGGTAAAGTTTTGCTCACCTTGGACATTCATTTAGGCAGAGAATTGAAACCAGTGAGCAAAGGGGAGGTGTATGCTGAGAACACTCTGCTTTACAGCCTTATTTCTGCCCCACTATCTCAGACTTACAAGAATGACTTGAGTCAAGTCCAATAGCTGTACTTAAATTATTCTGGACTGAATAATTCCTAGATTGCCCATAACCACCAAAGAGCTTATAACTCAATTTGTTATTAATTCATATAACACACCACACACACACAACACAGATACAGAAACACATACATTATAATTCAAATTTACAGTTATCCTTCTGAATTCTCTATATCTGTTGGTAGTTAGTTCTGTGATTCTTGTGAATATCAAAGTCTGCCAAAGAGGAAGTCTCTCTAAAAAAATAGCATAGTATTTTCTGACAACTCATGTACATCCTCCTTCTGTATCTTTCAAATCATGTGGAAATTGCTCATATGTAATACAGTATAAATTCTAGGTGTATGGTTGTTATACTATATTCTTTAGGTGCTGTGGGATGTTCTGTATGGCAAATGTGTTGCTCTGATTGGTCAATAAATAAAACACTGATTGGCCAGTGGCTAGGCAGGAAGTATAGGCGGGACTAACAGAGAGGAGAAAAGAAAGAACAGGAAGGCAGAAGGAGTCACTGCCAGCCACAGCCAGGACAAGCAGCATGTGAAGATGCTGTTAAGCCACGACCCACGTGGCAAGGTATAGATTTATGGAAATGGATTAATTTAAGCTATAAGAACAGCAAGTAAGAAGCCTGCCACAGCCATACAGTTTGTAAGCAATATAAGTCTCTGTGTTTACTTGGTTGGGTCTGAGCAGCTGTGGGACTGGCAGGTGACAAAGATTTGTCCTGACTGTGGGCAAGGCAGGAAAACTCTAGCTACTTTTAGGGAATAATATTTGTGGAAAATTCCTCTTCTCATTTAGACACAATTTCATTTCTCTTGTCTGAATCCATGGATGTCATCCTTGGGGCTAGAACTACAGGCATGTACCACCTCATCCTGTTTTATGTGGTATTGGGGGTGAATCTCAGGGCTCTTAAGGTAAATTGATTCCCAGTTTTCTGAGAAACCACCATACTGATTTTGAAAGTGGCTGTACAAGTTTGTACTCCCACCAAGAGTAGAGGCGTATTCCCCTTGCTCAACATCCTCTCTAACACAAGCTGTCATCAGTGGTTTTTTACCTTAGCCATTCTGACAGGTGTAAGATGGTATCCCAGAGTCCTTTTGCTTTGCATTTCCCTGATGACTAAGGATACTGAGCAATTCCTTAAATATCTTTTGGCCATTTGAGATTTTTCTGTTGAGGATTCTCTGTTTAGATCTGTGGCCAATTTTTTTAGCTGGATTGTTTGGTATTTTGATGTCTAGTTTCTTGAGTTCTTTTTATATTTTGGAGATTAGCCTTCTTCCAGATGAAGGCCTTTTCCCATTCTGTAGGCTGTCATTTTGTCTCATTTATCATACCTTTTGCCCTATAGAAGCATATCAGTTTCAGGAGGTCCATTTATTAATTTTCATTCTCAGTGTTTGTGCTACTGATGTTATATTTAGGAAGTGGCCTCCTGTACCGATATGTTCTAGGCTACTTCATATTTTCTCTTCTATCAGGTTAAGTGTTGTTGGATTTATGTTGAGGTCTTTGATCCATTGGGAATTGAGTTTTGTACAAGGTGATAGATATAGATATATTTGAAATCTTCTACATGTTGATATCCAGTTTTGCTTTCTTATTTCCATTGTAGAGTTTGGGCTTCTTTGATGGGAGAATGTCTCTCTGTGTGCTGCGAATATGTGTTGCTCTGATTGGTTGATAAATAAAGTCTTTTGGCCTATGGCAAGGCAGCTTAGAAGTAGAGACAGTAGGAAGGTAGGGAGAAATGCTGCCAGCTGCCACCATGAGAAGCAAGATGTAAAGATGCTGGTAAACCATGAGCCATGTGGCAAAGTATAGATTTATAGAAATGGGTTAATTTAAGATATAAAAGCTGGTTAACAAGAAGCCTCCTATGGCCATATTTTTAAAAATAATATAGGCCTGTGTGTATTTACTTGGGTCTGAGCAGCTCTCAGACTGCAGGGATGTGGGACTTGGTCAGTACCAGAAAAACTTTCAGCTAAAAATGGTGCCAAAACGAGGAGCAAGCATTTCCAACTAAAACATGAGAAGGCTTTAAAAAAAAAGATTCTAAAACAGAGCTAAAAACAGCTTCCTAATTGTCTCTCTCAGGCCAACCATAGCTTGCAGGCTTGAGTTATTCTGTGGTGGATTCATGGCATGCAGGCTTGACCTGCAGCATGGCAGATTCCCACCATGGTACACAGAGGTGTCTCCAAGCCATGCATTATGCTGAGTGATGGATTTAGCTTTTGCTAGTACAAACAAAAAAAAAGAGGTTTCTGGGCTACACACTGCTTTATTAGAAGCATAGACCCACTGCCTTCCAGAGTCAGTGGAGAGCATGGCTCCCAGAGCTGACCGTGAATATCTCCACAATATTGAAAAACCGAGATGGGCGGAGTCAGCAGCCAAGGCTGCTGCTTCAACACTAGCCACTGCAGTTTAAAGCAATAGATTCACAATAAGACAGATTCAAATGGAATAAGACTTTAAATGGTTTATAGTGTGTGTAAAAATGTACATAGGTTTGGAAGAGAGAAGAAACTGAATATAGACAGTTATATAAAGAAATAGTTTTAAAAATAAACCCTTTAAAGAGACAGTAAAGTTAATATAAAAAGTCATGTAAAGATGGATATTACACAGAGAGTCTGGATTATATTTTCTTTGTGATTTTAACTGCAGAGAGACATTTGATTGTAAACCAAATTTGTCAGTTAAACCAATGTGTATATTTTAAAGGTATCTTGACTTCAAAATTTGGATCCAAGGATATGTTGCTTTGGAAAGGAGGCTCTGCTTTTGTTTCCACAGGAACCAAGAGACTATTGATTTATTCCAGGTTTAGATGGATCATATTTGATCAAGCCAGACCTCTTGAACCTTAACACATGGCACATATCAACAAAGGTTATAGCTGGTCTTCTTAGGACTTGATCATTATCTTGAATTTTCTCAAGATCCCCATAAGACTACTAACACCCCCAGCATCAGGAAGTAACCTAAAAAATTGTGCCCATATTCCCCCCAAAAATGGATTATGGATGTTTGTCTTTGTTTGGATTGTTGGTTACAAATTGTTATTGGTCATAATCAATTTCTTTCTAGAAAAAAAGAAAGAGGGATATAATATAGAAATATAGGATATAGATATTATAGGATAAAAGGTTAGATTATTGAATCTACTTTTAAAGAGCAACAACTTGTTTAAAAATGTTTTTCTATGGATTTTAGTTTATTGATACAAATTTAAAGTTAATTTTGTTATACTGTATGTATATTTCTACTCTTGTAGAAATTGTAATATATAATTAAGGTATACAGATTAATAATTAGTCATCTATGATAGTCAAAACTTTATAGTCATTTTAGTTAAGTTTTCTAGGTATAAATAGATATAATTCAATTAGGAAGGTGATCTTCAAACACTTCAAAGACCTACAGAATGTGGCATTTAAAATGTTTTAAAAGCTTAGACTTTTCTGGACATTGATATATGTCTGATCCTGGCAGCACTAATTTACTTCAAAGAGAAAGATGGACATCGAAGGCACTCTATATGGAGTTTATCTTCTTCTTGGCAAAAATAACCATTTGGGCAAGAAACTGCTCTTGCCTGGACTGCTGATAATATGTTATATAAACTGGACATGCAGGACCCATAGGAAGGTGACCACTGAACTTTGCAAAGTGAGATGGTCCTTCAGGTTCCTGTTTCACAGAAGAAACTGCCAGACATTCTACAGGATACAGAAAAAAAATGACTGAAAAACTAAGTTTATGGGCTGAAGATGCATGCCCCAACATTATAAAGGGACTTTGGATGACTGTCCAGGCAGCCAGATGTCTCCGTCCTTTCTAGAATTATGGGAGTTGCTTGCAATGCTCTTCCTGTTTACTTAGGTAATATTATATCCTTCTGAGGTCTTTGATGTAGCTGAAGACTAGACAGTTATAATTTTCCTTGGTTATGATAAAACATAAATTATATATGAAACATTAGACTCACAAATATAGGATAGATAGAAAATTTTTTCTTTAATTTTACAAAATACAAATAGACTAGATATTATAACTGTAATTCTTGCTTAATATATATAATTTTACTATGTTAAAGTTAAAACCTTCCTTTTGTTTAGAAAGAAAAGGGGAAGTAATGGGGGAATGTCTTTCTATACACTGCAAATATGTGTTGTTCTGATTGGTTGATAAATAAAACTGTTTGGCCTATGGCAAGGCAGCTTAGAGGCAGGCAGGAAATTCAAAGATAGAGAGACAGGGAGAAGTTGGGGAGAGACGCTGCCAGCCCTCACCATGAGAAGCAAGATGTAAAGATACCAGTAAGCCAGGAGCCACAAGGCAAAGCATAGATTTATGGAAATAGGTTAAGATATAAGAGCTAGTTAACAAGAAGCATGCCATGGCCATAGTTTGAAAATAATATAAGCTCGTGTGTGTTTACTTGGGTGTTTCAACTACAGTTCTCTGTCAAAAATCAAATGTTCTTAGGTGTGTGGATTAATATCAGGGTCTTCAATTCATTTCCATTGGTCCACATGTCAGATTTTATGGCAAAAGCAAGATGTTTTTATTGCTATAGCTCAATAGCAGAATTTGAAGTCAGGGATGGTGATGCCTCCAGAAATTGCTTTATTATAAATGATTTTTTTTAGTTGTCCTTTTTTTTCATATGAAGTTGAGTATTGTTATTCACAGGTCTGTGAAGAATTGTGTTAGGATTTTGATGGGCATTGCATTGAATATATAGACTGCTTTTGGTAAGATTGCCATTTTTACTATGTTAATCCTACCTATTTGTGAGCATGAGAGATCTTTCCATTTTCTGATATCTTCTTCAATTTTGTTCTTCAAGGACTTAAAGTTCTTGTCATACAGGTATTTCTTTAGCTTGGTTAGAGTTATCACAAGGTATTTTATATTATTTGTGACTATTGTAAAGGGTGATGTTTCTCTGATTTTTTGCTTGGCTCAATAATCATTTGTATATAGGAGGGCTATTGATTTTTTGAGTTAATCATGTACCTGTCACATTACTAAAGTGTTTATCAGTTGTAGTAGTTCCCTGGTAGAATTTTTGGGGATATATATATATATTGTTATATATATATATATATTGTTATATATATATATTGTTATATCATCTGCAAATAGCAAAAGTTTGACTTCTTCCTTTCTAATTTGTATCCCCTTGATCTCTTTTTTGTTGTCTTATTGCTGTAGCTAGAACTTCAAGTACTGTAATGAATATATATGGAGACAGTGTACAGCTTTGTCTTGTTTCTAATTTTGTGGAATTGCTTAGAGTTTCTCTTCATTTAATTTGCTGTTGGCTATTGGCTTGCTGTAAATTGCCTTTATTATGTTTTGGTATGTTCCTTGTATTCCTGTTCTCTCCAAGATCTTTATCAAGAATGGGTTTTGAATTCTGTGGAAGGCTTTTTCAGCATCTAAAGAGATAATCATGTGTTTTCTTTTTCTTTTCGATTGTTACATTGACAGATTTTTGTATGTTGAACTATCCCTGCATCTCTGGGATGAAGCCTACTTAATCATGGTGGATGATTTTTTTTTTTTTGATATTTTTTTTACTGGTTTGCCAGTATTTTATTGATTATTTTTGCATCAATTTTCATGAGGGAGATTGGTCTGTAATTCTCTTTCTTTATTGCATCTTTGTGTGGTTTGGGTATTAGGATAACTACAGCTTCATAGGAAGAGTTTAGCAATGTTTCTTCTGTTTCTATTGTGTGGAACAATTCACCGCTTATTGGTATTAGATATTCTTTGAAATTCTGGTAGAATTCTGCCCGTAACCATCTGGCCCTGGGCTTTTTTGGCTGGGAAACTTAATGATTGCTTTTATTTCCAAAGGGGTTATAGGTCTATTTAAATTGCTCATCTGATCTTAACTTAATTTTTGTATATGGTACCTATTCAGATAATTATTCATTTCTTTTACATTTTCCAATTTTGTGGAGTACAGGCTTTTGAAGTATGGCCTGATGATTCTCTGTATTTCCTCATTGTCTCTTGTTATGTCTCCCTTTTTTGTTTCTGATTTTCTTAATTTGGATATTTTCTCCCTGCATTTTGGTTAGTTTGGATAGCATTTGTCTATCTTGTTGATTTTCTCATGAACCACCTCTTTGTTTCATTGATTCTTTGTACAGTTCGCTGTTTCTATTTTATTGATCTCAGCCTTTAATTTGAGTATTTTCTGGCATCTGTTCCTCCTGATTGAGCTTGTTTCTTTTTGTTCTAGAACTTTCTGGTGTGCTTGCTTTTAAGTTACTAGTATGATTTATCCAATTTCTTTATGTAGGTACTTAGAGTTATGAACTTTTGTCTTAGCACTGCTTTCATAGTGTCCTATACTTTAGGGTATGTTGTACATTCATTTTCATTGAATTCTAGGAAGTCTTTAATTTCTTTCTTTATTTCTTCCTTGACCCACTAGTGATTCAATTGACCATTATTCAGTTTCCATGAGTTTGTCGACTTTCTGTAATTTGTGTTGTTGTTGAATTCTAACTTTCAGTCACGGTAGTCCAATAAAATACAGGAGGTTATTCCAAATTTTTGTATCTGTTGAGATTTGCTTTGTGACTGAGTATAGGGTCAATTTTAGAGAAGGTCCCAAGAGGTTCTGAGGAGAAGGTATGTTTTTTTGTGTTTGTTTGGAATGTTCTATAGATGTGTATTAAGACCATTTGAATCATAACATCTGTTATTTCCCTTAATTCTCTGTGAATTTCTGTCTGACACAACTGTCCATTGGTGAGAATGTACTGTTGGAGTTGCCGACTATTAGTGCCTGGGATTTGAGGTGCAATTTAAGCTTTAGTAATGCATTTTTTGGTGTGGGTTTGGGACATAAATGTTCAGAATTGAGACTTCATCTTGATGGATTTTTCCTGTGATAAATATAAGGGTCTTCTTGATCTCTTTTGATTGAGTTGGAAGTCTATTTTGTTAGATATTAGAATAGCTACACCAGCTTGCTTGTTAATTCCATTTGATAGGAAAGTCTTTTTCAACCCTTTACTCTGAGGTAGTATCTGTCTTTGAAGTTGAGGTGTGTTTCTTGTATGCAGCGGAAGGATGGATCCTGTTTTCATATCCATTCTGTTAGCCTGTGTCTTTTTATAGGCACATTGAGTCCGTTGATATTAAGGGATATTGATGAGCAGTGATTGTTTTTCCTTTTTTGTTGTTGTTGTTTTGTGTGTGTGTGTGTGTGTGTGTGTGTGTGTGTGTGTGTGTGTGTGGTAGTGTGTGTGTGTTTCCCTTCTTTGGTATTTGTTGGTGTGGGATTATCTATTGCCAGTGTTTTCACGGTTGTATCTAAGTTCCTTAGGTTGGATTTTTCCTTCTAGTGCTTTCTGTAGGACTGGATTTGTAGAAAGGTATTGTTTAAATCTGGTTTTATCATGGGATATTTTGTTTACTCCATCTATGGTGATTGACAGTTTTGCTGAGGATATTAGCCTGGATTGGCATCCATGCTCTCTTAATGTCTGCATAATGTCTGTCCAGGACCTTCTGGCTTTCAGAGTCTCCTTTGACGAGTCAGGTGTTATTCTGTTGGGTCCACTCTTATATGTTACTTCATCTTTTTCCTTTGCAGTGCTTAATATTTTTTCTTTATTCTATATGTTTAGTGATTTGATTATTATGTGGTGAGGGGACTTTTTTTTTAATCCAGTCTATTTTGTGTTTTGTAAGCTTCTTGTATCTTCATAGGCATTTCCTTCTTCAGGTTGGGAGTTTTCCTCTATGATTTTGTTAAATATATTTTCTGTGCCTTTGAGCTGGTGTTTTTCTCCTTCTTCTATCCCTATTATTGTGAGGTTTGATCTTTTCATGGTGTCACAGATTTCCTAAACATTTTGTGTTATGACTTTGTTGATTTTAGTGGTTTTTATGATCAATAAATATATTTCCTTTATGGTATCATCAAAGCCAGTGATTCTGTCCTCCATCTCTTACATTCTGTTGGTTACACTTGCATCTATAGTTCCTGTTCATTTACTCAGATTTTCCATTTCTAGCATTCCTTGGCTTGTGTCTTCTTTATTGCCTCTATTTCAATTTTCAAATCTTGAACCACTTTCTTCACTGTTAGTTTGCTTTTTCTGGGTTTTCTTGACTTTGTTAAGGAATTTTTTTTTTATTTCTTCTAATTTTTTGTTTGTTGTTTCCTTGATTTCTTTAAGGAAATTTTTCATTTCTTCTTTAAAGGCCTCTATCATTTTCATAAAGTCATTTTTAAGGTTGTTTTCTTATGCTTCTTCTACATTGAGAAGTTCAGGTCTTGCTGTTGTAGAACCACTGAGTTCTGGAGGTGCCATATTGCTCTTTATGTTGTTGAATATATTCTTGCACTGGCGTCTACCCACCTCTTTCTCCATTAGTATAAGCAGTGTCTGTTTCTCAGGGTCCAATCACCACTGGCAGTGATTTTGTCTCAGGGAGCTCTTACGGTATTGGGGGGAAATGGAGTGAGACTTGTAGATTGCAGGATCCACTGTGGGGTGGTGGTGGGATGATCTGCCCACATGACTCTTGCCTGCTGGCCTGTAATTGGGGCTGCAGTGGGTGGGGTTATGGGCAGAGGTTGTTCCTTGGGGCCTAGGGCCTAGAGGCTTGGCTGATCAGCAGGGAGAACAGTCACTCACCTCTTGGTCCAATCATAGTTGGCTGAGTCTGTGTTTTAGGGAGGAGTTGAGGTCTTGGCGGATGGGTGTGTTAGGGGGTGAGTGGGGCTTATAGATTATAGGGTCTGATGTGGGATTGTTGTGTTCAGGCCTGCTTGCAAGAGTCTTACCTACTGGCCTGCAATTAGGGCTGCAATGAGTAGGGTAGTGGGGCATGGGTTGTGCCCTGACCCCAACTGCCTAGGGCAATTTTTAATTTTCTTAACAGACATGCATGTATATATGCCCCCTGCTGTACACACATATGCAAACTGTGATGAGACAGTATTGATTTTCAATTTGATGATACAAAAATCAGCTAGAAAAAAATGATGTCTCTAAGGATTATCTACATAGGGTTATTCTCTGAGCATGCCTGTGACAGATTATCTTTTTAGATTAACTGCGGTTAGGAGACCTGCCTTAATTGTGAGTAACAGTATTCCATGGAGCAGGGCACTAGTCAGAATAAAACAGAAAGGGCCAGGTGAGCATAAGCATTCATCATTCCTTATTCTTGATAGTGGATGCAATGTTACAAACTGCACCATCCTTCTGCTTTTGCAATTTGCCTACCAGATGGACTTTAACTTCAATTCTGAAGCAAAATAAATTCTTTCCTCTCAAGTAGCTTTTTACCAGGTAATACTATCACAGCAACAGGATACAGGAAAAGAAACCTGAAGCATATATACATATATATATATATATATATATATATATAATACATGCACATAGTCATATATACATACTCAATACACTCATACTCACATAAACAATACCCTCACAGACAAACAAGTACATAAAAACGCATGTCACAACATTCATATATACACAGACAAGCATACTGAAATACACAAATATACATAGAGACAAACATACATACAATGCATGCACTGAGACACAAACACACTCACACAGACTAGACATACAGATTAGACGCATATGAATACACAGTACATACATAGACACACCCACAACCACATACACAACTCCTGGTTAAATCATCCGATAGAGACAAAACATTCAAAATGCTAAAGGGACATCTGGTATTTTATTGAAAATTATAAAAAGGTTCTAAGCATCTGCTAATAGAAGAAATTATATCTTTTATTTTAAAACCAAAGCTTTGGTTCTACTGTAAATTTATTGGCTTAAATGCTTTAGAAATCACATTTAAACAGATTTTCACGTAATACTCTTCTAACCCCATGAATATCAGAACATGTAGAGGCAGGGTGCAATTCAACACATTTCAATTTCTAGGCTACCAGCTTTACCAGTTTGTAAATTTTTGAAAGATAGATTTGAATTGTGTCACAAGACAAAATCTTCTTTTTGTTGTTTTTTGTTAAACTCAGTGGAAGAAAGTCTCATCAAAACCTATGTTATGATCTCCACAGTTAGATTTTCACAATTTCATGGGGTGTCTGTGGTATTTTGCCAAGAGGAAGCTGACAATACAGTCCTATTAATATTCTCTAATGCTCATTATTGCTTGTGAACTGATCTGTACTTGAATTTGCTATGCTCAATTGAGAACTGCATCTTATTAATAAATTTCAGTGAAGAAAAAAATATAATTCTGGTAATTTGTGATTTGTGCTATTTTCTTTCCCATCCCTGATAATTTTCATGTGAAACCTCTGCATATGTCAATATAAATAAACACAAATGTTTAAATGTACTTGTCTCAGACTCCTTCTTATTTTAAGCTGAATCAAAAGCTATGGTTCTTGGAGAGACAGGCAGGCTCCAACCCAGGAATATGTTTCCATGTCAGAGGCAGGAAGTATGGGGCATGATCAGAGCCTTTGTCAAAACTCATGGCTTTTGACTCAAGTTCAGAATAGATTAAAGGACCACTTCCATTTTTCAACTAGTTTTTGTTGGGTCAAGAACACTTTGCACCATGCTGTAGTCATACAGATAGGAGAAACTCCAAGACAAGTTTATCTTTCTCAGCAATAAGCATAAAAGACATTTAGTAAAGCTAAAACATGGGAAGGAATATTCAAATTATATAATGATAATCATAGAATTCTCCAGAGAAACACATTGATTGAATGAGTATATATTAACAGGGAGTTTACTGGACTGCCTTATATTTATGGCCTTTGTCATCCTGTGATAGTTGTTCTCACACTGTAGATGCTGAGAACCAGGCAAATGTTCTGTTTTTAATGCTGGATGCCTCAGTAGTACCAATCTGGTACTGAAGGTCTTGGGGAGTTCCTGAATGCCTAGGAACTTCAGTTCCTTCAGTACACACTGGATGCCTGAAGAAACTGTGTTCTGATATCAGCAAAGGAATATAGCAATGGTCACAGCAGCAGCCATAGGCTATGTGAACCCACCAATAAAACACGATGGCAATGATGGGAATGTCATATTTCCCTTTGGATCTCCTTTTATGTAGCTACCACTGGAAAGTGTCACCCACATTTGGAGTGGGCCCTCTCATTACAAATACCTTGAACAAGGTAATCCCTCGCAGATGAGCCTGGAAGCTTATCTCTTAGTTGATTCCAGATCCTGTGCAGATTGACCACCACAGGTGGGAAAACAACCTGTGAAATTGGTTTATAAACCAATGAAAAACAGTGTCATATCTTTAGCTTTGTATGAGTAAGGTGGGGTCAATGAAGCATGCCAGGGAATTGCTGGACTCAATTACAATGGTAGATAATTGTTAGAAGAAACCATGAGTTAGATATGAAGGCTTGTTGTCATTTAAATATAAACAACATACAATAAAGAAGAAAAAACTCCACAGTATTTTTGCCCATGCAAAAACAGGTAAAACACCCAGAATAAAAATTAGCAACTAAAAAAGAGAAAACAATGTAAGCCACTAATTCTAAAGTTGAAAGAAAATTGACAGATAATAATCTCAATGAGATAATTTAACAAGATTGTAAACAACTGTTATTCAACACACTTAAGATATATGAAAAGACAGATGCAATTGTGAGATATTAAAAAGAAACAAATGAAATGGTAAATCTGAAAAACTGCAATATTTAAGGGATAAAAGTATTAGATGAGATGAAAAAGAAGACTGAAGATGAAAATGTGGAAAAAACAGAAACTTCTAGAACTTAAACAGAAAGACAAAAGGAGTGATGAGGATGAGCATCAACTCTGGGGTTTGCTGGAATACAGAAAAACCTAGAACTTCTGTCTTTACAGTTTAAAGAAAAAGACAACCATGATTAAGAATAACCTGAAAATTAAACAGACAAAATTTCCTTTAATGTGTGAATCTTTATAGACATAAATGTCCACAACATGGTCCTTGTCAAAATAAACACACTATACCACACCCACACACATAATAAGGAAGTTTCTGGAAAAGATTTGGAAGGTGATTTTAAGGGAAATAACAATCTACATTTAAAATCAGGTATCCTTGTGACTGAAGAGATTTCATCAAACATCAGCGAAGAGAAGGTACAAAAGAACTATAGCATCATTGACAAGCTTCAGGGAAAGACAACCTCAGACTTTCCATCCAAGAACAGTACCTTCGGCCTTGAGTTGGCGAAGAGACAGGCAAGACATTGAACCTGTGCTCCTGAGTGGAAAGAAGGCATTCCTGACATTGAACCTGTGCTCCTGAGTCGAAAGAAGGCATTCCTGACATTGAACCTGTGCTCCTGAGTCGAAAGAAGACATTCCTGCAAGCGCGAAGGAACCCCGGGGACTATTCGTGCTGGTGCCCTGTGAACTCTCGTGATTGTTAGCCAACAGCTGCTGTGTTTGAGCAACCTTGCTGGGAAGAAAGAAAATGGCTTGTATTGAGTTTTCTTTTCATGTGCCAAGTCTGGAGGAGCTTGCTGAAGTTTTGCAGAAGGGGCTGAAGGACAACTTAGCTGATGTCCAGGTTTCTGTGGTTGACTGCCCAGGTTTAACAAAGGAGCCATTTACCTTTCCTATAAAAGGCATCTGCGAGCAAACTAGAATTGCAGAAGTAGGAGGTGTGCCTTACTTAATGCCTCTTGTAAACAACAACAAAAAGTTTATGACCTAAATGAGATTTCAAAAGAAATACAGCTGCCTGGAGCTTTTATCCTTGGAGCAGGGGCGGGTCCATTTCAGATGCTTGGGTTCAATTCAGAGGTCATCAAGGTGCAAGCCAAGAGAAGAACAGAACAGCTCAACTTTGTGGTTTGCATGAGATAGACTCTAGAAAAGCACTATGGAAATAAGCCTGTGGGGATGGGAGGCACCTTCGTTGTACAGAAGGGGAAAGTCAAGGCCCACATCATGCCAGCAGAGTTTTCTTCCTGCCCGTTGACCTCAGATGAAGCTGTTAATAAGTGGTTACATTCCTATGAGATGAAGGCTCCTTTGGTCTGTCTGCCAGTCTTTGTCTCCAAAGACCCAGTGTAGCTGGAGGGCTTCTCTCCAGGTTCCCCAAGCCCCGCAGTCCCACAATCCACTTATAAAATAATCACTCAGACGCTTATATCACTTATAAACTGTATGGCCATGGCAGGCTTTCTGCTAACTGTTCTTTTATCTTAAATTAACCCATTTTTATAAATCTATACCTTGCCACGTGGCTGGTGGCTTACCGGCGTCTTTACAGGTTGCCTCTCCTGGCCGTGGCTGCAGTGTCTCTCCCTCAGCCTTCCGCTTCCCAGAATTCTCCTCTCTCCTTGTCCCACCTACTTCTTGCCTCGTCACTGGCCACCAGTGTTTTATTTATATAGAACAATATCCACAGCAACCCAGGGCTCGATTTGTGACTGGAGCACACTCATTTCTTCAGTCATCATGGAGAAGGTAGACATTACCACTATGATACCACTCCAGACACAGTGCTGTAGCTTGGCTACTTCTCGCCTGCACAGTTCTTCTATTGCATTGATCAGCCCAAAGAGATCCATGCGTTTGGGAGAGATTAAAGCAGCTGATGCTTGCTTAGAAGAAGAAATGATTAAATCACTAACTCAGGAGCTGATACTAATTCAAAAATCCACTAGAGGGCTCTGAAGAGAGTGCTTCCATAGCAAGTAAAACCCCAGCTTAACCCCCAGCACAGAAGAAAAACAATAATAGTAATTTCACTATGTAAATGCTATTTTTATGGCATTTGAAATGCAAGGATATGGATACATGATACTCATATTATTTTGCATCTTTCATGTGAAGGAGACTATTGGGAACAAAGATACACAGGCATACCTCTTGCCTTCTCTCTCTCTCTCTCTCTCTCTCTCTCTCTCTCTCTCTCTCTCTCTCTCTTTTGGTTTTTCGAGACAGGGTTTCTCTGTGTAGCTTTGCGCCTTTCCTGGAACTCACTTGGTAGCCCAGGCTGGCCTCGAACTCACAGAGATCCGCCTGGCTCTGCCTCCCGAGTGCTGGGATTAAAGGTGTGTACCTCTTGCCTTCTCAAACCTGAACCTTATGCCAAGGACCCCAACATGGATTTAGCAGGATGGTGGGGGATGGTTGGGAATCCAGAGACCTGTTTGTTCCTCTTCCTGATGTGACTACATTCAAGAAAACTTATATTTTTCAAAAAAAATGACAAGTTACTGTGTGATGGTGGTTAGTGTGTGGTGATGATGATTGGAAAAATTCTTGCTGCTCTGTATCATTAGCCAGAAATCAACTCTCTAACCTTGATAATGTCGACAAGGTGTAGGTCTAAGAACTCCTTAGAACTAAGCTACAAACGAGTGTTCTGATTATTTTGTAATTCACACGACTTGTGAGTATAAATCCCCAAATTATTTTTAAATAAACATGATTTTGAGGCAAAACTGAATAAAATCATGTTTAATATTGGTTTTAGTATCTTACCTACATAAAAAAAAAAGAACAGTACCTTCAGCAGGTAAGGAAGACAGACCTTTCTCAGTAGGCAGCAATGGAAAGTTGGAACTGTTCATCCCCAAATGCACTAAAGTAGAAGTTCTCCGGCATCTAATCAGACCCAAGGAAAGTATGAGATAGAAGTGAGAAGTATTAAAATTAATAACAAGAGACAGCAATATTTCAACAAATACAAAGTAACACCTTTCTTCTAATAATCCTTCAGTGCAAATGATAGATGGGGTAGTTTGAATGTAATTGGCCCCCATAATCTCATATAGAGTGACACTATTAGGAGGTATGGCTTTGTTGGCATGGGTATGGCCTTGTTGGAGGAAGTATGTTACTATGATGGTGGGCTTTGAAGATTCCTATGATCAGAATACTTCCCAGTGCCTCAGTCAACTTCCTATTGCCTTCAAGCCAAGAAGAAGCCAGCACCATGTCTGCCTACATGATGCCATGCTCCCTGACATGATAATGAACTGAATGTCTGGAACTATAAGTGAGATTGCTCAGTTAAATGTTTTCCTTGTAAGAGTTGCTGTGGTCATGGTGTTTCTTCATATCAATAGGAAACACCAACTAAGAGTGAAGTAGATATCAAGGACTGAGGTATTGCTGTGATAGGCTTGACCATGTCTTTGGAGGAATTTGGTCTTTGAGTTATGAAAGCAGTGGAAATATTTAAGCATGGCTAGATGGGCCATATTCATAGAAGCATGGAAGACAGAGATGCTAAGAGTTATATGAACTTTAGAGGCTCATTCAAGAGGTTTCAGAGGAGAAAAAATTTTGTATGTTGCCGAGAGATCATTCTTGTGATATTTGGGTAAAGGAAGTGGCTGCAGTGTGCCCTTGTACAAAGAGTCTACCTGAGGCTAAAGTGAACAGTTTGGGATTAATTCCCTTGGGGAAAAAAAAAAATCTCAAAACAGCCTAGTATAGACTCTGTTGTGTGAATATTAGTGGTAACTCTAAGGAATATTTAAAATGGAAAAGAGCAAGCTGAACAGGGTAAATTACATAATGTAAATGTTGAGGAGAAAGCGGATGCCAGGAAGTAAAATAGAGCTAAATCCTGTATTTAAGGAAATAAACAGATGAAATAAGAAATTGAATAAAGGGAGCAGTGACTTCAGGACAAGATCCCACTGAGCTAAGTTTCCAATTTGTGAAAGGAATTAAAGAAAAGTTTAGAGCCAGGTGCAGTAGGGCACACCTTTAATCTCAGCACTGGGAAGGGAGAGTGTTAATATTCGGATCCTGCCCCTGTGTCCTAATGTAAAAGTCTCTTTTCAAGGAAAAACTCTATTCCTTTTCTGTCTCTCCCTCCACTCCTACGAAGTGTGCATCTCTCAACCCTTCTGTCTCTCTTTCTTCCCCCTCTCTCTTTCTCTCTTCTTTCCTATCTTCTCTTTGTATCTCTATTATAATAAACCATTTCCCCACAGATGTAGTGTATGAGTTGTGAATGTCCACCCACCACTCCACTGCAGCCTGCATGGAGTGGGTCACCCGCCCGCTGCTGCATCTGCCCAGCATACTCGGGATACCCTTGCCTGCCACCATGCAATAAATCATAAAATTGGCGCCCAGTGCTGCCAGGCAATCCCACTGCTTTCTCCTGCCCACCAGCAGTCTGAGGAGCCTTTGGGACCCTGTACCACCCACCATTTTCTGGCTGGAGGGTCGCAGGACATTCTTCATCCTATCAGATCAGTAAGATTCTTCCCTTCCCTTTTGGCCATTTTCCCACAACTGAGGATTCACTCGCTACCTTTCTTGACTGTGTTGCAACTTGTCTTTCAGGATCTAAGCCCCTCAGGCCTAAGCCCTCCATGGCCCATAGCCATTGTGATGAAAATCCATTAGCTATCTTGTGCTGTTTGTTCTTACTGACTCTCTGGGACACTGGGGATCAGTCTCATTTTGCTCACTGTCTTTTGGGCTCATAGCCCCTAGGCCCCTGCGTCTGTCTATGCTATGGCATAGGGAGGTGGCTTGTGCCCTCCGAATTCCATGCCCCACAACCTCTGTGATGATGGTCCTTTGGCTATCTTGTGCCACTATATCTTATTGTGCAAAAAATGTGCCTACCCCCTCCCAGCCCCTCCCCATCACCCAACCCCCTATGGTGCTCCAGCCTCCTCTAAGCAATTACATCATCACCTGTCTCTGGGTTGCATTCCTTTTGGCGACATATAAGATTGCCCACCAGGCATGCCGGGCGGTGGTGGCGCACGCCTTCAATCCCAGCACTTGGGAGGCAGAGGCTGGCGGATCTTTGTGAGTTCAAGGCCAGCCTGGTCTACAGAGCGAGATCCAGGAAAGGCACAAAGCTACACAGAGAAACCCTGCCTCAAAAAACGGAAAAAAAAAAGATTGCCCACCAGGGAAAGTTTGCTGTCTTTGCCTGTCCCTTGTTCCAAATTTCTATCCTTGTCTCCAATTCTATCACTCAAATCCTCTCTCATTCCTTTGACTCTGTTGCCAAGACCTCCTGTTCCATCCTCCTTGGGACTTTGGTGGGGGGCCCTTCCCCTGCTCCACTGGCTGTTCCCACCACACGGTCTAGCCACCATCTTGACTAAGGTCAAAACAGGCAGTTTACATGACTTCATTGCCATCCTTACTAGGGCCAGCATGGACGGGGCAGAGGTTCAGTCACAGCCTGACATTTGTTCCTCTTCAGCCACTCGGGTGGGCAGGGACAGCACAATACTGTGCTGTGATGGGGTAGCAGCACTAATGCTTAAGATTTTAAATTTCAGATTTTAACATTAATACAATTCTGATACTATTTGGGTTCAAGCTCAGGATTTTAAACTTATACATATGAATCTACTTCTAGGTCAAAAGGAAACCCCCTGGCATAGAGGAACACTGATTGGCTATCTAATGCCCATGAATATTTATTGAATAAAATGGTTCTGCAATAATATAAGGCACTTTATTTATGCAGAACCAGGGAGATATTGTATGACCTTAAGAAATAATTATTTCTATATAAGACATTTAGGATTAAAATCTGGCTGTACTCAAAGTTTAGCTCCCCTGTCCTTGCTAACTTCATTAAGTCATACACACACACACACACACACACACACACACACACACACACAAAGTTATAATACTTCTAATGAATTTTGTTCCCCCAGTTTTCAAATACCTGTAGAGAACTGAGAATATGGCATTTAATATAAAAGCTTTTTATGGTAAGGAGACATGTCAGCTCCTGGCAGCAGCATCCTGTATCTTCTTCCAAGAAGATAGACGGCTACAGAACCTTCACATGGAAGCTAATAGCAAGGCGAGCCATGCAGCGAAATGCTGAGATCCTGTCGAGACTGTGAATAAAGAGGAGCAACAGGGATTGGTTGTCTTCCCTGCCAAGACAGGTAGGATGACCTCCCTGAATTCCTACTCCACAGAAAACTCGGTCAGGTCTTCTGGGCCTATCAGCTGAACAAATGCTTCCTTTGGGGCTTATGCCCCGCCCCTCCCATGACCACAGAGAGACTTGGCATTACTGTAGGTAGCTAGAAAGCTGTCTCACTTTTTAAATTTATCCTTCTCAGATCTGACAATGTTTGATGACTAGGGTGTATCAGTTTGACAACCCCAATTCTCAGATAACTGACAGTGCATTAATGTTTCCTATTAAAATTACAGACAGCTATGCCTCATTCACAGACTTCATGGTACAGGATAGACTGGTTTTCAGATATAACTCCATAGGTTCAAAATTTAATACTGATAATTGCAGTTTTGATAAACTGATATAACCCCGACTATAAATGGTTCTTAAGAGTCCTTAAATATCTATGGATTTTTAACCCTTTTGCTATGATGTAAATCCATTCCACTGACAGATACCTACAGGCTCCTGGAAAAGTTCTGCTACTGGTTCAAAAAATCTGGTGTAATAAAAATTAACAGTCTCCAGAGCCCATTTTGACATCATCTATTCTCAAGAATATTTTGCAGCTTCCCTCCTCCTGCCTGGGCCAACGGGCTCTCTAGATACACCAGCCCATGCACCAGCTGGCACCAGCTCTGAGGATGCCAACTCCCAACCGAGGATGCCAACTGGGATGGATACACCCCCACCCCCAGAGAAATGACAGACAAGATGGCTCCTACAGTCCTGAGGAACACATCCTTCAATTCACTGCTGGTAACACCTCTCCAGGATCAGATGGGCACCTGCCCAGCAACTGGAACCTGTTTACTCTTGCCTCTTCTGTACAACCAGGGCACTTCTCTGCTCCATTCTTTTTTTTCCCCAAGATTTATTTATTTATTATGTATACAGCATGTATGACTGCAGGCCAGAAGAGGGCACCAGATCTTGTTATAGAAGGTTGTGAGCCACCATGTGGTTGCTGGGAATTGAACTCAGGACCTCTGGAAGAGCAGGCAGTGCTCTTAACCTCTGAGCCATCTCTCGAGCCCATCTCTGCTCCATTCTTTCTGGCAGTTATCACTGTACCCTTGGCTAGCACAGCTCATAAGGCCGATGATAATAATCTATTTTGTCTCCTAGCAACCTCAAGGAATAGATACTAGAGATTCCCATGATGACAGCTAAAAATGCTTCTTCACTAACACCTCCCATCATGCATGACTCCCAGGTTCCCCCCCTCCCCACTTTGCCCCTTGCCAGCTTGAAGTAGCCTTGAGAATTCAGTGACTTTGTTCCCATACTTGCTCTCATAACTCACCTCTTCTTATAATAATCAAAAAGGAGAAATGTTAATACTCTGATCCCACCCCTTGGTGTCATCTTGTGTTCTGATGTAAAAGTATCTTTTTAAGGAAAAACTCTGCGCCTTTTCTCTCTCTCCCTTCTCCTCCACTCCCACGAGGTGTGCATCCCTCAAACCTTCTCTATCTCTTCCCCCACCCTCTCATTCTCTCTTCTTTCCTATCTTGTTTTTGTCTATTACAATAAACCATTTACCCATGGATATAGTGTCTGGGTTGTGAATGTCCACCTGCTGCCCTGCCCCCATGCCCTCATGGAGTGGGTCACCAGCCAACCTGCTGCTGCATCTTCCCAGCATGCAAGCATGTCTCCCTGCATACATGGGATACACTCGCCCCATCCCCACCCCCATGTAATAAATCATAACACAGAGGCCAGCAGATCTCTGAGTTTGAAGCCAGCCTGGTCTGCAGAGCAAGTTTCAGGACATCTAAGCTTAGGCAGTGGAAGGTAGAAAGCTGATGAAGATGTAATTGAAAGTAGTCCCAGAAAGCAGCATAACTTGGCAGCTTCAGCCATGTGGTTCTGACATTAGAGTTAGGATAGAAGAAAGGAGTTATGGAATACAGCCACTGAGACCAGACATGTGTCAGAGATGTCCCTGAATGGAGTCCTAATAGGCAGTTGCATGAAATTGTGAAGGTGAAGCCTGGGTTGCCTTGGGGAACCAGAGATGTTAGAGATATTAGAGATACCAGAGTCATGGAATACCTGCCAAGGAGAGCTACTAACAAGAAGTAGAACCAGCTCAAGAGAAAGAAGTGTGTTGCAACAAAGGCTAATGAATTGGAGATCTGAAAACTGTTTTGATATCAGACATGCAGATACAGAGCTTGGAGTTTGCCCAGTTAGTTTTCAGTCTTGCTTTGGTCCAGTATTTACTCACTATGCTCCCTTTCCTACACTTTGGGATAGTAATGTATATTCTGTGCCATTTTATGTTATCACTTTTTTTTTATTTTGCTTTTATAGTGGATTACAGTTAAGAGATTGTATGACTCTCATAAGAGACTTTGAACTTTGGACATTTAAAATTGTTGTAACTATGATAGACTTAGGGACTTTTGAAATTAGACTAAATGCATCTTTCATTATGATATTATTACAAGCTTATGAGGACCAGAGAGTGGAATGTGGTAGTTTAAATGTAATTGGCTCCCATAATCTCAAAGGCACTATCAGGAGTTGTGGCTTTGTTGGAGTGGTTATGGTCTTCTTGGAGGAAGGGTGTCACTGTGGGGTAAGCTTTTAGGATTCCTGTGCCCAGTGCCTCAGGCAACTTCTTGTTTCCTGCAAGCCAAGATGTAGCTAGCACCATGTCTGCCTGCATGATACCATACTCCCAGACATGACAATAATGGACAATGTACTGAACCTCTGAAACTGTAAGTTAGATACCCCAATTAAATATTTTCTTTATAAGAGTTGCCATGGTCATGGTGTCTCTTCACAACAATAAAAAATTCTTACTAAGCAAAAAGCAAAATTCCTTAAGTGATAAGACAGTGACACAAGCTTAAGAAAAATGGGTATTCATAATTTAGTTAATAAAGGAACCATTAAAAGGAATAAAATAAATAGCAATCAGGAAAAACATGCTAATGCTAAATAATCAAATACTCAAAACTCATGAACAAAAAGAACACAAATTCTTTAATGAAAAGAGCAAATTTAAATAAAAATAAGTACCAAAATTATTGACCTGAAAATAAAAAACTACCAAGTTAGTAATTCATGTGGCCTAAATAAGAAGCTAGATGTCAGAGAATGTCAAATTCAGTTATTTTTAAAGGTGCAAATTATATTCCATATGCTTAAACTTTGAAATGGCAGATAAAAGTAAGTGATTAGGAAAGGACACAGTCTACAATACTAACACAGGAAAGATGGCATCTACATCCACTCCAGACAATCTGAACAACTGAGCGGTTATCAGAAGAAACCAAGAGACCCATGATGAGATGGCAGAATTATAATTCACTGACGATATTGTGATCTTAACTGTTCACATGCCTAGCAATGATACTTCAAAAGACATGAAGCAAAATGGATAGAAATGGACAGAGAAATATAAAATCTATACAACCTGGAATCTTCAACATTCATCTTTGATAGTAGGTGGGGTAAGTACAAAAATGAATATAATTGTATTTAATGAGGCAATTCCACATAATTTATCGGGAAATCAAGAGAGGTTTATTTCTCAGATAACTTACAGCCAATAGGGGTTGGTTACAGGATCCCACTACAGATGAACAATAGGAATATTGAATGAATAACTTAATCAACACAGTGACCATTAACTGATGCATGTTTATTGAACACTCTACCCACAAATAATAAGAATATGCATACATGTGACTTTTTTAAAAATCATGAACAAATAAGTCAGTTAACAAGTTAGACAAGGTATAAAACAGGAAAAATATACGTTGGATTAGAACATAAAGAGGAAAAGTCTCTCAACATAAAGAATTGAAAAGGAAATCAAAGGGGCAGGAAAGATGGCCCAACAGTTAAGAACACTCCTTGCTCTTGTAGAAGACTCAGATTTGGTTCCCAGCACCTATATGGAAGCTCAAAACCATCTACAACTGCATGGGGAAAAGTGCTCTCGTCTAGCCTCTGCATATAATATGCACAAACATTGTGCACATACATACATGGAGGCAAAGTACTCATACATGTAAAATTTTTTTAAATCTTTTTTTTAAACAAGAAGAAACTGAGCACTATTTGATTATAGGCTAGAAGTTTTGTTTGTGAATGTAAGTTAAGAAAACAAATAATAGAGCTCAATAATAAAAATGAATGTTAAAAATTAATTGAAATTACTTGCTGGGCAGTGGTGGCACATGCCTTTAATCCCAGCACTCGGGAGCAGAGGCAGGCAGATCTCTGTGAGTTTGAGGCCAGCCTGGGCTACAGAGTGAGTTCCTGGAAAGGCACAAAGCTACACAGAAAATGCCTGTCTCAAAAAATAAAACAAAACATCATCATCATCATCATCATCATCATCATCATCATAATAATAATAATTGAAGTTACTAATGAATAACACAGAATATGGCATTTCATTAAAAGCAATTGTCTTTCCATACAAAAAATGAAGAAATACTAGGAGTCAAATTAATAAATAAAATGATACCATGAATAACATAATGACAAGGTGAGGGATACTGATACAAACAGGAATGAATTATAGAAACGCATTTCTGAAGGAAGCTACACACAGGGTTGCAGACATCAGCACAGAGTTAAACACAAAGAGCTATAGAAACTTTTTCAATGAAGAGTTGGAATTCATTAGATGTAAATTGTCCCCCAATGACCTACAAATGATGATGAATCTTAATTTTGTTCCTCTTTGACTTTAATATCAGTAAACAACAGTACTTACAATCTTTGTGGAAAAATCAACTCAATTATAACAGAAAAATTCTTAAAAAGGAAGGTTACATTATTTATAAAGATTCAATAAATTCTCTAATGTTATGAGTTCAAAACTGTAATGGGGGCCAGATGATATTCTCACAGACATATTCAAAAGAGAAAAAGTCTTCATAGAGAAATACAGAGCAAGGTGGTTGAATTTTTAATCACAGATTACAAAGATATTTCAGTGGGAATGTGTAGCTATGAAATGAAGCTGCAGCATCTGAACATGTTTGCTCCACAGAACAAACCACATCTCACAAATCAGACTAACAAGAGACTTTAACTCTACATATAACTTATAACTACTACGTCTTCAGGGAAAATGTCAACACATTCAAAATAATTCTTTTTTTTTTTTTTTTGTTTTTGTTTTTTGAGACAGGGTTTCTCTGCATAGCTTTGCGCCTTTCCTGGAGCTCACTTGGTAGTCCAGGCTGGCCTCGAACTCACAGAGATCCGCCTGGCTCTGCCTCCTGAGTGCTGGGATTAAAGGCGTGCGCCACCACTTCCCGGCCAAAATAATTCTTAAACACATCCAAAAGGTAAAGAATATTGAAAAATAAGGCATTATCGACATCTGAAAACTTGTAAAATTGAAAGATTATTTTTACAAAAGATATAACATGTGAGAGACACTTGCCCTCACAATGTGCTCATTTCAGGACTCATTAAGGACTGTCAGAACTTGTTGCCAGGCGATGGTGGTACATGCCTTTAATCCCAGCACTCAGGAGGCAGAGCCAGGTGGATCTCTGTGAGTTCAAGGCCAGCCTGGACTACCAAGTGAGTCCCAGGAAAGGTGCAAACCTACACAGAGAAACCCTGTCTCGAAAACCAAAAAAAAAAAAAAAAAAAAGAATGAATTGGGACAAATTAACAAGTGTTGACTTTGGTATGAAACATACCATAATCCTGTGTTGATGTAGGGGATGAAAATGAGCCAGCTCCTCTGAAAACAGCCTGGCATCTTCCTGTGGCATTAAGCACATGCTCATGATGCTTCTGAGCAATCACATTCAGAGGTATTTTGTTAATAGTACTGAAGACTTGTGTTCACATACAAGGAAAGTTACCACAACTCTGTTCATAATCACTACAAAGGGGAAACAAGCTAAACTCATTCAGCTAGAGTGCATACAGATAATGTGTTGAGAGTGTGGAATACTGGTGCCATTTGTACAATTAGTTGTCAGAAGGAATCAACTATTGATACTCATAGTTTACACAATGAAGAAAGTTTGGAACATAAAATTAAAAGAAAATAGACCAATGACTGCCTTGTCTGGTATGAAGGGGAACTTACTAAAAAGGGAAATGATGGGATGTTTGCTATCTTTTGTTGTAATTACACAGCAGCAATCATTTAGGTAAATTCAAAGACCCATTCACTAAAGACAGTGAATTAGATGTATGAAAAAAATTTTAAATGATATGATAAAAATAATATGGTGCCTACTCACATTCATTAACTTACTTATATCTTCATGCAGCCCAGTAATAACTGATTAACAAGGAAGGTTCTAAGGATGTGTTGATCATTGAATATAGATCAGTAATAGTAAAGGAGGAGAATAGTAAAGGAGGAGAATGAGTAACTGGAAAGCTCAGGAGATAGAGCTTTCTACATGAAATCAAGTCGTCAGAAACAGAATGAGAGGTGTCTGTCTTGAGCTGCATATGTCCTGGGGCTTACATGCAAATTTTCAAGATTTCTCAAATCTTGTCTCAGTTCTCTGCAGCCCCTGTGTTTAGATGGACGCAGCACTTACATTCATTATCATCACTTACATTTGACTTTTATTTGACTCTTGAAAACCTATTCCATTTTAATCTAAAGGACTGAAACTTCTTTCCTATAGTCCAGCATTTTGAAGTTTGGGGATCCTGATTTTAGGTTGAAGGGTCAGTGACAACGGTTTCCAATAAATATCCTTGTGCATTTTGTCTGTATCTTCTGATCTGCCAGGAGCCCTGGCTGTCTGCTTCATTTATTTAATGTTTTTCATCCCAACAAAATATCATTACAGATTTTATTTTCCATCAGACCAAATGTGCATTTATCTCATCTCTGTCAATCCACTCATCCTCGTCCAAACTTCTGCTTCCAGCTATGGATATAATCTTCAATCTGATAACCATCCTGTGACAAAGAAGCATCTATGGGTGACTGGGAAATGAGAAGTACTGCCTCTGTGTCTCTGTTCATTAACCATCATAAAGCCAGAGAAAAAAATCAAGCATAAGCCAATAAAATAACACAAAACATCTCATTTTAAAATATTAAATCATTTTAATGAGACTACAAATGAGACATGATTTTTACTTGCCTTTTATACTAGCAAAAGAAATTAATTTTTAAGTTGAAGGAGTAGAATGTGTTGTGTAACAAAACTTTTGGGGGGACATGCAACACACATGCCTACTCACCTCTCAGAGGAAGTCCATGACAGATCAAGTACAAATATCTCCAAAGTCCAACTTGATGAACCATGAGTTTTATTGGGACTAATTATGGGGAAGAAATGACTCAAAGACAACTGCATCACCAAAACCCAGCCAGTATAGGTGACCACGCGCAAAATCTGGGAACCTGGAACACACTCCACAGCCTGCAAGCAAGGTCGGAGAGTGTCTTTTCCAGTTGCCCCAGTTGGTCTAAACCTCTTCTAGGCAGCTGGGCTGATTTGTACTTCTTCCAGTCACCTGGTCTGGCCTAAGAGTTTTTCTTTGTAGCTTGACTAGATTTAAGAGTGATTTCAGCTTTTATTGCTTACAGGGGAGGGTGGGGCGGGGAGAGGTCTAGGGTCTGCAGAGCTAGCAAAATTTGGTCAGTTTCAGGTACTTCCTGAAGCTATTTTAAGTGGTTTACCTCCTGCTTAAGGAACTTCTCTGCAACGAATTGTTTCAATCTTAAAGGCAACTGTTACACAACATGACAATTCGTATTTGTCTTTAAAGGCAGAAAAACAAAATGCAAGGGAGAGTGGGTTAAGCTGAGGAGAGAAATCATACCACATGATTTTGATAGATTGTGAAGGGGTGAATTGTGGCATCAGTATGACTTAGAACCCTGGTCATGTTCTATTATTTGGCAGGTAAATAACCCTTTTTATTTTTAATTATGTATTTTAATTAATATGTTCAGGTAGATTCCTTTTAGACAAGAAAATGCCACACAGAACTAAGGCTAAATAATGAGCTGAAGGCAATTAAGAAGTAATAGATTCAAAAGACTTGCTTTTTTCTGTTTTTTTTTTTTTCCCCCAAATACTGGAGACAAATTTACATAGACAAAATAGTCCCACCTCACCTTTCTATCAGGAAGATGAAAGAATGACTCTGGATGGTGACTTAGATGCCTATTGCACAGAAGAGTCTATATTAATAAATTATTTAGATTAACTTTTGGAGTTTATAAACCCTCCCCTAAGTCTCTAGCATTAGAAGCTCATAGCTCCCTTTCTTTGTTGTATAGCCCTACCCAGCTATGATACTCATGAACCAGAACAATGATCAGCATGGCAACATAACTCTAAGGAAGCATTAATGGCACAATGGCCATAACCAATACCTTTTTAGTTTGACTTAAAACTTGCTCAACAAGAGGAAAGTTATTTCTGGTACCAGTAAACCTAGCCACTTACCCAGGACTCATACAGTCATGAATCTTGGAGAAGAACTTATTACCATTACTCTAAAACAGCATAATTGTTAACACCACTCTAAATATTTTTCTTTGTACCCACAATGAAGTACAGTTCTCACCCCTTATTAAAGAATTTTCTCTTTGCAACAAATAGAGATTGTTACAGAAAAGTTACAACTAATAAAAATGCAAAGTTGTGGAGGCTAGTCACATTGGATACATCTATAAAATGCTCCCATTCCTAAGGCTCAGGGAACATTGTGGACAGGGAAGAAAGACTGTAAGATCCAGGGGATAAGAGAGTTTGCTGTGAGACTATGTCTCCTAGGAATGCCAGAAGCTACATCCATAAATCCTCACAACATGAATGCCTAAACATTCATTGAACAAGGATGCCAACAACAGACTGCCAGGTGAACTACAGAAAAACCAGGAGGCCTCAACCCTACACAAAGAATTAAAGGCAACTAAGGTTTCCTCAAAGCAAGAAAAATAGTCTTCCCCAGGGAAGAGCACACTAGTTGGTTTTCCAATACCAAATAGTGTCTGAAAACATACATGCACATAACATACAGACTGGACAGGTTGCATTTAGGAATATATATGTATATACCTATACAAATATGCATGTAACAACAATTAATGAAAAGAGGAGCCATGAATTTGAAAGAGAGCAAGGTAAAGGTTTATGGGAAGGTTTAGAGTGAAGAAATGGAAGGGGAAAATTATGAAATTATATTGCAAATATCAAAAATAAAAGAAAACAATGTACTTTTTTTTAGATTCTCTATTAGGCTAGAATTCAAACCCATTGATCACTTCTGTATTCCAGGTGACCCCCATGTACCCCATGTATATATGTATATTATACTCCTTTATCATTATTGATCCATCATTTACATCAGGGATCATTGATACTGAAAGTATGTATAGGCTAAGGAATAATTACCCTTCTTCCCCTATAGAATACATTTCAAGCTATGAAAACGAGGCAGCATTGCATAAAAATAGTGAGAGTTTTAGAAGATAGCTGATGTTTCGGCAAACTACTCAAAGTAAGACTGTGCTGAAAGCTGAAAGCATGCTCATTTCCATCTCTCATCATTAAGTGTTTCCACTTTAATGTCACAGCAATGCTGATTACAGTGCCTTTGAGAACAAATCTGATCAGAACAGGCAGTTTCAGGAACAATTATGGACCTTGATTAACCACAGGATGTACAAGTTTTTCTTTGGCCTGCGGTGACATCCAAGATTATATAGATGGGCAAAGGCACATTGAAAGTCCAGGGGGCAAAGTGAGGAACTGAGATGCTGAGGAGCCATTAATTGGGAACATCAGCTACAATTGTTCCTTTTTAAGATGAAAGTCCTGAGGATATCTAAGAGGTAATAAAAGAAACATAACTACACCATGAAGAATATTCTATACAAGTGATCACAGTCATTAAATGAAGTCTTTATTCATAGCCATAACTCTTATTAGATCTGTGAGTTAAGGGAATTCCCTATGTAGCCTGCCTGTCTCCAATACTGTTTTATCACCTGGAATTATAAGATAATGAGATCTTTATCTAAGCTCAACATGAAAATGAAACAATATATTAATAATCTCCTAATTCAAGCCTTGGAATGTTTCAAATGCTTGTATGAATGTTAGTTTGTGTTAGATTTAAAAAATAGAAGCAACAGAACATTTTTTGTGCTAAAAAGAATGTTTAAAATAAAAATGCAAATGCAAATGCCTTATAATATGCTCATCCTGATATTTTTGCCATTGTACAAAAAGATTTTGTGGTTTTTTTTCTGTTCTTTTATGCATTGAAGCTATAAGCACTTAGGGAGATGTAAACAGCAATAAAGTTGGGATTTCACTGTAAAAGAACCCACCCTAAATTACAAATAAGACTCTCTAATATACATATTCCAATTCAGTATAATAGGGGAACTGGATAAGAAACAGTGAAATCTGATTTGATCATTTGTTGTAAAAATGCTTTTTACACCACTGTTGGCTGAATGATATTAATGCATATATCACTCTTCCACTGAAAACTGTCTATTCTATCTGCAGAGGAAACCAATGCAGGATTCTTGTGTGTTGTCCCATGCAGTCTGCAGCACGAACATTCTTATCCACTAGTGGGAGTTGTTTGTGGTGAAATAGACTGTATTTAATATTAAAAGCAAGAAAAAATGCCAACACAAAGAAGAGAGTTTATAACTCCAGTGATCCAAGCCCAACCTGAGCCTTGTGTTTATTATAATAAACACAACTCCTGTGTTGTGAAGTTTTCTCCTAAAAAAAGTTTATCATATGTGCTCTCATGAAGCATCTTATGCTGGTTCTAATACAAATTTAAAAAAAAATTGAAATTGTTTAATATTCATGTTTTATCCCAAATCTACAAGTTTTTTGGTAGCAAAATCATACCAGTTTTTAAATAACTAAGTATTCTAATATAACATCATGATTCCCAAATGACTACACAATAATAATTTTTCTATATAACACAAGTGGGTGTGGCTGCCATTTTGATACATTTCAGTGTGAGGTGGGTTCTAAGACCATGTTGGATTATTTTAACTCACTTTCTGTCATATTTGTGCCAGGGCAAGTCCTGATTTCATTTGTTTAGAAACAGGAAGCACTGTGCACACAGGAGATCTGTAGCATTATGCTGAGTTCAGATACTACAATGGGTAAATATCCTTGCTGCGCCTCAGTTACTCACCTGTGTAAGTTTGTCCAACTTTCTGCTCTCCTGGGGAGAGGTACAGAAATAAAAGGACTCTTTTCACTAAATCAAGGAAGTCTCCTAGAATCTTAGTACTCTTTCAAGTCCTAAAAGCTCCAATAAATTTGAATCTAGGAAGAAGGTGGAAAGCAGGTCTTGTAAAACAGAATTTTACTTTATTTTACCATTATGGGTGGAACCTCTCCAGTGTTATGAGTTTTTCCATAACTTTCTTCTAAATCATTAAAAGTTATACACGCATCTTCGATTCCACACTAGCAAGGATTTCTCTATGGATGACACAGCTTGAAGATGCACTTTTCATACATGCTCTTGGTTAATTAAACACCCCTGACTGGAGTGTGTTATCTCCTACTAATTTGGATAGCATCATATTTACACTCTCTTAAATGTAGAGGTCTTTTCCTGACTTATCTCTCAGCTTCATCATTCAGCTCATCTGTTCTTGTGACTTCTGACACCATTTTAATAATAATTCTCAGTGTTGATCACTGAGCCAATTTCCCCTGTAAATGAGCGAGTATGCTCACATGTGTGTGTTCAGATGGTTTGCACATGGAAGCCAGGAGTTGATGTCAGTCTGGTGCCTTATTTGATCCTTCTCTACTGTATTTACCGAGGCAGGTAAATTACATTTACCAAGAATGTGCCATTTCAGATGGTATGGCTAGACAACTTGCCCTGGGACTTCTCTTCCTCTACCTTATAAGCAAGAGAATTCCAGGCATCCATGAAGCCCACCTGGCTTTTATGTGGGCACTAGAAATTTGGACTCGTACTCTTACACTCATAACACAAATGCTTTGTCCAGTGAGCCATGTCCACATCGCCTCATGGAATCAGTTTTCAAAATCATCTTGCCTGGCTTGGCTAGTTTTGGCCTTTTAACTTTCTTTTAAATTCTTAAGGTAGATGAATAGAGATTTTGATAGTCAGTACATTGTGTTATTAATATATTTGGAAAAACAGGTTTCCTTTTATGAACTATCACACAAATAGGCATAATTTTTCCTTTATGGGCACCTATTGTTTCCTATACTTGTATTTTGTAGTTTTCCCCATTAAATCTTTTGTTATTTATATTGGGAAACACTCAAGTGTTTCTTGAACTGTATGACTCAGCACTGAGCACTTAATTCTGGAGCTGGCTGTGATTTGTTATTCTCTTCACTTTTCAGCAAGTAACATTTTTGTTGTTGTTTTTGTTTGTTGAGATTTTTGGGATACTATCGTGGCTTTTATCAACTTTACACAAACTGCATACCTGGAAATGTGGAATTTAACTGAGTAATTGCTTCTATCAGACTGTTCATATCAGACCATATGTGTAGGTCATTTTCTTGATTACTGATTGAGGTGGAATGGCCCACTACGCGTGGTATCATACCTGGGTAGGTAAAACTAGGCAGTATAAAATGGGTAATTGAGCAGTCCAGAGGGTTCAAGTCAGTTAGCCACAGTCCTTCATACTCTTTGCTTCAGTTCCCGCCTCCAGGTTCCTGCCTGTGCATCTGCCCTGGCTTCCCATGATGATGGATTTTCACCTATAATACAAATAAACCCTTCCTCTCGAAGATTTTTTTGGAACGTAGTGTTTATCACAGCATCAAGGAGCAAACTTGGACAGGTACTATTCATGTTTCAGAAACGCTGGAATCATTTGACATTCTGTAGATTGCTTTTGGTAAGATTGGCATTTTTACTATATTAATCCTACCTAGCCATGAGCATGAGAGATATTTCCATTTTCTGATATATTCCTCAATTTCTTTCTTCAGACACTTAAAGTTCTTGCCATACAGATCTTTCACTTGCTTAGTTAGAGTTACCCCAAAGTATTTTTTATTTTTTGTGACCATTGTAAAGGGTGATGTTTCTCTGATTTCTTCCTCAGCCCATTTATCATTTGTATACAGGAGGGCTACTAATTTTTTTTTGAGTTAATCTTGTATCCTGCCAAATTACTAAATGTCTTTATCAGCTGTAGGAGTTCCCTGGTAGAATTTTTGGGGTCACTTATGTATACTATCATATTGTCTGCAAATAGTGAAAGTTTGACTTCATCCTTTCAAATTTGTATCCCCTTGATCTCCCTTTGTTGTCTTCTTTTTTTTTTTTTTTTTTTTCCGAGACAGGGTTTCTCTGCGTAGTTTTGCGCCTTTCCTGGAGGTCACTTGGTAGCCCAGGCTGGCCTCGAACTCACAGCGATCTGCCTGGCTCTGCCTCCCGAGTGCTGGGATTAAAGGCATGCACCACCACCGCCCGGCCTTTTATTTATTTATTTTTATTTTTTCCCTTTGTTGTCTTATTGCTCTAGCTAGAACTTCAAGTACTATATTGAATAAAAATGGGGAGAATGGATAGCCTCCTAGTCTACTTCCTGACTTTAGTGGAATCGCTTTGAGTTTCTCTCCATTTAATTTGATGCTAGCTGTCAGCTTGTAAATTGCCTTTATTATGTTTGCATATGTTTCTTGTATTCCTGATCTCTCCAAGACCTTCATCATGAAGGGGCATTGGATTTTGTCAAACGTTTTTTTCAGCATCAAATGCAATGATCATGTTTTTTTTTTTTTCTTTCAGTTAGTTTATATGGTATATTACATTGACAGATTTTCATATGTTGAACCATCCTTGCATCCCTGGGATGAAGCTTACTTAGTCATTGTGAATAATTTTTTTTATGTGTTCTTGGATTTGGTTTGTCAATATTTTATTGAGTATTTTTGCATTAATGTTCATGAGGGAGATTGGTCTGTAATCCTCTTTCTTTGTTGCATCATTGTGTGGTTTGGTAACTGTAGCCTCATAAAAGGAGTTTGGCAATGTTACTTCTGTTTCTATTGTGTGGAACAATTTGTAGAATATTGGTATTAGCTCTTCTCTGAAAATCTGGTGGAATTCTGCACTGAAACCATCTTATCCTGGGATTATTTTAGTTGAGAGACTTTTGGTGACTGTTTTTATTTCCTTAAGGTTTATTGTTCTATTTAAATAGTTTATCTGGTCTTGATTTAACTTGGGTATGTGGTACCTATCCAGAAAATTGTCCATTCCTTTTAGATTTTTCAATTATGTGGAATACAAGTTTTTGAAGTATAAACTGATGACATTCTGCATTTCCTCATTTTCTGCTATTGTCTCTCCCTTTTCATTTCTGATTTTGTTTATTTGGATGCTCTCTCTTTGCCTTTTGATCAGTTTGGATAAGGGCTTGGCTATCTTGTTGATTTTCTCAAAGAACCAACTCTTACTTTCATTGATTCTTTGCATTGTTCTCTTTGTTTCTATTTTATTTATTTAAGTCCTCAATTTGATTATTTCCTGGCATCTATTCCTCCTGGGTGACTTTGCTTCTTTTTGTTCTAGAGCTTTCAGGTGTGCTGCTAAGTCACTAGTGTGAGATTTCTCCATCTTCTTTATGTGGGTATTTAGTGCTATGAATTTTCCTCTTAGCACTGCTTTCATAGTGTCCTGTAAGTTTGGGTTTGTTGTATATTCACTTTCATTGAAATCTAGGAAGTCTTTAATTTCTTTCTTTATTTCCTCCTTGACCCATTGGTGATTCAGTTGGACATTATTCAGTTTCCATGAGATTGTAGACTTTCTGTAATTTGTGTTGTTGTTGAAATCTAACCTTAAACCGTGGTGGTTCAATAAAATATAGGAGGTTATTCCAATTTTTTTTGTATCTGTTGAGATTTGCTTTGTGACCAAGCATATGATTAATTTTAGAGATGGTTCCATGGGGTGCTGAGAAGAAGGAATATTCTTTTGTGTTAAGGTGCAATGTTCTGTAGATATCTATTAAGTCCATTTGATTCATAATATCTGTTAGTTCCCTTATTTCTCTGTTAAGTTTCTGTCTGGCAGACTTGTCCATTGGTGATAGTGGGGTGTTAAAGTCTTCCACTACTAGTGTGTGGGGTTTGATGTGCAATTCAAGCTACAGTAATGTTTCTTTTGTAAATGTGGGTGCCCTTGTACTGTGGGCATAAATGTTCACAATTGAGACTTCATCTTGATGAATTTTCCTGTGATAAATATGTATTGTTCTTCCCGATCTCTTTCAATTGATTTTAATTTGAAGTCTATTTTATTAGATTTAGGATAGCTACACCACCTTGCTTCTTAAGTCCATTTGACTGGAAAGTCTTTTCTCAGACTTTACTCTGAGGTACTGTCTGTCTTTGAAGTTGAGGTGTGTTTCTTGTATGCAGCAGAAGGATGGATCCTGTTTTCATATTCATTTTGTTAGCCTGTGTATTTTTGGTGTATTGAGTCCATTGATATTAAGGAATATTTATAACCAGTGATTATTATTCCTATTATTTTTGGTGGTAGTGTTGTGTGTTCCTCTTCTTTGATATTTGTTGGTGTGGGAGTGCTGTGGGATGTTCTGTATGGCAAATGTGTTGCTCTGATTGGTCAATAAATAAAATACTGATTGGCCAGTGGCTAGGCAGGAAATATAGGCAGGACTAACAGAGAGGAGAAAAGAAAGAACAGGAAGGCAGAAGGAGTCACTGCCAGCCACTGCCAGGACAAGCATCATGTAAAGATGCCAGTAAGCTACAAGCTATGTGGCAAGGTATAGATTTATGGAAATGGATTAATTTAAGCTATAAGAACAGTTAGCAAGAAGCCTGCCATAGCCATACAGTTTGTAAGCAATATAAGTCTCTGTGTTTACTTTGTTGGGTCTGAGCGGCTGTGGGACTGGCAGGTAACAAAGATTTGTCCTGACTGGGCAAGGCAGGAAAACTCTAGTTACATGGGATTATTATTGCCTGTGTTTTCATGGGTGTATCTAACTTCCTTAGGTTAGATTTTTCATTCTAGTGCTTTCTGTAGGGCTAGATTTGTGAATAGGTATTGTTAAAACTTGTTTTTATCATGGAATATTTTGTTTACTCTGTCTATGGAAATTGAGAGTTTTGCTGTGCATAATACTCTAGGTTGGTACATAATCTAGTCTTAATGTCTTCATAACATCTGTCCTGGACCTTCTGGCTTTCAGTGTCTCCATTGAGAAATCAGGTGTTATTCTGTTGGGTCTGCCCTTATATGTTACTTGGCCTTTTTTTCTTGGAGCTCTTAATATTTTTTCTTTATTCTGTATGTTTAGTGGTTTGATTATTATGTGGTGAGAGGACTTTTTTTGGATCCAGTCTATTTTGTGCTCTGTAAGCTTCTTGTATCTTCATAGGCATTTCTTTCTTTAGGTTGGGAAAGTTGTCTTCTATGATTTTGTTGAATATATTTTCTGTGCCTTTGAGCTGTTTTTCTTCTCTTTCTTTTATCCCTATTACTGTTAGGTTTGATCTTTTCATGGTGTACCAGATTTCCTAGACGTTTGTGTTATGACTTTATTGGCTTTAATGTTTTCTTTGAGTAAAAAATCTATTTCCTCAATTGTATCTTCAATGCCAGAGATTCTCTCTTCCAACTCTTGCATTCTGTTGGTTATGTTGCATCTGTAGTTCCTGTTTATTTACTCAGATTTTCCATTTCTAGCATTCCTTAGTTTGTATCTCCATTTCAGTTTTCAAATCTTGAACTGTTTTTTTTTCACCTATTTAATTGCTTTTCCTTGGCTTTCTTTAAGGGGTGTATTAATTTCTTCCATTTTTTTGTCTTTTCCTCAATTTCTTTAAGGGAATTTTTCATTTCTTCTTTAAGGGCCTCTATCATCTTCTTAAAGTCATTTTTAGAGTTAATTTCTTCTGCTTCTTCTGTGTTGTGATGTTCAGTTCTTGCTTATATTGAATCACAAGGTTTGGATGGTGTCATATTGGTCTTTATGTTGTTGAATATATTTTTGCACTGACATCTACCCATCTCTTCCTCTGCTTGGTTCAATTGGTGTTTGTGTCTGAGATAGCCTCTCTTGGTCTAATGGATACTCTTGGTCCAATTGGAGCTCTTGGTCCAATGGAAGATCTAAGTCTAATTGGAGATCTTGGTCCAATTGTTGCTGATGGACTGTGTATCTCAGGGAGCAGCTGAGGTCTCAGAGGGTGAGTAAATTTGAGAGATGTGGGGTTTGTAGATTACAGGGTCTGTTGGGAGATGGTGGTAGTCTAGCCTGCCTGGAGAAGATCTGCCTACTGTCTGGAAACTGGGACTGCAATGTGTGGTAGTGTGGGGTGTGCAGGGTTGTGCCCCTGGGCTGGAGTATTCAGCTATGAAAACAAAGACTTACCTCTAAATCCAATTGGCTCTGGCAGACTCTGTCTCAGTGAGCAACTGCAGTTCCAGAGGGTAGATTTGGTGGCAAAATGATTTTGACATATGCCTTTCAAGATTTCAAAGAATGATAAACACCACATTATAAAATAACATGGTTAAGTTTGTGAGCTTTCTTGGTAACTTTTCTATGGAGACAAATAAGAGAAACAATATCTCCTTAGAAGGTATCTTCCTTTTCTCCATCTCTTTGTTCTTAAGTTTGAATTTTTGATTTTATGGTTGAATGAAGAAATAAATCCCCTTCTACAGATGAGTAGCAGCAGATCTGGCTGAAGCTGCCCATCATGTTCTGGCTGCCTGTGTGTGTAACTAGCCTTCTTTGCTGTTCAGATTCATGACACTTGTCACAGTGTGCACATATTTCATGCAATTAAAAAGCAAGAAAGAATGGTACCTTGTGTTTGCCAAATTAAAAAAGAATCTCTAACAATTTTTAAATGTTTTCTGTCCTTATGTCTATCAGAAATTGCATGCTGTCAGGGAGCTATGCATTATATTTTTATTTTGACATTTTGTTCTGTTTGTACAGAACTTTGTATATATACCAGCTAACCAGCCTGTATTCCTCAGACATCAAAGCCAGAGACTTCCTCTCTTATCTGATGGTCCCATCCTAATCACGGACTCAGTATACCAATGTATTTGAAAGCCTAAGAACACACTAGGCAGGATTTAAGTCTGTGTTTGACTCCTTCTACATTTCAAGACTGGTTATAGACTGTGACACTGTATATGTGGAAAGAGTTAATAGATGGAAATTCATATTCAATGTGGCATACCATACCTTATTTTTGATGCAAATATTACTTTCCCTAAGCAATGTGATTTCAGTGAGATATAAAAAGCAAACACAAACTTTCATTTGGTATGTCAGTGGACATAACAATGTATAGTAAACTGTAAATTAGCCGTGAAACTAAGCCAGCAATCTTCAATGAATGCACTCTTAGTGTTGAAAAAAAAAGCATTTTTTTTCTTTAAAGAAAACTAGTACTGTATCAGGGAAAGCCAAATTCACGCAACTCAGTTTAATTTTCAAGCTGAGTTTTAAAAATGTTAGGCAACCAAATACTGCCTTACAAGGACATTTTTCTTTCTGAAATTGTTTTCAGATACTGAATTCCAAGAGCTATTTGCAGCTCAGTTTATGAGACAAGTGCTCATTACCCAAATTGGTTAATTGCACCCATTATTATTCACCAAATAGAATTAGGTTCTCTAATACAAACAAGAAAAACCACAGACAGTGTGTGCTCCACTTTCTCCTTCCCTAGGAATGGCAGCATTGTGATTTTAATAAGTGGGAATTAGAATAATCCTTTGTTTCCCCCATTGCCATCAGCACAAATCTTTTCCTTTTCAAAGGTCACAGCTAAAAGGAACAATTTTGGCTCCATCTCTAGCAGCAAAGGACTCCATTTGAGTGGCTTTTAACAGAGTGGCTTGACTGGGCCAGAATGTATGCATGTCTTGGCCTATAAAGGTATTTACACCCACCCTACCATGAAGGCAAATGCTGAGCTGCTTTGTTATTACGTTTAAAAAAAACACTCAATTTTTATTAACATAATTTTTTAGTGATTCAGAATTCACATCATGCACCCCAATTCTATTCATTTCCCATCCTTCCATGTCTGCCCCCGACTCTTGTAACCTCCCCCACCATGAAAGAAAATAAAAGAAAAAAAAACATACAAATACCCACACGCACAAAAAAATTAAAACAAAGAAAAAAACCACTTTGCTCCTCCATCTTTCTTGCCCCTCCATCACATATTCATTTCTCATAGTAGTCTTGGGAGCTGCGTTGTGTCACGCATTATCTCCTTTTGCTCACATAGCTTTACTTGCAAATGGTCAATGCAATGAGTTGTTGGTCTGGCAAGGCCTTTGGCTTCTGGTACAACATCAATACTGTACCCTCACCAAAACTTTTCTTGGATATCCGTTGCCCCATTCATGAAGATCCTGTGGCTATGCTTCCACAGGACTGGTCCCTTCACATGCTCCAGCAGGTCATAGATGGAGTAGATGGTGGGCCAACTCAGAAGCTTGGATGTGGGCCTGGGTGGTAGCTGAGTTGGTCAGTTCAACACTCTATCTGGACCACCACCCTCAGGTGAGGGTCAGGGTCTGTTCTCCCTCTGGCATGGTGAAGGGTTGGAGTCAGCTCAACTGTTGCTATGACTGGCAAGGGTCATCAAGCGTTGGTGCCAGTTCTCCTGTGCCTATGACACTGGGCCAGTTCTTCCATGGCCCCCATTAGTAAAATGGGCCACAGACCCAGGCATGGCCTTAGGCAGCAGCAGAGGCCCAGATATCACATGGCTCTAGGTGGCAGCGTAGGCCACCCATATCAGTCTGTCCCTCATTGCTGTGAAGTCTTCAGGATCACTTCTTTCCACAATGCACAATCCACTCCACTTCTTCCCTCCCATTTCTCCAGCACATACCTGTCATCATTATGGCTCCTTCTGGGTGGGCCTGTGGCTTTCTTCAGCCTGCCCAGGCTGTGGGGTATTGAAAAAATAAAATAACAAACAAGCAAACAAACTAACAAAAACCACTTAATGTTTGTTTCTTTGAATTTTTCTATTTTCCCTACTTGATAATTACATCTGTAAATTATTCAGTTGCTTAAATGAGCAAAAGCCAACATAAACACATACTTTATACCTTCTTGTTACTTGTATTTTATAACTAAATCATGATTATGTGATTTGATTGATCTCAGTTTTTACTGTGAGCAACTCATTTGTTTTAGAACACAGAAACTGATAGAGACAGAAAATGATCTGATCAGTGTCAAATGGCTGAGACATACTCTACAGTCTTGCTAACACCTTCCCTGACTCCCTATGTTCTTAATTGCCCTATGTCTTTGTTTTGAAGCTGTGTGTCCTTAGAACTCTCTCTGGCCCTGCCTCTTAAAGAAGGCTTCTCTTCCTCCCCTTTATTATAGGAGGACATGAGTGGCCCTTGTTTGACATCCCTAAAAATCGTTGTTATCTACCAATATATAATTATTTTTGGTTTACTTGCTTTAACTCACACAATAATTAAATGGCAACTTTTTCCTTTGCAAGTGTATTTTAAATCAGGTTTTTTGTCCATATGTGTACCTCTATTTTAATACCTTGATATTGAGTCAAAATTCCCAGAAAAAGCAAAGCTAACAGCCATATTAAAGATTCTAAAAGCTCAGTTGACTGATAAGAGCAGTTTGCTTGCTTGGATGTATGTTGTGTGTGTGTGTGTGTGTGTGTGTGTGTGTGTTGTACATGTGAGTATGTGTTGTAAGATAGAGCTTCACTATATAGTCCAAGTTGGCCTCTAAGCTACAGAGCTCTACTTGCCTCTGCCTCACAAGTGTAGGATTAAAGTCATATACTTCAATGCCCAGCTTAATTAAAACTTTATGATTTTAAAGTTAGAATGCTGCAGATACACAGCCAAATCATCTTGAGACATCTTTGTTCCTATAATTGTGTCAATAATTGTCCACCCCTGTGTCTGACCAAAGATCTTGTGACAACAGGTAAAACCTTTAGGAGTATATTACCTTAACAGGCCACTAGCTTATTCCAGCAGAAATCTAAGTATACTAAAAGATAGATTTGTGACCTGTTACATAAATTGTCCCAATTTGCTGTAATCTACCTGCCTGATGTTCCTAATAATGTAATGTATTTGAAAATTGCCTTGTTGATTATTATTTGGTTCTGTAAATATGAAACTTTGTATAACCTATTCCTCATGGGACCAGGTTGTTTGGTGAAACTTGGATCCTGTGTTCCCAGACCCTTGTCACTCAAATGAATTCAAAAACAAATTAAACTATTTCTTATTCTATTTTATGAAGGGAGTCTTTTGAATGGACAGTAGATATTAGGTAGATGGAAGACAGACAGATGATAGATGAAAGACACAGATGTAGATATTATAAAGTAGGACATTAATCTTCTCTAGAGCAGAAATGATAAAAACAATGACAATTTAAGTACATCATTAGTTTTAGAATACCTATACCATTTTTAAAAGCACTGAATTCTCTGTTCATAAAGGAAAGAAAGTGCCTGGGATTATATTAGAGACAAGTGTCATCAAATAATCTCCAGACTCTCTCACACACAGAGCTTTTTGACACACTATTCAGTCCAGGCTGGCTTCAAATTCATGGTAACCATGGGCCTTAGCTAGTGATGGGATTTCAGGCATAAGCCATCATTGCTATTTGCTTTTATATTAAATAATATTTTAAATATTGACTTTACTATTATATAGTTCCCTTCACTCTATTTCTCCCCCTGTTAGTGCCTTTCTTACTCTAAGAAACTTCTATCTGTAACTAGTTCTGAAGGTACAAACTCCTCTGTTTATGTTAACAACATATCTGCCCCTGGCATTTGGGCTGGAATTGCAAGCCTTAAGTATCGATGTTGTCTGTAACGCCATGTTCATTCTCTGTGGCTATTGTAACACATTGCCAGAATTCTGGTAGCTAAAAACAAAACAGATTTATTATTTCCTAGTTCTGAAGGTCATAAGAGTAACATGGGACTCACTCACCTGTAACAAATTGTGAGCCATGCTGAGTTTCTTTCTGGGACTCTGGGGGTGATGTGACCTTCTTCCTATCTGTCTCAGCACTTAATGCTACCTGCCACCATTTATTGGTTTATGAGGCCCTTCCCTCTTCAGAACCAACAGAAGCAAGTTTAAGACCCTACCTTTACTCTGACCCCTTTCCTCCAGTTTTGCTTACTTATTTTTACTTCAGTTTGTATTCAATCATTTGTATGCACACATGTGCACTATCAGCCATGTGTGCACATACACGCACATACATAGAAAAAGACTTCACCATTTTCATACTTTTATCTTTTTGATTAAACATGAAATACATTGCATTTTACAATTATTGTTTCATGAATTTATTGAGTATTGCTGGTCCATGGACAATAAATACGGTTTGGCTTTTGAGATGTTTCCATCTTAGAATTATGTTTGCAGGATTTTCCATGAAAAGCTGTAGGAATTGGGTGAAATTCATACCTAGATATGCATAAATCCAATGTGTTCTCTAACACAAAAAGCAAGTCCAAAGGCCTCTCTCAGTCTCTTCTTGCCCGGGTGGATTCTGGTTCTCGTTTTCCTGTCTTCTCCTAAAATCAACACATGCAATAAATATAGCTGGAGAAAAGCCCCAGAGGTCAGAGGTTTCCTGGGTGCACCTTTGTCTCAAGTCCTAGCACTTCACAGTTTAGTGCTTGAGCAGCTGTCTGCCCTTTACACAGAAGGGCTTTGTGTTGTATCTGATTTTTATCATTGATTCTGGTCCTCATTCATCCTATCTAACAGTGGATACTGCAGTTGGATTTTACCCAATTATAAATGGGCCTATATTCAACATGCTTCCATTTTATTTATTATTTCAAATTTTCATGTGTTAAAATATATTTTATTACACCATACACCTATTTGGCTAGTTTTTAATTTTCATAAATTTTACTTTTATAATGTCATTTCTAATAATATTACTTAACAACTTAGATTGAAAACTTAAATTTTCTCTCTTGAATGAGGATGTAGGGGAGGGCAAGAATAGCCAATACTTTTTAGGGCACATACCAATGACCAACCAGTCCCTAAGTTTAACAGTTTTTAAGACTTTCCTTTGGTCCATTGGGCTGAGTCATCAGTGGACTAACCTTTTAATGAAGTCAAAGCCTTCATAATCCAACCACCTATAAACACTGGACACCGATGACCTGAGGACTCACAATTTATGCACAGCAAGACCCTCAGTGCAGATCAGTAAGATGATTGAGTTTTCTTTTAATTGATATCTGATATACAAACATGAGCCTAATAGTGAAATAAAATAATTGAAAAGTATTTGCTCCATGCAATCAAATGACACTGAAGAAATGACAGCCCATCTCTCAACACTCCCACATTTGAGACTTCAAGCCCAAGCAGACTGTGAGGAGGCACTCAGAACACCCACCAGGATGTTGTTAGACAAGGCTGAAAAGGAAGCCAAGATACTTATGGCCATCGAGAGACATAAAAGGCATGCTTGAGAAGTACAGCTAAAGGTCCCTCAGGAACCAGGATTGTCTTAGTCAGCGTTCTATTGCTGTGAAAAGACACCACGACCACAGTATAAAAAGAAAGCATTCAACTGGGGCCTACTTACAGTTTAATCCATTGGAGGGGGCACAGTGGCATGCAGGCAGACATGGTAGCTCAGAGTTCTATATATGGATCCAAAGGCACCAGGAAGAGAGAAAAAGACACTGGTCCTGACTTGGGCTTCTGAGATGCCTGAGTCCACTGCCATTGATATATTTCCTCCAACAGGAGAAAAACAAATCCTCAAATTCTGTTTGGTACATGGTTGCATTTGCATAAGATTCCTGAGATGACAAAATGTCTACTAATTAGTGGCTGCCTGCAGTTAAGTAGATAATAGCAATGGGCATAGCATGGAGGAGGCCTTCCAGGAAGGAGATTCTGATGTTAAGAAATATATGCTTATATTTTGTTCTTAATTGTATATGGTATTTTTAAAATAAACTAAGAATAGTACATAGAATCTGTGTATTTATTCCAACTTCCTTTTCTAAAATTATCTCAAAAATGAAAGGCATCAAACATTAAAATGACTAAACAGTTATTAACAAATTTCAATAGAATATAAATAATGACTTCATGACAAACAAGACAGCTATTTCTCCTCTGGTGACGCACAGAAATGTAAAAAATCCTGAATCATAGGTCATTTTGAAAACTAAGGGAACTGCTATTCAGTCTTGTGGCTAGACCAAGTCTAGCATCTTTCCTTATTAGATTAAAGTTTATGTGATCCTCAAAACAATGGGGATTTAAAACTAGTGCACGGAACTGGAGATCGATTTGTTCATCTCATGCATCAACCTAACATCATTGTACATTCCGGAAGAGTATATCTCTAAAGGAGTTGATGAGAAACAAGAAAACGGAGAAAAACAGAGGAGGAATATGAGCATAAGGAGAAGGAGGGGAGTATGGAAGAGGAAGAGCATGGGTCAGAAGAGAAGCATGAGTAGAAGAAAAAGATAGAAGTGGTAGAACATGAAGAAAAGGGGGAGGAATTGGAGGAGGGGACAGTGGAAGGAGGAGGAGAACTAAGAGGAACATGGAGAAGAGGAGAAGGAAAAAGAGGAGGACCAGCAAACAGTGACAGGCTTTTCAGGTCAAGTAATAAAATTAATTTGCACCAAGAAACTACACCCACACAGAAAGTGGGGTCAAGGAGAGAATCAGTGGGCAATATTAGCTGGAACACTGTAGCATAAAACCCAATAATTCAAACCAAGCTGGCACCTTATCTGTCTTGCAAGGTTAGTGGAATCCAGGCTATAAAAATCCAGTGCCAAGCATCAGCTTATTTCTGAAGTCTCATTAATCACAGAGAAAGTCTTTTAACATCTCTTTCACTTTCCAGAAAGTTTTCACAGGCCCTCTACCACAGTGTCACTGAGTAACACATCACTGTGACATGTGCTCCTGAGCATTTTTCCTTACAGATCTCACAGACTGTTTGGTTTTGTTAGGTTATCTGGAGCCTAATTATCCTTCCTGAGCCTATAAACAACTGCATTTAGAGCATGTACTACTATTGGGTGCATGATGTGTAAATACACTATACATGTAATTGAATTGCCCGTTTAACTAACTCATACTCTCTCGTCAGCTCTAAATATTTAAGATCATTCTAACTCTTCTCATGTTGTAACAGGTACACATTTCTTTTAAATATGAAAAGGAGGCTTTCTTTGAGTAAGGAATCATTCTTCAGCACTGAATGCTGAAAAATATGAAAAAAAGCTAGAAATCTACCAGGTAAACAGAATTTGAAATCAGAAGGAGCTATACTAAATGAAAGGTTTGCCAGCACATTTCACATTTAGGAGACAAATTTTCCTGAGGTCAGCCAGAGGAAAAAACATCTGTTAATTTTTTCCCAAGAGATACTGGTTTTCAGGCACTTTATCCTTTTCAAAGTAGCTTTAACCATAAAAGTATTCACTAACACAACACAATTTTTATAGTTTGAACATTGTTAGTCATTTCAGATATAACTAGGTAATATATTGAATAATATATTTGTTTTTAATTTTACAATTAATTTATTTCTACGTATCAGCCATAGATTCCCCCCGTCTTCCCTCCACCCACGCCCCACCCCTGCCTTCCCCCAATCCATCCCCACTCCCACCTCCTCCAAGGCAAGGACTCCCCTGGGGATTCAGCTCACCCTGGTAGATTCAACTGAGGCAGATTCTGTCAGATGTGGGGTTGGTTAAGATCTTTTCCCATTCTGTAGGCTGTCATTTTGTCTTGTTGACCATATCCTTTGTTCAACAAAAGCTTCTCAGTTTCAAGTGGTCCCATTGATTAATTGTTGCTCTCAGTGTCTGTGCTACTGGTGTTATATTTAGGAAGCGATCTCCAGTGCCAATGCATTCAAGACCACTTCCTACTTTCCCTTCTATCAGGTTCAGAGTAACTGGATTTATGTTGAGGTCTTTGATCCACACGAACTTATGTTTTGTGCATGGTGACAGATATGGATCTATTTGCAGCCTTCTACATGTTGACATCCAGTTATGCCAGCACCATTTGTTGAAGATGCTTTCTTTTCTCCATTGTACAGTTTTGGCTTCTTTGTCAAAAATCATATGTTCATAGGTGTGTGGATTAATGTCAGGGTCTTCAATTCGATTCCATTGGTCCACATGTTGGTTTTTATGCCAGTACCATGCTGTTTTTATTACTGTATCTCTATAGTAGAGCTTGAGGTCAGGGATCATGATGCCTCTAGAGGTTGTTTTATTGTATAGGATTCTTTTGGCTATCCTGGGTTTTTGTTTTTTCCATATGAAGTTCAGTATTGTTCTTTCCAGGTCTGTGAAGAATTGTGTTGGGATTTTGATGGGGATTGCATTGAATCTATAGATTGCCTTTGGCAAGATTACCATTTTTACTATGTTAATCCTGCCTATCCATGAGCATGGGAGATCTTTCCATTTTCTGACATCTTCAATTTCTTTTTCAAGGACTTAAAGTTCTTGTCATACAGGTCCTTCACTTGCTTAGTTAGAGTTACCCCAAGGTATTTTATATCATTTGTGGCTATTGTAAATGGTGATGTATCTCTGATTTCCTTTTCAGCCTGTTTGTCAATTATATATAGGAGGGCTACTGATTTTTTTTTAGTTAATCTTGTATCCTGCTACATTGCTGAAGGTGTTTATAAGCTGTATGAGTTCCTTGGTTGAATTTTTGTGGTCACTTATGTATACTATCATGTCATCTGCAAATAGGGAAAGCTTGATTTCTTCCTTTCCAATTTGTATCCCCTTAATCTCCTTATGTTGTCTCACTGTTCTGGCTAGAACTTCAAGTACTGTATTGAATAGGTATGAGGAGAGTGGACAGCCTTCCTGATTTTAGTGGAATCACATTGAGTTTCTCTCCATTTAATTTGATGTTGGCTGTTGGCTTGCTATAAATTGCCTTTATTATGTTTAGGTATGTTCCCTGTATTCTTGATCTCTTCAAGACCTTTATCATGAAGGGGTGTTGGATTTTGTCAAAGGCTTTTTTCATCATCTAGTGAGAAGATCATGTGGTTTTTTTCTTTGAGTTTGTTTATATGGTATATTACATTGACGGACTTTTGTATGTTGAACCACCCTTGCATCCCTGGGATGAAGCCTACTTGATCATGGTGGATAATTGTTTTGATGTGATCTTGGAATCTGATGCTAGTTTTTATTAAGTATTTTTCACCAATGTTCATGAGGGAAATAGGTCTGTAGTTCTCTTTCTTTATTGCATCTTTCTTTGGCTTGGGAATCAGGGTAATTGTAGCCTCATAGAAGGAGTTTCATAATGTTCCTTTTGTTTCTATTGTGTGGAATAATTTAAAAAGTATTAGTATTAACTTTTCTTTGAAGATCTGGTAGAATTCTGCACTGAAACCATCTGGTCCTGGGCTTTTTTTTTTTTTTTTTTTTTTTTTTTTTTTTTGGTTGGGAGACTTTTAATGACTGATTCTCTTTCCTTAGGGGTTATTGGACTATTTAAATAGTTCATCTGGTCTTGATTTAACTTAGGTATATGGTACCTTTCCAGAAAATTATCCATTTCTTTTAGATTTTCCAGTTTTGTGGAATAGAGGTTTCTGAAGTATGACCTGATGATTCTCTGGATTTCCTCAGTGTTAGTTGTTATGGCTCCCTTTTGATTTCTGCTAATTTGGATTCTCTCTCTCTCTCTCTCTCTCTCTCTCTCTCTCTCTCTCTCTCTCTCTCTCTCTCTCTCTGCCTTTTGGTTAATTTGGATAAGGGCTTGTTTATCTTGTTCATTTTCCCCAAAGAACCAACTCTTTGTTTCATTAATTATTTGTATTGTTCTCTTTGTTTCTATTTTATTGATTTCAGTCCTCAATTTGATTATTTCCTGGCTTCTATTCCTCCTGGGTGACTTTGCTTCTTGTTCTAGAGCTTTTAGGTGTATTGTTAAGTTACTAGTGTGAGATTTCTCCAACTTCTTTATGTGGGCATTTAGTGCTATGAATTTTCCTCTTAGCACTGCTTTCATAGTGTCCCATAAGTTTGGGTATGTGGTGAATTCATTTTCATTTATCTCTAGGAATTTTTTAATTTCTTTCTTTATTTCTTCCTTGACCCATTGGTGATTCAGTTGAGCATTATTCAGTTTCCATGAGATTGTAGGCTTTCTGTAGTTTTTGTTGTTGTTGAAATCTAACTTTAAACCATGGTGGTCTGATAGAACACAGGAGGTTATTCCAATTATTTTTTGTGTCTGTTGATATTTCCTTTGTGGCCAAGTATGTGCTCGATTTTAGAGAAGGTTCCATGGGGTTCTGAGAAGAAGGTATACTCATTTTTGTTAGGATGGAATGTTCTGTAGATGTTGATTAAGTTCATTTGAGTCATAACATCAGTTAAGTCCTTTATTTTTCTGTTAAGTTTCGATTTGGCAGATCTGTCCAGTGGTGAGAGTGGGTGGTGAAGTCTCCCACTATTAATGTGTGGGATTTTATATGTGATTTAAGCTTTATTAATGTTTCTTTTACATATGTGGGTGCCCTTACGTTTGGGGAATAAATGTTCAGAATTGAAACTTCATCTTGGTGGATCTTTCCTGTGATGAGTATGTAATGCCCTTCTTGATCTCTTTTGATTGATTTTAGATTGAAGTCTATTTTGCTGGATATTAGGATGGCTACATCCGCTTGCCTCTTAAGACCATTTGATTGGAAAGACTTTTCTCAGCCTTTCATTCTTAGGTAGTGTCTATCTTTCAATTTGAGGTGTGTTTCTTGTATGAAGCAGAAAGATGGGTCCTGCTTTCATATCCATTCTGTTAGCCTGTATCTTTTTATAGGTGAATTAAGTCCACTGATATCAGGGGATATTAATGACCAGTTATTGTTCATTCATGTTATCTTTTGGTGGTGGTGGTGTGTGTACTTCCCTTCTTTAAGGTTTACTGCTGTGATGTTATGTATTGCGTGTGTTTTTGTGGGTGTATCTGACTTCCTTAGGTTGGAATTTTCCTTCTAGTGCTTTCTGTAGGGCTGTGTTTGTGGATAAGTATTGTTTAAATCTGGCTTTGTCTTTGAATGTCTTGTTGACTCTGTCTATGATGATTGAAAGTTTTGCTGGGTATATTAGTCTAGGCTGGCATTCATGGTCTTGTAGCATCTGCATTACATCTGTCCAGGTCCTTCTGGCTTTCAAAGTCTCCATTGAGAAACTGGGTGTTATTCTGATGGGTTTGCCTTTATAAGTCACTTGACCTTTTCCTTTTGCTGCTCTTAATATTCTTTCTTTATTCTGTACATTTAGTTGTTTAATTATTATGTGCAAGGGGGCTTTTTTGGGGTGTCTAGTCTGTTTGGTGTTTTATAGGCTTCTTGTATCTTCATAGGCATTTCCTTCTTTAAGTTGGGAAAGTTTTCTTCTATGATCTTGCTGAATATATTTTCTGTGCCTTTGAGTTGGTATTCTTCTCCTTCCTCTATCCCTATTATTCTTAGGTTTGGTCTTTTCATACTGTCCCAGATTTCTTGAACATTTTGTGTTATAACTTTTTTTGCATTGGTATTTTCTGTGACTGACGAATCCATTTCCTCTATTGTATCCTTTACACCAGAGATCCTCTCTTCCATCTCTTATATTCTGCTGGTTATTCTTGCATCTGTGTTTCCTGTTTGTTTACTCTGATTTTCTATTTCCAGCATTCCCTCTGTTTGTGTCTTCTTCATTGTTTCTAGGTTGGGCGGGTCTTCCCTCGGAATGGTTGGGGACTAGGGATGGGATCTAGGGGCAGGCCTCCCTGGTTATGAACCCAGTCACTCACCTCTGGGCCAGAGGGAAGCTCTGGGCAGCACACTAAATTTTTATAGCTTGTTTTTAGTCAGTGCCAGTTATTAATTAAAAAAATAAATAAAATAATGAAGCTAGGGGTATAGTTTAACATCTAACAGAGCTTGCTATTCAATCATGAGGATCAGATCCCAGCCTCCATTTTGTATGGCTTATAAATTACTGTTACAAGGTGTTTACTTGAAGCCATTGCTGTAGTCCCTGCTGACACTGGACTTAAATATTTGACATTGTGTGACAAAATTAACCTTTTCCCCTTTAAGTTTGTTTTTCTTTGATAAATTGTCTCACTAACAACAAGCTAAGATAGGCTCCTAACTAGTTAGACTTTTTGGTGTCTTCTTATATTTGCTTTATGAATAGTATTCATGTTTTGGTTGCATTTAGTGACAGAAATAGTGAAAAGGACATTGTATTCACATTTTCAGAATCAATGGATGATGTTCTTAAGATCTGTATATGATCTCCCTGGCACACAGATGGTGGATAGCCTGTGGCTTTTGATTTTCTCATCTTGCCCCTTAGGGACTGTTGGAGATGTTCACCTCTACAATCACATGTTTACCACCAGGTAGTATTTGAGTGATGAATAAAGACTCAACCTGCAATCTATGGAGTCCTGCTTTTGTTTGTTGTAAGTAAAGTAAGGGTATATGAAGAGGATAATCGCAAATATTTTCAGCAAGGGACTGAAAAATAAACATAAAAAGAATCCAATAAAACTGAAAGTTACTGTATTCTTCCTTGTGGGTTTAGGAGAGTTTTGACTAAAGAGAATGGGAAGCCAATAGCAATGAGATTATGGTGAAGAACATAGTTAAAACCCACTGCCCAGCTTGTATATTGTTGAGATCCTTTTCCCAAACCCTCCCTCCAGCAGCCCTTGTTTCTGCTTACCTTTAATATCCCTTGTATCTTCCCCTGTATAACTAAATTTGGTTTCTATTTTTTGTCACTGAATAATAAATAATTCAATAGTTTAGACAATCATGGAACACATTTTTTTTTTGAGACACCACCTTGCTCTGTAGCTCAGGCTACTCTCAAACTTGTAACCTTTCTTCTCTCAGTCTCCTGAGTTCTGGGATGACAGCTACACACCACTAAGCATAGCACATTTTAACTGTGGAAAGTATTTCATAGCATCTTTCATTTTCACCTTAGCTTACATTTTTCCTTTCTCTTTTTGCTTCTTCTGTCTCTTGCTTTATTTGGCAGTGGGACAATAGCAGAGTTACAGACAGAGTACTAGTAGAATATTTTAGGACCTGTCACTTCACAACCACAATCCCAGTGGAGATTCACATAATTCTTCCTGTATCTGCCAGTAACTGGGAGTGACTGGCAGACAACTAACTATACATTAGAAGTAGAAGATGGATGTGTATGGATTTATTCATAAGTAGATTTATGTATTCCCCACCTTGAATACAATTACATTGCAGGCAGAGAACTTGAAATATTTACATAGAGCTTATTTTAGAGACATGAAATATTTATATGGCAGGGCCCCTAACCCATTTCAAATAGCTGCATCAAGTATGTTCCGGAGGACCTTTTGGCATTTAGAATTCCTCACTATTTCCCTCTTTTAGAGGCAAGTGCCAAAGGTGACTAGAAATTACAGTAAGAGCACTCACTTCTGCAAGCAGAATGGCTCAGGATGGTGAAAGACTCTTTACAGGTAAGGCTTGGGAAAAATAATAGATATCAAGATCCTAGAAGTTGCTGATGCAAAAATCACAGCTCTCACCTCAAAGGAGACAAGAGGTGGGTATTTTTTGAACCAATATGAGTGACCATAGTGACACAGGTTCATGTTACACCAAACTCCATGTTCCAACATAGTAACAGTTTGATGAGATTTTACAGGAACAGAGTAAAGGAGTCACAAGTCAAGGTACCTTTAAAATAATTGGGATAAATAATTTAAAATAATTGATTTTATGGATGAGGCATTAGGTGGGTGGGTTAAAGTGAAGTGTAGAAATCTCTGCTATGGGTCTCAGATGTGATCTGATTCCATTCTTAATTTCTGCTTAGTACGAGCTAGCTCTCCTTTTGTACTTTCTGAAGGATTTACATAATCTTCACAAGTATGTTATCTCACACACAGACCGAAACAATAAATAGCTATGTAGAAGGCTACAGATAGCTCAAGATCGTTTGGCTCTGTACTTGTAACATTCCAGATTCCCTCTAGCCACTGAGGTTGTAATCCTGTCATCCTGGCAGAAGGCACACTAGAAGGTCCCAATTCATTAAGAACTTTGGTTCACAAATTCTAGATAACATCACAATGTCCATTAATCTCAACATAGAAAGTGAATTGATGAAAGGCATCCTTGAAATCAGTTCCAAATGCTATCTCTGTGTCTTTTTGTTTGACTCCGTGCAGTTTCCTACAACTTCCCAATGCTCAGATCCTCACTGTTATCAAAGCAAGCAATGTTGACAACACCATTGCCCTGGAAACTTCCAGACAGCCCTGGCCACATGTACATACAAGCACTGCTGCATGAAATCACTTAGGGTGTGTAACAATAAAGATTTATAAAGATATATCGAGTTTGGGAGGAGAAGAAAGATAAGGGAGGAGTTGGAGAGGTAGAGATGGCAGGGAGTGTGGATGCAGTGCTTATGTTTGAAGGTCACATAGCACATAAACTATTTAAAAAGATGGAAATAACATCAGACAAGACATGTATGGCATATATACCTCTTAAGATCCTGAATACATGAGTTCTTCTGGTTGAGTTTCCTTTTGAGAATGGCTTATATTAAAAATCATATTAGAAATGACAAAATGTTTGGAAAGGGACTAGAAAAAAATATCCTCACATTAAAATAGAGAGGAGGAGAAACTTGAAAAGCTGATTATTTTCCTGAAGTGCTTTTTTTTCATGCTATATATTTTGATCATATTCTTTTTCCTCCCACAAGTCCTCCCCCAACCCAACTTCATGTTCTTTCTCTGTCTTAAACAAACTAATTAACTAACTAACTAACTAAATCATGCAAATAAAAAAATAACATACCCACATACAAATATCCAGTTCAATTTCTATGGGCCTACTATTCCTGAGCATGGGACCTGACCTGGAGTGTGGTGGATGTACCCAGTATCATTCATTGGAGAAAAGGGATGTTTCCATCTCCCAGGAGCTATCTGTTGTAAATAGTTTCTTGGTTAGCAATGGCGCTTTGTATCAGCTTCCTTTTCTCCATGCTAGGAGTTTGTCTGGCATGAATGTGCGCAAGTCTTGTGCTTCATGTCTGTTCTGTCTGGAAAACGCTGTTTCTTTGGAGTTATCAACCACCTGTGGATCTTACAATCCTTTTCCATTTTCTTCAACACAGATACCTGAGCCTTGTAGGGAGGGGACCTGCCACTGTTAATGAAGCCAGTGACTCAATAGGTCATAATTCCTAGGGGAAAACCTAGACTACTATTCTTCTGAAGCAATAAAATGACTCCCGATGACTTACTGCTGTACCCATAGATCACTGCCTCACTCAGCCCTCATCAGAGAAGCTTCTTCTTGTAGTAAATGGGAATTAACACAGAGATTCAGAACTGTACAGTGTTTTCAAAATTTAATTTTTGTGAAATGTGTGCATACATGTGGTCAAATGATAAGTTGGGGGCAAGAGTATTTTCTCTTTATCCATCATTTGGGTTCTAGGAATGGAACTCAGGCCATCAGGCTTGGCAACAAGCACCTTTACCTGCTATGCCAGCTAACCAACCACCTCTGCATTAACTCTTACCACCATATGTTAAATAGATTTTCCTCAGTTAGGTTACCATAGCCCATCACACACAGATACTTATTAAAGAACAGAAAAAAAGAAGAAAAAAAAAAACAGTAAATGACACAGTGCTGAATTTTGTGGCTTTTGTCTGTAATCCTGGCACCCAAGGGACTGAGGCAGAAACATCAGGCATTCAAGGTCATCCTTGCCTATATAATGAGTTTGAGATTAGGCTGGGCTATAGAGGGCCCTTTTTGAAAACAACCATTAAGGAACGGCAACAACTCTGTGCTCATATGTTAAATGAGTGAGTTCTCCCTATTCCCTGGACCCCCTCTGGCCCACAAACAAAAATGATAAGCAGATTTATGAACCAGTTCCCATTAGGAGACTCTAAGGATTGTAAGAGAGCATGTAACTTGTTCACAGTCACACCAGGGGAGCTATGAAGCCATGATCTAAACTCAGGTCCGAGTACAAAATCTATTTTATGTGAGCCATATCTCTGTTTTTGGTCCCTAAGTGCAGGAAAATCTACCTTTACTGTGTTCATATTTGCCACAAGCAGTTTTACATGGAGTTAATAGTGGCTCAAATGTTTCAGTATTTCTCTTTAATGTCAGCATTTTGCGAAAATTATCTAATTTCTTTTAGAAAAATACAATAAGATCAGCAAAAGCAAAGAGATCTATCACTTTATATCAAGTATTGATCTTACATAAAGAACTTAATCTCCTGATCAAATTTAAACCACTGTACAGTTTCAATGACTGAATGTTGTATGGTATTTTGTTTGTGTTCTGATAAATAAAGCTTGCCCAGAGATTAGAGGGCAGAGCTAGCCACTAGTTAACCATGGAGTCCAGCCAGTGGTGGCATACATCTTTGGTCCCAGCACAATTGGAGGTGGAGACAAGGAGGCTAGAGACAGAATTGCCTCCCTTTTGGTCTGAGAATTTATAGAGGTAAAAATTCTCTAGTGGCTGGCTGCTCTGTTTCTCTGATCTTTCAGCTTTCACCTTTGATACCTGACTGGGTTTTTTATTATTAGGACTAACTAGGATCATGCTTCAAGTGAATCTATATTTCCCTCCTTCATACAATCTTGTAATTTTCATTCTTTCATATTAACCTCTCAAAGATGTGTTCTTCACACAGTTCACGTGTTTTATCTCTACAAGACATGGTAACCAAGCCAGTCTCAGAGACTGAAATGATAACATCATTTTTTTTTCTGTTTGTTTCAGGGAAAGATTTCAATAAAACCATAATGTATATGCTCTTCTTGACTGAACACACGTTGGATGCTCATCTATCTATCATTGATCTTGCTATCTTGGAACAGGGCATGGTCCAGGGCCTGCCATGTGCAAAGGAAAAGAGTTCAGTATTGTGGGCTGGCAAAGCCCAGTGTCCATTGTACCAAGTGTTAGAATAAGAAACAGCCAGATTTCCTCTGTACAGCCACATTTGCCTGTAAGATTGTGAGAGAGGAAGAAAAAGGTTTAGACAGAGGAGATACGTGAAGTGAGACTTGAAGGAAGGCAGGCCAGCCTGGTGTGTTTACCCAGGGGCATCAGAATGCTAGGCTGCACTGGGTAGCTCAATCCACAGGCATTACGTTGTTTTCCTCCAGTCCACAGGTGCACTGTCAGTATAGCCTACACTGTAGTGAGATCTTCTCAGGGTTACAGACAACATTTTTACCACATGCTCATGTGGCCTTTCCTTTCCCCATGTCACAAAAGAGGTGCTCTTTCTTCTTCCATTCACAAAGACATGGATGCCATCATGTACTCTCTATTCTCATTCACTAATTCTATATCAACACACTCCTAAAGGTTCCATCTCCAGGGGTCACACCATTACACTAGAGCTTCAGTGTATGAATTCTGTGGTGACAGAAGAACTCAATCCACAACACTGGTCGTAATTTCAGCAATATGGTGTGGTCATGAAGCAGGTATTGTGTGCAGTGTCTGTATACAGATATTCTAGTGTGAAGCAGGGCTCTGTTACATTCCTGAATTAAGACATTAGGTATAATTTATGGAAATCTTTAGTGGTTGTCAATATTGTTATTTGGTTTGTGTGGAGATGGGGTAGCCCAATAGCCAAGGAATAAATAACAGTCACTTACAGGTGAGTGTAAAACCAAATGGGGGCAATGATTTATTCTCTGAGTCAACAAATCATGTCCCTTGAAATGGATTTGGGCAGTGATCAATATTAGGAAGAGCCAAATCCAGTCATGTGAGCAGCAGCAGAATGTAAATGCAAGTTGTTGGAAAGCAATTGAGATCCAGAGCCATGTTCTGAGGATATACTTAGTGGATGTGGAATAAAACAGTGTAGATGTGGTATTCTAAGGAAGCAAAGTTCCTGATATGTCTGTTCTCTTGTCTGAGGTTCACACTACAGCTGCAATATTTCAGCTTTTATGATTATACTCTAAGCATTTAAGACAAAGAATGAAAAATGGAATTTTTATAAATAGTCAACATCCCCTCCCCCATTCTCACTAGTCAAAACCTAGTTATAATGCTGAGTTTCAAAAACTATAATAATTTAATACAGAAGTGAGGCTTCTGGTGAATAATAAAGTAGAAAGAAAAAAAACAGATTGTGGTCTCTGGTTGTCTTAGAGTTTTTATTGCTGTGAAGAGACACTGTGACCATGTCAACTCTGATAAAGGAAGATAATTAATTGAAGGGACTCACTTATCATCATGGCAGGGAGCATAGCAGCATGCAGGCTGCTCTGGTGATGGAGGACTAGCTGAGAGTCCTACATCTAGCAGGCAACGGGAAATTGACTGAGACACTGGGTAATATCCTGAACATAGGAAATCTCAAAGTCCACCCCGACTGTGAAACACTTCCTCCAACAAGGTCATATCCACTCCAACAAAACCAAAACTCCTAATAGTACCATTTGCTATGAGATTATGGGATCTAATTACATTCAAACTACTACACCAGCATAACACATAGTATATCTGTCACTGTGTGGATTAAGTGCTTCCATAAGCCTAGGCAGCATTGCTCCATTGCTATCCCCATTAGTGATTAGAGTTTAGCAATTTTTCTCAAAGATTGCAAGGACAACAGACACTGCGACTGTCTTTACTAGGACAGAGAAGTTACATAAACAGCAAGTTTTGAGTGTTTTAAGCTGAGTGGTGACATAAAATTGATGAGATCAATTTGATCCTCATTAAGCTTTTACTGATGATGGTCACAACTGCCCATAACGCTGTTTCTGCAGGCCCAATGAAATCACTATAAATGAGGCTATCATAAATATTATACTAGTAATTTGGAGTCCTTGTAATCATAGCTTCATCTCCTGTAGGGACAGATGGCCTAGAATTGTGTGTGGGGGCTTACAATGGTTCCCACTTTATTCGAGCTGTGGGCCTTTTCTGTACTCTCACCCCTGAAATCAGGCTTAATGAGAACCCCACATTTACTTGCAAACTGCAAATGATACTTCGCATGAAGGCCTTGGCCTTGCTGTTTTTCAGTGCAAACCTCAGTTTCACAACTAATGAGGCAGGGGTCAGGGCCGAGACTCATCATACCCTCCAATAAGCTAACAAGGAGAGTGAATTTCTTAGATGACTACTTGAAGCCATTTGTTCTTTGTCACCGCAGAGCTTCTGTTTAGGGGTCACCAGACAAGTCACCCGGGAGCTGTAAGGTGCTGGATTCTCTTGAACTACTATAAATTTTGGTAACATCAGCTCCAATAAGCGAGTTACATCAGAGGCTTCATCTGGGAAGATGCTGAAGTACCAAGGAGACTTCTGCATGCCTTTGCATACTTACACTGGGGAGCTTGAGAGTTAAATTTTCAGTTTTTATATTTCTTGTTTACTGACTCATGAACATGCTCAGGCTACTCACTCTATCTTCCAAACCGCCACTGTTTTATGGTACCCATTGTTCCAACTGTCACTAAGAAGACCTCATTTCTGAGCCCCTGCTTGTGCTCTTGATCACCATAAGAAGACCTCTGCCTGGAGCACAGCCATCCAACTGTCAGTTTACTCAAATCTCCTTCTCTTATGACCCCTCTACCCCCATTTTCTCTTTTCAGTTTTTTTAGACAGATTCTCATGTAATCCAGGCCGGCTTCAAACTCACTGTGAAACTTACCTTGCGGCCTGATCCTCCTGCCTATGTTTTTCAGGTGCTGCAATTACAGGTGTGTGCCTTGGTACCTGACTTTCCTTCTCCTTCTTCTTCAGTTGGATTTGTACTGTATTTATGTCTTCCTGAGACTCCGATGTCTCATAGCATAAGTTTCAGAAAATGGCATTTTTCATATTCATTGTGTAACAGCTATTTTGACTAAATGTTAAAAATACAATCTAGTTTTTAAATGCTTTTAAAGTTCTGGAGTTTCCATGACATAACAAATATAAGGAAAACAATTCTGAGGATAATTTGCCTACTTTTGCAGTTGTTTCATTCACCAGAACATATTCCTTAAGAACCCAGAGTGTGTCAGCAGCCACTCAAGGTAGCATGAGACTTTCTAATCTTTTGGGTTTTCTTCCAAGAATAGAACATATTAAAATAGCAAAATTGTGTGATCGTTTTGATCTCTCATTAGTATTTATGTTAAATTTAAATTATAAAGCTTTTGAATTATCAAACCGTTATAATCCATTTTGTGGAAAACATTATTTTATACTGAGTGCTTCTTGATATTTAGATCAGGATTTCACACTGTGAACATATGTGAAAAGAAATAATGAGAAAGACAGGCAGAACTGGATCCTAGAAAATAATCTGTACAGAGGCAGCAAACAAGAGGAATGAGAAATGTGCTTGGAGAGGACTTGAATTTGAAGAAATAAATCAGAATGGATCAGTTGGGAAAGTGTTACATGAATTTTAACAGGTCTTATTAAATAAAAACACAGAGCCAGATATGGGGTTAAAACCTGAGAGAACTGAGGAATAAGAAAAGCCATAGCTAACCTCACCTCACCAACTCTGCAGTTTCCAAAGAACCTTACATCCTGTATACCCATGCCTATATGCCTTTCTGTTCTACCATCTCATTTCCTCTCTGCCCAGATACATCACTTCCTTTTCCTGTCTAGCTATGTCACTTCCTGTCTCTCTGTACAAACCTCCAGACCTTTATGGATATTGCTGGAATTAATGGTATGTACCACCACTCCCGGCTCTGTTCCCAGTGTGGCCTTGAACTCACAGAGATCCAGACAGATCTCTGCCTTCTGAGTGATAGGATTAAAGGCATGTGCTACCATTGCCTGACCTCTATGTTTACTATAGTGGCTGGCTTTTTCCTCTGATCCTCAGATAAACTTTATTGGGGTACACAGATAAAATACCATGACATTTACCTTTTTTTTGTCTAATATAAAAAGAATTTTTAAAAGTTATAAGAAAAACTATGTACAATAAGTACAATAACTATATACAATGTATACAAGCAATAAATAAATCAACAATGTCTAGTCCATTTGCATTTGAAAAATTCAGAGAAAATATTCCATTATCTATCCTATTTTTGTGAATCCAAAGGATGGGTATCTAATTTGCCTTCTATACTAATTTGCATTACCAAACTGTCTTTTGATGTCTTTCAAACTTATACACTTAACACCTCTTAGTGAGTTTCTTTTCTGAATTTTTTTTAACAGGGAAAACTATAACTATAGCTATCTAATTTTCAACTTCCTCAGAAACCCGAGAAGGAAATATTACCTAGTAAAACAGGAAATGCAAACAAGTGACTTCCAAAAAATTTAAGAAATGACAGAAACAGCTGGCTGCCTGGACAGTCACCTGAAGTTTTTCTGAGATATTGAAGCATCATTTTGGCCACAGTCTTAGCATATCTGACAGACTCATTTGTGAAGCAGGATATACACAAGGCCTACAGCTTGACCCCACGTTCGGTACATGTACCAGATAAACTTGAATTCCACCAGTGTCATGTCATGATTCAAGATTTTAAATTCAGGAAATTACCGGTAATTTTGGAATTCAGCTTCCCATTCTTCTTGGCTTGTGGGTTGCTTCATCTCCTTTATTAAGTGCCAGTCTACTATCGAGAGGCCAGACTCTGTCAGCCTAGTTACTCCTCCAAGAATAACTGCTCCAGCTACAGTTCCATTGCACACCAGGATCCATCTGCCCACTGCCTGCTCAACTGCCTTCAAAGAAAGGGGCACTGTACCTTTTCCAGACTGCAAAACCACTTCAGTGATAATGCCATATTTCCCTCACCTCAGAGGATACCTGTTGCCAAAGCTGCAACCACACTTGTCTTGGCAAAGATCTGCAGTCCTTTGTTTTGTGTCCTGCATGTCATACTGTCAGCAGTCAATACAATGGCACTTTCTTGCACAGCAGCTAACTTTTGCCACAATGAAAGTTAACTCCATGTGGAGTTTCTTCAGTGCCCATCATTTTCTCTGAAGTAGATTGGTGTTGCCAGGAGCAGACATGTCTCATTAAAAAAAAGAAAAAATCTATGTTACTAAAACATCTTAAATGTCATATTCTGCAGATCTCTGAAGTGTTTAAGATGACCTATCCATTTAAAATATATCTCTGCTTGACCTTGAAAACATACCTAATATGACTACAAATTTGATTGTAATGACTAACTACTAACTTTCATGTCTTTATATCTTAATTAGTTGGTAATAATAACTTTCAAGGATTAGCAATTTGCATTACATTGTTAAGTGAACTGTATAGGTACAATATCTTGAACAAGATTAGAAATATATGTACAATATTTTCTAACAAAATCAATCTCAAATTTGTATCAATATACATAATTTGTATATAATATAAAAAAGTCCAATCCAATGTAGTAGTTTTAAAAGTAGATTCTATAATCTACCTTTTTATCTATATCATATCTATATCCTCTCTGTTTTCTTTTCAGAGTAGATTCAATAATCTACCCTTTATTCTATCATTTCGATATCTTTTTTTTCAGGGTAGATTCAATAATATACATTTTGTCTATATTCTCTTTTTTTTTTTAAAAAAGAAAAAACAAGAACCTTAAATCTAATCTCCTTTGTTTAGCCCTTTTCCTGACCATTAACAATAACAACTTGTAACCAACCATCCTAAACAATGACAATTACCCAAAACTCACTGAAAGACCAAAACCCACCCACTCCATCTCTTGGAAATGTGGGCATCATGTTCTTAAAATTATTTTCTGCTCTTTGGAGGTGAAGCCATCTTTAGGGGATCCTGAAAAGAAAATTTTGAATTAATTCTCAAGTCCTGGGAGAGGTAGCTCTATCATTTGTTGTCCAGTCTCTGTATAATGCAAAAGTTCAGGGCTTGTCTCTAGTCCTTGCTTGAGTAGTCTGTGAGGGTGGATCATCTCAGCTAGCCATCTTGAAATTGTCCTGATCAGTTTGTAGTCCAAAGGTGATCTTTGGCTGATGTTTATCAGCTTAGTGATATTATCATTATCCTCATGGCATCTCATTGTGGGGCCCCATCATGTTTTTGGAGACTTCAAATTTGCTGGTAGTCATGGTCATGATTCCCTGCAGAAAACTGAGAGAGACGAAAACATATATAGACAGCTAGATGAAGCCTTATGTGGCTAATATAGGTATGAATTTATGGGGCTGTGATCTATTACAACAATGGAATACCCACATTAACATTCCGCCAACCTCAGAAACAAACTATAAGCTAACACATGCTTCTGAGAGAAATATTAGGAGGTGTTATAAAGAACAGTCACCAACCATCCAGATTGTATAAGAACAGGGCACAACAACTGCTGATCTTTCAAAGACACCAACAGCTTTACCTTTAAAATAGTTAAAAGACGAGCCTTGATTTAATAAAGATAGCTAGACAGGAGAGGATAGGCAGGACTTCCAAGAAGAGATAGGAACTCTGGTAAAGAATCTGAGGCACAAAAGATTAGCCAGCCGAATGTGGAGGAAGTCAGCCATACAGTACTAATTTATTGAAGAGAGGTAGTGAGTAATGTGGCAGAACATAGATTAATATAAATGGTTTAAGTTTTAAGAGCTAGTTGGAAACAAGCCTAAGCTAAGGCCAAACTTTCATAATTCACGAAAAGTCTCCATGTCATTATTAGAGCTACTGATCTAAAAGAAAATCTGATATAACTCTCACTTCTAAAAACACTGAAATTCAAGTTTTTTTTGTATATTAGTTCATGACTAGAAGCTTCCATACCAGCTAAAGCAATAGATGTCCTACTAGGTGAAGCTATGGCAAATGACCACTTTGTGTAGAATAATGGTTATCGTGTTTAGAGTGTCTGGCTTTCTTCTGCTTCCACTCAGAAAATTCTCACCCATAATTGGTCTCCTAGAATTCCCCAGATAATCAATAGTTTTCTTCACAGTTCTGTAGCATCACATTGGACTTAAGGTAGTAGTAGACCTATTTTCAATAGAACCAGAACATCCTCATAAAAATTACCTCTGCTTCTCCACAAGTTTTGCAAACAATACAGTTTTGCTGACTATGTCAAGTTGGACATGCAATCTTTGCAATTCTCTGTCTTATTATTCAGATCTGCTATTTACTCTGCATTATGCAGTGAACTAAGTTTCTGCTTAAGTGAGGTCAACATTTAGCATTTCACAGGGACTATTAGCCATTGTAGGTCAGCCTTGTTTCATTGACCTTAATGTCTTTATATCCATTCATATTGTCATATTTCACGCAGGACTGAAGGATAGAATAATGCATAAATATGCTATATGTGTTCAGAACTTTACCAGCCCATGTACACTTCATTTCCATAGCTTGGTAAGTAAATGATCAGCAGTGAACAGGGAGGGGAGCTGTTGTATCAGTTCACAGATATGCAACTAGAACTGGGAATGTTGAATCATGAAGTGGTTTCATTATTAATTTTTAAGAGAATTTTATATGGATATAGTAGTTGACATCCACAGTGTAAGTGTCCAGAGATTTCTGTCTTCACATCTCCCCACTGCTCATCTTCTTATGTCATTTTTCTTTTCTGTCCTCACAGGCATGAGTGACATCTCACTGTGGTTTTGCCTTCCCTTGAAGATTAGTGTTATTGAGCAATTTTTAGACCCTCCTTGGCCATATTGATGTGTTTATTTTTTTGTTTTGAATGTTTATTTGCCACTTTGTCCACTTTTAGACAACTGTTTTAATATTGGATTTTATGGCTTCCTTACAGAATTAGAGTGTGAGTCTGAGCTTTTTCTCATACTGTGTTAGCTGTCTTCAGGAGTTTGTTTCCTTCATTGGGTAGAATGTTGTAATAAAATGTAGTGTTATTGAGTGTTTGTTGTTGTTGCCTCTGCTATAGCATAACATCAAAATAATAATAATAATAATAATAATAATAATAATAATAATAATAATGTTACCAGGACTAGAGATATGGTCTCTTTTCTTTTTTGTTTTCAGACTTTATGCTTAAATATATAATCTTTTGAGTTGATTTTTTAAATGATGTCAATCATAATAAGGGCTCTCTTTTTTTATCTGCATTGGGAGGTTCCACTTTCACCAACAATCCTCACTGAGGTGCTTATCCTGTCTCTAGTGTATATTCTTGGCCCTTTGTCAAAGACCCATTAACTATGTGTCATAGCCTCATAAATTACACCCTGAATGTAATTAACTGTTAATTGATGTGGGAGAGCCCAGCTCATGTCAGGTGGTACCATCTCTAGGCAGATGGTCCTGGCCTGTGTAAACAAAGCAGATGAAAAAGCCAGAGCAAGTTAACCAGTCAAGAGCATTCTTCCATGTTCTCTACTTCAGCATCTCAGTTACTGCCTCAAGAGTCTGACTTTAGTTACTGCATTATTTTCCCTTGATGGTGGGTACTGACCTTGGTAGTATAAGTCAATTAAACACTTTCCTACCTAAGTTGCTTTTGGTAAAGGTGTTTATCACAGCAACAGAAACCAAACTGGACAGCTCAAATTTGTGTGAATTTGTATCGCAGCTCTCCACGGTGATTGTCATGTTTATGTTTTAATGTCAGTGCCATGTTGATTGGATTACTTTAGCCTTATAATAAAGTTTGAAGTGTGAATTGCTGGGGTCTCATGATTTATTTTGCTTACCAATGGTTTGTGAGAGCATTTTGATCTTTTGAGATTCCAAACAAATCTTTTGATTGCTTTTCTATGCCTAAGAAATATCATTGGTATGTTCACAAGTATTGAGGTGATCTACAGACTACTATGAGATTAATTTAAAGTAAATTCATTACTCAGATGCATGGTCACAGTTTGTAATCTTTTTCAGTTCCTGAGATGACTATCTTACAGTATCTGGCATATAAGATTCTACTTCTTTGGAAGTAATTTGTTCCCAGCAAATTATTTTTGATGTTATATATTGTTGTATATTGATTAGTGTATATTTTTTGGGGGTGGGTGGGTTTGTTTTTTGTTAGTGTATGAAAATGCAACATGTTACTACATGACAATTTTGAAGCCTCTAACTTTAATGAACTTATTTTTTAAATCTGTGTAGTATATATTTTATTTACTTTCCTTTTTTTTCTCTTTTTTCTCGAGTAGAGGGTGATATCATTAAAATATTCTGTGTGGGAGACCACAGTCTTCGTGAGCACAGCTAGTCTGTCTGACTCATTTCCTTTTCAATTTAGAAGACTTTTATCCTCTTCTTTCCTAATACCTCAGGCTACAATCTCCAACACTGTGCTGAACATGAAGAATTTTTGCCTTGTTCTCATATTACAGTTAGCATTTTCAACTTTTTTACCACTGAGTAGAAAAATAGATCTGGGTTGGTCAAATAGAAAGAACCTTCTTTATGTTGATGTATGCTTCTTTTGAATGGAGGTTTTGGAAGTAGTTTATTTTTTGTTTTAAGCTTCACTATAAAAATTCTTCAGACAAAATTCATAATTAAATAATTTAAAACCTTGTCACTTACTTTCTTGTATACACTGAGAATGTAATGTTACCAGCTTTTGCATTTTTACTGTGTAATAATTGGTGAGCATTCCAAGCCACCTTTCATCCATAGACAAATCCTGAGAGATGTGCTGTGCGCTTTTCTCAACCCACTGTGGTAGTTTGCTTCTTAGTACCTTAGTGAGGGCTTATGCATCTATGCTTTTCAAGGATGTTGCCTGTGATAGTGTTTTCTTGCTGGGTTGTTATCTGACCTTAATATGAGGATAGTGGAGCCTCATAAGACAGGTTTAGTAGTATTTTCTGCTATTCAACAAAAGTGCGAGGAAACTTGTCAGTAATTCTTTAAATGTTTAAAGATTTCATCAGTAAAGGCTTCTGTATAACCCTGTGGTTTTCTCTAATGAAAGGAAAGTATCTAATAAATCAAAAACCTTCATCATTGCTTGTCTGGATAGTCTATTTCCTTTTGATTTAGTAAGTTGTACACTCTAGGAAATCACCTGTTTTTCTTTTTCTAAGAAATTAGTCAATTTGTGAGTATAGAATTCTTCATGAACGTATATTAGGATTTTTCAGATCTGTAATACTAAGTGGAACGACTTATTTTGCACAAATATTTTTTTTAGTTATTAAGTTCTTGTCCTTTTGTGGGGGTAGGTGAGTATAGCCTGTGGTTTGTTTAATTATGTTTTCCAAGCCAACTCTTTGTATCCTCATCCTTTCTCATTTTCATTCTGATTTCGATTTCATGGATTTCTGCTCTAGTTTGCATTCATTCCACTGTTCTTTGAAATTAGTGTTCTTTCCTTTTTCTAGTTTGTCCTCTGAAATTAAGTTGTTTCATTTGTATTTTTCTTTTGTTTTTATGTACATATTTATTGTAATGACTTTTATTCTTAGAACCAGTTTTTTTTTCTAGACCTTACATTTGCTGTCATGGTTACATTTTATTCCAGGTTCTTCTTAACAGGTTTTTATTTCTTCTTTGCATCTTTTGTTGATGAAGAGTGTTCTGTTTAATTTTCATATTTGTTTTCTTCAATAATTGATTGAATAATTCCCAAATATTGTACTATTTTGGCCATAAAAGATACATTAGCTGAATATAATCCTAAATTCATTGACATTTTGTGCCCCAGTGTCCCGTGAGTTTTGAGAAGAACTTGTCTCCAGCTATTATTGCACTCAGCGCTATTAAGTGTCTGTAACAGCCTTCAAGTGATGATATTCTGTCTCCTTGGTGAATTTTAGAGCATATGTTCTTTGTTCATTGTAATCCAATATCTCTGCCTTATTTTTAAATTTTCCCACAGTTAGCATTTTTGCTTGCCAGAGGCCAAATGTGGTTGGGCCAGCCTGAGCACTTTCTTTTGCATACCCCTATCTAGCACAGAACCATCTTTCTAAGTTTTCTAATTCAGAGAAACTATTTATGAAGAATGAATTTGTATGGGACTTTTCCACTATAGTCAAAAGTGAAAGAGATGCACAGGCAGGGAGGAGACTAGTCTGTAATACCAGCGCTGTGCTTCTGAAGCTGTGGCCAGACATTGGGAAGAGGTGTGAATAAAGGAGAGAAAACACTGAACTGTGCTCATTATTTTTAAAGCTTTTGAATATCTGTAATGCTTTTTTCCCCTTTTATTTTATTTTACAATTCCATTCAGTTATACATACCAGCCACGGATTCCCTTGTTCTCCCCCCTCCTGCCCCCTCCCCTTCCCCCCAGCCCACCCCCCATTCCTGCCTCCTCTAGGGCAAAGCCTCCCCGGAGGACTGAGATCAACCTGGTAGACTCAGTCCAGGCAGGTCCAGTCCCCTCCTCCCAGGCCGAGCCTAGCGACCCTGCATAAACCCCAGGTTTCAAATAGCTAACTCATGCAATGAGCACAGGACCCAGTCCCACTGCCTGGATGCCTTCCAAACATATCAAGCCAATCAACTGTCTGACCTATTCAGAGGGCCTGATCCAGTTGGGGGCCTCTCAGCCTTTGGTTCATAGTTCATGTGTATCCATTCATTTGGCTATTTGTGCCTGTGCTTTATCCAACCTTGGTTTCAACAATTCTCGCTCATATTAACCCTCCTCTTTCTGGCTAATTAGACTCCCGGAGCTCCACCTGGGGCCTAGCTGTGGATCTCTGCATCCAGATTCCTCAGTCCTTGGATGGAGTATCTGTAATTCAATGGATGTGTAATGTCTATAATGCATGCTAGCAGTAGACAGAAAATCTCTGAGCTAGCAAACACAGGCACTACTTTTGGGTTAAACACTGCTATGTCCACTCAGGAACTCACTTGTCTCATCCATAAAGCAAAAATGTGAGCAGGATAAAACTCTCAAGTCTCTCTACCCAAAATTCAATGATTCTGACTCCTTTGAGTGACATTGTTGTTTTATCCTGTTGTTATGGTGGCTCCCTTCAGTGATGGTGACAATGTTTTTCAAAGATATTGAGGGATATATAAATTCAGAGTAATTTCAGGCAGGTTTAGATAATGTTTAATGCTCTCTGTTAGCTTTCATAAAACTATGACAACATTTGAGCATTTGCTGTATTGCTTAGTACACATATATGTGCTATTCAATAAAAGAATAAAGTCTTTAAATATGTGTCACCTAGAGCAGGTGCAAAGCATTTGTTTATTTTTTCCTGGCAAAAGTATTGAATAAAATGGAAATTAAAACCTGCTGCTAATCTAAAAAAATTGTTATAATTTTTTCCTGCTTCACAGGAACCTGGAGAAGACTTTGGGCATTACTGGTACTGGGGGTAGATTTCCCCCACTGTCCATAAGCTGACTTTGTGTTAAAGTTTGGACTATTCTCCTTCTGTACTTAGATTCTCTGCATCAATTGATTACTCCCACTAAGACCCTGAGCATCTCTTCATCCAGAACAGTAAAATAAAGCACACAGAAAACCTCACGTAAATGCTGAATTGTAGAAGTTACAATGCCTTTAATATATTTGGGAGCTTGGGCCTAAGAATGTTCGTTTGTTTTAGAACTACACTGGCAAATCACTGTGTTAAAATATTTTCACAGCATTTGTGAATCATAGATATTTTTTGAAAATGATGTTCTTTATGTTAACTACCTCTTTACTTATTTGTGATAAAAAAAAAAAAAGGAACAAGCTTCTAGAAACTCACTTTGTCTAATGTGATTGTGCTCCAGCTGGTCATTCTCAGACCTCTTGGCATGGTTCACTTTCTGTTCCATTAAAAACAGTCAATCAGCTGGGCAGTGGTGGTGCACGCCTTTAATTCCAGCACTCGGGAAGCAGATCCAGGCAGATCTTTGTGAGTTCAAGGCCAGCCTGGTCTACGAGTGAGATCCAGGAAAGGTGCAAAGCCACACAGAGAAACCCTGTCTCGAACCCTCCCCCCATCCCCCACCAAAAAAAAATCAACAGACACACAATTGCTAATTCACACATTGTTTAATCCTCTATTAAATTTCTAGGAACACAGAGAGATCTTGTTCATTGATGTATATCAATCAGCAGGGGCAGTCTACAGGATGGAGTAGAATACATGTTTATTAAAAGAAAGAAAAAAGGAAAGAAAGAAAGAAAGAAAGAAAGAAAGAAAGAAAGAAAGAAAGAAAGAAAGAAAGAAAGAAAGGAGGGAGGGAGGGAGGGAGGGAGGGAAGGAGGGAAGGAAGGAAGGAAGGAAAGAAAGAATGGAAGAAAGAAAAGAAGAAAGGTGGTTTATAGTTATCTCATGGTTATTATAAAATATCTTGAAATTAGAGTTGAGATTAGTCTATGCATACAAATAAATAAATAGCAATAGGTCACTGCCTTTTCTTGTTTTGAGTGTCTGAATATGATAATAATATAATTTAATAATATAATTATAGTTTTGTTGCAGAGTTTCCACTTGGAGGAGAAATAAAACTGTAAATGTTTTCCTGTAAAATTACTAAAATACTGATTTATTATGATACTTAATTTTAGAAACCACAGTGGCCAGGATATCTTCAAGCTATTGTCATTTTTATCAGTACTATTGTCTATCTCTAATAGGTAACAAACATTCACATATAATAAAAAAGGAGCTGATCAAAGAAAACCCATCTCTTCTTCTTTGTCCTTTTAAAGTACATATTTCTGTGATGGATCATGGAAATAGTCTTTCCAACATGTATCTTTGTGTGCTCACAGCTTGCCTGGGGACAGATTTGCTGTGTGCTTGGGTAAGGGACAATATCAGAGTTATCAAGTTAGAGTTACTCCAAGATATTTTATGTTAAACTTTTACAGAATATATATTCTGGATAAGTGTTCAAGCAAGTAAATTAGTAATTATTATTCAATCTACTATCAAGAATTATGGTGACACAGAACCAAGGAGGGATGAAGAATGGCTTTGATGACAGCAATGGTTTCAGTACATTTTTATACATGAGCTCAATCTTAAGGTATAAGGGAAAATGAAATAGAAATAAGAGAAGGGCTCAGACAGAATGACATAATGAGGAAACATGGAAACATGGAGTTCTGAATGATTCTCAATAATTTTCTAGCACTAGGAGACAACTAAACATAGATCTAGAAGTTGGGAATATAGAAGGATGGATAGCTACCAGCCTTTAGTATGAATGCTCAGCTGGCTTTCAATTTCAAATTCAGAGTCTGAGGACAGTTAGACAAGGATGTAGTCTTTGGTGGTATGGGAGACATAATACAGAGGAAGGCATCTATCTATTACTGAACACCTTTACTACTGGAGTGTGTGGTTTGGTAATCATTTGTCAAAGTGCAAACGCTTTATTATCACTGAGTTCATCTTTGCATACCTGAATCCTACATGGTACTTAGGCAGCCTTGGTAACTGAAATGTGTAGAAATTGTATTCTTTGGCCACATATGAATGGTAAAGACCATTAACACATATCTGAATTACAGGCAGATGACCAAAATATTGAAGCCATAGATTCCAATACAATTGGAATTATATGTAAAATATTGCTTGAATAGAGAAGCATATGTCTATAGTCGTGGCTACTAATGATGCTGAAGCAGGAGGATAGACTGAGTCAAGGTATTTGAAGCAAACCTTGACAACAGAGTTCCTGTCTGAAAGGGAAATAAGGAATAACACCTGGAAGGACACTGTGAAAGACAAATTAGCATGTGATCCATGTCCAAGATCTGCTTCTCAGAATTAAAATGTTTCACTACACTTTCTAAGAGGGCTCATGGCTGGTGGTCATCATTTGCCAACTCACACAAGTTGATTCTGATGTAGCTATAATTGCCTTGTCCATGATCATGCTCCTCATCACAGGGCTCTTGCATCTAATTATTGATAGATGTAGATAGGAAATCATTGACCCTTCTTAACTCAGAATTGAAAAAAAAAAGATTGGTGAATAGCTCAGAATTCCCACTGAGTTCTTCTAAACTATGCTGTATGTCTGATTCTCCCAAAAGGAGCACTGCCTGCTCTAATTTATTTTTAACTCCTTTTTTAAATGTTATTTCCCAAAGCAGCAAGATGCTGCATGTGGATTTATTGGGAATAACTCAGAAGGAATAATCAAAAGGAATGAGGAAAGGAAGGCAGATTGGAAAGGGGCCAGAGGAGGAATGACCTGCAGCATACATGGAGCTAAGGCCCTTGAAGATACATTGAGATTCTTCTGTTGAGAATTCTTTGTTTAGATCCATACCCCATTTTTAATTGGATTATTTGGTATTTTGATGTCTAGTTTCTTAAGTTCTTCATATATTTTGGAGATCGGCCCTCTGTCAGATGTGGGGTTGGTGAAGATCTTTTCCCATTCAGTAGGCTGCCATTTTCTTATTGACTATGTCCTTTGCTGACAGAAGCTTCTAAGTTTCAGGAGGTCTCATTTATTAATTGTTGCTCTCACTGTCTGCGCTGCTGGTTATATATTTAGGAAGTGGTCTCCTGTACCAAAGCATTCAAGGCTATGTCCACTTTCTCTTCTATCAGGTTCAGAGTAACTGGATCTATGTTAAGGTCTTTGGTCCATTTGGACTTGAATATTGTGCATGGTGATGGGTATGGATCTATTTGCGTTCTTCTACACATCAACATGCAGCTATGCCAGCACCATTTGTTGAACATGTTTTCTTTTTTCCATTGTATAATTTTGGCTTCTTTGTAAAAAAAATCACATGTTCATAGGTATGGGGATTAATATTGGGGTCTTCACTTCAATTCCTTGATCTATGTGTCTGTTTTTATGCCAATACCAAGCTGTTTTTTTTTTTTTTATCACTGTAGCTCTATAGTAGAGCTTGAAGTCAGGGATGGTGATGCCTCCAGAGGTTCCTTTATTGTACATGATTGTTTTGGCTATCCTTGTTTTTGTTTTTTTTTTTTTTGTTTTTTTTTGTTTTGTTTTTCCATATGAAATTGAGTATTGCTCTTTCCAAGTCTGTGAAGAATTGTTTTTGGGATTTTGATGAGGATTGCACTGAATCTGTAGATTGCTTTTGATAAAATGGCCATTCTTGCTATGTCGATCCTACCTATCTATGAGCATGGGAGATCTATTTTCTGATATGTTCTTCAATTTCTTTCTTCAGAGATTTCAAATTCTTGTCATACAGATTTTTCACTTATTTGTTTAGAGTTACTCCAAGATATTTTATGTTATTTGTGGCTATTAGAGTGGATGATGTTTCTCTGATTTCTTTCTCATCCCATTATCATTTACATATAGGAGGGCTACTGATTTTTTTGAGGTAATCTTGTATCCTGCCACATTACTAAAGGTCTTTATCAGTTGTAGGAGACCTGGGAGAATATGAGGGGTCACATATGTATACTCTCATATCATTTGCAAATAGAGAAAGTTTGACTTCTTCCTTTCTAATTTTTATGCCCTTGATCTCCTTTTGTTATCTTATTGCTCTAGCTAGAACTTCAAGTACTATTTTAAGTAGACAGAACAATCTCAAATGGCTAAAAGACATTTAAGAAATTGATCACAATCCTTAGCCATCAGGGAAATGCAAATCAACACAACTCTGAGATATCATCTTACACCTGTCAGAATGACTAAGATAAAAAAAAAAAACCACTGGAGAGGATGTGAAGTAAGGGAAATACTTCTCCACTGATGGTGGGAGTGTAACCTTATACAGACACTCTGGAAATCAGTATGGTGGCTTCTCAGAAAATTGGGAATCAACCTATATCAAGACCCAGCAATACCAATCTTGGACATATACCCAAAATATGCTCAACCATACCACAAAGAAACTTGTTCAACTATGTTCATAGCAGCATTATTTGTAATAATCAGAACCTGGAAACAATCTAGGTGCACCTCAACTGAAGAATGGATAAAGAAAATGAGGTACATATATACAATGGAGTATTATTCAGTGGTTAAAAAAAACCAATGACATCATGAAATTTGTATGCAAATGGATATAACTAAAAAAAATCATCATAAGTGAGGTAACCCAGTCTCAGAAAGACAAACATGGTGTGTACTCACTCATAAGTGGATATTAGATGTAAAGCAAAGGATAACCAGGCTACAATCCACAACCCAAGAGAAGTTAGGTTAAAAAGAAGGACCCTAAGAGCTACATGCATGGATCACCTCAGGAAGAGGAAATGGATAAGAGGGAGGAGACTGGGGAGGGGATAGGAGATGGAAACATAAGGGATGGAGAGGGAGAGCAATGAAAGTAATATCTTGTTGGAGGTAGATATTATGGAGTTAGAGAGAAACCTGGTGCTAGTGAAATCCCCAGGAATCCACAAGGATGACCCCAGCTAAAACACCTAGCAATAGTGGAGAGGGTACCTGAACTAGCCCTCCCTTGTAATCAGATTGGGACTACCCTAATTGTCATCATAGCACCTACATGGAGTAACTGATAGAAGCAAATGCAGAGACCCACAGCCAAACACTTGGCTATGCTCCTGGAGTGCAGTTGAAGAGAGGGAGGAAGAATTACAGGAGCAAGGGGGTCAAGATCACGATGGGGGAATCCAAAGAGACAGCTGGCCTGAGTTCATGGGAGCTTAGGGACTCTGGACTGATAGCTGGGGAACCTGCATGGGACTGAACTAGGCCCTCTGACTGTGGGTAATAGTTGTGTGGCTTAATCTGTTTGGGGGCCCCTGGCAGTGGGACCAGGATTTATCCAGGGTACATGAACTGACTTTTTAAAGACCATTCCCTAATGTGGGATATCTTGCTCAGTCTTGATGCACAGGGGAGGGACTAGTTTCTTCCCCAACTTGGTATGCCAGCCTGTATTAACACTACAAGGGAAGAAATATACACTGTGAGGAATGGATGGAGGGTGGGGGGAAATTGTTGGGGGTGGAAAAAGGGGAGGAAGGGGAAATGTGGATGGTATGTAAAATGAAAAAGACATAAATAAAATTTTAAAATTACAAATTAAAGATGGTACTTTGGAAAGTTTCTTCTAAGTGTTGTTCTTACAGAATCCTTCCCACTTGAGGAAGGAAGAATAGGCTCATGTCCATAGATGAAACTGTCTCTTAGCAGTTGATGTTCCAAGGAACAGTTAGTGAAATGGGTAAAGCAGCTTTCTCTTCATAAAGACAGTTCTCTTTGAAGGAAACAGGGATGACTCATGTGCTATTTATATTTTCATCAGAGAGGGAGGAAATGCAGACCTTAAAGAGGAATTCTAAACGAAGTTTCTAAGTCTTCTTACAATTATTCAGTCAGTAGGGCATTCGCTGTATCTGATAGTCTGCTTGTGGTCTCATTCTTTCTTCACTAATTCACTCTCTCTATCTTTCAGAAGAGAATCATGTCATTGTTATCATTTATACCTGAAGATAAGAATATTTGTTCAAGATTATACAGTTGCTATGATATAAACTACATTGTTATTATGCACCAACTCCATATATTAAATATATTTCTTTGAAATTTCTCAAGAATATCCACATCTCAAAGGTGAGCAGGTTCACTTAAACTGAGTGAGACAATAAGTGTGTTAAGTACTATCTGGCAAATGGAACTGAGCCCTTAGAGGATATTTTGTTTTTTTTTATCCATTTCTCTCACAGAGGAAGGTTTCATTACACCTCCCACTTGCAAAACATGAAGAATGTCAATCAACATAGGAAAGGATAGAAGGTAATTTTGAGCTCAATGAAAGCCACTTGCTTAGACTATGAGAAGCCCTGTAGTCCATTTTCAGCATTACAAATACATAAGTAAATTTCCTTGCTACACGAACAACTGTGAACGTTTCTCCTGTTATCCAACACTCCAGAAGGTGTTTACATCTGAGAAGAGGGGTAAGCTAGGAAGGGGACTCACAAGTAGAAACTAACATTTCCTTCTCTACCCTCTTATAGTGAACCTAATGTTGATTCTACCCACTTCCTGTTTTCTATCAGCTTTGTTGTGACCTTGAGAACAATAACCTCTGTGCCCCATTGAAAAGATGTTGATATGTGTAGTTAAAATGGGCAATATTCTCCAAACAGAAATTGAGACTGAAAAGAGGAGTGTACTAATAAGGAATTTTACCTTTGTCTTTATGTGGAGCTCAACCCACATTAAAATTAGCAAAGACAGAAAAAGAGCAAGAGCTTCTTGCTTCTGTGAGTTAAAATGCTGTCTTGCTAATACCTTCATTCTTTACAATGCCTAAAAGATGCTTGCAGAACCAGTTCTCAATTAGAATAGATGGGAGTCTGACAGGGCAGTTAGAATACTCCACGTGTATGCATCACACTGTACCAAATATCTCAGACAGCTTACTAATGTCCAGGGTAACCTTAGATGTCACCTACATCCTTGTAGTTAGGTTTTATATCTACCATAAGAGTGGTGTTTGTTTTAATTTGCTGCATACTTGGAGAGCTTTAACGTGCCAGAAAACCAAAGTTTATTACCCAAATACATTTTTATACCATTTTAACCCAAAACTTGTACAATCAGTTTCTTTCAAAGAGACATAGTCTCCATTTGAATCCAGTTGATTTTTGCAGTGAATCCTGAGATCCCAGCATAAATCTGTACAGTTGTTTAATGAACAGTCTTATTTCCATAGATACTATGTGTGCAGAGTACAGTGTATGAGAGCTGGATATATATTTAATGGAAAGAAAAGAGGCTTGAACTAAATAAAGACTTAAATGTTACTTGGATTTAACAGTTCCTTTCACATTTGGGAGCTGAAGTACTAAAGTACAATGAAGGATTATGTGCCTCGGATAATTCCAATGAGGCAGTGCTTAAAAACAAGAGGAATCTTAACATTCACAACTTCAAAATGAAACAAAACAAATGAACAGCTAAAAGATAGGAAAAAGAAAATGTGGATGGAAGCTTAGGGAAACTGGATGGAAAATTCATTTAAAGAATGGCTGAATGTGACTTTCAACAAGGTTTTCCACTAAGAATCATCACATTCTATAGCTTCAGGGAAAAATAACATGAAATTGGTAATGCCCATCACTTTGAAATGGCACAAAACCTATATGAAGCAGATAAAATGGAAGTTGAAATACGGTCTGGAAGAGCAAATAGCCTGGATGGGTATCTGGGATGGGCTTGGGTGTTGACTTTATGCATGGTTTCTTAGTATCCACAGTAGGCCATGTTTAAGCTGATATTGTGACCAACATAGTACATAGGATAGCCAGCCAGCCTTGAGGGACACACTTGCTTTTTAGCAACAGTATGAATTCATCTCCTTCCCACAAATTGGTGAGACACACTGTATTCCTGCTCCCTTCCTATGCCATGGTGGCTATAAGGTTCACTAGGAACTGGCTATAGATGGTTTTCCTGTGATCTCATTATTCTAGTTTCCAGGGGACTGCAAATTGTCACATTTTTTTCTTTCTTTCTTTCTTTTTTTTTTCTTTTTCTTTTTAGCTTTATAGAGAAGTTAAGAAAAATCTGGTATGAATTATTCCTTCATGCCTAGAAGCATAAATCTTATTATTAATTGTATTTCAAGTTAAATATCAGTGTGGACAAGAGGCTGAAAATCATGTGATCAGAGTCAGGTACAGTTAGCAAGGGTGGACTAAGCTTTAATGGTTTATTTCTTTTTTTGTTTATTTGTATGATTCATTATGGGAAGTAAATAGAGGTATAATTGTATGCTAAATTACTCACCAAGACAAACAAATATACATGTGAAAAAGAAAACATATTTATTTCTATGAAACAAAAGATACTACTGATTTGTAAATGTAGGAATAATTTAATTACTCAAAAAAGGACAGAACAGATTTCTTAATCAACATGCTAAAAATATGACAGTACTTGAAAATAACTATTAATGGACTAAAAAACAGTATAGAACAAGGCCATTCGTGTAGTAAGGCATTTCTCTGCTCCTTCAAAACATTTCCACAACTAAGTCATCATTGGGAATGATGTGCCCTGAAGGACTGCCTGTGAGAATTTTGGTCCAAAGCAGATTTAAATTTACAGCTCAAGCCTTGCATTTGGACAAAGGATTTCCATATTATACATGTAATGTTAATAGTTCTGAGCACATATGTAGCCCATAGTTATAATTTTAGCACTTGGGAGGCTGAGGTAGGAGCATTTCTAGGAGTTGTAGGTTAGCCTGATCTACATTTTAAGACCCCATATCTAGCCTCCACCCCCTAAAAATACTAGTTAAAGGCATTAATTATGGCTGCCTATGTTTTCAAGCGCATGAACTTTATCACAGAATAATTTGCCCATGGTACTGCTAGCAAAGCAAGGACCTAGGGACACATGCATGGGTCAAAAGAGGTTTCCTTGCACAGAACTGTCACTCAAGAGCTCCTGCATCATTCATGTGAACTAGAAAAACTGAGGAGGATGAAATTCAACATAGTAAAGCTGTTCAGAGACAAATTTGAAGGCACTGGCTTGGCACTCTTAAAAAAAAAACATTTATTTTGTTTTCATTAGCAATTTTACTGTTTTGTGTACAAATAACAGGAGTTTGTTTTGACCCTGTGTTCCTCTGTATTCTTTCAGAACAAGTTGGACATTTTTTCCAAATGGATAATTGGTCTCATCAGACAAAGTTTCTTGTCAATAGTTTTAATTAGAAGTGATAAAACAGTGAGGCCAAAATAGGAAACAATTTTTCAGGAAAATATGTGAATAATTTTTATTTCTTTTAGCTCTCTTTTCCCAGATTTACATATTCAACTGTGGAATATTAATAATTGACTCATAGAAACTTACATAAATTATAATTTTATACAATATCATTATCTTTCTTAACCCTTAGAACAATTAAGAAATTAACAAATGTATCAGGGGGAAATGTTCTTTAAGATGAAACATCATGGAACCAAAAATGAAGACAAAACTTACATAAGTGGAATCTAATATTTGAGGGCAATGTCTGAGAGGCTTCATGACTACTCAGATATCTTCAGCTGAGTGAGCTGCAGCAAGAATAATGCACTTAAGAGAATCCCCTTGAAGGTCAGAGGTTTATTTGTGAATCAAGAAATGGAAAAGCCAGGGATAGAGCTCTACTGACTAGAGGAGTGGCATAAATGAATATGCATAAAAGCTGCATAACCTGGTGCATGAGCTGGCTTTTTGGAGCCCATTACCTATGGTGGGACATCTTGCACAGCCTTGATGCAAGGGGAGGGGCTTGGACCTGCCTCAGCTGAACATTCCAGGCTTAGCTTTTTGGAGGAGGGGATAGGGGGTGGATTGGGCGAAAAGGCTTTGGGGGGGGGGGAGCAGGAGAAGGCATGAGAGGAGTATTTGTGGTTGGTATGTAAAATAGATAACAATTTTCTTAATAAAAAAAAAGAAAAAGAAACAAAAGCTGCATAACAAGGTGATCACTTACACAGAGACAGAAGCAGAAGGAAGGCCTGAATCTCAGGTTTAGAAGTTGGGAGACTGAGTTAAGGAAATAGAAAATATTCAGTGACAGAGGAGGGGCCATAAAAGGTTTCTATGTTATTGAATTTGGCTCAAGGTGTGCCAGGAAATATGTTTATGAAGTCAGTGAAGAACTTCATGCTGAAGATAAAGTTCAGATTCATAACCATACTGTACAGAATAAAAACCATATAAAGTAGCAAGTCCAACTCAGGAGTAAAACCATTGAATTTTAAACCACGAGGTCAAAATTGAAATATTACATGCTGCTGTAGTTTATGATATGGCAACATAACATCCAATCCATCCAAAATTTTTTTTGAAATAAGGTTTCTCTGTGTGGATTTGAATCCTGTCTTGAAACTCACTCTGTAGCCCAGTCTGGCCTCTAACTCACAGAGATTCATCTGCCTCTGCTTCCCGAGTACTGGGATTAAAGGCATGCACCACCACCTGAATTCCATCCAAAATTTAAGGAAAATAAAGTTATTATTGTGAATGAGAAGAAATAACACAGCAATGAACCTGGAGAAAGAATAACCCTTTCTGTAACATTGTTAGCCATGTACCATGAGAGGGGCTTCACCACTCCTACAAACCTATAAAAGTTGACTCTAAACAGATTAGGGGTAAATTATGTTGTGTGGCATGAATCCTGGACGTCATACATGCCAGGTCAGCACTCTAAACAGAGCTGCACCCCTAGCCCTTTGTAGTCTGTTCAGAGACAGAGTTCTGCTAAGTTTCCCACATTGGTCTCAAACTTATTATCCCCCCACCTCAGTCTCTTGAGCGGCAATTAAAGGCTCAAGACACTAAACCCAGATGGGCCTGCTTTTCAGAGCTTAAAATATCAAAATATTCAGAAAAAGCACAGATATGACTATTACATTTTGTAAAGCATATATATATGTGTGTGTGTGTGTGTGTGTGTGTGTGTGTGTGTGTGTATAATTCTAAAAACATAAGTAACAGACAATAACAAATAAGCCAGACCTCATTAGAAGAAGGATCATTGCAAAGCAAGCTGGCACATAACTATAATCACAGCACTTGGGAGGTAGAGAAAGGGTCAGGAGTTCAAGGTCATCCTTAGCTATATGACAAGAGGGGAAAAAAGGGGGAAAGAGCCACATAAGGAAACTCTGTGCTCCAAATGGAACTGTCTAGAAGATGTGAAGCCACGTACGCATTGGGAGACATTTACAAACCTTTGTACCCACAGATACTGAATTCAAACTGATACAGAACTCTTAAATCTCAAAATAAGATTAAAATAAATCAATGGGTCAAAATTATAAATAAAGACATCTCTAATAATACAATTATAAATAATTGCATCTCCCAAAATGTGCACATATTAAACAAATGGAAAGAGTCTTAATAATGTCATCATGGCACACCCTGGTACTATGGTACTCCACCTAGAACATCTATAATAGCAAAAGGGAAGTAGAGAAATTAGTATCTTCATGCATTATTTTAGGTATTTTGGAAAGCAGTTTGGTACTTTCTCAAAATATTAAATATAGGATTGTCAGATCACTCAGCTATAAATCCAATATAATTTTTAAAAACTGGTGGAAACAAAGAAAATCCTTTACACTTATCTTGGTAAGATGATTCATAATAAATTGAAAGCTTAATGTTTGTTAATTTTTGAATTAGCAAACCACATGTGCATTCAGTGTCCATTCAGTGTAGCACCATTTATCAAAAGAAAGGAATGAAGTATTGATGCAAGCCATGTCATGAATGAATGAATGTTGAAACATAAATGTGAAAGGGACAAATCACACAGGACTTATAGTGCTGGCCAATCTGAAATATTAAGAATGGGACTCCCCAAAGATGGGGAGAGGAAGAGATAAGGGGAGTGGTGGTGAGAGAATTCACTTTGTCTCTCTGAAGCCAGAAAATCAACTTTAGAGCTGAATTTTCTTCCTGAATTGTGGACATACTGTCATAGGAAAATGAGGCTCACACTCATCTATGATTTTCCAAGGATTAGGGGGTGCAAATCTGCTAAGAGGTGTCTGCATTTTAATGTAGATACTTTTCTATCTTTTTTTTTTTTTTTTGGTTTATTGAAACATGGTCTCTCTATGTAGCCCTGGCCATCCTAGAGCTCATTTTGTAGACTAGGCTATCCTTGAACTCAAAGAGATCCACCTGCCTGTCTCCCTAGTGCTGGGATTAAAGGCATGCACCACTACCATTTGGCTGAATGTAGATTCTTAAACATCTAATCCTGCAAGGGTTCCCCAAATCTCAGGATCACCTTCAGCCAAGGGCTCCTTGATGCTCAAATGCCCTTTAATAAACTTTTATAGGTGTCCAATAAAGAGTACAGCAGGGCTTGGAGATCCAGTCCAAGCAATATTCTGACTCTTCACTTCCTTAGGGGATAATCCTAAAATTTCCCTTTGTTGTTTCATGTTTCATGTCTAATGGTAAAGTAATAACATTTATGTTGGAGAGTTACATTGTGGTATCACAAAATATTTTTTCTCGCGAACATATAAATCATGGAGTGATGTCAAAAGAATTTGAAGAGCTACTGCTTTGTAGAAATTACTAGTGACTGATGGCAGGTACTTGACCACTCTGAATCATACAACTGTAGAAGAGGCAAACACTGGGGATGACCACACTGGGTTAGTTAATGCAAACTTGGTCTATAAGCAGAATTGCAGCATTCAAATGACTGGTATTTCTTGATATACACATTTTTGTTATTATTATGAAGTGGTATACCCTTGTTAATACACACCTTAGATAGTCACTTTTAAAAATAAGGAGAGAACTCAAGAGGCTGAGACAGGAGGATTGCTGCAAATTTGAGGATTACCTAGGCTACAAAGCAGAACAAAACAACTTCACTGGTCTCCTTCCCCCTTGAAATCAGAGCTTTAAATTTCCATAGAGCTATTGTTGTGGTGGTGGTTTTCTTTTCTTTTCTTTTTTCTTCTAAAATACAATTCAGGAGGGAGCTACTTTGTGTCTGACTATATCTATAACTATTGTAGATGAACTACATCCAAAAGGGTTGGCATTCACTGAAAATATTAATAGTCCTGTTTTAATGACTTGAGATTCTCACAACAAAGTTCTTCAGTAAGTGCACCTTTAAGTTTAGCCTCATCAGTAAGAAAACTGGAACAAAACGGTAATTCTAAGGAAATGCACTGCTTTTCCACCCTTTATAGAGTCTGGGGATAAATGCATTATTTTATCATCAAATACTTCTTCAATACTGAGTTTATAGCAGATTGTTCTTTGAAATTTTCCTTACAAATGGCTTGCTGAACAGAACATGGTCTAATAGCTGAGCAGTCGGGACAGCACCTGCTGCCCTTCATCCTTTGAGTCTTGCATGAGCTTGATTCTTTAATGTAGATCAACTTCAGCTGTGGCATTCACAGCAGCAGCAAGGTTGTCTTAAGACTTAGGATAACTAGCTTTTTGTTTAGAAAACAAAAGTCCCGTCAAGATACTGGTGGTCCTTGTTTTCCTCTCATCTATGGTAGGAAAACTGTAGTGTCTACTTCAGTACATTGATTCTTGAAAGGAATGTCATGTCCATTTTCTTCACACACACACACACACACACACACACACACACACACACACACACACACACAGAGAGAGAGAGAGAGAGAGAGAGAGAGAGAGAGAGAGAGAGAGAGAGCAAGAAACACTCATTTCTAAATATCTGTATGTGAAGTCAGCCTTTCTTTTAAAACGGATTTTGCAAAATGGTAGAGTGCTTTAAAATTATGCTGTTTTCTTTTTCTGGCAAAATTCCTAAATAAAGCTTGTTAAACATTGGATGCTTGATATACAGCATTCAGAAACTACACAAAATCCGGTGGTAGATAAGGTACTCTGCCTTCTCCCCCTACCATGAGTTAGTGACAATTGTCTCTGTGGTCTTGCTGAGGAGTTTGCCCGCAGGAAAACAATCCCTAAAGGTGTATGAACTCCAGACGCCAGCTGCACACTCTTGAGTAGCTGACAGGCACAGAGATCAGAAGAGAGAGGACCCAGAGGCACCAGGACCGAGAGCTGCGAACTTGGTGTTGGTCCTGGACCCTTTCCGTGATAGAGACCTCCTAACCTCATCTGGGTAAGGGCGGGGCTTCTGAGCTGCCCTGACTGCTGCTCCACTCCATCCGCAGCAGGCAAGCCATTATGCATCTAATCAGAGCAGTATTTTAAGCTTACTCTCCAAACAACATCTCTGCAAAAGCAGCTCAAGCTGATAAGAGAGACATCTGCTCCGGACCCTAAAGAGTCTGGAGTCCTTCCCAGCCAATTGTCTCTCACCCTGCGGAGCACGCCAGTTCATTTATTGGAGAAGGGGGTTGGTCCTTGCCACTGCCCTCCCCTCCTGTCTTTAGAAGGAGCGGGGAAGAGGAGATATGCTTCAGTGCGCACGAAAGTGACCAAGTGCAGTTGGCTACCAGGGCAGCGACCTGGGCACGGTTCCTCCTGCAGCTATGGCCGCCCCGTGAGCGCTGGACCATCCTGGACTTGCCTTCTAAAGTGTCTATCTGTGTGTGTCAGGGGACAGGGAGTGGGGAGGTGGGGGTCGGATCTCTGGAGAGGACTCTGGGTTTCCTATGGAGAGAGGTCAGTGAGCAGCGACTGACCAGACCAGAGGAGGCAAAAGAGCAGGGGCGAGTGAAGGAGTTCCCCAGAGGGCGGCGACATGAAATTCAAAGATGCACACTACCTGCTTTTCTTGCTGCCTGCATGTTCTCAGCACCAGGTGAGTTCAGAAGCATGAGGCCCCAAGCCAGGCGGCTGCTCTGCTCAGGGGAGAGGCACTTCCCACCTAAACAAGATGCTAGCTGAGTGATTAAGGATCAGAAGCTTTGGAGAGAGCAGAGCCCTTCCACAATTTCCCCAGGTTCCTAGCGAAAGTCTCAGGATTGCCTCCCTTCAGGGATCAAGAGCTTCTCTTCAGAGCAAAATGTCGACACCCCATCCCCCAGCCAAAGTTGAGAGAGAAAGGAATGTCCCCAGAGTACATGTTTACATTAGACCCCTGCTAGCAATTAGAGACTCCCCCCCCCACCCCGTGTCCCTCTCCCTCGTCCCCCAGCATCCCAGTTCTCCAATGGAGGGAATTCTAAGGTTTAGGGAGCCTGGGAAAGCAGAAGGTACTAAGACTTGTGCAGTAGTCCCCCAACTCCTCTGGTGACCAGGCTGAAGTCTTGAGTGGTAGCAGGTGGCTTCCTTTGGCCATGTTTAAAGTTACAAGATAGTACCCAGGCAGAGAAGTACCTAGTTGGGAACGATGATCAGGCACTGGCCGCAGATAAGAATTTCAGCCCCAGTACAGAGGACCTATTTTTAGTGGAGATTTCAAAGGCACTGACTAAGAAGTGCTTTGTGACTGCTGCTGAGGATGGAGTCTCAAAGTGGGTTTGGCCTGATTCAGTTCCTTGGACTGAGTTTATTCTGCATGCCTTGAGCACCCTTCTGGCACCAACCCATTCCCTTGGCCTCTGTGAAATAAAATAACACACAGGGTGTGGGTTCTTTCTGATTTCATAACTTACCAAAAATAAAGGAAAGACACACAACTGTACGAGATTCAGAGAGAAAGGATGAAGCAGGCTCACAGGCTCTTAGAAGCAGCATGATGAATTCATGCTCCCGTTTCTTGTACATGTTTCTTTCAGGCCAGCATAACCTAACTTTCCTTTCCATGCAGAAACTGCTCCATTTAGCTCCAAAAATTGATAAACTTGGTCTTTACTTGAGCACAATCCAAGTGACTTTACAAGACTGAAATCAAACTTGAGTTTTTTTTTTAAGGATTTGCTTGTCATTGCAATTTATAATATACTTTTTCTTAAAAAAAAAGAAATCTACTTTTTTTTCCATTTTAAAAAATAAGACTTCTGTAAATAATGAGCTCTTTTGAATAATGTGGCAAACACCCCCCCCAAAAAAAAACTAATAAAGTTTTTCTTCCAGTCCTTGCCATTTGCTCTCACATTCTGCTTTAATTTGTGCATTCTTTTGAAGAAATGACATTTCTAAATTTATTATTTAAGTAGATGCCAGTCAACATACTCATTAAACAGTCCCTCACACAGTGTGTCTGATGCACACACTTTTTTTTTTTATTATTAAGAATGCTTTTAATCATTCCACACACCAACCACAGATCCCCGCCTCCTCCCTCCTCCCATTTCCCCCCTCCCAGCCTTCTGAAAAGGTATGGCTTCCCATTGGCAGTCAGCAAAGCCCAGCACATTCAGCTGAGGCAAGTCCAAGCCCCCTCCCCCACACACTTTCAAAGATTTGTATCATTTAATCCCAGAAGTGTCTTGAACAGGAGTGTGTGAAAGACAATGCGTTTGCTCCTGAGGCTGCAGTTGCAGCCCTAAGTATCTATTTCCAGTAGTACTCTTTAAAGTGCCATTTTTTGGAAACTCTTTGTTGATCACATTTTCTCTGTGACTGATGGAAGTGACAGTTCAAACCTTTATGTATTGACTGTGCAATTGTACCAAAGCAAAACCCATATAATTGAAGGGATGAACTTGACCATCCAACTTGTAAGCAATGTACCTGGAATTGCTGAGGTGTGAAGTGACATTTCCTCATGTGTGGTTTGTGACATCATATGTGTAACTTTCTGAGTAACTGTTAGAAGATTTACTAAAAGTCACTTTAATAGATGGCCTCAATTATTTAAGTTATCCTATGAAACAGGTAGTATTTAAAATTATGATTTCTTCTATTGAAAGTATATAAACAGAAAATAGGTGAACATAAGTTTATATATAAACAGAAAACATATGACTATTCATTTTCTTAGTTTTTTCTGTGATGTTTTTATTTTCAAAAAATGAGCTTTCTGTGTGTCAGTCACTCAGCACCTGAGTCATTTTACCAATAAAGTATATTAGTTATAACTATATATCTTCTATAAAGACATACAATTATTACATATTACAAAAATTTGAATAAGTAACAGCCATCATTTTATATAAAGCTCCAAGTGTGAATTAGGAGACAATAAATTATACCAAGTCAGACATTTCAGTTGTAACAACCTGCTTTCCAATGACAGCAAGATGAAGGGTATTTTATCTTCAGTCTCAACATCATGGATCGTGAGGTAACAGGCAGATTTTAGACAATGGTTTGTCTTCATATGCAGATTATTTTATGTAGCAATATCACTAATCATAGAACCCACCCAACAAAGTTGTTGTAAAAACTGAACTAATTCATGAGAATAGTTTAGAGTGTTCTGTGGAACAAAGTAAGTACCTTGTGAAACTGTTACCAACTGTTAGGAACATTTTCATGAAATTCTTGTGTACTGACATAGAAAAATAAGGTAAATCTCAAATGCAGATCAGTCAGCTGGCATCCAACTAGAAGGACACTCTTGTCATCTAAAACAAAAACCGATAGTGAGAGAAAGGAATCAGGGGCAGTGACTGTGACTTGGTATCTGGGCCCCAGTTCTTAAGATTGTTCTGCTGTCTCAGTGTCTGGTTGGTTCTGTGTACTTTGCTGAACATTTTGAAAATTAGAGGTATTTATTTTAAACACAGAGAATGTGATTTAGCTCAAAAGCATATATTTAGCTGCTTGGGTTTCTGTTTACAATGTAATTGCATGTACACTGTGTAAATCATCATATCAAATCAAAGCCATGAGCATGAGCACAGGTGTCAACGAATTACTAAGATAGGTTGTTTTCAACACATGGGTAGATAGATTTCAAAATTAGTTTGACTTCATTTTCTACTTGTTCATTGCTTTCATTATCCATTAGTAATCTTTAAATTTTATAAACACTCAAAAAAAATTATAAAAAAAGCACATCAAGAAATGATCTAGGTCAGGCGGTGGTGGAGCACACCTTTAATCCCAGCACTCAGGAGGCAGAGGCAGGCAGATCTCTGTGAGTTCGAGGCCAGCCTGGTCTGCAGAGAGAGTTCCAGGACAGGCTCCAGACCTACACAGAGAAACCCTGTCTCAAAAAAACTAAAATAAATAAATAAATAGATAAATAAATACTCTGTATTATAGAAAATATTTTGAAAGCCACTATGGGAAAAGAAGCCCAGTTATACCATGGCCTGAAAACCATTGTCTGTGGGGTTCCTACAGTGACCAGCACTCTGAGCAGATTTAGAGCCACAGTGCCCTTGTAAGTTTGCAGATATGATTCCTGAACTGTACACAGCCATGCTTACAAATGGACATGAAAAATTTATTTTCGTTTCAACCTATGAATGTCTTGAGTGTGTGAGTGTTTGTTGCCAATATCATGTGCCAAGTGAGTGGACCATGGAACAGGGAGTGATGTATAAGCAAGAGGAATTAAAAAGTAGAGTTCATGTTATGAAGACGCTGGCAGATGCTCTTAGACCAGAGGACAGGGCTACACTGTAGTTATGTCTGAATTGTCTCCTGTTGTTTTGGGGTGTTTGGACACCACCAAGTGTACTTTAAGGAGTCTATTCTTGGGAGACGAGCTGTGAGTAAAGGCTCTGTTCTCATTCGAAGCTCTACAGTTTAAAGAGAGAAAACTGGGAGTCAGAGTGGGTGAGATTTCTCTAAGGCCAGAGAGAGAAAGTAAGACAATCCCCAGAACTTCCCAAGGGCTTTCCTCTGTCATGTCACTCTGCTCCATGACAAATCTCTTTTGTCATCAGGAACACAAGAACAACTGGTTCCTGCAATGTATTAGGAGGATTCTATTTTCTGTAAATACAAGGCAGTATTAAAGGGTTGTCTCCAACCACAGGTCATCCTGATACACAACAAGTTATCAGAAAGGGAGTTACAGCAAGGAGAAGACCCTCCTCCTCACTCTGTGTTCTGTTAATTTTAGAAATGAGAGCTGGCCCCAAACTACCCAGGGCACCTTTAGATCCTGAAGGGGAGTTGTTAGTGCTTTTTCACTGCTGTGCACAGCTGACTGAAAAGATATGCCCAAAGTGGTGCCTGTTGAGCCTTATACTATAATGTGAAGTGCTATTTTTTGTGCCATCAGAACTACTTCATACAAATGTGCATCCTAGACATCTGTACAACTATTCCTCAGGGGTTAAATCTACAGCCGCACCATCAAGATTAAGTAAAAGATGTTTAGGTATATTTCAGAGTGTAGCAGGTAGGTACAGCTAAGGAAATGCTAAGGCAGTAAATGCTAAGGCAAGGGTAGCTTAGGTTACAAATCTGGTGTCGGTTAAGACACTTCAGACAAGTAACAAGTCACTTAGCAAGTTAACTAAAACTGAAGATAAATATATTTATTAAATTAATTTCAAAATTCTAGACAGGTACAGCCCAGATGACAAAACTATAGTCTAATTGATGTTAGTATTCTGCTCCAGGGGAGAAAATGGTGAGGGGGTTTCTAGAAATATGAAGGAAACCCATCTGTTTGGAAGAGTGCACATAGAGAGCTCCTAAAAAGAAAACACTGGACTCTAGAGTCTCATGGTTGTTGATAACGAAATAACTGAAGATTGTGATCACTTGGTCTCCCACATTGATCTCTTTCCAGGTATTCACCTCTTCCTTAGGAAGTCATGTAAGGACTTGATGCCCTGCCACACCTCTGTAGTCCAACTAAAAAAGATGTCAGTAAGGATTAATGCAGATTTTCTTCCTGTCTCCTATGGGGACTGTGCCTTCCTCCAGCCAAAATGAGGGGGAGAACTCCTACTTAAGGCATCCTCCTCAGGTCTAAAAACATGTACCTATCAGTAGCTTATTTATTAAGTGGATGATGGAGTGGAATGTGGAAAGGAACCATGATGTTTTCCCTATAACATGGAATTACAAAAATCAGAGAGTTACAATCACAGGAATTTGGAATAGCAATTAACATCTCTTTGCCACCTTTCTCCAGTTGATGAGAAAGTGATAACAAAGCCTCTCTCATAATGTTGTCAAGAGGATTAATTATGATAATATATGCAAATACAAATGACCAGCTCAGAAAAGCACAGCCTAACACACCACCATTATTACATGATTAAAAGGTTTTGGCAAGGCTTATTTTACCAACATGTTCTTGCATTCCAGAAAGTGATCTTTAATAACAACTTTCTGACATTGGTATACACAAGCAAGTTAGAACCCCTGGGAAAGATATTTTGAAATTCAAGCCTACCTTAAACTATGAAGACATTTCTTCCTTATCAGTGAAGAAAAGTATTTATAACACAGTGCAGAGGCTAGTTCTTTATCATCCAAACCAGCCCCACTTGGGAAGACTAATTTAAATGTCCATGATATTCTCAAGGACAAAGAAATTAGGGTCACATTATCTAATTCAGTTCTAGAGCCTCTAAATAGTGTTGGCAATATAGTTAAAATAAAAAATAGAGCTATTAAAAGTATAGTCTAACAATGTCTCGTCAATGGTTTTGAGGAGTTCATTGAACAGAGTTCATTGTTTAAGCACACCTGATAATGGCAGACCCACAGGGTACATCAACAGCGAGGAAAAGCACACACATTGACAAGCCTAGGCACACTGAGGACTCCAAACTGCTCTTACTCTATAGTTCCCCGGGGGCAAGGCTCAGTCTGAGTGTGATCGGATGGTCCAGGGAATGTTAGAGTGTCAGAGGGGTAGAAACCTAGCACAGGAGAGTCTTTAGAATGTTGTGTGCATGGTAAAGAGAGGTTTGAATCAAAAGAAAAGTTCACAACCCATGGCCTTTCTGTCTTAAAAATACACAAGTTCCTCTTTCTTATGCTCAAGATCATTCCTGGCTGATCTTTGCAATAACTGAGCCTTTGGCATTGAGTAGGAAATGGGTAAATCTCTGCATTACAGAAGATACAAGACCTGAAGACTGAAGTGACATGTTGGCAAAAGGCAGATATGGTTGAAAGATCCAGTTATTATTGAGAGTGCAGCTTTTTTCTTTCTTCCATAGGCAGAAGTGTAACAAATAAATTCACAAGAAAAGTGGGGAAAATTTCTGTTTTCCTGACACTGTAGTTTGGAATGTTATAGATATATACTGAATCCTTGCTTCTCGGTGTTCTGCACAGATCTTTATTTCAGCTTTATAAAATTGAGAATTGTGGGTTATAGGTATAGTCAACATGGCTGAGGATGAAACAAGCCTCTGGAGATGTTATAAGTACTTACTTGATGTGAGTTAACCCTTGCCTTTTAACAATATTCACACTATGTATGTTATATACCTGTTTTTTTTTTCTTTTTTTTTTTTTTTTTTTACTTTGAATGAGTTTAAATGATTAGCCCAGATTCTTCTAAAAGGAAAGCACTCAGATCTCAGTCAGTTGTTTTGAGGATGATGCTATCAACAAAATCCCAATGCTACTTATAGAATCAAGTCTCCATATAAAAGCACACATACAACACAAAAATAAAGAATAAAGGTATTCTAATAACCTACTAATGGGAGCCGAAGAGATGGCTCAATGGTTTAGAACATTTAATGCCATTCCAGAAGACATAGGTTCAAATTCCCACCACCCAAATAGCAGCTCACAACCCTTTGTAACTTGAGTGTCAGGGTATCCAACATGAACATATATACAGGTAAAGAACCTATACACATTAAAAAGAAGAATACTACTAATAAGAACATTGACTCTTTTTATACTCATGAGATGGGAGGATGTGTGATATTAAAGTATTCTTAAAGTAAATTAAAGAAATATACCTGTTTAAAGGCAGGACAAATTGTTTTCTTTAGAAATTCAAAATTTTCCAAGCAATTTCATCTTTCCTTTTCAGAAAATGTATGTGTCCTCTGCTGTGGATATCACTGTATATGCTGTATATAAATAAAACACTGATGGCCAGTGACCAGACAGGAAGTATAGGAGGGACAAGGAGAGAGGAGAATTGGGGAAACAGGAAGAAGGAGGGGGAGACACTGCAGCCACCGCCAGGACAAGCAACATGTAAAGACGCCGGTAAGCCACAAGCGACGTGGCAAGGTATAGATTTATAGAAATGGATTAATTTAAGATATAAGAACAGTTAGCAAGAAGCCTGCCACGGCCATACAGTTTATAAGTAATATAAGCGTCTGAGTGATTATTTTATATGTGGATGGTGGGACTGCGGGGCTTGGTGGAACTTGGAGAGAAGCCCTCCAGCAACAGTCCTCTGATGAATTTTTCTTAAAATATGCTCTTCATTGTGTGAGAATGAGCATCTCCTGGAGTGAATCTGAAAGAGACAGCTCCAGGCTCCTGTGTTAGGCATATCAGATCAGTTCTTAAGGCAATGGATTTCTATCTTAATGTAAATGCCTCCAGTGAACATGAAATTCTAGACATCACCTCTTCACAGAGTTTGGAACTTCTTGAGTTAATGTGCATAAACTAAAAGTGAACATTGCCTCTCACATCAGGGGACTTTGGCAGTGTGTGACAAAAATCACACTCTTTACTGTGTATAAATGCACTTAGTAAGTGGATGGATTATATCACACCAAAAGGCATTTATCAGTCAGGTTGCAAGAAGAGAATTCTCTGCCTCGTGTGCTGTTCTCCAAAGAGGAAAAATAATTAGATAAATGTTATGAAACTATTTACACGGACTCTCGGGGGCACTAGGAATATGAGTACAAGACTGAGGTGAAATCGCTTGGGTGCTCTGAAAAGTGTGGCCTTCAGCTTCAGCACCACAACCCATAAGAGGCCGGCAGCAATACCCACAACCTTCATGATCAGGAGAACCATATGCTGGTGTCTTCTTCACACAAGAGGTCTGAATTATCAGATTAGGCAGAAGTAATGTTACCCAGTGAACAAGTCTCAATCTGTCATAGATACAATTGGTTTTTCATGATGTGGAAATCATTTTCTGTGTGAATTTGCTGAGTTAGCTAATGAGTGAAATCCTTCTGGACCTTTGTTTCTCAATGTTCTTTTTTTTTTTTTTTGGTCTGCAGTATTCATTTTCTCTTTTGGTGTGAAAAATAAAATAATACAATAATATAATTTATGTAATAAGCATGCTCAATCAGGTTAATCCTCCCAATTAATCTCTGAGGTGCTTCTAGATGTTGTCACGGATCATAGGTAAGGAAGCTTAGACACACAAGGAGGAGACTGAGCTCTTTTAAAGGCAGTGAAAAATTCAAGTGGTTGATGGGTAACTGCTCCCCATATTGGTAAACAAATTGAATTTTAGATTGAATTTGCATCATTTTTATCATTCTGTTTTCTTCCCCTAAGAAACATAAAATAAAATAATAAAATGGTTGAAGTGTGTACCTAATAAAGGAAGAAATAAAAATTTGGAATTTTCTTTGAAATATTTTCTACCATGTCTACTAAAATTAGCAGATGATTCTTTCCATAATGTTTATTTTACTTCATTTCTACTACAAAAGAAAATTACCATATATTAGTAAGTAAGTCTTTTCATATGTGGTCTGTTTGCAAGACTGCCAATGATTGTATTGTCCTCCTCTGTGGGTACAGATGCTGTCCTGACAATAACTGTGGGTCTTGAACAGGGCTGTAAGAGCTCAGTTGACACTCTGATATCTCCAGTTCCTGAGTCCTGTTGGTGTAATTTTGGGCATTGCTGAGACTCAAGCAGAAATTCTTAAAACAGAGAAGAACAGTAGCTAAAGTTTTATTTTTATTTTTTTATTTTTTTTGACGTATAATAATTTTCTAGTAAATTTCTCTAGAGTTCCTGTGTTTAATGCTTCTTCAGCACCTCATGGAATCCTTACATTATAGATTCAGATGTTAAAGATTAGAGAAGTTACTAAATTTAAGGTCCCAGAATTAATAAAGAGCTGCAATAAGATCCCATGATTTAATGGGCATAAGCAAAGTTGGAGTGCTGAGACAATTATGGTTACCGGTAAAACGAATGGCGTTCAGGCTCATGGGAAATAAATCAGAGACAAAAGGCTGGTGGGAAATGCATGCAGACTGGTGGGAATAGGCACCAGTGCCAAGACTCGGGGACACTCTTGCTCACACAGGGTTCAGTGTGCCTCCATCTAGTTAGAGATTTCACCTTTGACTTTACACATGTGGAGTGCGACAGATTTGTTTTTAGGTCAGCTGAGTTTGAGCCCGACCACGTTGTCTAAAACAACAACAGTCTTAATATTAATCCTAGCCACCAAGAAACCATCAAGATACACATGAAGCCTAAGAACTCTGGAGTTGCAATCCTGCTACTGCCCAGGAGATGGCACAGTGGAGCATTTTACGCTTGTGTGCTAGATTTAATCCATAATAGACCGGTTAATCTCAAAGTTGATACGAGTGAGATTTGATTTCAAATAAAAATCATTGACATGGAGGTATACCTCGTGTATATTCATATAATAAACACAGTTGCTTGTTGTTTTTAACGTCTGCTTAGCGGCCACACCTGAAGCTACTGCTATTTTAACTATCATCATCACCTCGCCTGCAGTCATACCCTGCTGCTCAGACCACGGCCTGGCAGGATTTCCATGCTGCTGGTGCCAGTGAAGCTGTGGCCACGGCAGCCAAATGTTGTTTTTATCTTATTTGTTCTATTTGTCAAAAAATACTCTGGAGTCAGATGTTGAGGTGAGAACCTGGTAGATCGGAGAAGCGGAGAAGCAACCAGCTGACCTTCCTTTTCAGCCACAGATGGAGCAAGACAGATTGCCTCTCTACATGTCCCAAACAAAAAGAGGCCATGAATCTATAAGAACTCCCTATTCTTTTCTGTGTCTATCCGTATTGTTGGGTCCTCCATACTCTCTATGGCTAATTCTTGTTAACTAGTGGCTGGCTCTGTTCCCTAATACACGGTTAATTTTGAACAGAGTCCCAGAGTTTCACTGCTTGATCAATTATCCCACAACAGTTGCTTGTTTGGGGATGTTGCTTAGTAATACAGCATGGGCAAATTTCTTGGTTCTGTTCCCAGTAACAGCCCCCAAATAAAATAGTATAGTATAAACTATATATTATACAGAGGTAAAGTGTGTGTGTGTGTGTGTGTGTGTGTGTGTGTGTGTGTGTGTGTGTACCATATCTCATTTCCAGCTCTCGGAGACATTTTTTGTGATGTACTATTCAGACTAACTTTGTTACCAAATATAGCATTTCCCTTGTTTACCTTCCTTCTGAAGGGGCAATGTGCCTGAAAATTTAATATATTGTGCTTAAAAATTTAATGTGCCAATTCCCCACACACATTTCAACTGAGATTCATAAGCTCAAAATAATTCTTAATGACAACCTTACAGGGCAGTAGGAAACTTGTGAGAGGAACATAACGTTATACCTTTTTTATATTTTAATCTTAATATCTTGTGCATGCCCACACATATTCACAACACTCATATGGGCCTTAGTAATAATCTCATCTTATAGATGAGGGGACTGTGAGTGACAGCAGCTGGATGGCACAAACAGGAGCTCTGAGTTCCACACTTGCAAAGTTGCTTTGCATGTGGACAGTTGGTGAATAAAGGGACCAGCTTGTGTCAAGTCTGGATCCTGTACCTCAGAGACAGAAGCAGAGACAAGCTTGTGGGGCAGAAATCGTGCTGGGGTTCATCACGGTGATTCTCTGGGTTTATGTCTTAAGGTGAAGCAAAGGTCTCTAGTTGTCAGTATTAAACTGGACCACACTGTGCTGCGCTTGGTATGTTTGGAAAATCTGGCTATGGTCACCTTTGTTTTCTGTCTATATGTTAATTGATGTCAGAAGCTGTCTCTACATCTTGCTAACTTAATTGTTTAAAATGCAGTTTTGTGTATCTGTTAGTAAATTTCAACACATTGTTGCTTTAAATATGGTATAAATTCACTTCTTTCTCATGAATTTCAATACAAAATACAGAAAATGAAGAGCTAGTTTGTTTTCCATGGTTTGGAATTGGACAATCCATACAACTTTATATCTTTGATAGGCCTGAGATATTTCCATAGTCATCCACCTTTCTTCTAGCAAATGTGTATATACTTATACATTGTCCTTCAGATGATGGCAAGAACTCATGCTATCCACCCTCACCACAGAGCCAGGGTGGTATGCATTTAACAAAACACTGCCTTTTAACACACACTCATGTTGGGTACTAGCACACTGGGTATTTCCATTTTTTTTCAGCCAAACATTTAATAAATTACATGGGCTATCGGCTTAATTTTGGATGGTTTTTTGACAACAAATTAAATGAAATATGTGTCCCAAGACTACTTAAGACTCAGCCTTGGTGTTCAGCAGCCTAGGTATAAGTGTCTTTAGAATAAAATGTTATCATACACCAAAGAGACTCTCTTTCCCTTTCTGTGTACACACACACACACACACACACACACACACACACACACACACACACACAGTGTTTAATGCCTGTGTTAATATAAATGTAGATATATTAATATTTACGTGAATATATAAACATGCATCCCCATTTTACATTTTAAAGAGTGTCTTGGCTCTTACAAGTCTTATGCTACAGGTAAAGAAACAGCCAAATCTAGGTTTCACTATGGAAGATCCATTAATAAATTCCATCAGCACCAAGCACACACTATATTCTGGGCAGAAATAAGTGAATTTTTCTTTCAGGGCCTCAGCAGCCATTGTGTCCCTGTGACCTTTCTGAGAATTATTGTAGACAGTGTTTATCCCAAACAACAATGGAAAAGTGATGGACTAAGAAAATAAGAGCTTTCCAACTGAATACTAAGTGCAGGAACAAACATGAACTGAACTGAGGAAGTGTTTGATGTGTGCTAGAAATATGCCTTGGGCAAGTACAGTCAGGGTTCCTCAGCTGTGGGCTGTAATAACAAGCTCATATGGCTGGGAAATAGAGTAATCCTAAAGAGGCAGACTGAAATTTCATCATTGTGCATCTGCAAAGGTTCAGTCTCTGGTAAAGTCTAACTATGGATGGCTTATTTGAAAGAACATAAACAAGAGAAAGACGGTTTCAAAGAACAGGAAGCCAGAAAGAAGGGAAAGGCTTGCCTGTTTCATCAAAACCCTCATGAGAGGTAGATAGCTCTTTTGGGAGGTCATATCCTTTGATATGATATTTTCTTACTACAGTTTATGTCCTGAACAACAAGATCACTAGAAAGAATCACTAAATATCACTAGAGAGAGCCGGGTGGTGGTGGTGCATGCCTTTAATCCCAGCACTCGGTAGGCAGAGCCAGGCGGATCTCTGTGAGTTCGAGGCCAGCCTGTGCTACCAAGTGAGTTCCAGGAAAGGTGCAAAGCTACACAGAGAAACCCTGTCTCAAAAAACAAACAAACAAACAAAAAAGATCACTAGAAATATCATTAGAAAGAAGATTTTGAGGATTGGTTTGTTGGAGACCGACTCTGGACAGCTGTGTCTTGAACCTTGTGTTACCTGCCACGATTATTCAAGCCTCGTGTAAATAAGAGGCTTTTAGTCTAACCTAGGAATGTAGGATTAAATAAACCTCTTTAAATCAGCTAGCTGCAGGGGCCTGGGACCAAAGCGACCTCCTGCTGACCCTCCTTAGGAATTTTCTTTGTCCTCTTCTCACTCATGCTCCCCCTCCCTACCTGAAGCCCTGTTTATAAGCTCTAACACCAGTCAATAAAGTGAGACCTTGACGCAACTCAGACTGACTCTGTCTTTCTTCACGCGCTTGGTCTCCTTTCCCTCTCGCCCCCCATTGATTCCTAGGTGGTCCCTCCTCGAGACCCTCGAATAACCTGGCCTGCTGGACGGGTCATTGGTTGGTCTTCAGTAAGTAAATACATTAAAATAACACTTACAAAGAAATATTCCAAAGGCCAAAAGATAGTCCAGGAAATGACTTTAATTGCCAGGGATCTGAGATACATAACCAAGGCTCTTCATGAAGGAGGCCACCATCTGAAGAAAAGAGTGGAATTCTCTACCTCTGGAGGTAGGGAAGAGAAATCCATGGAAGATGCCATAGAAGTAAATGACTGTTAGACTTAGCTTCTTTCAAAGCTAATAGGCCTTTCAACTCACCTTTTTACTTGAAAAACATTAATTCCTGGGGAAATGTCACCTTGTGTAAAGGCATTAAGATGAAATCTTTGAAATGCCAGTCCCCAGTTGTGCATGATTATGAGTCTTATTGATTTGCAAGGAAAGACCACAGGCCTCCTATACCAGGGTGGATTTGCATCTGTGGTACATTTTGAGATCAAATTCCCAAAGGGAAGTGTTGTCTGTGGAAGCTGAAGCAAGGAGAGGAGGCTGACCCAAGCAGAGGTTGGCCTATCTGATTCTGAGTCTCTGTCTTTCATGTTACCAGTTATGTAGTCTTGAATGTTCTGTGGGAGTTTATTTTAGTTGTACTGGGAAAATAACCAAATTGAATTTCAGATGTAAGGAATATCAGATAAGTTTTTTAATCACTATATTTGAATAGAACATGCTACTTTTATTTACCATTGAATTATAGAAATGTATGCAAAAAGAAAACTATTTTTAAAAATTTCTTAATAGTAACAGTAGTAGCAGTTTTTGTTGTTGTTGTTGTGTGTGCATGCAGGAGAGTCACAGGGTTTCAAGCTTATATAACATGTATTTTACCAATTGGCCTGTTTCACTAACTCCATAAAACTATTCATGTAAAGTGTGTACAGGTCTTACATAGATAGGATGTATGAATAAGTCATAATTTCTGTTGTGAAATTGTGTGATCATTAAAGATAGAGAAACTATGACTGTGTAGGCCTCTAGAGCTTGCTTTTATTATTTTCTTTCCTTCTTTATTCTTCTCCTTTTCTCTCTTCACTCTCAACCTCCTCTCCCCCATTATCTTCCTCCTCTTCCTCCTTTTCTTCTTCCTCTTTCTTTAAGTTGCTTGGGTTGTTCTCTGGCTTCAGACTTCCAAGTGCTGGGATTACAGGCTTGCATACCAAGCTGTGCTTTGTCATTTGAATTTAAAAAATGACACTCTGGAAATTGTCTTTAAATGTCAGATGCTAATTTAGCACATTTTCCATGAAGTTCTATTGACTTGGGTACAACAGGATTGTTCTAAGGGAAAAATTCTTTAAGGTAGAGGAACCAAGCCTTCCAAATTTTATATTTATTACTAAACAAATATTCTTAATAAATGAGAATGATAATATTATAGTACTTATGTAGTAGATATTACCTCATTTAATTAGTGTGTTACATTATTCATCCTACCTAATGCATAATTGCATTAACTTGCTAGTTAACAGAAGGATATGAAGTTAATCTAAGGATTGTAAAAACCTAACATATATGTTCATTATCATAGGAGTAATAAATGTTAATATCGTTTTTTAGTTGGCAAAAAAATCTAACCTTACTATTTCCCCCAAGACAGTCTAAACTCATGATTTAATTTTGGTGAACACAGAATACCAACCTGAAGACATTCTTTATATACACAGCCAGAGAAATCTCTCTCCCTTTCCCTTGATCAAACATCCAGAAATGTACTGAAGGGCATGTTTGTTGAATATGTTTAATAGAGTTTTGAGAGTATTAAGTTGGTAATAGGAGCCTCAAGAGGGTGGTGATCTTTAGGTACATTTGTTAGGAATTTTTCTATCTAGTCCTCACAGTGGTTATTTTTCTTCAATAGTTGCAGCAGCAATCACGGGTGTCAGGTAATCTTACAAATGCTTTATTTTTATTTGATTTCTTTAGTTAATCACATTCCTTGGCTTAAAATTTTACTTCAGAAGCTACACGGCTCAGTGACTTTACAGTACAATGAAATCCCTAATATCTAGAAATCTTTAATTTTCAGGGCATTAGAATTAGAGGATTTTGAAGTCCTGAGTCCCCATAAGTGGGGAATCTGATTGAAAGAGTGCTGCAGTGGGATTATCACCAGCAGAATTAAATGAATAGCACTTGGTCCTCCACTCACTAGTGGATGACTGAAAATGTAATTGCCAGCAGCAGAAAGGGAAGGCAGAGTAAACTAATGCAAAGGGATAACTGTGTGTGTGATTGGATTTGAACAGCATTGTCAAGTTATCCCTGCAAGACAAAGCAGGTGTGATGATGGAGTTCCTGCCAGAGGAAACACACAAATAAGGTCGTTGCAACATTTTTGAATATGCACAGAATTGTGTGTGGAAAGTAGAGTTTCTGTAAGTCACTGAGTAATAGCAGAACTCTTAACACTGGAAAGGGAGTTGGAATATTTGCTCATTGTTCTCACTCACATTTTCCTGCTTGTGTGTTATTCATCCATTTTGATGGAAGTGTAATGGATCTGCTTGTATAAGAATTAGAATCTGAGCCAGACTAGGTTTAGGAAACCCTGATACTACAGCACAATTGTAAATAGCTCAGAAAGTTAGGGGTTTTGCCAATACAAACTCACTAATGAACAAAACCAAAAGGATTATCTTCATCTTGCAGAATAGCAAAACCCATCCAGGGTAAATAGGAAAAATGACGGCATACACTTAAGTTCATTTCATCCCAGACTGTCATTCAGATTTCCATGTGCTAGCTACCTATCTCTCTGAGTAGTGAGACAGGCACACTGGCATGCAGCAAATTTTGTCAAATGCATTTGCTCACTACCACTAAGAAAAAAAAGAAGAAAATAAATCTTGTATCCATTATAAACAGGCCCCTCTACGAAGGCATATGGGATCTTGATTGCACATTTCCCATTTTTCCCACTGCAATCCCAGGTGACATACTGTAGAGGACAATGAAGAACATTCTGCTTCCAGTGGAAAGGAATGAAGCCAAGTAGGCCCTTTCCTTAATAGTTTCTTGTTCACATGTGGCTTAGGATTTCTATTGCTGTGCAGAGACACCATGAACATAGCAACTTGTGTAAAAGAAAGCATTTAATCGAGGTTGTGGATTATAGTTCAGATGTTCAGTCAGTTATAATGGTGTGGAGCATGATAGCATGCAGGCATAAATAGGACTGGGCACATCTTGATTAGAAGGCAACAAAAAGTGAAATGAGTGGTATTTTGACCATATATGAGACTTTAAAGCCCATGTCCACAGTGACACACTTCCTCTAACAATACCAAACCTACTCCACAAGGCCACATCTTCTAATACTGCCACTCTCTTTTAGATTATGGGGGCCAATTGCATTCAAACTACCACAATGTGTGACTTTACCCTCCTAGGAAAAGACAAGAACAAGGTCAGGGCTGCACCAGGCAGTTTTAATATTTTAATAAGCAGCTCAGAATATTGTGTTTATAGCACATGCTGAAGCTGTTGAGGACTATAATCAAGAAAGGGAGATGAGCTAAATTGCTCTAAGGCCAGATATAGAAACAACGTAGAGTCAGTAAACCCAAAGTAAATTCATTGAAAAAGATTAATCACTGTGCATAAAACAAAGCAAACTGAAATAAAACCTAAGGTTTAAGGTCTAGTATAAACAGAGAGAAAGGAAGGAGAATTATAGGGATGCCTGGTAGTGATATCATATAGTATTTTTTCTTACCCTCCTAAAGAAAAATAGCCAGAGATATCAAAACAAAAGAACAAACACCTCCCCACAAAAAATAAACCCACACACCAAAAACCTCCATTGACCTTTTTTACTGCCTAAAATCTTTGCATGGTTTTATTCTCTTAAAAAAATACATAGCTGAGATTGTCTTAATCACTGTCTTCATTACAAAGATGAAGTCACTGAAGCTTGAGGAACTAGGAATTTACAATACTACGTGTCCTAAGTACTGCAAATAGGAGATGTAGACACATACCTGTCTGTGAGCATACTAATTAAGAGTATAGACAATTTTCCAAAATCCTTGGAAATGAGAAAGTTGGTGGTCCTGAGGAATGACTGATTCAAAACTTAATCACCCATACATTGTGTGGAAGAAATTCAAGTAGTAGCTAGTTATTCAAATTGCATTTCTGCCTCCATCAAGTGAAAACTATTCATTTCCCTTTTTTTTCCCTTTAGGCAAAAGATATGTGCTCCCCAAATCTTGGTTGAATTACTTCATGTTGAAGAGTTAAGAATTCTCTACTCTTTAGTTCTTTAGTCACCAAGTCTCTTACAGGTGAAGACAGATGCAAGACTTAGTGATCGGGGGACTTTACTTAACCCTGACTACCTGGTTAGCTGGTCACATTACAGTACCTGCGTGTGGTTTCATTTTGAAATGACCCTCGTAGGTTCATATATTTTGAACTTGGTCTTCAACTGGGAGCATTGTTTTGGGGAGGTATTAGAATCTTTTGGAATTGGGCCCAAGTCAGATGAAGTGGACCTCAAAGGGTGTGCCTTAAAAAGGCTATGTCCAGTTCATACTGTGGCCTGCTTTCTGTACTTCCTGTTTGCTTCAGTGATGTGAGGATCCCCAGCAGTAAACTTCATAAATTTTGCCTCACATTGCCTACCATAATTGACAATACCTTTCTGAGATCATCAGCCAAATAAACCATCTACAGGTGTGGGAGACCAGTCCCCACTTTTATGACCTAGGCTACTCTTGAATAGGGAGAAGTAAAAAATTTTAGATAGAAAGAGATACCTAGATGATGAATGAAAAAACAGAAACACAGATAGCCTTAGGAGGGCCTGGATCCTAATCTATCAGCCCAGAACTTGATTCCAAAGGGATTTTTGTCACAATGCCAAGGGGAGGAACAGAAGACCTCCCCCTTGCTAAACACAGGCAGTTGTAGACCCTTCCAAGCACTTGATACTCAGGCCCGTGATCCAATCATTCTCTTTATGCAGACCTACTGGATAAAGCCACTAGGAAACCTAAATGGGCTCCAACAGGTCCCCCTTCTTAATATATATAAAAAAGCAACTCACCATTAAGAGCTCACAGACATCACATAGCTGTCACACCTCTCAGTATAGGAGTACAGGATGATAAATATAGCATTTCTTTTTTGTAATAGGTCTAAGGTGACTACAGCAGTCTTAGCTGCATCAAGTCCCTTCTAAATAAAAAAATCTCTTGATGCAACTGCATTAAACAAATCAGTAAACTCCTGATGCAACTGCATCAAACTTAAAGACTCCCTTAGCTTCATCATTAATATTAACAGGTTAACATAATTCTAACATAAATATTGCTTTACATAATTATAATTCTCTCAAACTTACATCCAAAAGCAAACTCTTAATAGAACCATTAACACTTTAAAAACTTTAGCAAAAATCTAAAAGCAACTTTTTTCATAAAACTCTATATACTCTAAAGCAACCTCTTAATATAACCATTTGCATTTCTTACTAACACAACATAGTATAAACTTCTGATACATTTGCATCAAATTTAAATACTCTGTTTACTTCACAGAACCATGGTGTATCAATATCAATAGGTTAACATTTTAACTTTATCATACTATACACAATTATAATTCCTATAAACCTACTTTCAAAAGCAATTTCTTAACAGAAGTATACAAACATAACATTAATCCACTCAAGTAACAAGAAAATATTTTTTAAATTAACTTGACTAAGGAATATTAACTCTCCATTTCCTTTATAATTTTTTTCTTTTTCTTTTATTTTACAATACCATTCAGTTCTACATATCAGCCACGGGTTCCCCGTTCTCCCCCTCCCACCCCCTCATTTTCCCCCCTACCCCTGCCCACCCCCCATTCCCACCTCCTCCAGGGCAAAGCCTCCCCCGAGGACTGCGATCAACCTGGTAGACTCAGTCCAGGCAGGTCCAGTCCCTTTATAATTTTTTAAAACTAAATCTTGAGCTTAGTTAGAAAAAAAAACCAAACTTCTTCATTTAGGATAACATAATAACTAACATTAATATTATTATACACAATTATAATTCCTACAAACCTACATTCAAAAGCAATATTCTCAATATAACCATTAACACTTTAAAAACTTTAGCAAAACATTGAAAAGCAATTTCTTTTTTTTTTTTTGGTTTTTTTCGAGACAGGGTTTCTCTGTGTAGCTTTGCGCCTTTCCTGGAGCTCACTGCTTTACACTTAAAAGTAATCTTTTAGTATAACCATTTGCATTTCTTACTAACAAAACATAACATTAATCCATTCAAATCACAAGAAAATATTTTTTAAATTAAATTGACAGGAATATTAAATCTCTCTTTTCTTTATAATTTTTTAAACTATATCTTGAGCCTAGTTAGAAGAAAATTCAAACTTCTCCATTTAAACAGTTCCATTTTAACGCAAAACCAGTTCCATTTTTACATAAACAGTTCCATAAAACTGTCCTATTTTTAACACAAATCAATTTGTGAATCACCACAGTTAATAAAGCATATATGCATACACAAAACTACATCTTGAGCTTAGATAAAAAAATGAAAATTCCCATTTAAACATTTCAGTTTTAACACAAACAATTACATAAAACAGTTGCTAAGTCATCACCATTGATAGAGTCTATATGCATAAGTAAATTCAAAATTGTCCTCTTACATTGAAATCACTCCTGTACAATCCATTTCTTAAGTCCCAAAATACAAATAATAAATAATAAATTCTGGTACTAGCCTTCCAAGTGTGAAGAAACCCATAACCAAAACATTTTCATAGTTTTATCTCAAGTCCAAAAAGTTCAAAAAAATTTCTGGTATCAGACTTCCACTTCCAAATATAAAGAATCATTTCTCACAACCAAAAACTTTTCAGTTAACAATTTTAGTTCAAACAAGTATCTCTGCAACTTTTGTCCTCAGGGACATAGGCATTTTCAATTACGACAGCATTTTATGGCAGTCTTTCCCTTAGGGAGAAATCTATTAGCTCCAGAAGAGCTGGTTGGTGCAAAGTCCTCTCAAAAGAGACTTTTTTTTACAGCCAGCAAACAGAAACTGCAAAGCTTTTGCTGCTAGCTCAGGCTTTTACAGTCCTGGTGTGTCTGTGCTTCCTGTAACCCAGGCCGTTTCCAAGATCTCTGTGTCATGAGATAAGAAAGTTCTCTATCACCTCATATCACAAGGGCTCAGAGTTTCTCAAGCTGATACAAAGTGAGTTGTGGCTTTCCTACTGCAACCTTGGTTCTGGGAGGAAATCCAGCCACTACTGAACTGCAGTTTTCTTGGGTCACATTACCTGCTTCACCTGTGGTCCCATGTTCAGCAACCTCTGCATGTTGCCCTATCTGCATGGCTGAAGCCTCGGACAACTCCATGGTTTCAGCCACACTTTGCTTCTGGGAGTTTGGGCTGCATCAGTCTTAGCAGTTCCCACAGAGCCTCATTCTGGCTGTTCATCCTGGAGCATAGCTCTCACCTCCATATCTGCCTGCACTCCAGATCTCCAGCTGTCCACTGGGCTCACAGCCTCTCCCATGGCACCTCTGCTGAGCCACCTTATTGGCTTTCTGCCTCTCCCATGGCATCACAGGCTCTGACCACCAGGTACTGTGGCTCCAAGAGACAGCCCTGCTCCAGCAGCTCGGGTCCAAAGTCTTTACTACACACCAAGCCACTGCTATTTACCTTTCACATGGTGTAGTGTCTCTACTCTGCTCTTCCATATACCAGATAAACTTGAATTCTGGCAGTGTCATGTCATGATTCAGGATTTTAAATTCTGGAGATTGCTGGTGTTTTTTGAATTCAGCTTCCCATTCTTCTTGGCTTGGGGGTGGCTTCATCTCCCTTATTAAATGCTAGTGCACCATTGCGAGTTTAAACTCCATCAGCCTAGTTACTCCTTCAAGAATAACTGTTTCAGCTACTGATCCACTGAACACCAGAAGCTATCAGTCCACTGCTTGTTCAGATGCCTTTGAAGAAAGGGGCACTGCACCTTTTTTGGATTGCAAAGCCACTTCAACAATGGTGCCATATTGTCCTGGCCTCAGAGGACACCTGTTGCCAAAGCTGCAACCACATTTGTCTTGGCAAGGATTGGGAGTCCTTTGTTTTGTGTGCTGTTTGTCCCTCTTGGGAATATGGGCATCATGTTCTTAAAATTACTTCCTGCTGTTTGTGGGCAAAGGCATCTTTAAGCCACACAGCACACTGCATGGTGCATTTAGCTTTTGCTAGTACAAAAAAAAAGTTTCTGGGCTACATGCTGCTTTAATGGAGGCATAGACCCACTGCTTCCAAGAGTTGAGGGTACACATGGACCAGAGCTGGAATGAATTACCTCTGCCATGTTGAAAACCTGAGGTAGGCAGAGTCAGGAGCCAAGGTTTTAGCTTAAGTACAAGCCACTGCAGTTTAAAGTAATAGATTCACAATAAAACAGATTCAGATGAGATAAACCTTAAACTGTTTACATGTGTGTAAAAATGTACATAGACTTAAAAAAGAGGAAAAGGAGGATAAATAGTTATGTAAAGAAATAGATAGTTTTAAAATAAAAAGTCATTAAAGAGAAAGTAAAAGTAGTATAAAAAATAACCCACATAAAGATGGAAATCACACAGAGAATCTTGATTATGTTGTCTTTGGAATTCTTAAATGCAGAAAGACATTTGATTATAAAGGTTGCTTAGTTAAACCAATATGTATATTTTTAAGGTATCTTGACTTCAAAATTTCCATCTAATGATATGTTGCTTTGGAAAGGAGGCTCTACTTTTGTTTTTGTTTCCACAGGAAGCAAAAGGCTATGGATTTATTCCAGGTTAAAGTAGATCAGATTTGATCAAGCCAGACCTCCTGAACCTTAACAGATGGTACCTATCAACAAAGGTTAGAGCTGGCCCTCCTAGGACTTGACCATAATTCTTAATTTTCTCAGGATCCCCATAAGAACACAACAGCCTTTGTCAGCAGGAAGTAGCCTAGAAAACTATACCCACATTCCCCCAAAATGGATTATGGATATTTGGATTTGTTTAGGTTGTTGGTTACAAATTGTTATTGGTCATAGTTAATCTCTTTCTAAAAAAAAGAAAGGGGAATATGATATAGAAATATAGGATATAGATATGATAGAATAAAACAGTAGGTTATTTAATCTACTTTTAAAGAGCAACAACTTGCTTAAAATAATTTACAGTGCTATCAATTTTAGTTTATTGATGCAAATTTAAAGTTAATTTGTTAAATTTATTACATTGTATGTATATTTCTACTCTTGTTTGAAGTATTTTGTTTGTGCAACTCATTTGAAATTGTAGTGTATAGTTGAGAAATACAGATTAATAATTAATCTTCTATGGTAGTTGTGGGGCATTTACCCACCACCCCCACAGTTCTCCAGAGTTTTCTTGAGTGCGATCAGCAGGAAATATTAGATAGAAGGATTTATAGCGGAGAATCTTGCAGAGATAAACAGATAGAAGATAAAGGATAGCCTCGAGAGGGCCTGGAACCTATTCCAATGGGCCCCGACTGTCTCTGGCCCAGGGTTTTTATAGAGACGCCAAGGGGTGGAGCAAAAGACCTCCTCCCCCAGCACAGCCAAGTGCAGACCATCTCAGACACCTGCATACAGGCCCGTGATCCTGATCATCCTCTATTCTGACCTGCTGGGTAAAGCCACGAGGAACCCAAGAATGGGCTCCCACAGGTAGTCAAACTTATAGTCATGTTAAGTTTTCTAGGTATTCATAGATATAATTCAGTTAGGTGGGTAGTCTTCAAACACTTCAAAGACCTACATAATATGGCATTTAAAATGTTTTAAAAACTTAGACTTTCTGAACAGTGAGACACATCTCCCCCTGGCAGCACTGATTTACTTCAAAGAGGAGGATGGGCATTGAAGACACTTCAGATGGAGTTTATCTTCTTCTTGGCAAAAATAGCCATTTGGGCAAAAACTGTTGCTTGACAAAAATATTGTGTCAACTGGATGTGCAGGACCCATAGAAAGGTGATCAATGAATTTTGCAAGGGGAGATGGTCTTTCAGGTTCCTTCTCCACAGAGGAAACTGCCAGACATTCTACAGGACACAGAGAGAAGCAACTGAGAGACTCTAGGCCTGTAGGCTGAAGAATAGATACCCCAACATTACGGAAGAACTTTGGGCAACTGTCCAGGTAACCAGCTGTTTCTGTCATTCTAGATTTTTGGAAGTTGCTTACGATGCTTTTCCTGTTTACTTAGGTAATATATCCTTCTGAGGTCTTTGGTGTAGTTGAAAATTATAATTTTCCTTGGTTATGGTAAAACATAAATTAGATATGAAACTTTAGACTCACAAATATAGGATAGATTATTTTCTTTAATTTTGCCAAATACAAATAGACTAGATATTATAACTATAATTCTTGCTTGATAACTATTTTGTTATACATAATTTTACTATGTTGAAGTTAAAACCTTCATTTTGAATAAAAAGAAAAGGGTAAATGACAGGTAATAGCATTCTGTATGCTGTGAAAATATCTTGCCCTGATTGGTTGATAAATAAAGCTGTTTGGCCTATGGCAAGGCAGTTTAGAGGCAGGTGGAAAATCTAAACAGAGGGAGAGAGAGGAAGGAAAAAGGAAGAACAGAAGAGACGCTGTCAGCCACTGCCATGAGAAGCAAGATGTAAAGATACCGGTAAGCCACAAGCCACATGGCAAAGTATAGATTTATAGAAATGGGTTAATTTAAGATTTAGTAGCCATTAGGCCATACAGTTCATAATTAACATAGGGCTCTGTGTGTTCATTTGGGTCTGAGAGGCTGTGGAACAACAGCACTGCAGGAACTGGGCGGGGCGAGGAAAACTTCAACTAGACAAAGAAATTATTACTTCTGTTCTGAAAGAGTCATTTGTAATTTACTTTATGTTTGAAGAAGAAATAGGTAGGTATCCAATGTTTTAGGACTTCATAACCCAGGATGGGTATTTTCTTTCTCAGCACCTATCTCTACTAAATAAACTAGACTATGTGACAGAAATATGCATCTGGAACTATTCCAAAGGTGTCAAAGCAGTGTATATTCTGATATAGAAGAAAAGACTAATCCAGAAATGGCTATTCAAGACTGATACATATATATCATGTACTTAAATAAATTTAATACATATCTACATGTTTGTTTGTTTCTAAAAGTTATGGCATTGAATATTTTCCTCTCACAGATTGCTAGAGATCTATGTTATTAATCTGATATTCTTCCTAGAATAATTCCCAATAAGGAGTTACAATAAGCTGAAGAACAGCTGGCTCCAGAATCTATGTAGTTAGTCCCAAGGAGAAGGAGGCCTGTGCTGAGAGGAGACAACCCATGCCAACTACTCAGCAGCAGCATTTTTGTGTGCTTAAATACATATGTAAATGAGTACTGTGACTGCTGTTACATTTCAGGAAGGTAGACTTGTCTACAGCAAGAAACTTGTAGGTAATGACAGTAGAATGATAAAATGAAGTAAGCACAGAATTTCTAAGGCAATGTTAAAAAAAAATACTTTCCAAGGTTAAAAAGAGAAAACTTGGCCATGACTATGAAAACATATAGTCTACCTTCTTCATTAATCATCCCATCATTGTCCACTTTGCTATTCCAATGCCACAGAAGTCTCCACACTTGATTTAATTAAGAGGAAATATGTTTAGAATCACCAATTTAACAATTCTGCTCCAGAGAAGCAGATCACAAAGAACTAACAGCTGCTTGGCCATTCAAAGCAGATGGCTCATTTCTTTATATATTCAGGTTTTCCTTTCTAAAGGGCTCATCCACTGAATACCAGAGGAGTTCATGCCATCATGAATTCTGAGTGATGAGACATGTTCCTGAAAGATTCATACTAGGAATGTAGTGTATCATTCATTTTTCTTGCCTCTTTCAGTTTTTTGGCTGTTTTGTTTTTGTTTTCACTAAAACACAAGAGGTTGGATAAGGGAGAAAAACCTGTTTGGGATAGTTTAATGTTTAGACCGACTTGTCAGGGGGTTTTCTAACTTACAATTTAGCTGATGGCAATAAAGATACATGAGTACTGTGCAGAGACTACCAAAGAAGCACTGTGGTATAAAGATGTAGGAACAGCTTTTTGCTCTGGACACTTCTACAACAGGGCATGTCTTCCTAGATGTCTGTGCCTTTAATCACACATCAAAGCATATGACAGCCTTAATCAGGAGACAGAATATTTAGCATAAATATTCAAATATTTTTGGGGAATTTATTCTTATGACTGCTTCTTTTTAAGTTTATCTTGGATCACTGAAGTATTGTTTTGTTGGTGTACTCTTTTGAAAGAGTCAACACACATTTCATGCTTCACATAATTACATGTTGACATGGTTCAAAGGCATGCCCATCACTGTGGAGTCTTGCAGCCACTCTCTGATACAAGAGTGAGGAGAGCTCCTTAGGTATCCCTATGTTCTTTGTGGACAGTGTCTTGACTCATAAGCTTCTTAGTATTTGCTGAGCTTGGGTCAAAAGCCTAACTTAATTCACCAGAGTAACTACATCTGAGGTGACCTCTAGGTCATTACCAACCCTGATGAGTCTACATTGGCTGTCACAGAAACAGAAAGGCAGAAGTCAGAGATCACACGCACAGCTTTCCATTTGACAATAATAATCTTGGTTGTTAATTCTATTTCTGGTCTTCATTTTACTGAAAATGATCAGAATATCTTCAAATATGATTTGTATTCTAAAATGCATCCATATTTATGACTTAGAAAATTAAAGATCAGTGAAAAGTCTTGGTACCAATTTCTGCACTCTGATCATATCCTACTTGCTTCTATTAAGCAAATAATAATCTTGGTGGATTTATTTTATGTGTATTCAAATGTTTATGTATCGAGGGACAATGTGGTTATGAGCACATTCATGGAAGTGTCTGCAGAGGCCAGAAGAGGGCATCTGATCCACTGTAGATGGAGTTTCTAGTGTTTGTGATCTACCTGATATAGGTGTTAGGAAGCAAATTCCAGTCCTCTGGAACAGCAGCTCTCTTACTTGCTAACCCATCTCTCCAGACCATCATATAATAATCTTAGGATGAAATAATTGTCCAATGATTTATATTTGATATTTTAACACCCTTTTCATCTCATGGTATCTATGATATTATCCCTCACAGGTTATCCCCTGGTAAGTTGTATTAGCTTTAGGCTGAATATGAAATTTTTATCTAGAGTATTCTTTTGTTATATGCTGCCTTTTAATTGCTTCTGGTTTTAAGAAATGTCCCATATTCTTTATTATTATTTTCATTATTTAATACAATACATTCTAACCACAGCCTCACCTCTTCCCTCCATTCTTTCAAGCCCCCCACTACTACCTTTCTACTTCCTGAGATCCACTGCTCCTCTATTTCCCTTTAGAAAAGAACAGGTCTCCAAGTGATATCAACTGAACATGACATAACAAAATGCAAGAAGACTAGGCACAAACTGTCATATCAAGGCTCTATGAAGAAACCCAGTAGGAGGAAAAGGGTCCCAAGTGCAGGCAAAAGAGTTAGAAATGCCCCCACTGCCACTGTTAGAAGTCCCACAAGAACACCAAACTGCAAAACTCAGCATTGTTTTTTATCAAGGAAGCATAAAATGATAATACTGCACACCACTCAGAAGAAATACAATTACACAGAGCAACACCACCTGCTGGAAAGAGTCTAGGAAAACTAGATCATGTGCACATCACTGGTTTGAGTGTTAAATGGCCACTAGTTGGGAATACAGTCTTTTTGTTTCCTAAAAAAGCTGTCTGTGTAATTATTATCTATCCTAAATCTCAGAAATTTCACAATTGCATTCTTCAGCATACTGCATAGAATTTAGGACTCATACTAACCCAAAATATGTGCATATTTGAACATAAAAGCTTAATCTGAAATAGCCTTAAGCTAAAATAATCCTCAACAATTACTGCGTAAATGGAATGAAAAAAAAAAAAAGTCATGCACTAGAATAGACAGGACAGGACCTAGTGTAGACACTTGTGGTGATTTGGGTACCTCTCCAGAGAATTGTATCAATTGAAATATGTCAGCTTCAGCATGTTCAGTGACAGATGATTTGCTCAACAGTAGGTTTTGTTTTTGGTTTTGTTTTGTTTTGTTTTTAAACACATAGGGAGAGTAGTGGTACAGGGCTTGGTAAGGAAAAATGATAATTTGGTAATTTCAGAAGTGTACATATTGTATCATATCAATCATTTGCCTTTGCTTTGTTTATTATTGGCATGGCCCCAGTCAGTAGCCCAAGTTGTTCCTGTTCTTCTCCCTCTCCATTCTCCCTCAAATTCTTTTCTATGTTTAGAGAAGACAGACATTGTTTGAGGAACTTAACATGTCAGTCCCTGTATTTGAGTTGATCTACTTCTTTTGAGTTTCATAAAGTAATTGTTTTTGCTATGGCTACTCCACTTCTTGGAGGGTGCTAAAGTTAACAAATCAATTAACATCAATTAATCATGTATGGTACATTTGATTGGGAGGGAAAGTAACTCACAAGTGCATATTGCCTGATACTGAGAGCATTGTCAGTTCAAGTGTAATTCAGTCAGCTTTTGTTCAGATGTGACACATAGATGCACAGAAGAACTGGTTTTACCTAGTGTTTAAAAGAATTCTAACTTTCAAGTTTAATCCAAATTTAATTTTCTTATCTAATTTTTGGATGAAAACTATTGTTAAAAGAATATAGAAAGGTTTAATTATAGCTCTTCATTTCTTATTTTGATTTTGGTTATATTTGATCACAAAATCTACATGTTTCCTGTTTGGCAGTTTATATATAGTTTTGGTGAAGCTTATCATGCTTAAAGAAGATATTCTTATTTTGTGACAATTACTATGATGAATTAAATATGTGTAATGAGTCTGGGCTTCATTATTGTTCAAAGTTTTGCCAAAATGAAGTGTACATTTCTGTTTCCAAGATGTCACACTTTGCCATCCAGGCAGAGATCTCAAGAGCACAAGAGAAAGGGGCCAGTGTATCTCAGAGTCCTCTGTGTTCCTATCGAAGTGACAAGACTATCTTGGGCATTGGTGCCTGTCTTGGGCATGGGCTTCTGCTTTGTGCTCTGTGGTCTTAGTCATACATTCTTCTAACTGGCTGGACATAGGGTGCTGTGGTGGTTTGAATATGATAGTCCCATAGGCTCACATATTTGAAAGCTTAGTCACTAGGAAGTAGCATTAGAAGGATTAGGAGATGTGGCCTTGTTAGAGTAACTCTGCCACCAGGGGTGGACTTTGAGGTTTCAAAACCCCATGCCAGGCCTGGGTCCAGTCAATCTCTCATGCGTGCGTGCGTGCGTGCGTGCGTGCGTGTGTGTACAGGTGCCTGAAGACAAAACCAGACTGACTGGAGCTAGAGTCAGAGGCAGTTGTGGGCAGTCAGACAAGGATGCTGGAAACTGAACTCCAGTTCTCTGAAATAAGAATTCATGTGTTATCTCTCCTGCCCTATATTTGAGGACATTTTTAATATTTGACTGCATGTTTAATCAATTCTCAGTATATTACTTTACTAGTAGTGAATTTGAATTTTGAATCAGAATGTGTGTATCTTGTGTGTCTTTCCATTCTGCTGACAGCCTGCGTGACTTACTGTTTCTCCCACACTCCAATTTGTTGGTATATTCTAGAAAGTTCTCTGTGTTCTTGGACACTTTCAGTTCTATAGTACTGCCTTCCTTCCCACGCACAAATGCACACAATCCGCACTTAACCCAGCCTTGAGAAAAAACAGTCCTTACTCGGGCACGTCATTCTTTCCTTAGGAATTGGGTCACTCAGCAGCTCTGCTTTTGGGTCATGGCCTCATTTCCGCTACAAATTCTTCATCTCTTTGAAAGTTCTAAAATTTTCCCAGAGAAGAGTCTTAAAAATCTTTTAAATGCAAATCTCGGAGTACAAATGGAGCTGAGTAGAGAACGGTTTATGATTGGTCAGCCATAGAGGATTTTGGCTTCTGTTTATAGAGATCACCAACAGGATTTCACAGATTGACCCCACTGGGCTTCCATTCCTGGCTGCAGGACTTGCTGAGGTCTAGCTGACTGCTATTGAGAATAAGTCTCAGCACTCTAGGTGAGCTAGTTTTGCTTTTGTTGACAAAATGAAAAGCTTCCTTTCATAAAACCTCAAGGCTAATTGAAAATAAAAAAAAAACATTTTTACAGACAAAACCAATTTTCTCAGTTTCTTCCCACCATGTACTACTAGTTTCAGGAGACATGAATAGACAGTTAATGAGTGAAGTAATTTGTGTGGGAGAGGCACTGACTTGTGTGATACACTGATTTATTTACCACAGGATCTTTATATTACATATATTATATATGTATGATTTTCTAGGAAGAAATAAATATACAGAAATTAGCAAGTTAATTTAGCCAGTAAAGAACATGTGATAGAGAATATAATTCTTTAAAGCATACTTTATAAACCCAGGTGACGTGCACACATTTAAATGGTGATTATAGTCAGAAGAAACATCTCTTCACTGAGACATGCAATGACCTACTTGGGGACAAACTCACTCCTGATTAATTTTTATTAGAATATTGCATTTAATTGTCTCCACCACAGCCACTTTCATTCGAAGTGTCTTCTACAAGGCAGTTTGGACAATCCTCGAAAGATAATGTATAGTATACTGAAATTTTCACTCACAGTTCATACCCTGACATAAACCAATACCTCACAAAGCCTTTCTGCTCATATTGCCATGGCTGCTAAAAACTGTCCTCAATCCCTGACTGCCATGAAGACTTATAGTGAACAGCTTCTCTGTAAGATGCGCATCTTCTCCATGCTGAGTTGAATTTTGCTATGGCATTGATCTCATGTCTCTTGAAGGCCTTTGTGCTAAGAACTACTTCCATATGATTGCATGGTTGGGAGGCAGTGGAATCTGGAAGGGGTAGGGCCTTCAGTCTGTGGGAGACTTATCCTTGGAAAGACACAGTTGGACCTAGTCCCTTCCTTCTCCTCCTCCTCCTATCTTCTGCTTCTGGCCATGAGGTGAATCCATTTGCTTGTCCCTAGGCTTTCTGAATCCCTGCTGCACCCAAAGTCACAGAAACACCTGATTCCAGGCTGAGACCTCTGAAACTCAGAACCAAACAACCCCTTTCTTCCATAAGTCACTAAGCTATTTGTTCATTAATAGAAAGATGATGAGCATTGGTATCTGCAGCAGGCAATCGATTGCTAGAACAGTGGCTTGTTACAGTTAACATACAAATATACTGAACAGTCTAGAATGGATATAAATCCATTCTTCTCTCTGACTGATTCTTCAGAAATGTGTGTGCCTGCCATGCTTATTGATAAACAGCATGGCACACTCATTCCATACCATGGGACACACTCCCATCTTTAATCATTTGCTAGTTGGTATAATTTTGTGTGTTTTCCAATCTCTTCTAGACATTAAATTGTTTTCATTATTAGGTGTTTATTCATGAGAACTGGTATGCTAACAGGTACATTGTAGCTAACCAATAATTAGAGTCACAGAATGAATGCAAGTATTATGCTCTGTCCCCTTCTGGATTTTCAGTTTTGAGTTAAAATTACTGAACTCAATCATTGCAGCCTTGAACTCATCTCGCATTTGCAAGCAGGTCTGTGGCTGCTAATCACAGTCATCCTGAAAGTGATCAAGTCTGAAGGGATTGCCATGCAACAATAAAAAATTCTGTGGTTAGTGGTCTCTGAGAATCGGTCAGGTTATATTTTGAGCATACATAATTATTGTTCACCATTATGAAGATGTACTATTTCTGCCAACTATCTGCTCCTGTCAACAAGGTTAATGCATATTCATCTAAGGCCATCAATCATTAGAAACAAGATTTAAACTACATAGTACTAAATTATATGTAAATAAAATCATTAGTTTTCTCAAAACTCACTGGTGGTTGTCTAACAGCTTCTACAAATTGTGATTTTTTTTAATTAATAGAGACTGTGTATATGCTCATTCTACAAATATAGCTTACAGTGCAAAACAAGTTATTGAACTTTAACTATGGAGACTATCAAATCTACATAAATTGAACCTCTAAACTCTTAAAAATATCAGACACTTCATATTCATTTTTGTAAATTAACAGTATTGGCTTGCATGTATGTATAATATGTTGCTGTAGGTATGAGGTGAGCATTTCTACTTTTCTTAAAAAATTTGTTTTTATTCTTTGTGCATTGGTGTTTTGCCTATGTGTATTTCTGTGTGAGGGTGTCAGGTCCCCAGGAACTGGATTTATAGACTGTTGTGAGCTGCCATGTGGGTACTGGAAATTGAACCTGGGTCCTTTGGAAGAACAGTCAGTGCTCTTAACCACTGAGCCATCTCTCCAGCCCCTCTACTTTCTTATAATATGAAATGCATTTAAATTTAGGTAAAAGAACCAAAGTTGAGGAGTTAACTCTCTGGTAACAAGTAAAAATAATAAATGGTTTGTACTTAGATTTTTATCTTTTTATTGAAAAATACTACAAAATTTGGATATTTGTATAATGTATAGTTTTCTACCCTTTCCACATTCTGGTTTTCATTTTATATTATACCATTTAAATAGTTAAATCAAAAGTACTCTGACTCTAGTATGGAGATATTAAAATATTCAAGTGCAAGGTACATGCTGTTAGCTCACCAAGGAGAACCTTATCACTTTGAAATACACAAATTAAATACCAGTCCTCAGCATTAGCACATGTGATCTGAATTTCTCCGCTTGAAACTTGCAGCAGTTGTCAGGTAAAACTGCGATTTGGTTTAGATTACATTATTACTAATGTGTTAATACACCAGTCTGCCATATTTTGTCATAATCTGTTTATCTGTATATACAAATATGTACTTATGTACATATATATATATATGTATATATATATATGCTTGCATGTACATATTTGAAATAGAAGCACATTTTATTTGAAGTATAAGCATATAGTATCTTGGACCACAAAAATGCTGTTTGCATCTTAGATTTGTCTAGCTTCAGGTACATTTAATAATACTTTATGGGATATTTCTAAAAGGAAATTTCTGTGTTTGACTTTCTATGACTTTCCCGTTCTCTGCTGAGTCTGGGGAGGAGCTCACTTCACTGTTCAGATTCTATAGAACAGGTTTTCTGGGCTGTCTGGTCTTCACTTTGCAATGGTCCTTGCTGTTTTAGTGCACTGAGTCTCTTCAGCTACTAACCTGTGAGGACACTATATAAACATCATCTTTCTGCCCCCTCTGGAGCTTCTCTGACACCAGGTATCCTCACTTTGCTTTCTGCTGGCAGATCCTCCTCTTCCGGATTCACTGATGTTTCTCCTCATGGTTCCTCTTGATATCTTGACATTTTTGGTTTAATTAACCCAATCTATACCTAGCTTACATAGAATCTCTGTTCTAGATGCTTCTATATTCAATTTTCCCCAGCTTTCCCTTTGTTTACATGATGTTTTATCATCCTAACCTCTTAAAACTCCATCGGGGATGCTATCCCAACATCAAACCACTTAAATATGCTGCCATTTCTAGAAATCACATTGACCAGGACTCCTACAGTTAAGATAAACCCCCAGAAGCATTCCAGATCTAACCTGCTACATGTCAAGTTCCTATTTACTGCATTAGCCTGTCTCCTCAAAAAAGCTTCCCCAAACAACCTCAAAGTGCACAGGTGTCTTCCCACCACTACCAAGGTAGTTTAATACACATAATTTTAAATTAAAATTTAAATTAAAATATTAATACTGTGACATTCAGAACCTAAGCTGAGGTCATTTTGAAATGGCATTTGTCAATGTTCTCAAGATGGACAGAAAGAATAGGTAGATGAGGAAGGATTAGACAGAGGAACTGACTCACACCAGCAGTTTATCTGCAAGTCAGGGGCTGCTATGCTAGAAGTAACACACAGCCAAGATCATGGCTTAAAGATGCTTCTGCAACTCATTAGCTCAAGAGAATGCCCAAGAGCATGGCACTTCCTGTGTTAATTTCAATAGTTACCAATAACTTGCAAGTTTTAACTATTCATAGGCTTTTTTCCTATGTCTCTAAAGTCCTCTGAAATATTTCATGGCAATTGCTATATGTTAAACATGATCCAGTAATACTTAAAAAACACAATGCAATTATTAACAGTAATACTTTCTTATAAAGCATGTACTCACTATTAAAGGACTTGATGATATGGAAAGAATGCGTATTATGTGTGTCAGAGTTCAAATATTACTCTTGTGTGATGCTTATTAAATACTTTTTAAATTGCAGTAGTCCCCACACATATTATTTTTATATCCATGCACTGACTACACTGTGTAAAAAAATACCTGTTTAACCTATATGTTGGATTTAACGCAGAAAATCTTTATGTTAATAAGGATTTATTGTTGCTAATGAAACCTGTAGAAAGCAAATAAAATTTTGGATCCTATTATAGGTAAAGTTTATGCCTGGTGTCTGGTCTGTACTGGCTGAAGTCATGTCTTGTAATACTTCTTAGATAGACTCATCTATCAGTGGATTTTTAGGTAACCAGCTTAAAAGGTTTATTGTATTTTTCTGTTAGCATCTAATCTAATGTGCTTTATGGTCATTAATTCTTGTTTGATCTGCTGTTTCTCTAGGAAGAGAAAATTATGATCTTGCCCATAAGTTGGTGGTGTATGAAGGCTTTTCTTCATTTGTTTTATAATAACATTAATCTAAAATGGAGACTAAATCATTAATTCTTTGCCATTATATCAATTTTTCCTTCAATACTTGATTTCTAAACTTCCAAAGTTGACCAATGAGAGTGGTGTAAGAACTGTAGTAAAGCCACTGGATCCCATTTATTTGATTAATTTTCACATGACAAAATAATTGTTTTTATTCTGTAACTAGTGCACTGCAATTATCAAGATGTAGTCAGTATCAGAATGTCATCTGTGACCTTTAGTCATAAAATTTACAATATTTAGGAATGCAGTATATTTGAGCATTATGCTTGATGCATTTTTGTATTAAACAATTATCTTGTATTTATTCAGTTGCTTTTATATTGGCTTGCAATTGTTATTTTTCTGTTCATTTATTTGTCTAAATCTTTACCTACAGTTCTCATCCTAAGTTTTATTTAAAGTGAAACCTATAAAATGGCCATTCTACCAAAAGCATCCTACAGAGTCAATACAATCTCCATCAAAATTCTAACACAATTCTTTACTTACCTTGAAAGGAGAATTCTCAATGTCATATGAAAAACAAACAAACAAACAAAATAAACAAAAAAACCCAGGATAGACGAAACTATTCTGAATAATAAAAGAACTTCTAGATGTCCCTCTATTCCCAGTTTCAAGGTGTACTACAAAGTTATAGGAATAAAAGCCACGTGGTATTGGCATAAAAAAGGACATGCTGGTCAGTGGACTGAAATTGAAGACCAAGACATAAATGCACACATATGGACACCCAATTTTTTGATAAAGAAGCCAGAAATACACAAGGGAAAAAAGAAAGCATCTTCAACAAAAAGTGATAGTCAAACTGGATGTCTGCATGTAGAAGAATGCAAATAGATCTATGTTTATCACAAAGCACAAAACTCAAGTCCAAGTGGATTAAAGAACTCAACATATAACCCGATATAATGAACCCAATAGAAGAGAAAGTGGGAAATATCCTTGAATTCATTGGCACAGGAACAGACTTTCTGAACAGAACACTTATAGTGCAGGCACTCAAATCAACAGTTAATAAATGGGACCTCAGGAAAATGAAAAGCTTCTATAAAGCAAAGAGCACTGTCAGATGAAATGGCAGCCTACAGAATGGGAAAAGATTTTGACCAAAGCCACATCCAACAGAGGACTAATATCTAAGATATATAAAGAACTCACAAAACTAGATACCAAGAACCCAAATAATCCAATTAAAAATTGGAAAGAGATAAACAGAGAATTATCAATAGATGAATCTCAAATAACTAAAAAATAAAGAAACATTCAGCATCATTAGCCACCAAGGAAATATAAATCAAAACTAGTTTGAGATTCTATCTTACACCTGTCAGAATGGCTAAGACCAATAAGACAAGTGAGAACTCATATTGTCAAGAATGTGGAGCAAAGAGAACACTCCTCTATTGTTGGTAGGAGTGCAAACTTGTACAACCACTATTGAAATAAATAGGGTGGATCCTCAGAATATTGTGAATCAATCTTCCTCAAGACCCAGCTATACCACTCTTGGGCATTTATCCAAAGAATGCTTCATCCTATCACAGGGACACTTGCTCAGTCATGTTCATTGTGTCTTTATTTACAATTGCCAGAGACTGGAAGCAACCTAGATGTCCCTCAACAACAAAGATACAGATAAAGAAAATGTGGTACATGTGCACTACACTACAGAGTATTACTCAATTGTTAAAAACATGACATCATGAAATATTCAGGCAAATGGACAGAACTAGGAAAAAAAACATCCTGAATAGGGAAACAAAGACCCAAAAAGATAAATACTTTATGTATTCCCTTGTAAATGGATATTAGTTATTAAGTAAATAGATAATGATATGATAACAAAGACACAATCCACAGACCCAGAAAGTTAGGTAAAGAGGGGGGTTCTAGGGGCTTTGCAGGGATCTCCCTGGGAAGGGGAAATAGAATAGATTTTACGTGTGGATAGGGGTGGGTGAAGACAGGGTTTTAGAATAAGGAGGTGGGGAGGTGGGATAGAGGGAAAGAGTGAAGGGAGAGACAACTGGAACTAGGGAAGCTTTTGAGGGGTGAGGTGGAAACATACTGCAGTGGAAACTTCTTGAAACCTCTGAAGGTGATCCTTACAAGGACTCCAAGTAACAGGGAATAAGGACACTCAACTGGCCATCTCTTATTGCCAGGTAAGGTTTCCAGTGGAAGAGCAGGATTGTATTCAGTTGAGTAGTTGGCCAAGGGGGTCCCATGAATATCCATAAATAACCCAGGCTGACTCTAAGACAAAGTGTTACTCTCCTTAAACTGACAGTGGGACTTCATTGCTGAGGACAACACACACACAACTCATTACACATGGAGAAGTTGAGCTGGTGCCTACATGGAGCCATCACCCCTACATTCTAGTCACTTTCATGCAGGAAGGTACTCTACAGGCTACCAAAAGAGAAACGTGGACAGCAAACCAGTTACAAAACATTTGACCTACAATCTGTCCTGCCTGCAATATATCTTAGGGCAACGGTGGCACAGAACTTGTGGGAGTGGCCAGCCAATGTCTGATTTCACCTAAGGCCCACCTCCATGAAAAGGAACACATACCTGACATTGCTTGGGCAACCAAGAACCAGAGACTAGAAAGCCCAGAGGCATAAGGCAGCATCAAATACTACTGGTCCAAAGAAAAGAAAAGAAAAGAAAAGAAAAGAAAAGAAAAGAAAAGAAAAGAAAAGAAAAGAAAAGAAAAGAAAAGAAAAAAGGGAAAAGGAATTCTAATGGTATTCTACTACACCCATAGATCAGTGCCATCACCAGAGAAGCTTCCTTCATGCAGCAGATGGGAACAGATGAAGAGACCCATGGCCAGACATTATGTGGAGAGAGAGGGAGAGGGAGAGGGAGAGGGAGAGGGAGAGGGAGAGGGAGAGGGAGAGGGAGAGGGAGAGGGAGAGGGAGAGGGAGAGAGGGAGAGAGGGAGAGAGGGAGAGAGGGAGAGAGGGAGAGAGAGAGAGGGAGAGAGAGAGAGAGAGAGAGAGAGAGAGAGAGAGAGAGAGAGAGAGAGAAAGAAAGAAAGAAAGAAAGAGAGAGAAAGAGAAAATTAGAGGTCTCCATCAAATCCCTCCCATCAGAGTTCAGGGAATTCTGGGGAAGCGAAGTGGAAAGGTTATAAGAGCCAGAGGGGATGGAGGACACCAGGAGAACAAGGCTGTCTGAATCAAATAAATAAGATGAATATGAATTCACAGAGACTGAAGCTGCAAGCACAGGACCTACATGGGTCTGCACCAGGTCCTCTGTGTATACATTACAACTACTACCTTAGTTTTTGTTTTGTTTTGTTTTGTTTTGTTTTTCGAGACAGAGTTTCTTTGTGTTGTTTGGTACCTGTCTTGGATCTTGCTCTGTAGACCAGGTTGGTCTCGAAATCATAGAGATCTGCCTGCCTCTGCCTCCCTAGTGCTGGGATTAAAGGTGTGCACCACTGCCTAGCTTAGTATTGTTATTGGGACTCCTGACTGTGAAAATATATGGGTCTCTGATTCTTGTGCCTGCTCTTGGGACTTTTTTCCTCCTGTTGTGTTTCTATGTCTAACTTCAATATGAAAGTTTCTGCTTCATCTTATTATATTCCATTTTTTTCAGGTTTGACTGTTGTCTCTTAAAAATATTTTCTTTAATAATGAGAGAAGGAAAGGAAGTGGAGTGGAGGGGGTAGGCAAAGTGGGGAGGAACTGGGAAGAGTAGAGAGGAGGGGAAACCATAATCAGGATATATTATATGAGAAAATAATCTATTTTCAATAAAAGAAAAATATGAAAAATAAAATAAAAACTCTAAGGTACAAAATAATTTTCTTTCCTTCTCAGACTATTTTCTTAAATTATTTTTAACAGAAAAAGAAATCAAAAAAGAAAGAACATGACCACTCCTAGGTATGGTGGAAGAAAAAGTATATTGTAGATAAAAGGGAGACATAGTCAGAAACAGATATATCTAGTAAAGTCCATAGTGGTCATGACCCTGGACAAGAAGAGGAGAGGGGGAGGGAAAGGGACATGGAACAGAAGGGAACTAAGTACAACATCCAAGTGGCTCAAAGAGGACAGGTAAAGACAGCTGGAGGTAGAGCAGCCTAGTCCCTGGCTAGAGAGTTTTAGCCTAGCAAGTGGGGTATGCTAGCCTGGAGGGCTAGGGACTGAGGGATACATGAAGAACCTGGTGGTTACATCTATTTTGATATTTTAAATAGACAGCTCAGACACTTATCCCAAGTTTGAGATGTAGCAGTTTTATTCTGATGTAGTTTTAAAAATATGCCTAAAACTTGAAATATTTTGTTCTTCTGATTCAAAGTATATAAGCATATCACTGGTTCACACTGATTTGTAGTATATCTCACTTGGCTAGTCTTTGCTATATTTTCCCAAGTCCCCCAGCAGGAGCCTCAAAGAATATGTTCAAGAAAATAGTAATCTTTCTGTTCTATGGATTCTAGAGCTACTACTTAAGCTATCTGAGGAAATTTATTTTAAATGATTTGTCTCATTTTTAGTATGCAAAGATAAATAATTCAGTATAATGCAGTCTACCTTGCTGAATGTTAGGTTTGTAGGACAAAATAACTGTATAAACTCATGCATCCAATCTGTTAGCATTCATCTCCCTGCTCCAAACTCACATGCTGCTCCTTCTTTTCTGTCTATGTTGAAAGCCTCAAGGACAGTAATCACTCCTTAAGCTTCATGAAAAATGAGAGCTTGTTCAGATAAAAGAGCAAATAGATGTTCTCTACCTGCAACCAAACCTTCTCTGTGTGACAAAAATAAGTGGTTTTCTCCTGCCATTTTTTCCATTTGCTTGTTGAAAACAAAGTCCTCAAGTCTTTGTGATTACTTAGTGCCGGCTCATTTTAATATTCTGAGGTAATGTACCGATTTGGTCTATTTATAAAAAATATGTTCTGTATATTCTATTTTTAATGAACAATTCAGCAAGGTAATGCATAGATTGTATACAACAGATTATATATGTTATATGCATATGTAATATAATACATACAGTATCCATGTATATGTACATATAAATAGAATAAGATGCACACATGCAGCCAACAGGATTTGTGGAATAAAGCACTGTAGGTGGGTAAAACTTCCATACTGAGTTTCACTTTTGTGGCATATGTCTTCACAGCTGTCCTGGTGTTTGTTACTGTTCTCTTTTACCCACAAGCCTAATTTAGATACTGAGAAAACTTTCCTGGGTGAAGAATTTAGGAAACAGCAACTTCATCGGGCTTTAATACTATATTTTCCATTTAATGAACTATGTTTATTCTTATTTTCCTGTTTAGACAAAAGCTTGCAATTCTGTATGTCAATGGGCATGTTTAGAAACCATAGATTGCCTATGCCAGAAGACTTAGGAAAAAGATGGCAGAAGCCATGTAGTCAAGAACAAAGCAGACCATCTTTGAATAACTGTGATGCTGTGTGAGCTGAGCACTGTCAAGAGAACTCTGGTGACCAAGTGAACAGTAAAATCATAGGCACTAAGGCTGAGTACAAAGTCAAATACGGCCAACAGTTCTAAATTTATGACTGAGAAGCTTCACTTTGCATGCTATAACCAGCCTGTTCCTATTCTAAGAAGCAAACACACTATTTGTCTAGATCATCACAATCAGAATTCCTGCCTTCTGTAATTAAGCATAACAGTGGGAAAGACAGTAGACATATTTTAGGGAACTGGAGGTGTACTGAAGTTGTGAATCCATTTCAAACTTAGTATAGTTCACAAAGGTAACAGAGACAATATGAACATTAACAGTGATAAAAAGGAAATCTGATGACAGAGAGATGGAAGGACAGCAGGATTACCATCACACAATGCACACATGATGTTCTGGAAGAAAAGGACAGGCTTGGAATGGACTTTCAACAACACAAGGAGTGGGTCACACATCAAGAACAGCACTCGTGGTAAGGGAACCATTGGATTCAGAAAGCCATTGTGCGTATGCTGCCAGAGCTCTCACAAGATCCCCCTAAAGACACAAGCAAGGGAGCAATGTGCCTCACTGCAAGCAAGCAGCTTTCATGCTGCATCTCCTGAACTGACAGATATAAATTATTACTAAATGCTGTGTCAAGCTTTGAATGTTTCTAATCAGCAGGAGAGTTTGTTTCCAACCGTGGTGAACCCTTCCTTAGACAACCTGGTACTTCTTATATTTCCCAATGATCGCCATGTTGACAACAAACTTAGTACACCAAATCAGCATGTCCCACTACAGCCCAGAACTTCTGGACTTTAGTGACTTCCTGTCTCAGTCTCCTGAGTAGCTGGGACAACAGGTGTGTACCACTGACCTTGACAATGTTGAAATGTATCTTTGTGTAAAAACTATTCTACCTATGAGTAGTATGTGGAGTGAGAGGAAATGAAGGTACTTGTTCAGACTTAACCAGTCAAAAAATATGGCCAGCACTTTAACTTAGCCCTTTTATGGAGACTAATCACGCCTATGAAAAAGTCTTTGGAATTATGATAGCTTTCTTGTTTAGACATGAATTACAATCACTCTCATTCTTAAAATAGATAGTAGACATATAAACAACAAGTCAGATGGCTTGTAATCCTTTGAAGTGTCATCTTTTTTTCCCTTACAAATGAGCTACTTCACATTTCTAATTAAGATCAGTACAAAAGGCAATATTTATTAGTCAATTGCACTACAGGAAATAAGCTTTTAGATAGAGTTTTATAATTACTCTGGGAATTATTCCTTTCAAATAAAGAATGATATCAACACACATACACACACACACACACACACACACACACACACACACACACTTACATACACACACACACAGTGAGGGGAGAGAGAGAGAGTGAGAGAAAGAGAGAAAATGACTCTGAGTCCCCATGGGAGGCCTTATCTTGTCAGAGGAGAGAATGGGGGGTGGGTTGTGAGGGGAAGGCCTGGGGGACTGGAGGAGGAAAGAGAGGGGCATCTGTGATTGATATGTAAAATGAATAAAAATTTCTTAATAAAAAATGACTCCAATCAGTAAAGTTTGAAATTGAGAAAGTAAAAGGATGGAAGGTGGAACACTACAATATACGTGTGCACTCTAAATATGTGCCAATAAATATGAACAGAAAAGAAGACACATTATCTGATTGCTTGTGGCATGCATGGAAGTTAAAACACATCATGTGTTTTGTCAGACATCTTTCCTGGTTTCAAACTTTATGACTTTAATTATACTGGTGAGAACAAGGCATGGTGGAGGATGCCTGTAATTCCACCACTGAGGAAGCTGAGGCAAGAGGATCACAACAGGCCAGTATGGAGTACTTAGAAATACAATGTTTCAAAAAACAAATTAAGGAAGACTTAGCCTATTTATTTTAGGATGTTCACATGTAAGCAATTGCAAGATATTCCTAGCAGATTTTTTTGAAAGCTGATTTGTTAAGAAGAAAATAGTTTTGGTTTCTCTAAAATTTGGAGAAGTTAGCTGTGAACAGAATGACTTGACTCATTCTAACTTCCTCAGGAACATCTGACATCTATATGGGAAGCTACAGAAAAACACAAGTCCCATGATAAATGTCTGCCTTCCTAAAGCCTTCAGTGAACCTTTGTTTTGTTCTCAAACAGCATGTCTGTGTCTACATCAGCAGGAGTTGGCTAAAAGACATCCTAGGATATGTACATTATTTCTATGAAGCCACAAAGGCACTCAAGGAAAATGGAAAGCTCATAATTTCATTAGGAAAAGGATTATGAGCATACAGAGAGCAAAGGGAAAGACAGTCACTAGGAGTATTGCATTTCACACAGCTGTGTTCAGGAACTGCTGAAATAGACAACTTTGAATGAGACAAATTACATAACTTTTACTAAAGCCGCAGAACATTCCTGCTGCTGCTGTGGTAGGTGAGTGAACCAATATAAATATTCACTAAGGCTTAACGAATTTAAATTATCTTTGTATCAAATGGAGGAGTAAGAAGGGACCACCATGCTGTGAGCCAGAAAAACCTGATCTGCATGTTCACAGATGAGAACACATCTTTTGTGAGAATCATCTGTCCTTAATGACTGTTCTTACCAAGTCTCAGTACCTAAGCAGGAGCTGGAAAGTGAAGCTGTGGGCAAACCCTCATGAATTAACTGCACTTGTCTTAGAGAGAGCTGCCAATCTTATTTCAATGACAGACCACTCCTAAGGCTCCTAAGACAAATTTCTATGAAAAATAGACTGTTAGAAATGTTTTAAAATAGATGCTCCCTCCAATCACATGTTAACATAAAGCTCGGCTTATGGGTGGCTTCATCTCCCTTATTAAATGCCAGTCTACCATTGAGAGGCCAGACTCCATCAACCTAGCTACTCCTCCAAGAATAACTGCTCCAGCTATTGTTCCACTGCACACCATCAGCCATCTTCCTACTGCCTGCTCAGCTGCCTTCTAAGGAAGAAGCACTGTACCTTTTTGAGATTGTAAAGCCACTTGAGCTATGGTGCCATATTGCCCTGGCCTCAGAGGATGGCTGTTGCCAAAGCTGCAACTACACTTGTCTTAGCAAGGATCAGCAGTCCTTTATTTTGTGTCCTGCTTGTCCATTTTTTACAGCATACTGTCAGCAGTTGATGTGAGGGCACTTTCTTGCACAGTGGCTAACTTTTGCCACAATGAAAGTTAACTCCATATGTAGTTTCTTCAATGCTTATATCTTTTTTTAAGTAGATTGGTGCTGCCAGGAGCAGACATTACTCATAGTCATAAAAAAAGAAAAATATCTATGTTATTAAGACATCTTAAATATTATATTCTGTAGATCTCTGAAGGGTTTGAAGATGACCTGTCTGTCTAAAATATATCTCTACCTGACCTTGAAAATATACATAATATGACTACAAGTTCAATTGTAATGACTAACTACTAACTTTCATTTCTTTATATGATAATAGTTGGTAATAATAACTTTCAAGGATTAGAAATTTCATTACAATGTAAATGAACTGTATAATTACAATACCTTGAACAAGATTTGAAATATATGTACCGTGTTTTCTAACAAAATCAATCTCAAATTTGTAGCAATATACATAATTTGTATACAATATACAAAAATCAAATCCAATGTAAAATAAAACAAGTAGTTGCCTTTTAAAAGTGGATTCAGTAATCTACCTTTTTATCTATATCATAGCTGTACCTTCTCCTTTTTATTTTCAGAGTAGATTTAATAATCTACCCTTTATTCTATCATTTCTGTATCATTTTAAAGTAGATTCAATAATCTAACTCTTATCTGCATACTCTTTTTTTTTAAAAAAAGCAAACAAACAAGAACTTTAAATCTAATCTCCTTTGTATAGCCTTTTTCCTGACCATTAACAATAACAACTTGTAACCAACCATCCTAAACAATGACAATTATCCAAAACCCATTGAAAGATCAAAAACCACCCACCTCTTGGGAATGTGGGCATCGTGCTCTTAAAATTACTTCTTGCTCTTTGTGGGCAAAGGCATATTTAGGGGATCCTGAAAAGAAAAATTTGGGGTTAATTGTCAAATCCTGGGAGAGGTAGCTGTATCATTTGTTGTCCAGTCTCTGCTTAATGCAAAAGTGCAGGGCTTATCTCAAGTCCTTACTCAAATAGTGTATGAGGCTGGATCATCTCATCTAGCCATCTCAAAATTGTCCTGAGCAGTTTGTAGTCCAAAGTTGAATTTTGGGTAACGTGTGTCAGCTTACTGGTATTATTATTGCCCATGTGGAATTGTCATTGTGGGGCCCCATCATATTTGTGGACACTTCAAATTTGCTGTTAGGCATGGTAATGATTCCTTGCAGAAAACTGATAGAAACTAAATCACAAAAACATGTCCTGGCAGCTACGTGAAGCCTTTTTTCTAGAATTTGTTAGTACTCTATATGACTATTAATATCATAACATATATATGTACATATATATATATATATATATATATATATATATATATATATATATATAAATCCTATAAATTTTGATATAAATCTTACCTTAAAAAAGTTTAAAGAATAGCCGGGCGTTGGTGGCGCACGCCTTTAATCCCAGCACTCGGGAGGCAGAGCCAGGCGGATCTCTGTGAGTTCGAGGCCAGCCTGGGCTACCAAGTGAGCTCCAGGAAAGGCGCAAAGCTACACAGAGAAACCCTGTCTCGAAAAACCCAAAAAAAAAAAAAAAAGTTTAAAGAATCAAAATAGAACCAAAGAATCATGAGATCAGTGGCAATAGAACAGTCCTGTATTTTTGGTTTTCTTCTGTTCCATATCAGATGGCTGTTCTGATATGATAAAAAGATATTGCATTTTCTTTGAACAAACATGTTTGACTTTAGAGAAGGAGAGAGTCGTTTTCCCATTCCAAAACCAGCTTTAATTTTTAATTAAATCTTTAACTACATAAAGACAATTTGTGTTATGTGTCTGTAGAGAAGAGGAGGAACAAACATTTAAGAAGACTTATGAAAGTTTATATGTGATATACCAATAGGCCAATTTACTCTTTTTCTTGGGACATGTTTTCTAGATGATTTGTCATTTTTCTTCAGATGTCTCATTTGCCCAGTGTTCTTCAGATTCTTTAGCCTTCATTCTCCTGATAGACAAAAACAAAAACCCTTCCCCAAGCCTAACATTTTGGAGGTTCCCTTTTGGCAAGTTATATCTGATTAAATAAAAGTATTTGTTAGTGGTATAAGTTAATTTTAAATTGGATCATCATTCTGGTTGATGAACTATTACCTCTTCTAATTAAGAGGCCTCTCTTGTTCAAATCAAACCTTTGTCAGTTTTGCTGGTATCCATAGCTTTTCTTCTCCTGTGGAAACCTAAACAAAACCCTGTCCCCAGCATAATACATATCCTGGTTTCCATTCTGATGTCAGCACATCTTTAAAATATATAGGGTGATTTAATTTGGTAGGTTTTTTGTCTGTTATCCAATGTCTCTCTGCAGCTGTTTATCCCTTTCTCATTAGTATTGAAAAAATTCAAAGTTAATAGAGCATTATGTAATCTATTTCTGGGGGGATTTGTTACCTCTTTCTGTTTATTTAGAATATCCTTTAGTGTATGATTTGATATTTTTTATACCTACCTGGCCTGTAGGAATATGTGGTATACCTGTAATATGCTTTACATTATAACAAGCAAAAATTGTTTCATTTTACCAGAGATATATACTGGAGCACTGTCATTTTTAATTTGTGCAGGTATAACCATGATGGCCATAACTTCTAGCAAATGAGTGATTACAGAATCAGCTTTTTTTCTGAATTCAAAGCAGTTGCCCATTGAAATACTGAATAGGTATCAATGAAGTAGTGTAAATATTTCAATTTTCCAAATCTGAAAAGTGAAACACATCCATCTGCTGGATTTCATTCTTCTGAGTACCCTTTGGGTTGCATCCTGCTGGTAGCGACGTCTGACTATAAAAAGAACAAGTGGGATATTTCCTTATCATTTCATTGACTTGCTGCCAGGTTATGGAAAATCCTTTTTTAAACCCTTCCTATTGACATGATGTTTTTATGAAATTCTGAGGCCTCCAGCACATTTCCTATCAATAGTTTATTGACCTCATCATTACCTTGTGCTAAAGTGCCTGATCATGTATGAGATCAGATGTGAGTTATATATAAGTGATGACACCTATTCCTGATTACATTTTGTAACTGAATAAATAACAAAGTTAATTCTAACTCATCAGGGATAAATTCTGCAGTCTTAATATGTAATACACTCTTTCAGCATACTGAGAGTCAGTAACTATGTTGAGGAGTTCCAAAAAATCCATTATTACCATCAGAATAGCATACAGTTCTGATTTTTGAACTGAATTATAAGGACTTTGAACCAGTTTACTTAAATTTTCTAATTTATAACTTGCTTTTTCTTGTTTATTTGCATCTGCATAAAATATAGGGGCTCCAGATAATGTAGTTTCCCATACAATGCGCAGCAGAATCAAACCAGCTCTCTTTATAAGTTGAATTCTACCATTTTTGGGATATTTGCTGTTAATCTCTCCCCAAAAATTACTGCAAGCTCTTTGCCAAGGTTGAGTTTCTGCCCACAATTTGTCAATGTCATCCTTAGTTAATGGTATGACAATTTCTGCTGGGTCTATTCCTGCTAATTGACAATGTCTCAATTTTCCTTTTAAAATCAAGTAGAGATCTTTTCCACATAAGTTTTTAATTTTTTACTTAGTTTATTTGGTAAAAATATCCATTCCAATATAATATCTCCCCTCTGCATTAAAATTCCTCTAGGAGAATGCTCAGAGAGTAAAAGAACCAAATTGCAATCCAGCTTTGGATTGACAATCCACATGTTCTTCCTGCACTTTCTTTTCTACCAAGGCCAATTCTCTCTCAGCTTCAGCTGATAATTATCTTGGACTATTTCAGTCCTTGTCACCTTCTAAGGTTTTGAACAAATTACTCAGTTCATCATTTTTTACTCCAATAACAGTTTGTAGATGGGAAATGCCTCCAAATAATCTTTGAAAATCATTAAGAGTCTGTAATCGATCTCTCCTAATTTGTACCTTTTGGAATCTAGTTTTTGTGTAGAGCTATTTTATATCCTAAATAATTAATAGAATCTCCTCTTTGTATCTTTTAAGGAGCAATTTTGTAATCTACAACAAGGAAAATTTTTTTTTACTTCTTCAAGCATTCTTTCTAAAGTATCTGTATTTGAATCAGCTGGTAAAATATCATCCATGTAGTGATAAATTACAGATTTAGGAAATTGTTTACATATTACTTCCAATGTCTGTTGTACAAAATATTGGTACAGGGTTGGGCTACTTAAAATTCCCTGTGGGAGAACCCTCCATTGATATCTCTTAACCAGTTGAGAATTATTATAAGTAGGCACCGTGAAAGCAAATCTTTCTCTGTCTTTTTCTTGTAAGAGTATTGAGAAGAAACAATCTTTTAAATGGATGACTATAAAAGGCCATCCTTTAGGTAACAGAGTAGGTGAAGGATTTCCAGATTGTAGAGATCCCATTGGCTGAATTACTTTGTTAAATGCTCTCAGATCTATTACCCTTCTCCATTTACCAGATTTCTTTTCAATAACAAATTCAGGAGAATTCCAAGGGGTGGTTGATTCTATAAAGTGCTGATCATTTAACTGCTCTTCTACCAGGCCATATAAAGACTTCAGTTTCTCTGTTGTAATGGCCATTACTGAATCCATACAGGCTTGTCTGTTAACCATTTTAAAGGCAGAACTCTTAGTGTAATTGAAAGATCATCATTTGTTGTGCCTTGTTCTTGTACGATCTGTATGGCCAGTGACTGTTCTCTATAATAATACCTCCTAATATTTCTCTCAGAAACATGTGTTAGTTTATACTTGTTTTTGAGGTTGGAGGAATGTTAATCTGGGTGTTCTATTGTTGTAACAGATCTTAGCCCCATAAATTCATAGCTATATCAGCCACATATGGTTTAATTTTCCTCTCTGTCCTCCTGACCCTCTACATTCGACCCATCTTGTGCTCAGTTTCACTTGAGATAATGTTCCAATCCCTAAAAATTGAACATTTTTCTCCTGAAGAGGCTAGTTTGGATGCCAAAATTCTGATGAATTTATTGTGATGTCCACACCTGTGTCTATAAAATCTTCCAAAAGAAGGTCATTTATTTATATTTTTAATTTTGGTCTTTGTTCATCTACAAAAGTTTGTCCAAAAATCCACTTTATGATTTCTCATGAATTTCCTATTCTCTCTTCTATTGCTATTCTATTACCCCAAGCAGCCTGATATATTCCAATAGGCATTTGGTTATTTAATTGCTCTGAGAAGGGGTTCTTCTGTGATGGCAGGAAAGGAAAACTAAATTTGCTATGTGGGCCTGCATTGTTTCCCAATGGCGGAGGCAAAGGATTACCTTGTCTGTCCCTTGCTGGTCTACATTCCTTAGTCTGATGTTTACCTTGACCACATCTTCTGCATATTCCAGAATGGAGGGACATTCTGTTGCCACTCTTCCTTGAAGAAACATTGTTTCTAGGAACACCCTGTTTGCAATCCCTTTTTAGGTGACCCTGTCTACTGCAATTAAAGCATCTGACATTATTATTTTTCCTCAAAGCTCCTGATATCACCTCTCCTATCCACATATCACCATGGTCATGAGATTCAATATTAATTGTGTCCCTGACCCAATCCTCCAAGGGTGCTGATCTGACCTTTAACAGCCTTATTACCGTCTTGCATACTGTATTCACATTCTCAATAGCCAAAATTCAATGATTATCTGTCTAGCTTCTGAATTTGGTATCATTCTATTTACTGCTGAAGATGGTTTTTGTAAGAAATCTATGAAGAATCCTTTGGGGACCCTGTATAACTTTTGTAAATGATTCAATTTTCATCTCTGCTTCCTCAAATCTCTCCCATGCATTGATGACTGCCATGCAGCATAGAATTAGGATTTAGTTATCATATCAATATTGCCTTTGTGTATCAGTGTATTTTTAGTACATGCACAATAAGTGAAAAGGTGAGTGAGTGAGTGTTTGGAACGACTAGTAGTCAGTCAGAGTGTTACTGTGTGTAAATGCTATTTTTGTCTATATTTAAAGAATAAACCCTGGTATTTTACATTACATATACATGAAAGTTTTACTAGATTATCTCATCCATCACCTCACAAGTCACTTGTGCATGTGGTATAAATATTGAAATCTCTTCTCTTGACGAATTCTCAGTGTGCAGTATGGTGTCCTTCACTCTAATCCCCATGAGGTACATTGGCAACTATTGCTCCTACAGAGCTGCTATATATTCTTTTTTGATTCACACCTCTGTGCTTCTTATTTCTCCCCATACCTAGTAGCTGGCATTCTGGCTCCCTTGTCTCGATATTTTTTTTTAATATTTTATTATTTAAAATAAATTTTAAATTTAAATATATCCTGATCATATTTTTCCACTCCCAAGTTCGTCCGGATTCTCTCTTCCTCCCTACCCATCCAACTTTAATTTTTTCTCAAAAAAAATAAACAAATAGTTCAATACAGCAATAAAATGACCCAAACCTACAAAACAAAATGCAACATCACCCCAAAAGAAAAAAAATAGGCAAAACTGTAGACAAATTATAGCACCAGCACAAAAACACTATGGAGTTCATTTTTTTTTTGTTGATAAACTACTCTTGACCATGAGATCTACACTGGAGTAGTTAGTATACCCAGTGTCATTCCATTAGAGAAAACTGATTCTCTCTTTCTTGGCAGGGATAAATGACAGTTCCATTGTTGACCTTTACCCTCGTGGCTAGGTTTTCATTCAGTCATTCACTTATTTATTCATTCATTTTTTAAAAAAAATGACAAAATAAAGCATAATAAGATAAAATAAAAACTGTCATATTGAAGTTAAACAAAACAGACCACCGGGAGGCTAAAGTATCAGAGATCCATTCCTTCACACATTCAGAAATCCCATAAAAACACTAAACTGAAAACTGTCATATAAGCACATAGGACCTGGTGCAGACCTATGCAGGATTTGAGCATGCTGCTTTAGTCTCTGTGAGTTGATATGAGTTTTGCTCATGTTGATTTAGAAGGTCTTGTTTTCTTGGTATCCTCCATCACTTCTGTCTTTTACTTTCTTTCTGCCTCCTGTTTCACAGGTTCCCTGAACTCCAAGAGGAGGGACTTGATGGAGACATTCAATGTAGGGATGAGTGTTCCAAGGTCTCTCATTCTCTGCTTATTATCTGACTGTGTGTCTCTTTATTTGTTCCCATCTGTACCAGGAGGAAGCTTCTCTCATGATGGTTGAACATAATGTCTTTCAGGGTCTAGGATATTTCACTCAGGTTGATTTTTACTAGTTCCAGATATTGCCTGTAAGTTTCATTATTCCATATTTTTAATGTTTCAGTAATATTCTGTTGCATCACATTTTCTTTACCCACTCATCTTTTGAGGGGCATCTATATTTTTTCCTAATGTCTGGCTATTGTGAAGAGAACAGTAATGAAAATGGCTGAGCAAGTGTTTCTGTGGTAGGATGACACATTCTTTCGATATATGCCCAAGAGTGGTATAGGTAGATCTTGAGTAAATCAATTCACATCATCTTGAAGAACCACCAAATTGTTTTCCATAGTGGCTGTGTGAACGTGCACCCCCTCCAACAATGGAGGAGTGCTCATCTTACTTCACATGATCAACAGCATGAGCTTTCACTTGTTTTGTTGATCTTAGCCATTCTGACAGGTTTAAGACAAAATCTCAAAGTAGTTTTTATTTACATTTCCCTGATGGCTAAAAATGTTCAACATTTCTTATTTATTTATTTATTTATTTATTTATTTATTCATTTATTTATTCATTTATCTATCTATCTATTTATTTATTTTGGTTTTTAGAGACAGGGTTTATCTGTGTAGTTTTGCACCTTTCCTGGAAACTCTGTGAGTTTGAGGCCAGCCTGGTCTATAGAGCGAGATCCAGGACAGGCACCAAAATTACCCAGAGAAACCCTGTCTTGAAAAAAAACTAACTAACTAACTAACTAACTAACTAAATAAATAAATAAATAAATAAATAAATAAATAAATCTCTTTTCCCCTTCTATATAGGCTATGACTTTTTTGAATAACAGTGTCCTTTGTTATGCAGAAGCTTCCAGTGAGGTTTAATTTATTAGTTGTTAATCTTAGTGCCTGAGCTATAGGTGTTCTATTCAGAAATTCTTTCCCTGTGCCAATTAGTTCAAGGATACTTTTCATGTCTTCTTCTATCAGACTCAGTATATAAGGGTTTATGTTGAGGTCTTTGATCCCCTTGGAATTGAGTGTTGTACAGGGTGATAAGTATGTGAATTATTCTACGTGCATGCAGACAACCAGTTTGACCAGCATCATGTGTTGAAAATGCTTTCATTTTTCTATGTATTTCTAGCTTCTTTATTCAGAATCCAGTGTCCACAGGCATGTAGATTTATGTCTGGGTCTTCAATTCAATTCTATATTGATCAATATATTTGTTTTTGTGCCAATACTATGCTGTTTTTATTAGTATGGCCTTATAATAAATCACGTTGACCCTCACACACTAACAATAGGAGATTCCAATAATCTACAGGTTATGTAAACAACAAATAACCAGAAAAACGTGGGAGCTGAGTTTATAAATAAATGGATACAATAGATATTCACAGAACATTTCACCCAAACACACATGGAATTTTCTCCAAAATTGACCACATGATCAAACACAAAGAAGTCTCAACAAATACAAGAAAATCAAAATAGCACCTTGAATCCTATCTGACCATCAACATATTGAAGGTAGATATCAACAAAAAGTAGAAACAACAGAAAGCTTACAAACTAGACTTACAAATGAAAGCTTACAAATGTAGACTGAACAACTCATTTTTAAATGAAAAGTGAACAGACAGAAACTGGTAAATCAGAGACTTTCTATAATTAGACGAAAATGAATTCACAGCATATCCTAACATATGGGATACGATGAAGGCTGTTCTAAAAGCACTGCTTACATTTAAAAAAATTGGAATTCTCTCATACTAGCAACCTAATGACACACCTGAAAGCTCTAGAATAAAAGGAAGTAATCACACCCAAGTGGCATAGAGGGCAAGAAATAATCAAGCTCAGGGCATAAATCACAAGTTAGAAACAAAGCACAAATCACAAATAATGAATAAAACATTCTTAAATCAATAAGTTTGAGAAACTCTTATCCAAGTTAACAAAAATGCAGAGAGAAAGAATACCCAAATTAACAAAATTAGAGATTAAAGGGGGAGCTTAATAGATACTATGGAAATCCACTGAATCATAAGGAAATACTTTCAAAATCTTTACTTCACTAAATTGGAAAATCCAAAAGAAGAAGATCATTTTCTTGTTAGGTACCACTTTCCAAAGTTAAGTCAAGATCAGATAAGCAATTCAAACAGACCTATAACTCCTAGTGAAATAGAAGCAATCATTAAGTCCCCTAGCCAAAAAAGGCCCAGGGCCAAATATAGTTTTAGTGCAGGATTTTATCATACTTTTTAAAGGAAAGATAATGCCCATAGTCCTCAAATTATTCCACAAAGTAAAAACAAAAGAAATATTGCCCATTTCATTTTATATTCTATTTAAGGTAAGATAATACAATTTTTTTTGTTTTATTCTATGTCTAGCTTGTATAGTAATGATGTTTTCTAGAATTAATCATATTGTTTCAAATGGCAATATCTGCTCCATTTTTATGCAAGAAAAACATTAATGTGAGTATAATCATGTACATATGAGACTTTATTGGTTCATTCCACAGACACTTCAGTTGCTTCCACATCTTGGCTGTTGAGGACAATGTTATTGTTTTGTATAGGAGAAAAATCTCTCTGCATAAATGATTTAATTTGTAATATATAGTGGGAGGTTACTGGATCACAAGATAACTATATTTTGTAATGTTTTTGGCAATCTCCATTTTGCTTTTCCTAATTCTGCCCTAATTTTTGTTCTCATCAACAGGACATACAGGCTTATATTTCCTCATATCCTTACCAAATGTGTTACCTCTTCTCTTCTATAGTAGCCAGCTAGTCAGCTTTGATATAAAATGGAACTAGATTATTAAGGTATTTCCCTTACAGTGATATTGAGAAATTTGCAATATATTTTTTATCATGAACATTTCCATACTTTCCCAAAGTATTTTGTAATTTAAGAACATTAATATTGATGTCTTCTGGTGGGGGGGACAAGTCTCAATTTTCTTTAAGAGGCTGGCCACTGGATGTGTGACCATGCTCCAGAGAGTACATGGGCAATACAAATTGGACTTGTTTTCTTCTCCTTCTCCTTCTCCTTCTCCTTCGTCTTCTTTTCCTCCTTCTCCTTCTCCTCCTTCTCCTCCTTCTCCTCCTCCTCCTCCTCCTCCTCCTCCTTCTTCTTCTTCTTTGGTGGGGGAGTTACAAGAATGGGGGAAGTTGGCTTGTGAATACTGGGAAGTGAGTGTAATTGGGGTGCATTATGTGAAATTCTCAAATAATTAAAAATATTATGCTTTCATAAGACAATCTTTCTTTCAAAATTGCAACCTGGTTTTGAATATGTGCACCTATTATTCTTACATTTCAGAGACAGAGTCAAAGGGTTTAGGAGGTAAAGGACAGCCCCATCTATATAGCAAACTATTAATGGTATGATACCTGTACAGTCTATGTCAGCATCATTCAGCAGACAGACTAGGAAAAGACATATTGAATACTAAAAGTCAGTAAGGAATTATAACTCTATTGAAAGAGCTCTAAGAAGTACATGTTGAGGAACCTAAGCAAGTCAGAGCAACAAGATCCAGGAGGGAGTTCCTTCAAATAATTAACAAATGTGTGAAATAAAACCTCTTCTTTCTCTGAGATTCAATTTTCCCTCACAGTGAATTTTGTATAAACCAGACTTCATGAAGTGAAGTCACATTCTGAGTTAGGCTCCATATATCTGTGCCTACAACATGTTTGGCACATATTTCTCTTTAAAATTATTATAATTAAAAAGGCTATTTAATCATAAAGGGGTATTGGATTTTTGTCAAAGGCTTTTTCAGCATCTAACAAGATCATGTGGGTTTTTTTTCAGTTTTTATGTGTGGTGGATTACATTGACAGATTTTCATGTGTTGCATCATCCGTGCATCTCTGGAATAAAGGCTAATGGTCATGGTGGATAATCTTTTTGATGTGTTCTTGGATTCTGTTTGCCAGTATTTTATTGAGTATTTTTGAGTCAATGTTCATAAGTGATATTGGTCTGTAATTCTGATGCCTAACAATATTCTGCTATACATACAAATCGGCGCCTAGCCCAATTGTCTTCAGGGAGGCTTCATTCAACAACTGATGGAAACAGATGCAGATCCACAGCAAAATATTAGGTGGAGCATGGGGAATCCTACAGAAGAGTGGGAGAACAGATTATAGGATCCAGAGGGGTAAAGGACATCACAAGAAACCCATAGAAACAACTAACTTAAGCTATCAGGGGCTCACAGATGCTGAACTGACAAACAGGGAGCCTGCATGGGACTGACCTAAGCACTCTGCATATGTGTTACAGTTTTGTAGCTTGGTCTTCTGTGGGACTCCTAACATTGGGAGCAGGGGCTGTCTCCAACTCTTTTACTGGCTTTTGGGAAGCCTCATACTGGGTCACCTTGCCCACCCTTAATACATGGGGAGGTGTTTAGTCTTACTGCAAGGTAATATGCCATGTTTTGTTGATACTCATGGGAGACCTGCTCTTTCCTAAACAGAAACGGAGGGGGAGTATTTTGGTGGAGGGAACAAAATGGGGGTAGGGACACTAGGAGGAGAGAATGGAGGGAAAACTGTGGCCAGGATTAAAATGAATAAATATTTTATAAAAATGCTATTTAAAATGATTATTAGCATTTTGTATTGCCTCCCTTTAAAGCAGTGTACAAGTTAAAAGATTTGGTTAATTTTGGTTTTTACTTTTAAACTCTTTCATGTAATCTTGATACTAATCTCCCTTCTCAAAAAATACTTAGTTGGATTTTCTTCTGTAGCTTGGCTCTTCACTCTGGAAATAGTGTCTTTTGCTATGCAGAAGACTTTTAATCTCAGGTAATCCAACTTGGCAATTCTTGGTGTTATTACCTTTGCTACTGGAGACATTTTCAGAAGATTTGTGCTTATGCATGTCTTGAGGTATTATTTTTAGGTTTATCTTTTTGTTTTGAAATTTCTGCATTTTTAGGTCCTGCATTAAGTAAGGTCTTTAATGCAGTTTCAATAGATTTCTCTGCTGAGTGAGAAATAAATCTTCAGTTAAATTCATTTGTGTGCATATTCAGGCTTTCTATCATCTGTTTTCGCTATTATTTTAAAGGCATGAATTCTTTATATTTATTTGAGTGTATGCCACATGTGTGAACATACTCACACAGGTCAGAGGGAGCTGGATTTACTGGCTTCTGTGAGCCACCAAACTTGGGTGTTGGATACTGAACTCAAATCCTCTTAGTTAAGCTTAGCCATCTCTCCAGCACTTCTAATAAACATTTCATCACTCATCTATTCTATTCATTTTTGTAGCAATATGTTCTTTGTCACTATAGGTATGAGGTGTAATTTGCATTATGATGCTTTCAACTTCGTTCTTTTTTTAGGATTGCTTTAGCTACTTGCAGTCTTTCATAATTCTATATAAATTTTAGGATGCCTTTTAAAAATCTATGAACGATGTCATTGGAATTTTGATGGGGGTTTAGTTGAATCTATAGATCACTTTTGATAAGATAGACATTTCTTCAATATTAGTTGTCAAAACATAAGCATAAGCAATCTTATTTTATAGTGTATACATTCTTAGATATCAGGGACATGGAAAGTAAAATTGCTCTAAAAAGTCAATCTTATCTCAAAGTAGCTATGATTAAGAAAATAAATGATGATACACTCTAGAAAGGATATAAGGACAAAGGAATTCTTCTCTGTTGATAGTAACATTAACACTACAGAATTTATTTAAAATTCTAAAAATAGAAATCTTGTTAGACCCAGCCATACCACATCTGAGAATATCCCAAAAGACTCTTAAGCCTTACCATAGGGATGATTGCACATGCACATTTGTAGCTACACTATTCAGGATGGATACAAATAAAACCAACTTTATTGTCAACCAATAGAGGAATGGATAAATAAAATATTGTAATAAACATAATGGAATTTATGCATCTTTAAAGAAAAATGTAAGCATGGCATACTCAGTACAACAAATGGGACTTGAAATGATTACGTTATTAAAAAATAACTGAACCGGACTCAGAAAGGTAAATCCTACTTGTTGCCTCTCACACATAGCTCATAGATTTTTATTTTTACTTGTGTGCACATTTGTTGTTAGGGTGCTTTAAATATAAAGGATGCCATAAGAGGGGAGGGAGAGACCTTAGGGGAGGCATGGAAGAGTAAAAATTTAATAAGGTTCATTTCACATGCATGCAAAGAGGAGGTTACTGGGGAAAGGGAAGCAACCAGCAGAAGGTGGTGTGGTGTGATTTGAAAGAAAATGGTCCCCAAAGAGAGTGGCACTCTTAGGAGGTATGGCATTTTTTGGAGTACTTGTGGCCTTGTTGGAGGAAGAGTGTCACTGTGAGGGCAGGCTTTAAGGTCTCTTTTCCTCAAGTTTCCCTCAGTGTGACACAAAGACCATTTCCTGTTGCATGCAAGATGTAGGACTATCAGCTTCTCTTCTAGCACCATGTCTGCCTGTATGCCACCATGTCCCACCATGATGATAATGAACTGAACCTCTGAACTGTAAGCCACTCTAATTAAATGTTTTCGCTTATATGAGTTGCTGTGGTCATGGTGTCTCTTTACAAAAATAAAATTAAAAAAAAAAAAAGCCTTAACTAAGGCAGCAGCCACACAAATAAGGGAGGAGAAGGACCACTAAAACAATGTAAGAAACAAAATGCCCCGTGAAACCCATTACCTGTGTGGGAATTAACGCTGTTTTGTGTTTATTTGCTCAGACAACTCATTCTCCCGAGTGGCAGCTTTTCTTTGCTTTCTGGGAAAGACAGACAAAAGTGCCATTTTCTTTTCGTGTGAGCATCCTTCTGCTCTCTTGGGACTTACAGAACTTGTAATGTTTCCCCTGACAGTTCTGGGGCCGGAGGGAAGTCTTTGTTCAGATTCACCAAGGGAACTGTTTGCACTTGGCATATTTTTTTACAGTTAACAATGACTGGGGGTTTGAAATTTTCATATCTTTGCACTTGTGATGCTAAAATGGTAAGGCTGAGTTGTAACTCCTGTATGAAGTCCATAGTGCCACCAGAAATAGTTCAAATGGATAATTTGAAAATTGCAAGACAAAATATAAACCTTGGAGGTAGATACAAGCTTATTTGCTGCATCATTAGGTGCATTATCCTTTTGTTTCCTAAGGATATATATATATATATATATATATATATATATATATATATATATATATATATAATGGTTTTAAACATGTTCTGTGGAGAACAATGACAAATTAAGAACATATTACTTTCCCTTTCATAATAAAGATTAAAATTTAGCAATTGTCATGAAATTAAATTCCATTTTAAGTCCATATATATATATATGAATACATATTATTTGATTTTCTGAGGTGTTAAATCTGTGCTATTAAAATTAATATTTATGTTAAAATTTTGAGAAAATTAATTTTGTATTTTCTTTCTCATTTGATGTAGGTGATTAAAATTAAAATGTATCCTTTAGATCAGTGTTTCTCAATGTGTAGGTCATGACTCCTTTGGGGGTTATCTTAGTTAGAATTTCTCTTGCTGTGATGAATGACCTTTTCTCAGGAGTCACATATCAAATATACTTCATATCATATATTTACATTATAATTCATAACAGTAGCAACATTACAGTTATGAAGTAAGCAACAAAATAATTTTAGGATTAGGAGTCACCAAAACATGAGAAATTATATTAATGGATTGTAGCATTAGGAAAGGTGAGAACCACTGTTCTAGATATTTCGTAACTACTTAGTAAAACCCCAGACTTACCACTACAGTTCTTGATAATGAATAAATGGTAATGATTGATTCATTACATGAACAAATGAAGAAATGTGTGGTTTCTATTGCATAGGTTTGTAGACTTGGCCTTGTTTGTTTATAATGTTTTAAATTAAAACTATCAGATATGTTAAAATATGTACAGTAGGCTATAGTGAAAAATGAAACTATTTGAAGTCACCCCTAAAGTTCATTTTATTTTAGTAGTTAATTGGCATGTAAGTGATTAAGAAAACTGGTGAGAAGTACCTTATAAATATAAATTCATGAAGAAACTCTTTTTAATTATAGTCATAAATGTAAGTAGTAATTCCATAGCTAATGGAATAATTCATAATTGAAAGAAAGATGTTCTTATTATCAACATCCATCAGAATAAGAAAATGACGAACTGCTACTTAATTGCTAAAATGTCTAGTAATAAGAAGATAACAAATGACATACAAATAAAGAAAATATGAGGCCCATGTTTAGAGAAAAAAATTCAGCTAGAAAAATTTTAAAATGGGGACAAAATATTGGGAAGGGACAAAATATTGTGTGTAAAAATCAATGAACTCTGTGTTAGAAGTTTTTTTTTTTGTATAAATGGTAAATGTAGGTTTGGGGTATGAAATAACCAAAATAATTTACTGTGTAGTTTAAACAGTATATTTGCAAAAATCAACCAGTAAATATGGTTATTAAATATACATTATTAAATTTGAACAAAAAGGAGAAATTAAGGCCAACAGAAAAATCAGCGATTTCTGTAGGACGTCTGAAATCCCAACCAGCATACCATCACACATAAAGAGCCAGGAGGAAAGTAGTGAGTAAGATTTCAAAAGAAAGACTGAAAACCTTGAAAAGTTTATGAAAATATGCAATTATGAATTAAGAACTAACATTAAATTGCTCTGAGGAGGATGAATCCAAGTGGATTAGCATCCAGACACACCCTTACAGTACTAACAGTCGAAGTTTCAAAAAGAACGCTAGATACACAAAAAGTGACTCAACACATAGTCATAATCCAATAAGGTAAGCAAATATCATCACCAAAAAGCAGTTGTGATGGTTAGTGCCAATGGTCAACTTGACAGGATCTGGCACAACTTATGAGACAACCTTTTGGATTTACCTGTCAGGGATCATCTAAATTAGGTCAGCACCTGGGTATGCTTGTGAGGGATATTCCTTTTTGTTTGTTTGTTTTGTTTTTGAGGCAGGGTTTACTTGTGTAACACCTCTGACTATATTAGCACTTGCTCTGTAGACCAGGTTGGTCTCAAACTCACAGTGATCCACCTGCCTCTGCCTCCTGATTGCTGGTATTAAAGGTGTGCTCCACTACTGCCCTGGCAAAAGATGTTCTTGATTAGATTAATGTGGTGGAAAAATTGCCCACCATGGTAGTGTTATTTCCTGTGCGGGGATCTGTGACTCTCTCAATAGGAGGAAATAGACTGAACACAATATTCATGTCTTGATTCTCTAACTATGGAAGCAGTGTGACCAGTGCTCCAAGCTCCTGCTGCTTCAATTTCCCATTCATGATGGACTGTGCTTTGGATCAAAGTAAACACTCTCTCTCTTAAGTGCTTTTGTCAGTATTTTATCACAGAAACAGGACAAGAAACTAACATGGGAAAGAAGGTGAGAAAGCACTTTAACTTATTGAGAATATATTTTTCATACAATATATTCTAATTATGGTTTCCCCTCCCCCAGCTCCTCCAAGATCCTCCCCATTTTCCCAACCATGCAAATCCACACCCTTTGTTTCTCTCTTTCATTAGAATAAAGTAAAAACAGGCAAACCAGAATAGGGCAAAACAAACAAACATAAAAAAGAGCCAAATAAAAAGCACAAGAAACGCCTATAGGCACAGACACACACACATTTGGACACACAAAAATCTCATAAAAACATAAACCAGAAACCTTAACATAAAAAAATCTCATAAGGTAGTAAGAAAGAAATACTAGACAAAGCAGTATGACACAAAAACAAACAAACAAACAAAAAATATCAATGAGTTTATTTTCTGCTGGCCAACCACCACTGTACATGGGGCTTGGCCTTAAGTGTAGTTTGTTTTCTTACTGAGACTCCATTGGAGAAAACTAATTTTCCTTTGCAAGTGGTTGTCAGTTGAAAATAGATTCTGGGTTAGAAATGGAGATTTGTGTTCACTTCTCCTCTCAGCCCTGGGACCCCATCTGACTTAGACCTTGCAAGCCCTGTGTATGCTGCCTGTCTTAGGGTTTCCACTGCTGTGAAGACACACCATGACCATAGCCACTTTTTATAAAGAAAAATAGTTAATGGGGTGGCTTATAGTTACAGAGGTTTAGTCCATTATCATCATGGTGGGACATGGCAGCATGCAGGCAGACAGGGTACTGGAGCTGAGTCTTTACATCTTGACTCACATGAAACAGGAAGTATTTGAGACACTGGGTATGACTTGAGCACATATGAGACCTCAAAGCCTGTCTTGAGTGACACACTTCCTCCAAAAAGGCCATAACTCCCCTTTGGGGACCATTTTTTTTAAACCACTACAGTGCCACAGTCTCTGTGAGTTGATGTGTGCATCAGTCCTGTTGTGTCTTGATGTCCTTATTTCCTTAGTGTCCTCCGTCCCTTCTGACTCTTGCAAACTTCCCACAGCCTCTTCTGCAGACTTCCATGAGCCCTGAGGGGACAGAAAGTGAGAGACCTTGCAACACTGTAACACATTTGAATTATTGGAAAACTAGCTTAGTTAAGAATTTGTTTTCAACAAATCTATTTTCAAAGTGAAGGTGAAATAATGAACAGATCTTGTGAAATCTTTACCAACAAATCTTTCTGTAAGAAGTCCTGAAGTGGGGCTGCTGAGTCAGCTCTTCATCAGCAACGTAGAGCATACCTTCCCTGTACCCTCCAAGAAGCATCAGCTATGTTCAGAAAAAAAAAAATGTGTCGTTCATTGAGCTTCTCCAATCAACAGCCCGGAATGTCAGGGGGCATAGGGAGATGAATGATTCTTGTTGCTATTAAATATGTTTTATACCATTTTGGGGGCCTTCAATCTCCAGCATAAGTATGCTTCCCAGTTGGAATATAGTTTGTCTGCAAAAAAAAAAATGTTGTAGCCTCCATCGAAGGCTTTTGCCATTTACACCAAGCTTTAATGTGAGGATGCATTTCAGTTTTGCAGAGCTAGGAATTCTTATATGGAATTCTAATTTTTATGTGTATTCAGAGAAAAGATGCACTATAATTGACATTGAATGTCTGAATAATAGATTAATTCTGTTATTTTAGTGATTTTGGCTGTTGACTTGTAAATAGTCTATTGTGATGGATTTGGAAGAGGAAGAAGAAGAGGAGCAGGAGAAAGAGGAAGAGCTAGAAAAAAAATCCCAGAAAAAGTCATGTGAGAGGGAAGTAAAATAATTAGGAAAGAGCCAATTTTTCCCACATAAATCTAATTATGAAATTATGTAAAAAATGAGAATGTGAGATCAGTTATATTAGCTGAAAAGTGAAAAGTCCCAATGCCTACCTGGACAGTGGAGGTCACAATGCCTACCTGGAGAGTGGTTGTTTAGAATAGTTACTGTAGTAGATGAAGGATGGGGAACCTAGCTTGGGTGAGATCTTTGTGATTCATTCCTTCATTCAGGCTACTTCATATTCCATGGCCCATTTAGGTTTTTCTGTTAGACATGACATTGTCTGCATATTATAATCTGAGTTTCTTTAAGTCATTTTGTGTAAAGACATTCAAACATATTTTATCTTGAACTAAAGGTCACTATTTTGTCTGTTATTGAGACACTAATTTCTGGAGAATTGTTTAAAGTTGAACTATCAAAATAACTACTTTTTAATTATTTTGTCGTTTCATACATGGGTATATTGAATTTTATCCATTCCCACCCCTTTTTTCCTCCCTCATTCCCCCCTTTTCCCACTGAAATTTTTCTTCTTCCCTTTCAGTCCCTCCATTGCTTTCATGTATTTATATGTGTGCCACCCCATGAGTTTAATTGGGGTTTTAACATGAGTATAGGTAGGAGGTTGTCTACTCCCACATGAGCAGCTTATTGGTGGAAGCCATGCTCTCATCCCTGGGAATAGTGCATAAATGTTTTGCAAATGAAGCTACTTATGACAAGGTCCTTTGGAGAATCCCATCCACCTGGCAAGGACTTGTGGAGGTGATAGGAAGAAGCTCATGGGATTCAGACCTCTCTAATTTTCCCTGTGGTCATTCTTATTGAAATTCTTAGTTTTGCTTTGTCAGTTGTGATTATAGCTGAGTTTACTGGAGGGAAAAGCTGACAATTTTTCTACAAAGAAATTAAGCTTCTTTGCAGTCATTCACAGAAACTGGTTTCTCAGGTAGCCCCTGTATGTCTCTGCAGTCATTCTGAGTAAGCAGGAGGAACTCACTAGGGTTAATGATTCTCGTTTACCTACCTATCCTAAAAAGAAGATAACTATATTCCAGAGAACTTAAGAACTTGGGAGACGGTTCCTGAAAAGATGACATTAAAAACTTATAGGGACACATAAGAAAAATGTAAAGGATATGAAAGTTCAGACATCTTTCTGGTGCCAGGATATGAATGGTTAGATATTTTTGCAATTAAAACCCCCAGTTCCCTTGGAAGTAAAAGTACATGTAGAACCCTCCAGAAAGAATAGAAACTCAGTACTAACAGTTAAAGAATTAGGTAATTATTACCATTTTGAGAATTTATTTATTTTTATTTTTTTATTTTATAATTTAATTTAATTTTACATATCAGCCATGGATTCCCCTGTCCTCCCCTGGGGATTCAGCTTAGCCTGACAGATTCAGTCCAGGCAGGTCCAGTCCCCTCATCCCAGGCTGAGTGAAGTGTCCCAGTATAGGCCCCAGGCTCCAAACAGCCAGCTCATGCACTAAGGACAGGTCCTGGTCCCACTGCATGGGTGCCTCCCAAACCGTTCAAGCTAACTGACTGTCTCACTTATCCAGAGGGCATGATCCAGTTGGGAGCTCCTCAGCTATTGGTTCATAGTTCATGTGTTTCCATTAGTTTGGCAATTTGTCCCTGTGCTTTTTCCAATCTTGGTCTCAACAATTCTTGCTCATACAATCCCTCTTCTTTCTCACCCATTGGACTCCTGGAACTCCACTTGGGGCCTGGCCGTAGATCTCTGCATATGCTTCCATCAGTCATTGGATGAGATTTTTAGCATGACAGTTAGGAAGTTTGGCCATCCTGTCACCAGAGTAGGTCAGTTCAGTCTTTCTGTTGACAATTGCCAGTAGTCTATTGTGGAGGTATCTTTGTGGATTTCTGGGGACCTCTCTAGTACTTTGCTTCTTCCTATTCTCATGTGGTCTTCATTTATCATGGTCTCTTTTTCCTTGTTCTCCCTCTCTGTTCTTGATCCAGCTGGGATCTCCTGCTCCCCTAAGCTCTCTTTCCCTCAAACCTTGACCTTCATTACCCCGACTCACATCCAGGTTGTTTATGTAGATCTCATCCATCTCTCTGTCATTGGGTGATCCCTGTGTCTTTCTTAGGGTCCTGTTGAATAAGATTGTAAAGGTTGTCTATATAAAAGGGATATATAGATTATTTAGAAATTGACTTGTACCTGGAAATGATATCCTAGGTATGGCATCATATGCTCAACTTATTACAGAAGTATCACATTGGTAAGGAATAATCATAAGGCGTGAATCTCTTTTATGTAACTGTGTGATTGCTGCCTGCTAGGGCACAGTATGAATAAAATGTGCCTGACTAGATGTAATTAATTGGCCTTCAATATAAAATTTAATGATATGGGGTAAGGGTCAATAACGTCAAGGGAGTGGGAAAGAGGAAAAGAAACTAAAATGGGTGAATGTTAATGATTCTTGGAAAATGATTGCAACTGCTCAAGCTTGAATGCATTAGAACTTATATAAATAAAAATGGCTTGAGTTATTCAACGTCATCTAGTTGAAAGACAACTGGTGGTCAGCCTCTTCATTTTTTGTTCTTCAAACCTCCATCCTGTGTCTCAAACCCTGCTGAAGCAGCTTATCAGTGGCTACAGCACTAAAGAGTGACAAACCCTACTGGCCACAAGGAACTGTCCATAGTCCTTCAAGGAAGGGTGGCACCTCATGCACCCTTCCTCCTTCAAAGATGAAATGTTGACAGACTCAATCTTGTGCAGGTATCCACAGGTACAGTAGGTTTATAAATGTAACTGGGATATCATGTCCAGAAAATGTCATTTTTGTAACAAATATCCTTATCCTCTGGCCCTTTAATTCTTCCATCTCTGCTTCTGTGATGTTCCTGGAGACTTAGTGTGTGTGTGTGTGTGTGTGTGTGTGTGTATGAGAGAGAGAGAGAGAGAGAGAGAGAGAGAGAGAGAGAGAGAATATGACCCATCTAGTCTCCACCACCCCCTATTCTTAGCCTTTTGATTGGTTAGGACTCTGTGTTGACTGCTACCTGCTGTAATACAAAGCTTCTCAGGTGAAGGTTAAGAACAGCTCTATGTTATATAAACTTGAACACTTAGAAGACAGTTTGTTCACATGTCCATTTATAAAAATAATAATAGTGAGTTTCTCCCCAGGTTCTGTTATCTCCCCAGGTACCAGATATTGACCAAGTTTATAATATCAGACATGAATTCCTTCCTGTGGACATAGCCCCAAACCCAGAGAGAAAGTGCATGTTACCTCCTTAATATTCATGCCATTATTGCATCAATGGGCACATATCCTCAGGTCTGTAAAAAGCATGCAACACTACATTTAGATCCTATTAGATTTTGTAAATAAAAATCCTGTGTATGCTAGTGAAGATCAGGGATAAAAGTCAGGTGTGTGTTAAAATAGAAGGACATACTGAATACCAGAATGGGAAGATCAATGATTTCAATGTACATTGGGGTGCCAAGAAAATGAGTGAAATAGAAAACAGGCATGAATTTTCAGCTTTCATTTTTATGAAGCCTCCTCTATATTGATATCTGTATTGTCATGTTTCTTATCTTTAAATTGACTTACACTAAGTGTATTTTCAATTGGAATTTCATTACCACTTGGGAGTGCTTATTCTGTTGGAGTATATATCGCCACCTATATACAACTGGAGTACCACAAGCTTTGGGCAGGGTATGTGAGAATTCTAGGAAGTCTTCAATGCGCAAAGCAGACCCTGACTAAAAACAATAATTTTACAGGCCACAGACCTCTAATATTTAGTGAAGATGACTGTAGATATCTTTTGGTTGGTATGATATACACACTTGTAAGTAACTCCATTCTTGCTGAAGGGAGACAGTTTTAGACACTTTCTGCCTTGAAATAAGAGACAATGGCCTGTTCACTGAGGGTTCTCCTGGCTTGTCCTGTAAGCAGTACTGTTTTGGTGAGCAAGCCTAGCTCCAGAGGCAGACTCACTTGTTCAGGAGTAAATGCAAATTAGTTAAATTTATACTTCCCCCGTAAAGCCACCATGGGCGCAGACAGCTCTCCATGCAGGATTGTGTTCCCTGTAACTCCCAGTGTCCCCTTTGCTTCTCTTTGTATCCCAGTTTATGGTTACTCACAATATGTCCCAGTGTTGACAGCCAGTGTAAATGAAGTTAAGGATGACTTTATAACAGCAAATACCTCAGGGTGCTTCTAGGTTTCTATAAACGTAGGTACAGAAATGTACATATACTGGCTGTGATAGCTTCTCACAGGTAGGAGAGCAATGAACTCTGTAATTATTAACAATGTATTTTCTACAAATTAATTAATATTTTATACAAGTTAAAAGTCACCTTTATTGATATTTTGTAGCATTTGGAGTCCAAAGTGTATATTATCTGAATTTTGGTAGTTGGAATATATAAAGCACATGGCTTAAAGCTTTTGATACAGGCTCTTACTGTGTTTAGTCTGGCCTCAAACACATGACCTTCCCACCTCAGCCCACTAAGTGCTACAGCTGTGTGTATGTGTGTGTGTTTCCCTTTTTTGCTGGCACTAGAGAATTTTTTTACTTCCTCAGACAAAAAAAGTCAATTGTGAGTGATTATTTTATTGATTCTATGCCCCCACTTTAGTGCCTTAGTGGCTGAAAGCTGACCTTACTGCAGCAGATATCAATTTCAAAAATGGTATATAGACAACCAAATCAATATTAATTACAAAATAAGTGAAGTTTCTAACTGTTAATGAGTCTGACCTTAATTTGATGAAAGCCCTTAGGTATATTCATTTTTTTAATTCTCATATTAGAAGCTCATAGCTGCACTGTTAGACTTAGGTACTTTATCTTTGCTCTGAGAGAATGATAAAATATCGATTTTCTTCGTATCTACCCCCAAGTTTATAGTTATAGTATTGTTGGATCTATCCCAACTTTGCTTGTACATTAAGCATCGATCTTTCTGAATGTGACAAGATGAAACTTACACAAGGTTTGATTGATTATCTAACTCTACATTATCTGATATAATTTGGGAATGAGAGGCAACTACATGCCAGGAAGTGAGGCAAGTGAGCCCTAAAGAATTCTCTGATGGGCTCTCTGTTGCCCCACACTCAATCCTCTGGGTCACCCCTAGCCATGCAACAAAAAACCACCAGTAGTCTCATCTGTCCCGTGGTCCATACCTCCTGTGGATCCAACAGACCATCTTACCTCCAGCCTCCCCTCCTGCCTTGTCCTTGTGTCCCATCCCCCCAACTCAGTCCCCACTTGCTCAACAATAGGCAACACCTGCCAAATGACCAATTAATCTGCCAATAAATCTTCTCCAAGTTCTGTTTGCCCAGACCCAATCCTCAGGGTTTTATCAACCACTGTAGCAAACCATCTCCCTCTGGCCTCCAACACCAGCAAGCATTCCCAGTGAACACACAAGTCAAGCATACCAAAAACAAGTTCCATCCTCCTGCTGCATTCAAGAAACACACCTCAACATCAAAGACAAGCATTACCTCATAGCAAAAGGGTTTGAAAAAGATATCTCATGCAATGCACATAAGAAGCAAGCTGGTGTAGCCATTTTAATATCTAAAAAATAGACTTCAAACCAAAATTAATAAAAAGAGATGGAGGACACTACATACTCAACAAAGGAAATCCATCAAGATGACATGTCAGTTCTTAACATTTATGCCCTAAACACAAGGGTACCAACTTTTGTTAAAAACAAAAACAAAAACAAAAAAACTGCTAATGCTTAAATGACAAAATGACCCTCCTACACTGATAATGAGAGACTTCAGAACCCAACCCTCACCAATGCACAGGTTAATCGGACAAAAACTACACAAAGAAATACTGGAGCTAACAAATATAAAAGAAATGTATCTAACAGGTAGTTACAAAATATTTCACCCAAACACAAAAGAATATACCTTCTTTGCAGCATCTCATGGAATTTTCTCTAAAATTGACAACATACTTGGACACAAAGCAAGTGGCAATAAATACAAGAATATAAAAATGACTCCCTGCATTCTATTAGACCACCATGAATTAAAGCTGGGTATCAACAACAACAGAGACAGCATAAAACTTATGAATTCACTGAAACTGAATGACTCTCTACCTAATGGAAAAATGGGTCAAGATATAAATAAATAAGGAAATTAATGCTTTCAAGAATTCAAAGAGAGCTGGGTGGTGGTGACACATGCCTTTAATCCCAGTACTCAGAAGGCAGAAGCAGGTGGATCTCTGTAAGTTTGAGGCCAACATGGTCTATAAAGTGAGTTCCAGAAAAGGTGCAAAGCTACACAGAGAAACCCTGTCTCAAAAACAAAAAATACAAGCAAACAAACAAAAAGAATTCAATGAGAATGAATACAAGACATATTCAGGTATGGGACACAACAAAAATGGTGCTCTGAGTAAAGTTCATAGCCCTGAGTGCCTACATAAAAAAAATGAAGAGATCTCATATATAGTAACTTAAAAGCACACTGTAAAGCTCTAGAACAAAAAGAAGTAAGCACACCCAACAGTAGATGGCAAGTAATAATGAAACTGAGGGCTAAAAACAATAAAATAGGAGAAAGAGAACAATAAAAAAGAATGAATGAAACAAAGAATTGGTTCTATTTTTATTTTATAATTTAATTTAATTTTACATATCAGCCACGGATTTCCCTGTCCTCCCCCCCCCCCGCCCCGCCCTCCTACCAACCCACCCCCTATTCCCATCTTCTCCACGGCAAGGACTCCCCTGGGGATTCAGCTCAACCTGGTAGATTCAGTCCAGGCAGGTCCAGTCCCCTCCTCCCTCACCCAGGCTAAGCAAAGTGTCCCTGCATAGGCCCCAGGCTCCAAACAGCCAGTTCATGCACTAAGGACAGGTCCCAGTCCCACTGCATGGGTGCCTCCCAAGCAGTTCAAGCTAATCGACTGTCTCACTTATCCAGAGGGCCTGATCCAGTTCCATGGGGGCTCCTCAGCTATTGGTTCATAGTTGATATGTTTCCAATAGTTTGGCTATTTGTCCCTGTGCTTTTTCCAATCATGGTCTCAACAATTCTTGCTCATATAATCCCTCTTCTTTCTCGCCGATTGGACTCCTGGAGTTCCACTTGGGGCCTGGCCGTAGATCTCTGCATCCACTTCCATCAGTCATTGGATAAGATTTTTAGCATGACAGGGGGTTTGGCCATCCTATCACCAGAGTAGGTCAGTTCAGGCTTTCTCTTGACCATTGCCATTAGTCTATTGTGGAGGTATCTTTGTGAATTTCTGGGGATCTCTCTAGCACTTTGTTTCTTCCTATTCTCATGTGGTCTTCATTTATCATGGTCTCTTTTTCCTTGTTCTCCCTCTCTGTTCTTGATCCAGCTGGGATCTCCTGCCCCCCTAAGCTCTCTTTTCCTCAAACCTTGACCTTCATTACCCCGACTCATGTCCAGGTTGTTCATGTAGATCTCATCCATTTCTCTGTCATTGGGTGATCCCTCTGTCTTTCTTAGGGTCCTCTTTACTAGGTAGCCTCCCTGGACCCAGCTATACCACTCTTGGGCATATTCCCAAGGAATGCTCAATCATACCACAAGGGCACATGCTTACCTATGTTCAAAGCAGCATTATTTGTAATAGCCAGAACCTAGATGCCCTTCAACTGAAGAATGGATAAATAAAAGGTGGTACATATACACAGTGGAGTACTACTCAGCCGAAAAAAAAAAAAAAAAAGCAATAACATCATGAGGTTTGCAGGCAAATGGATGGACCTAGAAAAAAATCATCCTGAGTGAGGTAACCCAGACTCAGAAAGACAAACATGGTATGTACTCACTCACAGGTGGATACTAGATTAAAACAAAGGATGACTAGATTGCTACTCACAAGAATTGGTTCTTTGAGGAAAAACAACAAGATAGACAAACCTTTATCCACACTAACTAAAAGACCAAGAAAGAAAGAATATCCAAATTAATAAATTAGAAAGTGAAAGGTGGATACAACACACCCTGTGGATGTATTACTTGACTGTTAAAAGACTGACATTAGGCAAATGAACAGAATTAGAAAAGAAATATCTTGAGTGAGGTAGCCCAGACCCATAAAGACAAATGTGGCATATATTCACTCATAAGTTGATATTAGCCAATTATTAAGTGATAATCAGACTACAATCTATAGACCCAGAGAGGTGAGGTAAAGAAAAAGCCCTTATTCAGAGAGACATTATGCAGAAAGTGGGGCCTAAATGGGAGGTCTCCATTGGATCCATCCCTTCAGAGCCCTGGGAAGCCCAGGAAAAGGAAAGCAATGGTCAGAGAGAAAAGTGACCTAAACAGAAAAATGAACATCTCCAAAGGCCCTAAATGAAATTGAACAAATGTGTATTTTGAACCTACTAATTACAGTATTGTTACATTCCATGTGACAGAACTTCCACCAGTAATGAGTAACAGCATCTAACAACAAAAATGGAATCATTATACCCACAGTCAAGGATCATTCTTAAACTCAATAATTAAGTGTCTCAATGTTTCCTGAAAACTGGTGACTGCCTGATTAATATTGACACCTTGTTTTATACATGATTTAAAAGATTTATTTTATTTTCAATGTATGTGTCTGAGTATGGGTATGTACACATGAGTACAGGTGCCTTGGCTAGAGGGCTTGCCTCAGATCCCCTGGAGCTGGAGTTACAGGCAATTATGAGATTCCTCATTGTGAGTGCTGGAAATTTAAATTGGGTCCTCTGCAAGAGCTATGTGTGCCCTTGGAGCCATGTCTCCTACCCCTGACTCTGGTCTTTTATGTTATGATAGTAGATGAAAATGTAGCTATGAGCTTCTAGAAGGTAAAACCACACTCCTCAAGCTGTTGAACCCAGTCTCAAACATATTCACACACATGCCCAGGTGCCCATGCACAGACACACACACACACACACACACACACACACACACACACACACACACACACGTAATTCAAATAAATTATTGCAGCAATTTGTAATTTAAAACTAGATATCAATGAAGAGCAAGCCAAATGCGAGTCTTGGAGCTGAAGATTGAATAAAAATCCAATTGGAGAGTACTATGGAGAAACTAGATCAAGAGGAAGGAAGAAGTCTGAAAGACTGACGGGTGAAATTAAAATCTCAGTGAATAGTGTCAACAGACCAGAGAAAGAAAATATGAACACAGAGACATGTTTCCTAAAAGAGTACAGGTAGATTAAAATAAAATTCAAAACAGCAGAGAAAATCTTTGAGCCATAAAATACCAGTATATGAAAAAAAGTATTTTGAAAAGAACATTTCTTACCATATTTGAGGAATTTTTTACAACCATAATAGACTGGTAATCAGAATGATTTGGGGGGGTGAAAAGCATAATAAAATCATTTTGGCATATGTACCTCTTTCTTGGATAACAGAATTTCATTTTCTGCTTACAATCTACATGGCCTTTTCTTCTGAACATGTCTAATGTTCACTACAAAATATATGTTCTCTAACTGTAATTAGTTTGAAGAATCAGGATTGTGTAAGTAATATCAGAATTTCTGACTTAACCTTTCATCTGTATCTATGTTTGTTGTCTTAGATCAGTGTTCGTTTTTCTTTCTCATTGCACTTTCTCCCTCTGCAGAGCTTTCTTCCTCCACTTCTTCTCTTTCTCCCCCCTTCCTTCTTCCCCTCCCCCCTCCCATTCTTCTTTTCCTTTTTTTATCCCTTTGAGTCAAATGGGAACCATTGGTCAGATTGCTGATTAGAATTATTTGTCTTGAATGTGTTAGAAACTGAGGGCCATCTTGCCATCCATAAGAGACCGTAATGATTTCTTATTGTGGCAGAAACCAAGACATAGATGAACAGTGTTGCTTAGCATCATTTTACTGTGAGGAGCAAGGTGTTCGGACTGGACTATGCAGCTAGTCTATCAGAGAGCAGCAGAGTACAAGGAGGAGAGCTAAGATATGACACAGGTATTTTTATTTGTCTCTTACTTAATTTGGAATATATTTAAAAGCTAGAATGTACCAGCACTCCTGTTTCATTTTATAAAACAAAATTCATTAAATTTTTACATGGAGAATCTGATAGAAAACATTTTAATGAAATGAAAATTCTCTGAACTTTTTCAATGTCAGTTCTTCCCCCTTCCAGAATGTTTTGATTGATTGTGCTGGCTGTGGGCTTCAATTTATGAGTATGTGACTAGGCTGTTCAGAGCCTACTTTCAAGATGAATGTATGGTAACTGTAATACAATAATCATTTTTTATTAGAGGTTCTATCTATGCCAAGATAACTGTGTGATTCTTTTTTCTTCTTTGATTTTTAAGATAAAGCTTACTATTTTTGACTGTCATTCTCTGAATAGTATTGGTTTCTTCTGAGCTAATATTGATTTTTCTTTAAGGTTATATTTTGCTGAAAATTGAAAAGATTTGTGAATAAGAAGGATTGTTAATGCATCGTCATATTTTTTAAAATTTATGATCTATACATAACCCTGTAACCGCACAGTGATTTTTGTGGACATTCATTTCAATTGCCAGTTTTCACATTTATTATTTATTTTGTGAAACAGTATGGAAACTTAAAATATCAATATTCTTTTAAACATATGGACAGCTATAAAAATTCCTAATAGCATCCATAGTTTGAAAGTGTCTCTTCTAAATGCCCATGTTTGAAGCTGAGTGAAAGTGTTAAAAGTGAGTCCATTGTTAATTGGTCAAACCATGAGGACCTAACTCTCAGGTTGCGTTGTTATACAGTCAACTGTTTGGAGGCATTATGGTTGTCCTAGTTTTCTTTTTGTAGCTGTGATAAAACACTCTGACTAAAAGCAGCTTGGACAAGAAAGAATTTTGCTTATGTGTACAGAACACAACCCACTCCTTAGGGGAATCAGGACAGAGATTCAAGAACTTGAAGCTTTGAAGAATGCTGCTTGCTGGCTCCCTCACTGGTTTGCCTTTTTAAAGCTTTCTTACACAGTCCAGGAACAACTTCCTGTGTATAACACTGCCAACAGTGGTCTGACCCCCCCCCACACACACACACATCAATCAAACAAGATACTCCCTCACAAACATGCCCATAGAAAAATGTGATGAAGCTAATTACTCAATTGGCCTTCCTTTCTCAGGAATGAAGCCTAGAAAAGATAGTAAGCATGCTTTGAAACAATGGCAATTCTGGATGATGCTTGTGTGTGGTTGTGAAGTAGAGGCCATGGTTCCCAGGTGCTTAGAGACAAGAAGACCATTGAGGGACCTACAATGCAAAGGACTCAGCACAAGCTTATCTTCTTTGAGTCTGTCCAAAGGAGAAACTGTACTGAGCATCAGTTTCATACTTTCTTAGCAAGGCTTAGCTGAGTTCAACGACAAACCGTTATTCAAACTAACTAAAAGGCAGAGAGAGAGAGCATCCAAATTAACAAAATCAGAAATGAAAGGAAGCCAAAGCACAGACACCCAGGAAATTCAAAGAATCATTAGGTCATCCTTCAAAAACTGTACTCACAGTATTGGAAAGTATAAAAAAAATAGACAGATTACTTGCTAGATGTGTTAAGGGTTTCAGATGGTAATTCAATCATCTGTACATAAAGCATGGCCTGATACATATTTAATCCTCTTAATATATATATATATATATATATATATATATATATATATATATATATATATATATATATATAATAGTCTCTTTCCACTCAGCTCATGGCCAAGTTTGGATTATCCAGGAGAGGGAACATTTTCTGTTTGAAATTAATTATTGATTTTTAGTGATACTTATTTATGGGGTACAGTAAGATGACTTGATGCATGTTTACCTTGTGGAAAAGCAAATCACGGCCATTAGCACTGCTGCCTTTGTACATTTATAAGGATGCCAATACTCAATCCTTGTGCATATTTATGAAAGATAGGGTGAAGTTTCAATGAACACAGACAGCGTGAGCTGGTCTACTTGGGATAAATTTTATATCTGCAGGTTTTGTGTTACTCTTTTTGAACTGCTGTTGTAGAAAAACAGATCCCATCTCCCTACAAATACTTCTGTGCAGTCTCTCTGGCTCCTGAGTGAGTAGATAGATGCCTTGAATCATTATCTTCACAAAGAGACTTTCACTTAGTTTCTGCAATGTCTCATGTTGACTGGTTTTTGGGACTCTGTACTCTTTCCCTTCTCTATCAGGGATTTTCTGTTACAGCCCCAGGGTTAAACCTCTTGCACTTCACACACATCATTCTGCTCTCATGGGGTATTTAGCACTTTCCAAGCATCCCTATCAACAAACCACAATAACTACTGAATAAGTATGATTTTTTTCTTAATCGCTGAATTTCACTTCTGTTGCCCTAATGCACAGAGTTCTCTAACACAGTCTTGATTCCTAACTCTACTTCTCCCTCTACTCTCAGTGCCGTAGCTTAGGAAGCCATCACAGAAGGACTTTAAGGTCTTCCAGTACCTGCTGAATAATGTGAGACCAGCATGAGGAAACTGGGGAAGAAGGTGGACATCATCCTCTTTTTTGCTTGTTTTGGTCCATAATTCATAAATTGGCCAATTGATTTTGACTCTGTATTTCATTCAGACTTTGTTGATTTCTTTTAGGAAGAACTTCTCAACTTTCTTTACTGCTATTGTCTCTAATAGTAAACTTCATAAATCCATATTTCTTTTTCTATATTCTTTTCCATATTCCTCCTTCTTCAATGAATTGGTAACAAGCTTGGCCTATGTCCTATGGTCTGAATATTTTCCTAGCATTAGAATTGAATACCACCATGTAATTAACATGTGTGTTAAGTCCATGGTTCCAAAGTCTGGAATATTCAAGTTTTAGGAGCTAGCTGCATAGATGAGGGCCTTCTTGTTGGTTAGTACTGATGTGTAGCATAGGGTACTACATGTAAGAGACAGAACAAAATATTATATCAAGACAACTAGTTAGTCAATTAATTCATTAACCCTTGAATTTATTGATTCATTCATGAGTGTAAAGTTATCCTGATTTAAACAACTCTTTAAGATTCTCCTCTTAATACTTCAAGTGAGTTAAATGGGGACATTTATATCATAGTCACCAAACAGTTTTTGCATTAACAATTTTGTTAACCACCTCTCTCTGTGTGTCTCTGTCTGTATTTGTCTCTCTCTTTATCACTCATTTCCTCCAATCTTTTGATATTTTCTTTCTTCTTAATTTATAGCTCTTATCACTGTTCTTCTGCATCCCCAACACATTTACATTTTTGTTCTCTATTTACAAAATCTCTGTGCAAACATATAAAAATACTTAACAATTGTGCTTCTCAATGTATAAGTTTTCTGTAATTGCTGACATATTGTTTTGAAATCTATTTGAGAAGATATCTAAACGAATACCATAAATTTCTCATTATATTTGAAAATTAATTTATCATATACTATTGTTAAAATTGCCTGATTTTTGATAAAAAGGAAACCTACTGAACACAGAACACCTACAGCTCTTCCCAGAGCACACTCATATCTACAGTAGAAACATTTCTTAGTGAAGAAATAGAGCAAAGCTTTTTGTTGCAGACTTGTGTCTCTGAAGGTCATGAGAGGATGAATCCAATTCACTGCCTTGATACTTGAACATGAATGCTCATTTGTCATCTCCAGATATAGTTCAATATTGCATGTGACACTATCAATCCCTTTATATCAATGAGAAAACTATGAACTCAATAAGGTTATCCAGCACACTTCGCCCCATGGAGATTCAGATAGTCTAACTGGAAACTGCTCTTCCTTGATCTCAGGGTGTCCTTTCTAGAAACCATGGTTCAGAGCATTCACATTTTACTTAGCTATTTAATTTTTTTCTATGTGTATATTTCATATGTCAAACAGAGGTAGAGATCATGTCTCATATTTCAGTGTTCTTTATGGGAGTCTGAGTGATAAGATTTTAGTAAATGCTCATGAATATTATGATTATTATTTCACAGATTTAAAAACAATGAGCATTTCAAGACAGAGAAATTATGCTCATAGAAGTGGAAATGTGTGTTGTGTACTGAGTATCAAAGATAAATTTTCACAAGACAGTCTGGATCTGCAAACAGATGTTAACTGGAAAAATTATCTACTTACATACTCATTTACCAAGTCTGTATGCACAAACAAATGCTCTGAATTTGGGGGGGGGGAGCTGCTCCACATGTTTGATTTGACTAAATTCTGATTCTCCTTAAAAGCTGAAAGTCTTGGCTTTCTTGACATGCATTCAGGAGATAAAATGCTTCTAATGTGTTTCATGGCCAGCTTTGCCCTGGAATCTACCTTCTGAAATGAGGGGTGGATGTCCTGAGGACAGATTACAAGAATAGGCAGGGCAAGTTCTTATGTCCTATTCAGGGAAGAGAGAAAGAACAATGTTGGTGTATTGGATGCAGGAAATGGAAAACTTTCCATTTGCATAGGTTTTCTTATCAGTCCAAAAATAGCAGAGATTGACTAGAAACAAAATAAGTTTTAGCAGCATTTTAATATGTATGTTAGAATTAAGTTTTAGCATAAATTATAAATTGTATTTTTATTAAAATTCTCACACTACCATTTCAGAAAAATCCAGGTTATAACAACATAGAAGGCATTAGGGAAGAATTAAATTTGATGTTAAAAGTAAAAATTGAATTGTGGCTTTTAGTATTAAATTAGCCTATTATAAATAATTATTTAAAAATATATAACAGGATAGATTATTTCACCACAGAGAATCAATTACAGACAGATACAAAAGAAAATATTGAAAATGTCTGAGCAAAGTAGAATATAGATTCTTCTTGAGGTCAGCTTTGCCTTTGGTCTGACAGTTGACCTAGTTTATTTAGAAAGGTGAGCCACAGTAACCTTTTAGGAAGAAAAATAAGATGTTTTCCTACCATTAGTCAATGGACTAATGAATTATTGCCAACGGAAATAATTACAAAATCAATATTAGCTGAAATAGCCAATTACTGCACACCATCACTCTGCAAACATGGCACTCTGGTTATTCTTCATTTGGATGTAAAGCGATGTGCCGCCAAATTTTTCATCTCCAGAGTGCAGTGAAAAACAGGTGGAGTGTCTTGAGTAGGGAAGGGACCAGTGTGAATAAAGCCTCTTCCATGAGCTCATGCCTTGGGCGTTACTGCTGGTAAAAGAAACTTTATGGCATCATTACTCTGTTTGTGGAAGGCTTTTTCATTTTAGTAAGGTTCTGCTCTTACAGGAGCAGTACAAAGACATTGTAGAGACTCCCGTCAGGTATCACACTGGAGTGACTTCCCATTGTTAACTCAGTGTCGTGGGCTGAATTTGTCACATATAATGAGTCAATTTGATACACTATTATAAAATAAAATCCACTTTTCACTTACATTAGACTTCACACTCAGCCCCTTTTCTTTTTACAGGTGAAAATATCAATGCAGGCTTCACTGCCAACATCCAGAGAGCAGTGGATGAGCCTCTCCATGGGAAAGCCACTTTGCAATGACAGTATTTCTCCTGAGAGGTGAGAATGCAATGTCCTCTCTGTTGGCTTCTTGGGATTCCACCCAGAATTCTCCATGAAACATTGTCCTCATGTCCTTGTCCACGATGTGAGCACAAAGGACAGACTTCAGTGAGCAGTATATTAAACCACTCAAGTTTGTGCTATGCCATCATCATTCTCTTCCCCAGTTCTCAGGCTTTTCTGGGATTTTAGTGTACAAATAGTACATTGTAGGGTTTTTCAGCTTTCATAATTATATGGTCATTCACAATTACCAACATGAAAACTAACTGTGCTTAAGTTTATGTATTTGTGTGTGATATGTATGTATGTATGTGTAGAAGCATGTGTCTGTCTATGAGTGTGTGTTCAAGTGTGTATGAAAGGGCATATTAGTGTGTATTGTGCATGCCCTTGTGCATGTACATATTTGTGAGTATGTGTATTCATATGCATATTTGTGTCCCTTTGTGTGGGTATGTGTGTGATGTGTGTATGTGGACTGTGTATATATATACACTTTGATGTGCTTTTGTATATATGGATATGTGTCTGCACATGCCTGTGTGTATATGTGTTCCTCAGGAAAGCTTGACTGAAATACCACTATACAGACCAACTACTGAGTTTTGTATTTTTCTACAATGGCCTTGCATTCTCAGTCTTAGTAGATTCACTTTTTATTTCCTGGAGGACTTTTATCGTGTTGGTGGTATTTTCTTTACAGACAATAATATTTGAGTTTCATGGCTTCTTTCCCTCATATATATTATAGTGCTTTTGTTGTCCTGGGTGTGTATTTCACTACTAACTGAACAAGAGGGAGGGGCAAGGGAGGAAATCCTTTCTTTATTCACCTTGTGGTTGATCATAGGCTTTTATAAACCAAATTATTCTTTTGAGGAAGTTGAGAGTTTTACTTGGAATGCATGCATACTAAGTTTTATCAAGTACCTTTTTGTATCAGCTCATATGATCATCAGTCATTTTCCTAGATGGCGTAAGGCCCTGGTGCACCCCTGACCTAGCCTTGTACTCCAGAAGGAACTGCTTAATTTTTCTCTTTCTTCTTTCAGAACCCCAGAGGATCTTTCATATTCTCACTGTGAGAACCATCCTGGATGACTGAGCTTGAAGGGCTAAGGTCAGCAGTACAGCAGCAATTCCAGAAACACCTCCTGCAGGATTCTGGTCACAGCAGCTTCTACTCCAGATAAGCTGTGGCTAGAACAGCCTCTGTGTTATGATAGTGTATGCTATGCAGGAGGTCCTGGCAGGTAGAGCCAAGGTGCTCCACGATGGATGAGAGACAGAAATGCCACGCAGGCAGTGCTCAGTGAAGAGTTTTATTTGGTGGGGTGGGGAGAAAAGGTGGGAAAAAGAGATAGAGAAAGAGAGAAGGGTGAGGAGTTCGAGAGGTGCTCACCTCGGAAGAGAGAGAAGGAAGGAGCAGAATTTTCTCTTTAAGAATAGGCTTTAAGTCAGGGAATGGGGTGGCGCCAAGGGGCAGGATCAGAATATTAACACTCTGTATTCAGAAGTAACTCACTGCATAAGCACAAGTTCCATGGTGTGTCTTAGAAAATCACTGGTTTTCATTTCACAGGATTTTCTGGTTACTAACAAGAAGCTGATTCTAAGCGTCTCACAACTTTCAGATGAAGCAGGTCTTCCCTTGTGAGGCCCTATACATTGAGTAGCCATAGCTGGCCTATAAATGCTTTCATATTGTGGATTCTTTTGGAGAATATGTTGTTGCCAGAAATAAAATAGGAGATACACCTTTGAATAAACATGAAAATTATTGGGTTTTTAAAGAATACCTAAGGCTGAGGCTGAAAACACAGAATTTATTAAATATCTTTCGATATATATATATATATATATATATATATATATATATATATATTCAAAACCAATTTACCAACAAGACATACTGCCAGAACATAAACCCCATTACCAAGCAAACTCAAAACAAAATGCCTTTCACTTTCATTTTTATTAAAAAAAAAAAACAACACTGTTTAGTAAAATGTGTCACTGAAGAAAATGAGAAAATGTGACTACCGATATGAATGGAAAAAAGTAATGACTTGAAATTTCAGTTCCACAGAAGTCTATGCAGCCTGATAAAGAAGAACCAGAGGGAGCTCAATCAGGTGGATCCCAGAATCTGCAGGGGTTGGTGTGTCACAGGTCCTTGTGGGAAGGGTAGTACAAAGGCCCCTGTCAGGCTTACTCAGACCCTGTGTGTGAAGGGGTGAAGGGTGAGGCACTGATCAAATGTCCTGTTGTCACTGGTAGAGTTCTTAGTATATCTCAGAAGTTCACTCTTCACTAGACTCAATTACTGTGTAGCCACGTCTTGGAATGCCTGGACTAAGATGTAAAGTATTGCCCACCTCAATGGGGAAGGACTGTGCTGAGTCCACAGAGCCCATGGAATCTGGTGTCCTTTCTTACTGCTATTCTGTCAGTTCCTGTCTTAAGTATCCTTCACACTCATTAGCTTGTTCCCTGTGCATTGGCATTTTCCAACTGTGGCTTCACACTATGTACAGGTGTAGTAGGGAGTATTTGGAATCCATCCTCCAGAAAGTAGCATATCTATTAGACAACCTAAAAATGTCCCACAATGGTGGTAGATGTCTACTACCTGTCTCTTACAATATTGTCAGTGTTTATTTTACATACCTCTAAGAACATTGCAGAAAGCAAATGCCAAGATTCAGGAAGAATCAGCATGTATCTCAGTCTTGTCATTCACCACACTGTTTCTTGCTGAGTCTTGACTTTTGCTTTCTGAGGTAGAGATTATGTCTCCCCTCTTTCCAGCAGACTTGGTGAACTAATTATTTTCTGTATTATAACATTCCTAGAGATGTGTAAAGAAATATTTGCATGTAAGAAACAGCTAGAAGTTTACCACTATAATAAGATATTTGTATATTGTCTCAAAAATTGGTAGCTTCAACAGACAGATTTATTAATTAACCATTTTGCTAGCAGAAGTTACAGTCACTCAATAAATTAAAAGAATTACTACATTTGTATTTGCTTCATTTATTTTGTACGTTTATTTTGGTGCATGTGCCGTAGTGCAGATATAGATGTCAGAGGACAAGTATCAGGATCCGGTTCTTTCCTTTAACCATGTGGGACACGAGGATGAAGCTCAGGTTATCAGGTTTGGTGGCAGGCACCTTTATCCACTGAGCCATCTCACTGCCCTTCACTCCGTTAATTTATCTACTCATTTTATTACAGAAGGTTAAAAACCCATTGTAAACACTTGTACATTTAAACTACTTGTTGTCCTCATTTTCCATTTTGTCTTCAACTCAGTTAAACTGTAGAGGGTAAGAGGTCCTTGTCCATACAGATAAGCATTAGGGAAACCAAGAAATGTTAAAGACAAATGCTTGTCCCTTCAAAGGAAGTAGATGTTTACCTGTCTACCACCTAGAATGCTGGAAAAGGATGGAGTTTACAACCTATTGATCTTTTGCCATCTATAGGGACAGGCTTCACCCAAATCCCACTGTATATTAAGTTTGTTTATCCAAGACTTTCCTCACCTAAATCTTGAGCATTGCTTCTGAGTCAATAAAACTCATCCACATGAGAGATATCACATATACTTTACAACAGCCTAAGTAACATCTATGAAATCATAGGTCAATCCTGACTTATACAGACTATCATGTTTACTTCAGTCATTCTCCCTAAACCCTTATCTTGAACATTGGCTCGAGGTCAACAGAACCCATGGAAGAAGCCACATGTATCTTGTAGAGAGTTCCAATGTAAACATGACATAAGCTTTGTTGTACATACAGGACTGAATTAATTAACTTTTTTCCAAATTTGTCCTATGCCTAAATATAGCTACTAAAATAAGCCACACATGTCAGAGCTTAGTTTTTTATTTGGTTGTTTACTTTTGTTTTTATTGTTTGTTTTCCCTCGTATTGGGAATAACTCACTACAGTTTGGTCCCTTCATAGGGAAACAACAACAACAACAACAAAAGCCCAGCTTCTAATACTAGAGCAATTGCAACTAGAAAATAAAGCAATTAAACCAGTGCTGATTAAATTTCTTAAGGTATTGGTTATTCAGTATATGGATGATATCCTCCTCTCTTGTGTATCTAATCAATATTTAAACAAACACTTAACTGTTATGGTAAATAAACTAAAATAACAAAATTTAAACATAACTCCAAATAAAATACAAAGGCAACTGCCTTATAATTATTTATGATATATTATTACTCAACCACAATTTATCACCATCTTTTCAGCTTAAAACTTCCTGAACAATGCACCCTCAATTACTAACAAAGAATTTTGGGTCATGTCAATTGTGTATGTCCTTATCTGCCTATCACTGCTAAGGATTTGGCTCCACTCTTTAAGTTTCTTTCTGGAGATTCCCAGTTAAATTCTATAGGAGATGTAACATGAAGAAGAGTAGGTTATTAGCTAATTAAATAATAATGAGGCTAAAGTGATAGCTCATGGAATCTATCCCTTACACCCTTATCAATTACTTATCCCTCCTTCTTTCTTCTCTTCTCCTGGAAATATATCAACAAGGTAATGGTATTATAGAAATTTATGCATGTCATAATTCTCCACAGTGATTTGTAATTCACCATTTACAAGAAATTATAGACTCGATGATAATGGGAAGGACACATATTAAACAACTTACTTGTAGAGAGCTTACATAAATTAATGTGCCAATAAAGAAAATACAAGTTGATCATTTGTTCTAAATTGATAATAACTGACAGGTTGTAGTAAATGTTATTCCGGATTTGTAGTTCATCGACAATGGCTAAAATGAAAAACTGCAAAACCTGTAATAAAACGAGCTGAAAACTTGTAAGTTTCTCTCTATTACCCCCAGATCCAGTCACCCATTGCCATCCCTATCTCTACAATAGAACACCCAACATAACCTTCCTTTCCTCTCCACTCATTTCCTGTGGATACCACAGACCTTCACCTCCTAACCTCCCTTTCCCTACTTGGTGCTTATCTCACTCAGTCCCCAGCCCCAAGAGGTACTCCCTTCAAACCCACAGACGACTCCTCCCAGAGAAGCAGGTAGGCTATCTGTAGATCTTCACTCTACTTCCATTCCTCTAGAATCTGGATTCTATATATACCCTTCCAGTCTCATCCCCAGTGCTATAGCAAACTCTCTGGGGTGACCTCTTCACTGTCTCCGCTCATTCCTAAGAGATGAAATAACCAGGTCCTTTTTGAACACTCTGTTCTCCTCCCTCCTGTGAACCCCTCAGACCCCTAACCTAGCCCCGTTCCTAAGTTCAGCTCCAAATACCAAAAAAAAAAAAACCAAAAAAAAAAAAAAAAAAACAAAAACACTTTCTTGGAAACGCCAGTGGCCACAAATATCAGCTCCAAAGAAAATTTCCTACCAGGTAACACAGAGCCATTACACTCTCTGAAAATCCAGAGAGAAAATCCAAGGGAAAAAAAATACCTACTCAAAATAATAAAAATCCAGAAATCAGCACCTAGAACTATAATCCTCCCATTACCAGATGTTTATAAACCAGTGTAAAAACACTATCAATAACACCAAGAGCAATATGTCTCCACAAGATCCCAGCTATCTTACCACAGAGGGCCCTGGATATTCCATCATAGCTAAAACATAAAACAAAGACCTCAGAATGAAATATATGTAAACGATAGAGGTCCTTAAAGAAATGAATAAATCCCTTAAAGAAATCCAGGAAAACACAAAACAGACAGTGAAAGACAATGAACAAAATTATGTAAGACCTGAAAATGGAAATAGAATCAATAAAGAAAACACAAACTGAGGGAATTATATAAATGAAAAAAATTAGAAATTCAAACAGGTACTAAAAAGGTAAGCTTCACCAACAGAATATAAGAGATCAAAGACAGAATCTCAGGCCATGAAGATATGATAAAAGAAATGGATACATCATTCAAAATATGAAATCTTTAAAAAGTCCTGATATAAAACACCCAGGAAATATGAGACACTATGAAAAAACCAAAGTTAAAAATAATAGGAACGGAAGGAGAAGATTACCAGCTCAAAGGCCCGGAAAATACTTTCAACAAAATCATACAAAAAAATTTCTTAATCTAAAGAAGGAGATGCCTATAAAGGTATAAGAAATATACCCAGTAACAAATAAAGGCAGACCTATTAGAATGATATCTAACTTCTCAATGGAGAATCTAAAACAAGGTCCTGGATAGATACGCTTCAGACTGTGAGAGACCGCAGATGCTAGCCTAGACTACTGTACCAGGAAATATTTCTATCACCATAGATGGAGAAAATAAAATATTCCATGACAAAGTCAAATTTAAGCAATATCTTTTTACAAATCCAGCCCTATAGAAAGTGCTAGATGGAAAATTCCAAACTGAGAAAGTTAAATAGGCAAATTAAAACACAGGAAATAAATAATTTCAGACCAGAAAAATCAACAGAGGCACACACATGCACATACATATACACACACACTCACACACACCACCACCACCACCACCACCACCACCACCACCAACAACAACAACAACAACAACAACAAAATGATAGGATTCAACAATCATTGGTCATTGATATCTCTCAATATTAATGGTAACAATCCACCAATAAAAAGACACAGACTATCAGAATGGATGTAAAAACAGGATCCATCCTTTGACTGCATACAAGAAAGACACCTCACCATCAAGGACTGACATTACCTCAGGGTAAAGTAATGGAAAAAGATATCCTAAGAAAATGGACCCAAGAAGCAATATGTTATAGCCATTTTAATATCTAATAAAATAGACTTCAAACCAAAACTTTTCAAAAGCTATAGGGAAGAACATCACATAATCATGAAAGGAAAGATTCAACAAGATGACATTTCAGTTCTTAACATCTATGCTCCAAACACAAGGACAGCTGCTTTTGTAAAAGAAACATGACTACACTACTATAAAGTGACCATAATACACTGATGAGAGACTTCTATACCCATCTTTTACCAATGAACAGGTCATCCAGACAAAATTAAACAGAAATACTCCAGCTAACAAACCAAATGGTTCTCACAGTTATAGACATTTCACTCAAACACAAAAGAATATAAATTCTTTTCTACACCTCATGAAATTTCTCCAAAACTGACCACATACCCTGTCAAAAATAAGTCTCAACAGATATAAGAAAACTGAAGTAACACCCTGGATCTTATCAAACCACTACAAAATAAAGCTGTATATCTACAACAGCAGAAATAACAGAAGGCTTATAAACTCATAGAATAAGAAAAAATCCCCACTAAATGAAAAATTTGTTAAGATAAAATAAAGAAACTATAGACTTTCTAGAATTCAGGGGAAATGAATACATAACATAGCCAACCTTATGGGATACAGTGAAAGTGGTGATAAGAGGAAAGTTCATAGCACTAAGTGCTACACAAAAAAAACTTGGAGAGATCTCATACTAGCAACTGAACAGCAACCCTAAAATCTCTAAATCAAAAAGAAGTAAGCACACTAAGAGGAGTACAGTTTACAAAACAGTCCAACTGAGGGCTTAAGTCAATAAAATGGAAATGCAGTGAACCATACAATGATTCAATGATTCAAATAATTTGTTCTTGAGAAAACCAACACTCTAGACAAACCTTTATCCAGATTATCTAGAATATCTAAATTAACAAAATTAGAAATGAAAATGGGAACATAACAATAGACACTGAGGAACACCAGAGAACCATAAGGACATACTTTAAAAGCCTGTACTCCACCAAATTGTAAAATCTAATAGAAATGGATAATTTTCTGAATACATACCACTCCCAATATTGTATCAGGATCAAATAAACAAATTAAATAAATTTATAACCACTAGTGAAATAGAAGCACGTTTTAAATGTGTCACCTCTAAAAACAAAAGCCACGGGCCAGAATTTTAGCACAAAATTCTACCAGACTTTCAAAGACAAACTAATATCAATACTCCTCAAATTATTGCACAAGAGAGAAACAGAATAAACATTTCCAAAATCATTTTATGAGCCTAGAGTTACCCTGATTCTCTAACCACAGAAAGACTCAACAAAGAGAGAATTGCATGCCAATTCCCATCATGTACACAGACAAAAAAAATCAATAAAATATTTGCACACCTAATCCAAGAACACATGAAAAAGATCATCTTCCATGATCAAGTAGGCTTCATGCCAGACATGCAGAGCTGTTTGAACATGTGAGAGTAAGTAAATATAATCTACCATATAAATAAACTGAAAGAAAAAAAAAACATGATCATTTCACTAGATGCTGAAAAAGGCTTGGAGAAAATCCAAGACCCTTCATGGTGAAAAGTTCTGGAGAGATTAGGGATACAAGGAACACACCTAAACATAATAAAGGCAATTTACAGAAAGTCAATTGCCGACATCAAATTAAATGCAAAGAAACTCAAATCAATTCCATTAAAATCAAGAATAATATGAGGTTTTCCACTCTCTTGATACTTATTCAATAGAGTACTTGAAGTTTTAGCTAGAGCAATAGGTAACTGATTGAGATTAAGGGGATGCAAATTGGATAGAAAAAAATTAAAGTATCTTTCTTTGCAGATAACATGACAGTCAGTATACATAAGTGACCCTAAAAATTTCACCAGGGAACTCCTACAGCTGATAAATACTGTCAGCAAATTAGCTGGATACAAAATTAGATCACAAAACTCAGTAGCCTTCCTATGTACAAATGACAAACAGACTGAGAAAGAAGTCTGGGAAACATCACCTTTCACAATAGCTTCAGATGTTAGAAAGTATCGGGGTAAGTCAAACCGAGCAAGTGAAAGACTTGTTCAATAGAAACTTCAAGTCACTGAAGAAAGAAATTGAAGAAGATATCCAATGATAGAAAATTCTTCTGTGTTCATAGATTGGTAGGATTAATATAGTAAAAGTGGCCATCATACCAATAGCTTTCTACAGATTCAATGCAATCATCACCCAAATTCTAACACAATTCTTCACAGACATTAGAAGAACATATGGGAAAACAAGAAAAGCAGGAGAGCTAACACAATTAAAAAACAAATAAAGATCAGCTGGAGGTCTCACCTGTCTTAATTTGTACTACAGAGCTATGATAATAAATACTGCTTGCTACTGGGATACAAACAGGTATAGATAAGGAGATTTTTACCTCCCTTACAACTGGAATGCGGGGGGGGGGGCGGGCCGGGGAATATAGTTTAAACCTGGTGATGATTTTGTTTTCTGTATGGCCAGCATTCACCTGAATAGACCAGATTTGTTTACTGCAGACTCCCCTCCCACCCTAAATCTTAAGAATTGCTTCTTAGTCCATATAATCTAACACCAATTTACTTCAGCTGTTCTCCCCAGATCCTTATCTTGAGCATTATTTCCAAGTCAACAGAACCTGTCTTCATGGAAATAGCCATGTTCTTTGCAAAGGGTTCCAATGTAAGCATGTCTTAAGCTTTGGTGTACATATGGGACTGAGTTAATTGCCATCAGGAAACTTTTGGCCAACATTTTGCTGTGCTTATCTGGCTAAAATAAACTACCTGGCATCAAAATCCTGAAGTTTGAACCAAAACTGACTAAGTCAGGCTGAACCCAGTTTCATTCTTTACTCTTCATAGATTGTTTCTCTGCAAGCTGTAAAGCTTGCAGGGACCCTCACAGTGCACTCAACTGCTGTCCATGACGTTTAGTGTTAAACATGATGTATAGTGTTAAACATACAGGATATGTTAAGTTGTATGAATAAGAACACTTTGAACCTTGGTGCAAGGTAAATTCCCAGGAATCTGTAGGGATGACATGAGCTAAGATTCCTAGTAAGAGTGGATATGTAGCCAGAACTGGCCATCTCCTGTGACCATACAAGTCTTTCAGGGAGGGATGAGTACACCAACCCAGCCATGTAATCTTTGACCCACAGTTTGTCTTGTCTATGAGATGTGCTGGGGTAACAGTGGCACAGAGATGGAGTGGGAAAAAAAAAAAGAACACTGAAATTCCAGTGCTGTAGCACAAATCAGCTCAAGCTTTGGGAATTCAAAGGTGATTCTGGATCCAGAGGTATCAGTCCCCTAGAGCAAGCTATCTCACACAGGTACCTGCTAATGTTGCAAATGAATTTGAAGATGCAGTTATATTGTTTGTTGCAGGGAGCAAAGCCCCACAGCTGTGTCACACTCTGTAGAATTAGAGCACAGTACTGTGTGTGACTGTTACTGAAATGACTTGCCCCACACTGTCTTTATGCCAACTTATTCTTAGCTTCTTGACTCTGCATCCTCATTCCCTCTAGCTCACATCTTCCTCAAACATGGGTGGAATTTCTAAGCCTTTTTCTTGCTGGTCATGCTCAAAGTCTGCACTTGGACTTTTCTTAGATGGGAAATTATTCCCAGCATGGATGAAGTTAATTAACCTTTGACTTCATATGTGGAAGGGGGTCCAGATACCCCACTAAATATTTTGCCATCTACTGCGTTGATACTTTTATAAGGTTTTAAAATTGAAAGCAGCCTTCAGTTACACTGATAAATCAAGTTTCAACTATACAATCATTTAGCAGCATGATGCAACTCAATAAATGAGAAATAAGGATCCTAGATATAAAATAGCTCTGGTGGAACAGCTGAAGTTAACATCTAAGAAAAGATTTATGCCAACTATGATTTAAACCTAGTAGCAGATTTATACTAATATAATTTTGATTGTAAAATTATTATGACTGAATGGAAACTAAAATAAACAAGGAAGAAGCAAGACAGAATCTAATTATGTCAATGTGTTATATTAATTATACAAACATCAACCTAAATTCTACATATATTTTGTGACTTTCTTTGACTACATCACTCCTAATTTCCAGGAAAAAGTATAAAATAGTATATTCAAATACTTTTAAAACACAGATTTTTCTAATCCATAAATATAAAAAAGAAAAAAATCACAGTAATTTCTGCCCCACTTACATGGGCTAACTAGGCAGACATGAAGTGACTTTCCCAGTGCTGGTAACTAAATAGAGAAAATGAAGAGATGGAACTCTTTTCAGAAGTTTATCAGCTGCAGTGCAGTACTCTGATCCAGTAGGAAATGGAACTAAAATATGTGTGAACCCTAACAAGTACTTCAGCTTTGGCCTTGGGGAACTGCAGAATATAGTGTATTGGGGGATACCCAAGGAGGGAAGTTGATCCAGCTCAGGTAATGACACGGAAACTATTGCCCAAAGTCACTGAAGGACTGGAATTTAATTTTAGGCAGAACCCCTGCAGTCCTTTCCAAACTAAGCCTCATATGAGCAAGACAAAATTCCACAAAACATAGAAGAGACACTTACTACTGGTCTGAGATAGGACAAACCACCAGACCATTTTGAACATGGGCCTGAGTGATTAAAGCATGGAGGCTTCATTTAACTTCCCACTCATTCAGTTCTTATCCGTCCACATAAACTTAGAAATACAACTTAATTATGCATTTTAATTAATTAAATGCTTACCAACACTCTTTGAAAATCAAGACTTCTGTTGAAGAAACAGATAACCTACTGAGTTTTAATTAAGCCGGTTGAACACTGAAGTCATCAGATACTGTTTGGTAGGCTATCCAATACACTCAGCTGTGTGGACATGCTGACTCTTTGTCACAATATCCTAGGTCAAAGGCAGCCATGAGCATTGTTTGAAGCCTAGAGTGTTAACTAGTGTCGTCCTGAACTGGTATCTTTGCTTTCACCACACTTCTCACCTTAGAGCCATAGTGTCTGCATAAATTCCTACAAAGCCATCCAGACAGGAAGATGGTAGACATCCCTGGTAGCATAGAGAAACCTCAGCTTTCTCTAATCGTTATAGGTGCTCAGGCAGGAAATCCAAACATTTAGGAGGCTGATGTGGAAGACTCACTATTATTTAAGTTCAGCCCGGGCTACCTAGGGAGCTTCAGGCCATCCTGAGCCACATAGTGAGATGAAACTCTACTACAAAAAGGTCAAAATAGAAAGAAGAAGGGGACAGGGAAGGAGAGGACTTGGAGGGGGAAGGGCAAAGAGGAGGAGTTGGACTATAATTGTTATAAGTGTTTCATAGTGTCTTTCTTTACAGCTATGCATTTACTTCTTCAGAAATGCAAGCAGTGATTTGACTAGGGGCAACACAGCATTCTCTCACTTAACACTAGTTTAAAAATAATTGTTAGTACTTCTAGAGTGACATATCATGTTACTTGTATAACACTTCCCCATAATTTATGTGCCAGCTCCTAATGTGTGACATTTAAGAAGTTTCCAGATTTTCCAGCTACGGTATAGTCAGTGAATATCCTTGTATATATAAACTCACACACATGCTTGAGGTGTAAGAGTTCATCGATTTACAAGACAGCAGTGGCTGATGCCTCTGTGCTCTGAATATTTGAAGCAATGTTCTTCCATTATATGTGTATTACAGCATTACATATATGTATATTACAGCAATTCATACCCACACCACCAACTCAGGGGATAAGCAACAGTGGTCATAACAAAGCATCTAATCTTGCAACAAACTACACATTATATGTGTGTTATGTGAACCTGTGTGTGAGCTTATATATCTATCTAATGAGACAATGTTCTCAGAACAGTTTATCTCAGCTGCTCATATGTGTCCTTTTAATGACACTAAGATTTAATTCCTTCTCTTTCATTTTTAGGGAAGAAAATATTAATAATTTTCAGGTCTCATAAAATTTATCTATGATTATCTTCAGTTATTCTTGAACTATAGCCTGGCATTCCTGCGCCTTGAACATGTGAGACAGCTAGCTGCCACGTGTGTTTGTTTTAGGGTTGACTGTACTGTGGTTTTATTCTCTTCTATAGTGCAATGAAAATTCATGGTTCTTAGAATTCGTGTGTGTGTGTGTGTGTGTGTGTGTGTGTGTGTGTGTGTGTTCATAATGGTACAGTGGGTATATACTTTGTCTGTGGGGGTCAGGAGAATCTCAGATTTTATTTACTGGAAGCCCTCCATCTAATTTGTTTTAGTTTTGTGGTTTGGATATTTTTGTTTGTGTGTGTGTATAAGAGTAACAGGGTCTGCCACTGAGACCTGGGCTTCTAATATTAGGCTAGATTGTCTTGAAAGCAAGCTCCAGGGATCCTCTTGTCTCTGCCTTTCCAGTACTGGGATTACAGTCAGGTGGCACCACACACAGGGCTTTTGTGTGGGTTCTCACCATAGAAAGCAGATTCCTCCTGCTTGATAGGAATTCCTTTTACCTACACTCGCATTTGTATGTGTATCAGGGAAGTGTGGATGAGTCCTGCCAGAAAAGATTTAGTGTAGTGCCAATCTTATACCCCTAATACTTTAAAACTGTTTCCATGACTAAAGGTGTGTGAAAGTTAGATGAGCCAAATGGAATAGTTTGGATCTATCAGAAATAGTTCACAAAATATCAAACAGTACAGTATGTCAGAAGTAAAAAACACTTTGTTAACATAAACATTTATGATTTTACCCAAGAGCTTGCTTACTAATCTTACCTCATGCCACTGTTAGCCCAAGGGCAAGGAAACTTAGCTAGCCCAGCCTTCCCTAGTCTACTGTTGAAAATTTAAAGAGCTTATCAAGATGATGGGAAGGAGTGATGATGGATGCTGCCCTTCATTTTAATCTATACTGTGTGAGTATGGAAATGATCTTGTCCTCCACACTGACAGAAAGATATCATACTAGATTAAACAACACAATCACAATGAAATCCATAAAACATGTTATGCAAATGCAGAAACACAAAAGCTATCTCTTTTGTGAAGTTTCATATTTTTTAAAAAAAATTTCTGCTATAAAAAACCTGAGAAGTGGCATTATTATGAATAAAGCAATCCCAGAAGATTTCTACTTCCACAACTTCTCTCAATTTCAGAGATCACCAGTGTGAGACTGGGTTCTCCAAGTGTCATTTAGTCTAAGAATTTTCACTCCATTGACTCAGAGACAGAAGTTAATCTTACTCCACCACACTTCTCTTGTCGTTAGTGAGCCTGCTCTCAAATATGAAAGGCATTAGCTGTCATTATATTCAACATCAGCTGAGAAACCCATGATGCATATTGCCTTGGTCCAGCATGATCAGCTAAAGCAATAGCAAGTATGGGCCAGGAATACCTGGACTCTGACATTGGAACCACCACATTCTTAAACTTGAGTTTAAGAGTAAGAATATACACTTAAGGAAATATAATATAGAGATATTTAAATTATTAAGGTGGCCCATTATTTAATAACAGAGTCATTTCCTGTACTTTGCAAATCTATTTGAAACAAAGCAACAAGCATTGCCAGTCCTTTGGAATATCAGCAGACATGGTCTATATTTAGGTACTGTATTTACAATAATGAAAATTTGGCAAATTTGAGATGTTTTGATGCCTGATAAAGATCACACAAATGACCTCAGTGGAGAAATTTAAAACTGAATGATAAAGATATCTGTCAATTGGTTTCAAACAATGAATCTTAAAACCCAGGCAGCCACACACTGCCTTTATGGGGATATGCCATTCTCTCTGAAATAGTCATATGCTGTTAATATGTTAAGTCCTTATGGGACATATCTTAAACACCCAGATGAGTTAACTGTTTCTATATTAGATCAATGCATATAGAAGCCAGAAGGAGAAGTCCCTGGATAGCCTGACTTCTTCCTCTATCATTTGGAAAAGTGCCTGGACAGCCTGTCTTCTTCCCCTTTCCCTTGCCACTTGTGCATTACAAATGTTGTATTATTTTAATCTGAAGACTTACTTTTTTTTTAACTCAAAAAATGTTTTTTTTCATACTTTATTTTGATCACATATTTTTCTCTTGTCCAACTCCTCGTTTGTTTGCTGAGGATATTTTGTTTGTTTGATTGTTTGTTTGCTTGAAACAATACAAAGGTGATATTACATGATAAATTATGAGTGATGATGATGATAATGATAATGATGAGGATGAGGATGATGATGAGGAGGAGGAGGAGGAGGAGGGAGAGGAAAGATCAGAATTTTGGAAAAAAAATTTATATTTATCCACAGAGACATGGCAGACTCTGTACTAGGGTGTCGAGTGTTTTAGTCAGGTACAAACAGATGCAACTGATACTTCCAATGGGAGGGCAACAGTCACAGTCTGGTGATGCTGACAAGATAAGGAAATGTGGGTTCTCATCATAATACAGAGGGGATACAGTATCTGTGGAAGTACTGGGACATTATCCTTACTTCTTATGCCTTTATCTCCCTAGATACTTTCTCTTCTCCCAGTACAATGTACACTTCTCCCTGCCAGCCTCTAAAACTAATGAATCAGCACACTTAATAATATAAGTTGTGATCCAAGGTGCATATTTAAATCCATGTACATCACCCTGCAAACACCTTTGGTGTTACCAAAGCTTGTTTAACTAAACCTGAATAAGTGGTTTCTTGTCTGGGATTCTGTGATACCTGCATTATCCTGTTTTTTTGTTTGTTTGTTTGTTTGTTTTGTTTTGTTTAACACACTAATGTTGTATGCATGATGAAACTGAGTGTTTTCAATTTGATGTTGATAACATTTTATCCCTAGAAAGGGAAAACACAGAGACCAGAATCACTAATCAATTTGAAGATCAGCAAGTACATTTTCCTTGATACTTTTTGTATTTTTGTCTCTGACCACAAAGCTTCCTTTTTCATGTTGACCACATGACATTTGAGCCAGGCAAACAGTTCAGATTTCACACCTAATGCATTTCTGTCAGAACTTTTCCACTTGACTAGCTATTAACATCAATTAAAAGGCTATTAGCCATAACTTTGATGGTTAGAAGCTCATCATTAATTTCACTCTTATTTTATGCTTTAATATGTGCCAAAACTTTTTGCTAGGACTTTGATCTTTTTAATTACATGGTAAGTGATGATAAAAAAAATCACCAAAGAGGTAGATGAATAGATATAAAATAATTTCCCTATTACTGTGTGCCCTTGCAACCAAAACCTTCAATGATCCTAAAGTTGTAGGAATGCTACAGACATATATCTCCCTATGCCAATGTTAACTCAAGCTTATTTACTAAATAGTAAGCATAACAGTCACTTAATAATACAGTAATAATATACAAAACTCAAAGCTTATTTGCTGAAAATTCACTATTATAACTCATTAGGGCACTAGTTTTATCATATAAAGGAAAATAAGACTTACGTTTAATTGGCCAAGAATAGAAAATTAGAAGTAATTACATATTGCTGATCATAGATGTTTTAAATATGCCTGACATACTATCCTGATAACTTGGAAATGTGTTGTGTTACCATAGAAAGCAATGGTCAGTTATAGCACCATTAATTTTGCCAAAAGAATAATGAGAACTTTTACTTCCTTTTATAAATTAAGTATTATTCAAAATATTCTAAGAAAGATTGCATACTTGACTTCTTAAACCTCCCTAAAATTTAAATATAATCTTTTTTAATTTATATTTTGCTACTAAATTCTTTGCAAAAAGTATTTGGTTATACCTTAAATTTTAATAACAGTAAAAATGACTTTTCTTCATTTTCTATCAATAATATGCTTGCTAAAGGGAACCCACAGTAGAAATCCAGTTTTGTCTCAAAGATTTCAAGAAATAAAGATTTGCTCTGAAATATTAAGTAATCGTAGTATTGAGTATCTACTAAAAATAACTACAATACATGTAAGGCTGGGCATAAATATACACATGTATTTAAAGTGATATTTTTTTTAAATTGGGGCTGGCAATGCTCCCTCAAAGAGCCAAAGATGATCTCACAAAAACCACCAGAACCAAATGTGCGAATCCCTCATTTCAATTAGTAAGAATTATGGAAGAGACTCACAAACTATACAGCCTATTGCCATTGGTCACTCCCTAGAGATAGTAGGCAAGTCTCTATTGCTGAAGACACCATGTACTTCAGAAATAGGGTGTTTTTTGCGGTAATGCCCGTGTTACCGATACCCGTTCACCATGTCCAAGTGAGGGGCTGCGGATTAGAAAATAAGAGACAAGAGACAGTGAGTCATTTGCCACGGCTGAATGCCAAATGCCAAATGCCGTTTATTGAAAGAGGGAGGAAACCTTAAATACAGGCTTACAGCACAATGGAGGATCCCTGGAGGGCAGAAGTTCGCTACTAAATGTTCTACATTCTTGCATCTAATTTGTTTACACCAAATGCAGGATACAGGAACAAAGAACCTCTGGTGATCTCTCTGGTGATCGTTAGGTGAGAAGGAAATCGGCAGGGAATCTGAATAGGGAGGACTTCTGGTCAAGGTCAGCAATCAAGGCGGCCTTAGTGGTTCGTGTTCCTGGAGCTGCATCCATGCCAGTGGACCATGGCAGTTAGACACAGATGATGCTCACATGCTCCAGAAGAGACTCTGACATCGATGTTGCCATTGTTGCTGTTATAGCAGTGGTGGCCACTGCTACTATTGCTTCTGGGATTGCTATTTCATAATTGGTTACTACAGCTAGCACAATGGAGACCCTGGCAGCAAAAGTAGCTACCACAGTTAGTTTCATCTTATTGGGCATGATAAATTTAATTCCACTATTATACATTAAAATTGGCTTTCATAGTTGTAAAAATTATTTAAACTCAAGTTCCATTTGCTTATGGGATACCACCCTACAAGGACTCCAATTTGCAGTAAGGCTCATTTAAGAAGGGAATGGCTCAATTGCCTTTAGCCTTCTGGCTAGGGGTGTGTTAGGACTTCTGTTGGTCTTTTCTGTGTCAGATTGCAAGCCCAGCGCCACTTTGAGATCTTTGGCAGCAGTTACTCTACAGCTCAGCTCACGTGGTTGAGTCTGTATGATAATGAGTATTCAGAGATGGGTAATGCTTGGGGGGTGGTCATCAACCTAAGACAGAGCACTTGTGTGGCCTGGGCAGGTGTCTCCATGACGGGTAAGGTGACCTGCTGACGTCCCATGCAACCTAAGTCAGAAGCTCATTTTTTTTTTAGTAAAAAGGGGGGGACCTGTGGACCCCGCCCCCCAACTGTGGGTGGCTGCCGCCCTGCTTTTCGACCTTGACCAGAAGTCCTCCCTATTCAGATTCCCTGCCGATTTCCTTCTCACCTAACGATCACCAGAGAGATCACCAGAGGTTCTTTGTTCCTGTATCCTACATTTGGTGTAAACAACTTAGATGCAAGAATGTAGAACATTCAGTAGCGAACTTCTGCCCTCCAGGGATCCTCCATTATGCTGTAAGCCTGTATTTAAGGTTTCCTCCCTCTTTCAATAAACGGCATTTGGCATTTGGCATTTGAGCTGTGGCGAATGACTCGCTGTCTCTTGTCTTTTATTTTCTAATCCGCATCCCCTCACTCAGACTTGGTGAACCGGTATCAGTAACACGGGCATTACCACAACAGGTGTTTCTCTGAGCTAGAACTGACATGAGGCCCCCACCCTGAGTACTAGCTTTCACAGTACCTGAAGATACCACACTAGCTTCCCAAGGACAAAAACAACCAACATTCTTACCCAGTTATGATTCTGTTGTGGGATATTAATTTAAGATGTGTTACATTCTTTATGCTGTGAAATATTTGTTTAAGGATACAAAGATGTATTGCATTCTTTTATGTTGCATTTGTTTACCTCTATAAAACTATGTTACTTTGCCTGCCTAAAACACCTTATTGGTCTAGTAAAGAATGGAATGGCCAATAATAGCAAGGCAGGAGAAAGGATAGGTGGGGCTGCCATGCAGAGAGAATAAATTGAAGGAGAAATCTGGGGAAGAGGGAGGTGCAAGAAAAGAAGAAGAGGAGAATGCCAGGTTCCAGCCACCCAGCCACACAGCCGGTCATGGAGTAAGAAGAAAAGAAATACATAGAATAAAGAAAGGTAAAAAGCCCAGAGGCAAACCACAGTTAAAGAGAAACCAGATAATTTAAGTTAGAAAAGCTGGCTGGAAACAAGCCAAGCTAAGCCTAGGCATTCATAAGTAAGAATAAGACTCTGTGTATTTATTTGGGAGCTGGATGGTGGGCTCCCAAAGAGGAAAAAAATACACAACATGATTTCTATGAAGCACAACAATTACCAGCATGGCACAATGTTGCCATTGTTGGTGGTAACCAACAGCACTGTCATCAGACTTAGAACCTGCTCAACAAGTTGTAAATAATGCCTCCTAGTATTGGAAACCTCATAAACTACCCAGGGTTATTGAAATCATGGACCTTGGAGGAGAATATACAACTGTCCCTTTACCAAATCCCAACTGCATTATCAATATTTGTACTTAATCCCACTGGTAAGTGTAGTCTTCTCTTGTCATTAAGGAAACTTCTCTTTTCAACAGACAGAGACCATTAGAAAAAAAACACAACCAATCAAAATATAGAGTTGTAGAATTATGTCTTAGTAGACACATCCACGAAGAAACTCTTGCACCTAAGACTCAGGAGAGATCATTGTAGAATAGGAGTTTGAAAGACTGTAGGAGACAGATGATCAGGGACTTTGCTACAAAAGTATGTCTCCTAGTAAAATCAGAATCTACACCTAGAAAGTGGCACCAACATGGCTGCCCAAGCATGATCTGATCAAAGACAAGACCAGTAGACAGCTAATGTGGTAGGGGGAAATCTCATAAGGCTCACTCAATCCTATAGAACTGCAAACAACTGAGGAACGTTGAGAGGAAAAGAAACAGTCTTCTCCAGAGAAGAGCACGTGAACTGGTTATCCCAATGTTTAGACTCCTATCTGTCAGCAGAGATCTTAGAATCCATGTTCTCACTATTGTGGTCTCATTTAACATGATGGAAGCTCATGCAAACATCATAATTATGAGCCATTAGAACTGTGAGCTACCAATATTTTTTTGCTTTGTAAAATTAGTCTTCTTTAAGTATTTTGATAGAATAGTGAATGTGTTCTAATGAAATCTAAAATACTTACAAATGCCTCCTCTCTGCTAGAAAGGTATCAAGAACACTCATGGCTCTAATGTGTTGATATCCCTAGTATTACTTTATGAGCTTTAGATATTCAATATCCTAGACATATCCAACCAAATTATCGACACCAGAATCATGTGTTCCATCAAGTCCCAAACCTCTCTATGTTAGCTGATTACAGTACAATCCACCTATAAGGTCAAATGAAAATCCAGACTATATCCCTGATGAATGACATGAACCAGATCTTCAACAATGTCTTCGAAAAAAACTTTCACAAATTAAGGAAGTACACATCCATACAGATTCAAGAAGCATTCTTAATTCTTTTCTATCATTTTAAACAGACTTTGTGGTGGTGGTTGTGATAATAATGATGATGACTGGAGTTGGGGTCGCACATGCCTCAGTCCATATTTGGAGGTCAGAAAATAACTGAATTTTTTTCTCCTTTTCCAGTGCTATATGGGTTCCAAAGCCTGAATACAGACTGCCAGACTCCTACAGAAAGCATCTTTAACTGCTTACTGAGCCAACCTGCTTCCCTATGCCTGTGTATTCACAGTCTCCCAAATCATTGCATGGCTGCCCCGCCCATAGTTCAGTCCTCAATCCTCGTCATATTTCCTTAATATGGTTTCTCAAATTACACTTTTTATTTCACTCCATTCTCTCTTCATTATGTTCTTTTTCAGCACTTGAGTTTCTTTTGTGAATTTACTTGCTGGTGTTGGACCTGATTTTCCATCACTATACATTCTTATTACAACTCTAATAAATATTCTGATTATGTGTAATGTTTTAGGATCTGATATCATTTTTCTTATATAAATGTTTAAATATATGACTCTGGGTTTGAAACATATTTGATAGATCCAATATTCAATCTAGAAGACAGTTTATTTTATAAATGTTTTCCTACACAGTGCACAATTCAGAGGATCTTGGGGTCTGAAGGCTTGCTTTTCTTACTTGTTTTTGCTATATGTCATGGTGACATTTATCCATATCCACAGTATCACATATGGTCTCAGGTGTCTATCACCCAGTCTTTCATTATTTGATCATCCCTAAATTTTGAAACTCAGTGGTACCTTGACAGTAACAGAAACTGAAAACTATACTCACTTAGTAATAAGTTTTAAGCTAGAAATTTTTTTAAATTGCTCTGCAACAGTCATATAATTCAATTTTCTTTACCTCACAAAAATACAATATATTGAATACAAAAAATAACCAGAAAAGGAGAGACATTGATGAAATATGTGACTGTCAGCAGGTGGTGGCAGCTCACACCTTTAATCCTAGCATTTTGGAGGCAAAGGCTGGCAGATCTCTGTGAGTGTGAGGCCAACCTGGGCTACAAAGTGAGTTCCAGGAAAAGCACAAAGCCAGACAGAGGAATTCTGTCTCAAAAAACAAAACAAAACAAAACAAAAAAAATACGTAACTGTAGAGCAGGTAGAACAATTCCTTGGCATTTCCTGAACAAAATGTTAATAATGACAGATGTACCCATTGACTTTTTGTTTTTCTTTCCTTCCCAACTGTGTTTATGCATTCCCTCTAAAACTTAATTCTGAAATTTCATTTCCATTTTAACACCATGAAGAGAAGGAAACCTCATGAGGTCATAAGGTTCTGAGAGGACCTTCCTGATGAGTGAATTCAGGCTTCTGTTATTGGAGAAAGCCTACTTTGGCAGGGTAGGGCCTTCATTCTCTGTCTCAAGGACATTTCCCTGCCTCAGGACTCCCCATTACTCAAGCTATCACATAGCAAAAAGGCCTTTGACAATTGTTGGTACTACCCTCTTGGACTTTTACCATCAATACTGTAGGAAGTAAGTAGCTGATCTTTATTAATTGATCAGTTTTAAGCAATTTGATATTCCTACAACAAAGCAGTAAGTTATTCCCCAATGATCAAAATGTAACTCCTAAAATTAAAAACAAAAGTAGGGAAATATACTTGTATGAATGACTCTGATAATATCAAAATGCAAGACTTGTCAAAATAAATCTACCTTTAAATGTTTTATTTGCAGTAAAATTGTAAGTTTCTCAGCAATAGAGAACATGAAGAAAATATCACCTCTCAGACACAATTTTTGTCTTCCATTCTAAAGTGATCCCTTCCTGTCTGTTAAATCTGTTAAATCCCTAAAATATATTATAGTTAAAGTTGCTATCTCAAGAGATTCTGCACTGTGGCTATTACAGCCCTAACCCATGAGCATTTCAGGAGGGATTTGCATTTAAATGACTGATTAATGTCACCATTTGCAGAAATCTGGGTCATTAGATGAGAACACAAGCTGTAACAACATTCAGTATGCCCAGAGATGACAGAACTGAAGGCATGAAGACAAGATGATGGCTTCCTCACTGCTTGAGATGCTCAAGAGTCTTGTGACCTTGATGTAATGCTGATTATCAACAGTATTTAGATTTAGAGGTATTAAAAGCTTTTGGCACGGGGAGAGATGTGTGGATGTTATGCTTCTGCTGTAGTGACTCAATTAACAAAGTAACAATATTTATCTAAATTATTTTTTCCTTGAAAAAATTATAAGCCTCCATTATAGTAGGGCATATAATGAGCTTCTGTGAGACTTTGGCTTGGGTCATCAATTTTGAAGCCTGAATCCAATTACTCACAGAAATCACATGGTCCCACCAGACTGAGGGGCTTGGATTTCTCAGAATTATCTGTAAAATTCCATTTTTAGGACCAGAATTTCAGCCTAAGTCACCGTGTCAATTCATGGAATATTAGCATACTAGAAGAGAAAGAGCTTGCTCACTAGGTGTATTGTTTGGATAAAGGAAATGTACCCTGGACATTTCTGTGCAATTCTAGAACCTGCCATTCCCATCCACTGGCCTAGAAGCCATGACCATCTTTTAACAACATCATCTGAGTCTTTTTTCTAAAGCAGGGCATCTAGAAACTTTTATTCTCAAAGGGAAAATATGCAATAAACAGAATTTTTAAATTGTTATTCCAATTTTTTTCCTTTATTTCTATAGGTCATGCCATTATCATATTGAGCACAGTAGTTAATTCAGGGCTTTCTGTCTGCTGAATCTTTCAGTGCATCAATACAGTGACAGGAGCAGATGAGGAAGAACTCAGTATACTTTTTGTACTGGGTTTAGTTTTGCATGAAGACATACTAGGCCTTTTCTGATCTTGGAGTTATTATATTTTGTAAATTGGACTCTTCCATGAGGCATGAGAAAGGAGAATTCCAGGTCTAACCTGATAATGAGTGTAGATGTAACCAACAGTCTTATTAAAATAAGAAACACAGAACCAATGTAAAAGAGAAAGCCAAGAGGTCAGGGCTCAGAGCTAAAATCTTACCTCCTGCAGTGCTCCTAGATTCCCAGAAAGAGAGCTACTTCCCGTGTGTCTGTCTTTAAATAGTCTTTCTGTTCTGCCTTCTCATTGGTTGTAAACACAAACACATGACTGCCTTGTCACTGCCTGTAAGTACCGCCCTCCAGGTCTTAAAGGCGTATGTCTCCAATGCTGGCTATATCCCTGAACACACAGAGATCTACCTAGCTCTTCTACCAAGTGCTGGGATTAAAGGCATGCGCAGCAGCCGCCGCCGCCGCCGCCGCCGCCGCCGCCGCCACCACCACCACACTCTTGCTATGGCTCTAATAGCTCTGACCTCTGGGCAACTAAAATACAAATAAACTAAAATACAAATAAACTAAAATACAAATAAAATACCACCATAAATGAGTAAATTATAAAAGCCTGTATTTCTGATAGTTTGTCATCACATAAGAGAACTTACTTCAAAAGCAAATATGTTGTCATGAAAAAAAAAAAAGAAACATTAGAACATACAATAAAGAACCCATCTTAGGCAGCTTGATATTTTCCAAGCCGCATTCAGGAGACTTTTCTGGGTAGCCAACATTCCAAATACAGTCTTGTGGTTTTAACTGTGATTGTCCTAACAATAAATAATTTCCTTCATATGAAGATGAAACTATTCTGTTTTAAGAACTCATCATGGACAGAATGTCTTTTTTTTTTTCAATAAATAAAACAGCAAGCTTTTCTCTTTTCAATATAAAAAAATCTTCTTTATCAAATTAAGACAGTGGAAGTTTAAATTGTTTAACTTCAAAGAGGAGGAAAATTTATCTTTCATTTTGGTGACTTTTGAAGCCAAAGAGATTATTATATTTTTCACTGAAGCTTGGTGCTCTAAAAAGCTCTGCTACTCCTACCTAAGATGAGTTAAAATGATCTCATTTTCTTGTGTCATCCCAGAAATATTTCTGAGGAAAACTATCTGGTAACAGTTATAGGAGCAAATAGTCACATGCACTTGCATATCAATAGCCATTTCTCTCTTGTTTATATTTCCCTGACCATCAAAGTCAGTGAGCAACTCACACTTGCTCCAAAGCATATCCAGTGTTTCATATTGGGACTTTGGTTGCAGAAGTGTACTTTGGTACTGTTCCCACCTCATGCAGTATTTACCAGTCTGCCAGTTCTACTTCACAGAGTTTGTCAAGAGTCATTATTGATATGGGCTGTCTGAATGCTTCTGAGAGAAGTGGATTAAAAACAAGACCCACAGAGCTGGTCAGAGTCTTTGACAAGGACATGGGCTCATAAAAACAGCTATTATCATTTTGTGGCAGCTGCATATTATCACATTAATGGGGATTTCAGAACAGGTTGTGAGTTCTTAGCTATTATACAACATAACTTTGCATATTGTATACATAAAATTGCCCTCATATTTGATTAGTGAATGTGAAGTGATATGATTTACTGAATTAAGTTGAAAATGAGAACTTATTGCTAAGCTTCCAACCTTTCACAGGTATCATGGATAAACTACAGGGACAAATGTCAGTTTATGTAAACACATTGAGAAAGAGCAAATAAGGATAAAGCTCCATTGGCATCATATTTACATTTGAAGTAGGTTTTCTTATGTGATGACAAACAATGAGAAACAGAGACTTTTTATATTGCCAGGTTAGACCCAGAATGCCCCTTTCTCATGTCTCATGACATAAGAAGAGTCCCATGTTGTTGACCATACTGTGCTGTGTTCTCTTAGTTGGCCTTAGTTGGTCTTCTTTCTACTAATGTGTGACTTTTACTTTTCATTTCTGCCTCTTTTTAATCTCTTCTTTATAGACTTGGAAACTGAGCCATAATTTTATTGTTCACAAGAAATAAACAAAAATGCCATTTGTGGTGCTATGTGAGGATGATACAGTTTCTTACAGCAACTGTTCAACAAGTCAAACAGCTTGTACTACTTCCATCTCCTCATAACATCACCCATCATCATACAGCCTGGAAAACATCCCTTCATCATCTTAAACACAGTTGATCAAAATGTCATGGAGAGAATCTACCAACAAGATGAGTATAAGGAAAACAAAACAAAACAAAACAAAACCAGAGGCTTTAAGTTCCTTTAGAAAAAAACAAAAACACAAAACAAAACAAAACCAAAAAAAAAAAAAAAAAAAACAACAACAACAACTTATCTACAATCTGGAAGTCTTTCAGGCAATGTGACAAAAAAGCCTCTTAGTGTCCTCTGTATCTTAATTCAGCAGGACCAGGGAAAGATGATCATTTCCTTTAGCAAGCTAGTATTGCTAGACTTAGGTCTGTGCTGCTCACTGAGGAAAGCTGAGACTATTAGAGTTAGGAATTTTACACCTTAGCTACCATGCAAATGAGTTCTAACAGCAAAGATGACCCTGGGATTTAATACCTTTGTCCTAAATGACAGAAACCAGTCTTGTATCTAGCAATCTAAGTCTGTTTAAAGAAAAGCACCTAACAAGCCAAGTTCTTCAAAATAGTTTAGAGAATAATTTCCTCATTCCATTTGTTTCCTAGTTAATGATGAATTTGATAAAAAAAATTCATTAACATGTGTTCAAAATAATTACAAGCATATGCATGCAACTGAGTCAGATACATCAGCCAAGAACAACAATTTTCCCCTCCGGATCATACAAAATTATTCTCTGTATGAGTCTGAAAAGGTAAATAGCACAATGAAAAGATTAAGAGGCATTGAAAATACAGTTAATCAATAAATCAGTAATTCAGTTTATGTAATGTTATAGAGCAGCCTTCTGAAATGTTAAATGTCAGCATGTTGTAAAGAACTTTGAAATTTTTGTGATTCCAAGAACAACAAAAAAATGTAGTCATGTAATTACATATCACATTAAAGAAAAAGAATATATGAGTTAAAGAGCCTAAAATAAATAAATATTAAAAATCATATGTCTTCCTAGATAGCTCAGAGTCCTAGGGTAAAACCAAATACTGTAGTTCTTAACAAAACTAGAGATAAAATAACAATAATATTCATATGTTGTGCTACAATCATGGATCAGTGCCTTATAGAGGCATCATCAGAGCCTCTTCTTTCCCCAGCAGATCAGAACAAATACAAAGATCAACAGATGAACATTATGCAGTGAGTAAGACCTTGAAACACACCTCTCTAAATCTAAATGGGAATCTAAATCTCCATCAAAGCCATCCCCTCAGATCTCAAGGAACCCAGCAGAAAGAGGAGGTGCAAATAGTGTAAAAGCTAGAGAGGATGGAGGACACCTGGAAAGCAAGGCCCTCTAAATCAACTGAGTCAGGCTCATACAAACTCACACAGACTGAAGTGGCAATCACAGGGCCAAAACCAGATCTGTACAAGGGCCTTTGCAAACACATTACACCCTTCAGTTTAGTATTTTTTGAAAATCCTGAGTGTATTAACAAATGGGATTCTGATTCTTGTGCCTTCTGTTGGGCTCTATTCCTTCTGTTGGTTTGACTTGTCCAATTTCAATATAATGGTTTTTTTTCATCTTATTATATTTTATTTTGTTATGCTGTTATGCTTTGTTATTATCTCTTAGAAGCCTGTTCTTTTCTAATGAGAGACAGAGAGTGGATCCAGATGGGAGATGAGTGTGGAGGAGCTTGGAGGAGTAGAGAGAGGAGAAACTGTGACCAGGATATATTGTATGAAAAAATATATATTTTACATAAAATGGAAAAAATGAAGAAAATAAAAACAAAAATGAAAATATGTATTTCCCAAAGCACACATAAGACTTCATGACTTCTAGTGAATATCTTAGATTCAAAAGAAACCTAAGATGGTCTCTTGATATAAACAGTGAAATTGCTCTGAGAATCATTTTATGTGAATTTTTAACATAAAGTTATTTCAACCACTCTCCATATTTATATCACTACTGAGAAATACAGAAATTGTCTTAAAGCTAAATTTTATAACATGATGATGATGAAGTATCTCTATGGTAGGACTGACAGTCTTTAAGGCATATACCAAGAAAGGTATGGTTGGGTTATATGATAGTTCTGTTTGTTTGGAGGGGAGCCTTCGTACTGCTCCTGCTTATACTCACACCAATAGCAAAGGGTTCATTGTCCTCAAAATTTTCACAAGCATTTTTGTCATTTGTTTTCATTTTTTAAGGTTCTTTCATTTTATATTTTTTTTCGAAGCATAGTATATAAGCAGAAGATTAGTAAGGTTAAAAAAGAATTACAGACTAATGTCTTTCATGAAAAATGGTGCAAAAATACTCAATAAAATATTGGCAAACTGAATCCAAGAACACATCAAAAAAAATTATTCGCCATGACCAAGTAGGCTTCATCCCAGAGATGTACGATGGTTCAACATATAAAAATCGATCAATGTAACACACCATATAAACAAACTGACAGGCAAAAAAAACATGATCATCTCATTAGATGCTGCAAAAGCCTTCAACAAAATCCAACACTCCTTCATGATAAAGTTCTTGGAGAGATTAGAAATACAAGCAGCATACATAAACGTAAAAAAAGCAATTTACAGCAAGCTGACAGCCAACATCAAATTAAATTAAGAGAAACTCAAGTGATACCACTAAAATCAGGAGCAAGACAAGGCTGTCCACTCTCTCCATATTTATTCAATATAGTACTTGAAATTCTAGCTAGAGCAATAAGACAACAAAGGGAGATCAAGGGGATACAAATTGGAATGGAAGAAGTCAAACTTTCAATATTTGCAGATGATGTGATAGTCTACATTAGTGACCCAAAAAATTCTATCAGGGAACTGCTACAACCAATAAACATGTTCAATAATGTGGCAGGATACAAGATTAACACAAAAACAAATCAATAGCCCTCCTATACCAAATGATAAATGGGCAGGGAAAGAAATCAGAGAAGCATCATCTTTTGCAATAGCCACAAATAATATAAAACACCGTGGGTAACTCTAAACAAACAAGTGAAAGACGTGTATGACAAGAACTTTAAGTCCTTGAAGAAAGAAATTAAAGATATCAGAAAATGGAAAGATCTCCCATGTTCATGGATAGGTAGAATCAACATAGTAAAAATGGCAATCTTAACAAAAGCAATGTACAGATTCAATGCAATCCCCATCCAAATTCCAACACAATTCTTCACAGACCTCAAAAGAACAACACTCAACTTCATATGGAAAGACAGAAAACCTAGAATATTTACAACAATCATTTGTAATAAAGTTACTTCTGGAGGCATCGTCATCCCTGACCTCAAGCTCTACTGTAGAGCTATAGTAATAAAAACAGCTTGGTATTAGCATAAAAATCAACATGTCAACCAATAGAATCGAATTGAAGATCTTGACATTAATCCACACACCTATGAATATCTGCTTTTTGACAAAGAAACCAAAACTGTACAATGGAAAAAAAGAAAACATCTTCAACAAATGATGCTGTCATAACTGAATGTCAACATGTAGAAGATTGCAAATAGATATCTATCACCATGAACAAAAACCAAGTACAAGTGAATCAAAGACCTCAACATAAATCCAGCTACATTGAGCCTGATAGAGGAGAAATTCAGAAGTAGCCTAGAATGTATTGGCACAGGAGACCACTTCCTAAATATAACACCAGTAGCACAGACACTGAGAGCAATAACTAACAAATAGGACCTCCTGAAAATGGGAAGCTTCTGTAAGGCAAAGGACACAGTCAATAAGACAAAATGACAGCCTACAGAGTGGGAAAATATCTTCACCAATCCCTCATCTGACAGAGGGCTCATCTCCAAAATACATAAAAAAAAATTAAGAAACTAGACATCAATACCAAACAATCCAATCAAAAAATGGGCAACAGATCTAAACAGAGAAATCTCAACAGAAGAATCCCAAATGGCTGAAAGACATTGAAGGAATTGCTCAACATCCTTAGTCATCAGAAAATGAAAATGAAAATGACTGAGATATCATCTTACACCTGTCAGAATGGCTAAGATAAAAAAAACACTGAAGACAGCTTATGTTGGAGAGGATGCAGAATAAAGGGGACACTTCTCCACTGTTTGTGGGTGTGCAAAATTGTACAGCCATTCCAGAAATCAGTATGGCAACTTTCCAGAAAATTGGGAATCAATCTACCTCAAGACCCAATGATACCACTCTTGGGAATATAACTAAAGAATGCTCAATCATACTACAAGGACACTTGCTTAACTATGTTCATAACAGCATTATTCATAATAGCCAGAACCTGGAAGCAACCTGGATGCCCCTTAACTAAAGAATCTATAAACAAAATGTGGTACATATACACAATGGAGCATTTACTTAGCTATAAAAATCAATGAAATCATGAAATTTGCAGGCAAATGGATGAAACTAGATAATATCATCCTCAGTGAGGTAACACAGACTCATCAAGACAAACATGGTATGTATTCATTCATAAGTGGATACTAGATGTAAAGCAAGGGAAATTCAGACTATAACCCACAGCTCCAGAAAAACTAGAAAACAAGGATGACCCTAAGGGACATATGGATCACCTTTGGTAGGGCAAACATAGGAGATCTCCATGAGTAAACTGGGAATGAGAGAGACCAATAGAAGGGAGAAGATAGGGGATGAGAATATGAGGGAACAGGATGGTTGAGTTTGGAGAGGGACAGAGAGGGAGAGCAATAAAAAATCCTCATATTTATTTCTCCATGTATTGCCACAGGCTGCATAAGAAATGGTGACAAGATGCCTTATCCTACTTTGTTCAGATGACAGCACCCAGGCTCTGACTTGTTCCTCCTATAGCAGATTTCCTGTGGCCACCTTCTGTAGACAGCATCCTCACTTAACCAGGAGGATAGCTGGTTCTGACCATTAATCTCCCCATGTGAGGAAGGAATGTTTATCCATCATTAATTTAATTTTTCTCATTAATCCTACAAAAATGGGTTCATAATCCTTGTTTCAAAAATAGACATAAATCTCCAGATTATATTAAATTGCCCCAAAATACAGATACAAGCAATACATAAGTAAAGACTGCATAGAATTTTGAAGTAATTGAGTACAAAATAGTTGTTTAGATACTGCCTATGTTCAGCTACACTTGCTTCTGGAACCTAAAATCTTACAACAAAGCACTGTACTGTTACAACACTCATGTAGGACAGTAGGATTTGGATTATATCAGAATGATGACCCCCTCTTCCTGAGACATGTCTCCCCAGGCGCTGACTGCACCAGTCCATTCTCTCAATTACCTTCCTCTTCCCTGCCCATGTCTCTATTGTGAGATTTCCTACAATGCCTTTGACAGGTTAACATCTTTGTCATCTGTTCTTTGCTTCAAAAGTATCAAAAATAGACATTTTATTTAAACATTTCAGCTATGAGACTAACAATCAAGTTTGCTCAGCTTTCCATAGAAACGGTCATGTTGGTATCCATGATCTAGTATTCTCCAAGCGCCAATAGAAAGTTACTAAACTTACTTTGTTCAGCTAGGGGGAACTGAGGTCAAAGAAATCTATTTCCTATAGTTAGAAATGCAGCTAATATCATTGTCTTCCATTCATTCCTTCTCTGATTCATTTTTTTAAAGTTTTACAGAAGATACAGTGTAGTGGGTAGCCATTCCAGCTTGGATCTGGAAGTTCCAACCCCCATTGAGACTCTGGCAACTATCATGCCTACAAGGTGGGGCCAGGGGAGGTGCCTGGAGACCCGAGAGCTGGATGGGGGAGTGCTCTCTCTGTTCTAGGAACCTAGACAGTGGAGGTGGACTGAGCAGAGCTCCAGAGAACACCGCTGGACTTCGATACACCTTCCCAAGACCCCACAACCTACCTTTCCCTTTTTTGTAAGTTACCCACTAAATAAATCTTCCTTTTAACTATGTGGAGTGGCCATAATAATTTCACCAATATCTGGTGCTCATATGGGGCAAATTCCAAAGGCCTGGGTGGCTCCTGCCCTCAGCCTCCTCCCGGCTGGCAGGTACCTACACCCGCCTGCAAAGTTCCTTAGAACCAGGGAATGCCTCCCAAAAAGGGAGCAGCTAGTCCAGTCTCAGCTCCCTAGCTTAGCCCCAAGACCAGTGATAAACCGCTGTGAGTAAGGCATCTCCCCCTCCCTGGGTGTGGGCTCCACTCCAACCACCCCGACTCCTCCGGCTCCTGGCCATCCCACCATCTGCCTCCAGCTGCCGCCAGCCAAGGTCACCAGCAGGCCCTGCTTTGGAGCTATACCAGCGTTGCCTGCTGGCTGAAAAACGCTACTACATCCCCCACACCAAGGAAAGGTAAGATAGGCAAACCAGCATTTTATTTCAAGTAAAAGTAGTTGATAATTTTGCATCTTAAATTTGACTAACATATTTTAAGTAATTCTTGTAATATGGCCGATAGCATTACCTCACAAGAATTTAAAAACCTTTTTGCCTGTATGATGAATGACAATCTCCTGGAAATATATGACCTTCCTCAGGCATATTTAGCCTGTACCATTTTGGCATTCATCGTAATAATTCACACAGTGTTCAAACACTGGTTTAATAATAAGAACAAAGATGAGTCATTATTGGGACTGATACAGGCTTTTAAAGATAGCAATGAAGGCTTACAGAAAAAGAATCTCCTTCTGGAATCTGCTTTCAAAGATAGCAATGAAGACTTACAGAAAAAGATTCTCTTTCTGGAATATGCTTTAAAGGATAGCAATGAAGACTTACAGAAAAAGATTCTCTTTCTGGAATCTGCTTTAAAAGATAGCAATGAAGACTTACAGCAAAAGAATCTCTTTCTGTAATCTGCCTTCAAAGATAGCAATGAAGGCTTACAGAAAAAGATTCTTTCTTTGGAATCTGCTAATCAGGATTTATAAAACAGGCTTGTAGCCAAAATTAATTTTATTGATAATAAATATGAATATTTAATGGATAGAACACTAACTCTCCAGAGTGAAGTTATGGCTACTCATACACTACATAAGGAAGAAAGATTATCATTAATTGATAAGATAAGGTCCATGGAATCATGTGTTTCTGAGAAAAATAAAAACTTCTATGATTCCATGAGAAATCTGGAGTCCCTTGCAAGAGAGGAAGATCACTCCCTAGAACAGACCCTAGGTGCTCATTTGCAAGCCCAGGAAGAAACTCTCAGTAAACATGACAAGGGAACTAATAAGCAGAAGGTCAAGACCATAGAGGTTGTAACATCTCCAAATGACTCTCATACAATGGCTTATCCTGTTATCATCCATGAGAAGCCAGCAGATGACAGACACCCCAAGACATATATGACATATACATTACAACCAAGTTCAACAAGGGACTTTAAAAATATAAAGGAAGCAGTAGTTATGTATGGGATATACTCCACATACATAAGACAGATGTTAAAATCATGGTCTACCTCACATTGAATCATCCCAGATGACTGGCATCAGTTAATTTCAGCTGTTCTAGAATATAGCCAGCAGCTACAGTGGAAAAGCTGGTTGAGACAAGAGGCAAAAATTTAGAACAACAAGGTAAACTCAGAGGTTTTGTGATCTCCCAAGATCAAATGCTTGGTGAGGGATGTTTTGCTGACAGGAATGTACAAGCCACTTATGATGAGCATACAATATCCTTATTCCGTACAGCAGCTCTAAATGCTTGGGAAAAAATTCCAGAACCTGGAAAACCAACTGAGGTATACACAAAGATATTTCAGGGACTGCGCAAACCCTTCACTGATTTTTTATAAAGGCTGAACACAGCTATAACAAAAGCTGTATCAGATAAAGAATTAAGAAAAGTATTAACTGAGTCTTGGTGTTCAACAATGCTAATGCAGAATGCAGAAGAATACTTACACCATTAAAGATCAGATCAGCTCCTTTGGAAGAATGGATTCAGTATACTAATGGTGTTGAGCCTCTTAACTACAGTAATGAGGCTTGGATAGGAAAGACAAATCCCAGAGGTGAAAGAAGGCCCTGTGTTACTAAATGTTTTAAATGTGGTACACCAGGTCATATAAGTAAAAACTGTATGTGGGGTACTCCTAGAAGTAATACTCCTTTTAGGAATAGCCTAAACAGGAGACCCCAACCACCTCCTGGATTATGTAGAAGGTGTGGCAAAGGCTGACATTGGACCAGTGAGTGCAGATCAAAAATAGATATATGAGGCAACCCTTTACTGGCAGGAAATGCCTCAGGGGGCCTCTTGCAGGCCCCCAAATCAAATGTAGTATGCACATTCCTAGGCACTGTGGGAGAAATTCCTCTCCAGGACAACTGAATAAACCAAAGCCTAAGGTAAAAACGGATACTGCAATGGATGATAAAATAGCTCTGATAGATGGATCACAGTTTGCAAATAACACTATAAGACAATATTTTGGCAGATTTTCATAAATGAACAAAGACCAAACCTTAGAATTCAAATTAATGGCCTGGTTCTGGAGGGCCTGGTAGCACAGGTGCAGATGTGATTATAATTACACCAAAATCATGGCATCCGAATTGGCCTCTTCAAGAGGTAGATGTCCAACTGTTAGGGATTGGCACCCTATCTCAGATAAAACAGAGTTCGAGATGGTTTGAATGCATTGGGCCAGGAGGACAGAGAGGAAGGTTGAAGCCATATGTAGCAAACGTGGCAATAAATCTTTGGGGCCGAAATCTGTTACAACAGTGGAATACCCAGATTAAAATTCTTACACTCTCAGAAAAGAAATACAGACCAATGCATGTTTCTAGGAATAATATCATAACATGCTATAAAAAACAGTCACCAACCATTCAGGCTGTATACAAACAGAGCACAACTGCTGCTGAACTCTCAGAATTACCAACTGAGTTACCTTTAAAATGGCTAACTAATAAACCTGTCTGGGTTGGACCATGGCCTATGACAAAAGAGAAGCTACAAGCTTTAGAACAGCTGGTTCAAAGCAGTTAAATGCTCAACACATTGAAAAATCTACCAGCCCTTGGAATTCTCCTGTATTTGTTATTTAAAAAAATCTGGTTATTGGAGAATGCTGACAGATCTGAGAGCTATTAATAAAGTAATTCAGCCAATGGGCTCTCTACAGACTGGGATGCCCTTGTCCTCTCTGCTACCCAAAGAATGGTCTATAATAGTTATTGACTTAAAAGACTGCTTCTTTACCATACCCTTACAAGAAAATGATAGAGAAAAATTTGCCTTCACATTACCTAATTATAATAATTCTCAGCCAGTCAAGAGATATCAATGGAAGGTCCTCCCACAGGGAATGTTAAACAGCCCTACTTTGTGCCAATACTTTGTGCAGAAACCATTGGAGATAATTCGTGTAAAGTTTCCATAATCCATAATTTATCACTATATAGATGATATCCTATTAGCTGATCCAAAGTTAGATACATTAGAAAGCATGTTTGAAGAAGACAAAACAGTTTTTCCTCACTGGGGACTGCAAATTGCTCCTAAAAAAAATACAAAGAGGAGATTCTATTAATTACTTAGGATATAAGATAGAGCTACAAAAAGTTAGACCCCAAAAGGTACAACTAAGGAGAGATCGATTGAAGACACTTAATGATTTTCAAAAGTTATTAGGAAGCATTTCCAACTTACTGGGTATCATGGGAATACCCAAAGATGGACTACAAAATTTGGCAAATACTCTAGAAGGAGACAAAGAATTAAATAGTCCAAGAGAATTATCAGCCGAAGTTGAGAAGGAACTGGCTCTAGTAGAAAAGACAATTCGAGAAGCACATGTGGATCGTGTGGATCCAGAACTTAAATGCATTCTTGTCATATTCCCCTCCAGACATTCCCCAACAAGTATTTTGATGCAGAGGGAAGATATTATATTGGAATGGATATTCCTACCATGTAAACCAAATAAGAAATTAAAGACTTATACAGAAAAGATCTCTGATTTGATTCAAAAAGGTAAATTAAGACTTCGCCAGTTGACAGGAATGGACCCAGCAGAATTTGTAGTACCTTTAACTAATGAGGAAATTTCATCACTATGGAAAGATAATGAATACTGGTAGAGAGCCTGCAGTAAATTTTTGGGAGAGATTAACAACCACTATCCCAAAAGCAAGAGAATAGAATTCATAAGGAAGACTGAATGGGTCCTTCCTCACATTGTACGACAAAAGTCAATTTCTGGAGTCCTCACATTTTATATTGATGCAAATAAATCAGGGAAAGCAGGATATAAATCAGGAGACTTAAGTAAAGTGGTAAAAAGTCCATACAACTCTGTATAAAAGACAGAACTGTATGTCATTCTTATGGTACTGATGGACTTCACAGAACTCCTCAATATAGTCACTGACTCTCAATATGCAGAGAGAGTTGTTTTACATATTGAAACTGCTGAATTTATTCCTGATAATACAGAATTAACTTCATTATTCATACAATTGCAGGAAATCATCAGAAAAAGGGAACATCATATATATATATATATATATATATATATATATATATAACACATATCAGATCCCATACAGGTCTGCCAGGACCTCTAGCACAAGGTAATGATGAGATTGATGAGTTACTAATAGGTAATGTGCTAGAAGACTCAAAATTTCATAAGAAATACCATGTAAATAGCAAAGGTTTGAAGAAGGATTTCTCCATCACTTGGCAACAGGCTAAGAATATTGTGAAAAAAAATGTCCTTCTTGTTCCATCTATAACCAAACTCCATTACCTGCAGGGAGCAATCCAAAAGGTATACAAAGAAATGAAATTTGGCAGATAGATGTGTTTCATTTTGCAGAATTTGGAAGATTAAAGTATGTACATTATACCATTGACACATATTCAGTATTTCAATGGGCAACTCCTATGAGTTCTGAAAAGGCTGATTCTGTGATCACACACCTATTAGAATTTATGGCCATCATGGGAATACCTGTACAAATTAAGACAGACAATGCCACAGCATATGTCTCCAATAAAATGAGACAATTCTTTGCTTATTACAATATAAAGCATGTTACAGGTATACCACACAATCCCACAGGCCAAGCAGTCATAGAAAGATCCAATCGAATCTTAAAGGATATGCTAAATAAACAGCAACAGGTAACAATGACTCCTAGAAATAGACTGCATAGTGCTTTATTAACCTTGAATTTTCTCAATGCTGATGAGAAAGGAACAACAGCTGTGGAGAGACATTGGACAACAGACAAAACTCCTGAGCTAAACCACCCGGTTTATTTCAAGGATGTGTTGACCTCAGCATGGAAACCTGGATATGATCTACATTGGGGAAGGGGTTTTGATTTTGTTTCTGCATGAGAAGAAAAGCTATGGATACCAACAAAATTAATAAAAATTCAATTTGAACAGGAAAAACCCCTTGATGAAGAGAAGTAAAAGATCATCCACCAATGTGACATCTCTACAAGTTGTAAGAAAAATTTAACAATCAAAGGTTGGGATAGGGTTCTGTTTTTCTCTTTCCAGGATAATGGAAATACCCAACTTCCAAAAATCATAAGGCCTTGGATATTCGGATGTTTACAGCAGAAAGAAAGAATCTACTGGTACCAATCCACACATGGTAAAATCTCACTGTCTAACATCTATCTCTCTATCAATCTAGTAAAGTTGTGGTTCCAATTCAATTATAAGCCAAGCTGGCTTTGGAGATGGAATTGGCTCACTCCTTCTCTAAACCCAAGCATAGTGCTAAAAGAAAAATTTGAGAGATTCTTCAGTCCTGTATCAGAAGAGCCCTCTGGTGTGGGACAGATGGAAACCAATAAAAAGGAATCATTGTCTTCTAAATTCTAATTCTCTCCATGCTTACTCTTGATTTCTCAAAATCCTTTCTTACATGCTATGTCCTCTTTAAATCCAAACCTCCCATTTTTGATAACAAATAAGTTTTTCCAATAGCAATCTCGGAAGTCTCCAGAAGGAAGATGGGGCCCCAACAACAACATCTCTACCCAATCCAGAATGATGCCATGGTAATCATCATCATACTACACTTCTTGCCAGAATTTCAGACAATCTTACCCATTACTCTAAGACTTGCTGCATAACCTACAGTTAGTCTAACTGGGATTTAACTATCTGAGCTTTCTCACAGTACCCAACAGAGAAAACATCACCCCCTAAACAGCAGGAAGCAATTCTAAGAAAACGACACCCCTTCTCCCTTAGGTTTCATATTTCTCAGGGTTATGGATGATGGTTATAGGGTTGGGAGTGGAAGAAAATATTAAACTCAGTATTCTCCTTAAAAAAAGGAAAAAGAAGAAATGGAATGGATAGGTATAAGATATTATGGTAGATCATTGTATATACTAGTAAACAAATTTAGTAAAATAGCAACCTTAGATAATTTGCACTGTAACTTGTACTGTTATGGATTCTTATATGTTGATACAAATGTAAACTATTTTTATATTCCTGTTTAAGATAATTTGTATATTGATACAAATACAGAACTATATTTGTTATAATGTACATACATTTCTACTCTTATTTGAAATATTTTATATTGATACAAATGTAAATTTATATCTGTCATACTTTATATATGTTCTACTTCTGTTTAGGATATTCGGATTATTGATATATATTTAAGATTATTGTCATATTGCATATCACACTATATATTCCTACCTCTGTTATAAATATCTTGTGTATTGTTACAATTTTGAAGTCATCGTTCTTCATCATACATTTGCTTATAGACTGTTTACCTTGTTTACGTGAAGCCTTAGTCCTTAGGTTATTTCGGCAGATAAGACTTATAGACTTATAGTCACCTATGCCTGTCATCTGTATAGTTACATTAGTTAGATTATCCAGATATACAGATACATAGGTCAGATGGACAGGTAATCTTCAAACACTTCATAGACCTAGAGCATATGGCATTTAAATAACTTAGAATTCTGTTGATATGAGACACAATTGCTCCTGGCTGCACCAATTTGATCCCGAGAGAATGTTGGGCTTCTAAGACATTTCCATTTGGAAGTTTGTCTTTTTGGCACAAAATGGCCTACTGGGCAAAGAACTGCCCTTGCCTTGCCGGCTGACAGTACGAATGCAATGCTGTCCTTCCTGGACAAGCGGGACACAAGGAAAGTGACCACTGTACTCTTCCAAGACAGAGTAAGATGGTCTTTCAGAATTCCTGCTTCTGAAAATGGTCTGTCAGATACTCTAGGCCTGTAGCCAATTTAAATACACCAACAATGCTGAGAAACATTAGGTGACTGTCCAGGCTGCCAGCTGTCTTGGTCTACTCTTGCAAGATTCCTGAAAGTTGCTTGCATCCATCTTCCATTTCTCAGGTACCATTATGTGCCTTCTCAGGTCTTTGATGGGATTGAAGACTAGCAGTTATAGTTACAACTTAGTATATATAATATCTTAGATAGAACATATTAAGTATTAGATTCAGGTTCTTTAGGATAGGACACCTTTTGGAATGATCTTTATAACGTGCCATTTACTTATGCTCTATACTTCTCTCAATTTTAGTATGTGTTTCTTGCTTGATATTGTTTGTATTGGTTGTAGTTCCATGTTATCTAGGTCATTATCCCTCATTATTCCTGGACAATATTTGATAACCATTCCTTTGTATATAGTCTTGTACTAGTTTAGAACCTTCTTATTTAGACAAAAAGGGGTAGATGTAGTGGGTAGCCATTCCAGCTTGGATCTGGAAGTTCCAACCCCCATTGAGACTCTGGCAACTGTCATGCCTATGAGGTGGGGCCAGTGGAGGCACCTAGAGACCCGAGAGCTGGATGGGCGAGTGCTCTCTCTGTGCAGGGACCCTGAATGGTGGAGGTGGACCAAGCAGAGCTCCAGAGAATACCGCTGAACTTCTATACACCTTCCCCAGACCCCACAACCTACCTTTCCATTTTTTGTAAGTTACCCACTAAATAAATCTTCCTTTTAACTACATGGAGTGGCCATACTAATTTCACCAATAATATAGTATTTAATTTTACTAGAAACCATATAGAATCACTTTGTCTAATTGTTCATTGTATTGTAGAAAAAAAAAAGAGTATGGTGGCCAGTGTTTGAATGCTTGATCTTTAATGTCTATTTTCCCTGCCTCCACATATACATGACTTATGAATAAAGTGGTTTTTCCATCTGCATGTGAGAAAAATGAATAATATTTATAGAAACATAATAGCTGCTTCTTTTATGAGAAAAATGATGAAAAGCTGTAAAACTTTGAAAGGCATTGTCATAAGAAAAGCTGTCATGAAGCAGAGGGTTCAAAGAAGGAGAATGGACTTCTGAGGTGTGAGAATTAAATGAGGGATAATACAACTCTCTAAAAGGTCTTGATATTAAAATGATTTGCAGAGGAAGAATGTATGAGAATAATGACACTAGGGATTCTAAGGTGTCTTGAAATATAGTGGCATGCACTTTGTAGACATTCTAACAATAGAATATCATTTTATGTGTAGAAAGAATGATCAACATTCCTAGTTTCAAATTTAAGAATGCAAAGCACAGGGAAAACGTGGCCAGTGATAAATGAAGCAAAGTATAAGCAATGTTGCTTTAGAAAAATCTGTGTGGTTGGCTAACTAATGTATGTAAGATATGTAAATAAATGATTTGGTTTAAAGTTATCACAGAGCACACTTTTGCTGTTCATAGCAGAAAAAGGTATAAGTTGCCTAATAGTGTACTTTGATAAGTTATGAAAGGAATCAACAATAAAAGGCACTTATCTTTAAAATTATTCTTCCTATACCAACACCCATTCTGGTGCACTTAGACTCGTGAATTGTGGCTGATTATATGAATAACATCAATTGAACAGAAAAGAAGGCAATTACCATACGCACAAGCTTGCGATATCTCTGACTGAAGAGCTGGGCTTTCAATAATGGTTCACTAATGGTTTCATATTAAGGTGATTTCTGCCATTATCAGACATTCTGAAAGCTCAGCTCTTTCCTTCTTTCTTTTAAGGCTAGAGATGCAAAATAAAAATGGACTTATTATTTGGCCTGAGATCAGAACTTGGATTCCAGTTCTGGACCATGCCTGCTCTGTGATCTGGGTAAAGTCCACACAGCTCCTATTACTTTCTTATTTATGTTTTGAAACATGGCTGTAGACACCTGACAAACTGGTTTCAAAGATAAAATGGTTGAAAGTGTCTACAGCATTTACCATGTGCAGATATCCACAAAAATCCCTCTTAGTGCTAGCAGCCTTTCCAATTGATCTTATTTCTCCTTCATTCATACTTTATTTATTCTAGTGACTTGAGAAATAGAAAATGTTTTTATTCCTCCATCAGTTCTTTTGTCCTCTGAAGCCACTCTATTTGAATGCACAGATCTTGAATTATTCATCCACAATTAACTAATTGTGTAGTAATGGGAAAAATCATTTATCTTTGAGTCTTCGTTTTCCCATGTTTGGAAGATCTTTTGAATAGTAAATGACATGTCAGTTTCTACTAAGCCTCAAGATTATTTTTCTCTTTTCACTTCTTCTTTCCTTCAGAATTGTTGGTGTAATAGAAACAACTGCTAAATGCAAAGGGAACTCCAGATTCTCAAGCAGCCAATTTATCTTGACCAATATTTGATGTCTGTTTAAAGAAATAACATGGCTTTAGGTGATCAAATAAAGTAAAAACATTTACATCTAAGATTGGTGAGGCGGTAATAAACAAGAAAAGAGCACCTGGACAAGTGAACTTGCAATACTTATAAGTCAGATGAGAACTAATTAAACAAAAGTTGTTTGAGCAATTTGAGCAAAAAAAATGTTTTGAGACATTTTAGTGATTTATTATTTCAGGCTATATTTTCAATATAAATCTTTCATTAAAAATGTGAATTGCAAATATTTTCCTGACTATGATGACATTTTTGTTTTCATAGTGAAGTTTGATATTGAGGCTTCTAATATTTAGTGAATTCCACCTATTCACAAATTTTCTCCCATGTTCAAGAGTAGTTAATGGCAAGTCTGAATAGTATCTGATGAGCCTAAACTTGAATACATATCACTTTTTCTTTGAAAATTCCAGTTTAAGCATCTTTACATATGTCTAAGACTGCTGTTGGTGAGGCAGGGTTCAATGCTTATGCTTATAGATAACTTATGCAATCACTTTTGAAAGACTCTCTTTTCCCTCTTGAGTTAACTGGAGAATTTCTGAAAATCAATAGACTTCCTATGCTACTTCTGTGTTGCTATGTGATTCTGGAATTTTTTTTTATCAAGAATCTTTATTTAAATACTGTCCATTCACAGAAAAGACAAAGTAATTCACAGAGACCTCATTCCTCATTCTCTCTCTCCACCTTGCCTACATGGTAACAATGCTACTCATATTTAGGAAAAATTAAAGACCAAAGTTCAATGCACTAGCCCCTAGACCAACAGATGCTGGGAACACTCTCAATATTTAACACCTTTAACTATTTGTGAGGGAGCTTACATGAAATTGCAAATTACAAGTTGTAATTTACAAATGTTGTGATCTATGACCTGTTGTGTTTGTCTAAGACAACTTCCAAAATATCTTCCATCTAACCAAGAATAAGATATCGGGTTCAGCTAATCCCAGAAGTAAAAATCATAATATAATAATGTCAATTTTTATTTATTTCTTAATGAAATTCTTACTGTTCTGATATACATAAAAATGTATGTAATTTAAAACTTCTTTTGCTACTGTTTACAGAAAGAATGCTCATAAGCTTTATATGTCTTAATAATTTGATATTTTTACTATGGTATCTAAGAGTTTCTGACATAATCTGTCTTCACTTAGTTTGTTGGCACATGCACACAACAAGGAATTCTCAAGTTTTGTGCTGCATACTGAAAATAGATCCCTGTGTTCCATCCAATTTCTTTCAAAGTGGTAGCAGGAACATGACAAGAAATGTCACCTGAAATCCAGGGTCTTAAAACTCATTCGCATGTGAAAGTACCATTAAAAGATTCTTTGTTATTATTAGTATTCTATTCAGGCTTTAAACAAACAAAACATCAAATCCTTATGGACTGGTCCATCTACTGGTCACTTGGCACATGAAATTCTTCTGTGGCCCATAAAGTTCACCTTTATATCAAAGAGGCCAGATGGGATGCAGATCCAAGGGCTGTGAGGAGAGGAACTGAGAGCTGCATGTTGCCTGCACAGACCAGGAGCTTCAAATCTGGACAGAGGAAGGCTGAATGTGTAATCTCTGTAGAATCTCAACCTTGAGCAAGCTTTCTTCACTGAAATATGAAATATGAAAAAATTGAAAATTAATTTTTAGCATCTGCTATGCTTATTGATAAAAAAATAATAATGAAAAAATATTTTTGTTTCTCCCACTGAACAAGGGTTGTGATGATGTGACCTTTCTAGGGTATTCATTTTTACTTTAAGTGAAAGTAGAATTTCAAGTAACAGAGTCTTTATTTGGCCAAAAAGAAAGAGACTTAGGACTGAGTAAGGGAAGAAGGAGAGAAAGAAAGAGAAAGGGAGAAGTGAAGGATGGTGGGGGAGAGGAAGCATGGGAGGAAGGAAAGATAAAGGGAGGAATGGAGAAGGAAAAACCGAGGCTCTCAAAGTTAATGGAAAGTAAGTTTAGTCATGATTCACCCTAATGCGTAAGACACAGCTATGTCTTTTCTAATGGGCATTTGTGTACATGTTCTGGGCTAGAGCTGTTGAGGAGTGTAGTATGAATCTACAGAACTCATAATGCTGCAGGGGTTAGACTTTGCAATACACTCTTGAGTTAGTAATTTTAGGTAAAATTGTGCAGATGTCACAAAACCTGAAGGCAAATGAAGATTGTGACATCTGAGCATCTAAGGGTATCTCCAGATCCAGCAAACACTAGATCTAGAGCTTGGCAGTCACAGTAGCATGGGGAAGTAGAGGACATCTCAGTCTGATAGAAGACAAGCAGTAATCATTACTGAAAGTACCAGGGCTAACTACAATGAATATTGATGATTGTATCAATAATAACAATAATTTAAGAAATTTGCACAAGCAATGTTTTAGGTTGGACTATGCCAGCAGAATTACCATGCTAAAACTTCAATCACCTTTGAGTGATGTTCTTATTTAAGGACAGGATTCTTAAACATGAGGTCAGGTTAAGGGCATTTTGGGAGGATGGGCAGGGCACAATCATCTATGCTTGCAGCTATTGAAATAAGGAAAGTGTTGTGGACATCACTCTGTATGCTGTAAATGTTTTGCTCTGATTGGTTAATAAGTAAAGTGCTGATTGGCCAGTAGCCAGGCAGGAAGTATAGGTGGGAAAAAGAGAGTGGAGAATTCTGGGAACAGGAAGGCTGAGTCAGGAGTTGCCAGCCAGACACAGAGGAAGCAAGATGTGGAGGCAGAACTGGGAAAAGTTACCAAGCTATGTGGCTAAACATAAATAAGAATTATGGGTTAATTTAAGATGTAATATCTAGCTAGCAAGAAGCCTGAGCCATTAGGCCAAACAGTTTTAATTAATATAAGCATCTGTGTGTTTATTTGGGCCTGAGGGGTTGTGGCCCCAGGCAGGACTACAAAAAAAAAGATCTACTTGAGTACATTTTCATGTGTGTTAAGTTGTCTTCCTCCATTGGTTAAGCTACACTATTGAGAGTGCAATTGCTGTCCTCTTAAGTCTCAGGAGATAATACACGCAAGGATAGTACTGGATGTCACTGCCTGGTAGATGCCACAGCTCACACAACACTGATGATGGAAGAAGATACACAGCCAGGGAAGGTGTTTATATCAAAAGCAGGTAAAGATCGATCCCAATCTCAACTCTCAGAATTAGTAATTTATATTGTAGTATTAATTCTTTCTTTTATAACTTCTCTAATTTAACTTATAAAAGAATACTGATATGCCTGACAAAATTTGGGATGGAATAAAATTATGTATTTAGAATTCTAGAGAATAAAGTCCTATAGAGTAAATGTTCAATAAATAGCAGAAATATAGGAGAAGGAAAATTAGGTTATAATAATGTCACTGGATATGGGTCACCGTGACAAGGTGAGATGATTTTAAATGTCTTGCCACTTGGAAGCATTTGGGGAAATGTTTTCCATTTGATTTTCCATTGTCAGTTTGATTTAACTATTCACTTGGTTATTGGTTAAGTCACTAGTTGAATGAAGCCTATGTCCTTCATAGGTGTAGGTGTGTGATGGTCTGGGCACAGATTAATTTTTGCATGTGTGTGTGTGTGTGTGTGTGTGTGTGTGTGTGTGTGTGTGTGTATGCCCAGAAAACTGAAAAATCTCAGGGAATGTAGTGAGAGCTAGCATTGGTTATTTTTACTAATGCTCACAGGCTCTCGGCCCCTCACCCTTACCACTGATGCTCAATATAAAACTCTCCCCATTTAATAACTGCAAAGGTGAATGAATAACAACAACATATGACTAACTGCCACCCACCCAGCAAGTCACAAGGCAACATGGAACTAAAGGAGCATCTGTGCACATATCTCAACTCCATCTTCTCATAGAGGGAAATCTGTCATTTCTCAGTAACAACATCAGTGGGCCTTTTGCAAAGCTTGTGTCAACACAGATGGATCATGAAGAGAAAATGTGCACAAAGTAAAATATAACAAAAATAATTATATTACTAAAAATTATGAGGGCATGGTATTCTTAAAGTATAATTATTTTAAAATGGTAATGTGATTTCACAGGCACAAATCAAAATAATAAAGTACTGACAATGGGTAATTGCTTATAAACATATATTAAAGGGGCACTGGGCAGCTCAAGTGTAGCTGAATCAGATTTATGAAGCTTCTTCAAGAGTATAAACAAGAAAATGAAAAGGCTTACCATTGCAGCCATTATAATGCTTATAACCCAATGTGAATGAGACACAAAGAATGACTCAGAAGGTAAAATAAAATTAAAATAAAAATGTGTGCTTACTGTCTGTCTTAAATTCTTTTCCCATGGCTGTGATAAAATTCCCTAACAAAAGCAACCTAAGAGAGAAAGGGTTTATTTTAGCTGACAGCTCACACTGTCACTCATCACTGCGAAGAAGTCAGGACAGCCAGGTTGAAGGAGGTGACATGATGTCCTCAGGAGGCAGAAGAGAGCAGGGAATGCTTGCTTGATTCCTAGTGCTAAGCTCACCTTCTCCATCTTACGCAGGCCATGATTCCCTGTCCAGGGAATCATCCCACCAGTATCAGGACGGGTCTACCTATATCAGTTAACATAATGAAGATCATGTCCCAGGTGTGCCTGGGGCTAAGCCAATTCAGACAGCCCCAAATGTGTATCTGTAGGCTTCTATCCCAGGTGAGTCTAAATCCTGGCAAGCTGACAAATACTACTTATCACCACACTGTCCTTCATAAAGAGATGAGATGGCTGTACATGGTAGAACTTATTTATTAAATAACAGGTTACAGCTCATTACAAGTGTATTTGTACTATCAATCTCAGATCTGCAAAATCCTGTTCTCTCAAGTGAACCTCTTAGGTTTTTATATTCTACTGGCTTCAATTTCTAACTTAACATTGCTAATAATGCCTATAAGAATATCTAGAGATGAATCACTAATCATCTGAAACTCAATTTGTTTCTTGGATATTTTTAAGAGGGGTTATTTGCTCAGATTTCTTACAAGAAAGGGTAAAGTTTTGTCAAAGAGATCGGGGGGCCTGGAAAAGGGGTTCTTAGCTATAGAAAATTAACACCAGACTCCACCAACAATCTGCTAAGGGCACAGCTAGGACTTTCCCAAGTGACTATCAGCTGTTGAGGAATTGTGATAGGTCACAGTGAAACATGACAAATTTGTTACATTAGTCAAAATTTCTGTCACAACAGCTCCTGGGACCACTTGATTTGATCTCATTGGTGGGGTTTCCTGCACTAGGAGAGAATATCACTTCAATCCTGTCCCTGTCTGTCCTCCAGTCTTCAATTTCTGCTCATGTCAATTAATAGCATCTCTCAGGTGCCACCACCCAGCTTAGTGATGGATATAAATCCCTGTCATAAAACTGAGTCAGAACAGATCAGGAAGAAATCAGCTCCCTTGATGTGAGTGAAAGGGCAAATGGTGTAATATCATTAGATAAACGCCTGCTATTTGGGGGTATTTTTACAGCATTTACTCCCTTTTGAACCACACCACAACCTCACATGAATTAAAAAAAAAAAACATGTTGTGGTATTAGGTAGGTAAACATTTGTCATTTGTTAATAAAGGAATCCCCTTATGGACCTATTATTCTTTAGCCTAAGATCTCATCAAACTTTACTGTCATGGTTTTACTGTTTGAAATTCTGCCTCTTCCTCTTCCTCCTCTTCCTCTTCCTTTTCCCGCCTTTCTTCCTTATCCTCCTTCTCTTCTTCCTCCTTTTTCTCTCCATCTTCCTCCTTCTGCTCTTTCTCTTCTTCCTCTTGCTCCTTTCCCCCCTCGTCCTCTTTACCCTCCTCTCTTTCCTTCCCCTGTTTCTGTTCTTCCTCCATATATTTTCTGAAACAAGGTTTTGTCATATAGCACAGGCTGGCCTGGAACTCAATATATAATGCAGAATTGCCTCAGACTCACAGCAATCATCCTGGCTCAGCCATGTACCCACAAATATTAGGATTACAGGCATGAGCCATCACATTCCAGTTTTTTTTTTATTCATTTCATCTTTCCTTTTTTACATCCTGTTTGATTTTGTTACAATGAGTCATGTATTTGTTTTGAGAACGCTTTATCCTAATGGTTGCACTGAAAAATATTTTCTATAGTAAGTCACGGTACATATTATTTATTTAGCAGAAATTTCCTCTTGTGTATGTAAGTAGATTTTAAAGTGCTCTATTTTAGAGAGAAAGAGTAAATGTTGGCTACTGCCAAGTGCCATGGGAGTATACAGCAGGTGACAACTAGTGTCCAACTAGTTGACCTACCAGAGGGAATAATTCTCTGATGGAGAGCTCCACTTGACAAAGCCACAGAGTTACTGACTGTAAATGACTAGTTGCTTCTGTCTGTACTTTCTCTCATGTGCCACTACATTTCTTCTCTAATAACTGGTGTTTATCTCATGCAACTATTACATCTTTTGGGCACACATATAGCTGTGGAGGGTCAGGAAAGTGATTTCTGCTTAAGCTGTATAATTCTGATAATACTAGACTATTTTTCATAACTGACACAGAAAAGTAACAGTATTCTTAGTCACTAAGACAACTAATTTTAGACTTCAGAACAAACTCAAAACAGAGTAGCTTTCCCTGCAGAGAATCTACAAGGGCATATTCCCAAGTGGCTGTTTGTTGAATCAAAGTCAAGCTGAAAACATTAAGACATACCCCTTACAGTAATTGACTGCGTATACTCCTAGGCTCAAGATTCAGCCAAGTATTGTTTATTGCTAGTCCTGAATTTCAATGTCATTCTCTGTCTGAGAAAACTAACCACTCAGGCTACATGCTTGGCCAAGTGTTACTCACTGGCCTTTCGACGTGACTTTCCTAGCCTGAGAGAAACAATGTGGTTCCTTATGTGTATCAATTTGGCTCTGTCTCTGATTGTTTAATCAAGAGATGGTCTGTGACTCTGGCAATGTAAGTCATATTTCTGCAGTTTGGCTGTGAAGGAAGCAAGCAATGTGATGGAACTGTGTGAAGAGCTGTGAAGTGAGTGTGAGTGTGCGTGGGGGGGTATGTGTTGAGTGAGGGATGTAGCTAAATGGGCAGAGAGAAAAGAGTGAGAGATAAAAGAAGCCTGAGAGCAGTGTGAGAGAGAATTAGAACCAAAGAGAACCAGATCTAGAGAGAATTGGAACCAAAGATTTAGAATAGAGCGAATTGGAACAAAAGATTTAGGAGAATTAGAACTGAAGAAAAAAAGAGTGAGAGAGGGAGCCTGACCCTCAGATCACGTGTGAACTATTATAGATAAGAAATCTGTCTATACTCGCTCTTGGGAAGTCTTTCTCAAAGTAACCCTGGGGAGCAGTTCTGGGAGCTGGACTACTGGGCTGATAAAGGCAACACATTAAAAAGAAATTGCCTTGAGGGAAGGTTGTTGACAATGTATTTTTCTTCTTGCTACGTATTTCATGGGAAACAAGCTATAATTTTAAGCACAAACACTGAAATATGTTGCAAAATTCTATAAAATTATATATAACTACTGGAACTCACATTTTCCCCAAATAAGTATGTTTTATTTTAGAAATCAAGTTTGATACCTGTGATTCAAAATGGTGTTTTCATGTTTTATTCATTCTTAAAATGGCTGTTTTGATGAATTATAGATGCTGGTTTTCTCAAATGCACCATAAGCCTCTTTCAGCGAGGTGGGACAAGAGCACCCACCTCCTCCCACAGTTCTGGCAGACTTGCTCTGAAACCCCAGGGTCACACTGCCATGCCTGTAGACTGAAGAGTAAGATCTACTGAGTCAGAATGCAATGTCATTTCACAGCTGGGGATGCCAAATGCACACAATTCTTTTTTAGGTCATTTGCAAGTTTAGTCTTCTTAAAAAAGCTGTTTGGAGGCAATGATGTAAACTTCTCAAAAGACAATTCTCTCTATTCTCTAATTGCAGTAAGCTGTAAGATGAATTGCTAAACAGTCTTATTAATAGAAAGCACAGAGCCAGATATTGGGATTAAAACTGAGAGATCAGAAGAACAGGACAAGCTACATCCAATCTTACCTTACCGACTCCTCCTACTTCCTGTATGTCTGTACAGACCTCCAGACCTCTATGGTTAGTGCTGGGATTAAAGGCATGTGTCACCATGCCTGGCCCTGTTCCCCAGTGTGGCCTTGAACTCACAGAGATCCATATGGATCTCTGTCTCCCAAATGCTAGGATTAAAGGCCTGTGCTACCATTGCCTGACTTCTATGTTTAATACAGTGGCTGGTTTTTCCCCTGATCCTCAGATAATCTTTATCAGGGTGCACAATATATTGGGGGACACAATATAGCACCATACTTTGTTAGGTCATTTGCAAGTTTGATCTTTTCAGAAAAGATGTTTGGATGCAATGATATAAACTTCTCAAGAGATAATTCTCTCTATTCTCTAATTGCTGCACAATCTCAGAGTGGGTGGCAACCACAGAACTTGAACACAGAGAGGTTTATCTTATCTTTAGTGTTATCAGGCAATGAAAGTTAAAATATATCAATGTTTCTGAGAAAGCTTCTCTGTGAATTTTTCCACACTTCTTGTTTGCAGGAGCAATTAAGACAGTGCTGTAGAAAAATGGTTTAATTAAGAGACAGAGGCAATAGCAGATATATTTCTGCTGCCTGCTGATGACAGTTGAGAGGGTTCTGCAGCCATCAAGCTTCTTCCCAAGTCTGAGAAAAGTGCATGAATGCAGAGCCAACACATATGCTCACAAGATCTCCATTAAACTGTGAGTTTTATAGTCTAGGCTCAAGGAATCTGAGCAGTCAGCACTACCAAGAGTACTGGGAGAGTTTCATTAGGGTTCAGGCACAGAGAAGCTTAAGTAAAAGAAGAAAGAGTGATATTAACACCTGAATAACAATAAAGTGAAATGAATTGAATGGTCATGAAAACAACAACAACAAAGCCAAGAAGGTCCCCAAATCTGAACTGATCAGGAGTCAAAGGCAAGTTGAATTATATCAGGGACAGCATTGTCTTAGTTAGAGCTTCAACTACTGTGATAAAACACTGAACAAATCCAAATTGGGGAGGAAAGAATTTATTTCATCTTATAACTTAGAGCCCATCATTGAGGGAAGCTAAGGAAGGAACCTAAGGCAAGAGCTGATGTACAAGCTGTGGGGGAACACTACATACTGGCTTGATCCTCAGGTTTGTTTCATCCTGCATTCTTATCGAACCCAGGACCCCCAGCCCAGGAGTGTCACCATCCCCTGTGGTATGGGCCCACCAATACTGATCATTAATCAAGAAAATGTTCCACAGACTTGCCAACAGGCCAATCTTATGGGGGCATTTTCTAAGTTGAGAGTCCTTGCTCTCAGGTAGCTCTACCCTGTATCAACTTGGCATTAAAAACTAATCAGCACAGAACTGTGTGTTGGGGATGGGTGCATGTGCATCTCTCTCTCTCTCTCTCTCTCTCTCTCTCTCTCTCTCTCTCTCTCTCTCTCTCTCCTCCTCTCCCTCTCCCTCTCCCTCTCTCTCTCTTTCTGTGTGTGTATGTGTGCTTCTTCCCACCCCAGTATGTCTGACCATCTTACCATATTTGCCTGTTTATTTGTGTATGAGGAGAGAGAGAGAGAGAGAGAGAGAGAGAGAGAGAGAGAGAGAGAGAGACTGTAATATAGAAACAGACCACTTGCCTGAAGCATAATAGAATAAGGAAGATGGACTCAAGCAAGGCAGTTCTTAGTTTCCTCTCCCATAGCTGCTGCAAAGTACGTGCTCATTCATTGTCCATGTGTGCATTTGACAGTAATGCACATGTGATTTGAAATATAAAAAGTTAAGCAGCATCCCCTGAGGAGCATTGCCCTTCCACCACTCTGTAGGTCTTGATGTGCATTACCCATGCAAAAAGCCTCCCTTATTATCTGGCTATGGCACTTCACCCATAACTGCTCTGAGTCTCCTCATTTGAAAAAGTAATGGCTGTCCACTAGAAAGAAAAATGTCTCCATGACAGATCTGGGATGCAAGAGTATATCATGCACACAAACATGGTATGCCTTTTACTGTTTCCACATAATAATTTATCTGAGGAATAAAACTACAATAAGCATGAAAATAAATGGGTATAGTCCAGATACAGACTCAGAGAATAATGAATACAAAATTTTGTAAACAGGAATTAAAAACAAACCAATTGTATTAGAAATAAATGAATGAAGGGGAAAAAGGAAAATACTAAATAAAGTCAAGAAATGTCAAAATCATAGGCTCACTAATAATGAATTTGGGGGGGGGGCATTGTGTTAGAAGCAGCTGGCAGAAATGACCTAAGGGAGAAGGGTGGCTTGATCTGGTCTCACTGTTTCAAGAGGGATTTCAGTCAAGCACAGAGAAGAAAGCATGGCAGTAGGTGTTGGGACATGAGGCAGTGGTTCTTTACTCCATGGAGATCTGGAAGCAGAGACTGATCAGATCAGGGGCTGGGCTGTTGAACTTCAAACCTCATGCTTTTGTGACCCACTTCTACAAACTACTTTCTAGCCACCAGTTTGCACAGCCTGCAAAATAATGCAAAATAATGTGGAGAGAAAGCATTCAGCTTGTGGGAAAATTTAAGACTCAAAACATAAAAGGTTCCTAGCGCAGAAGGCTTTAGCAGGAATGATTTAAATAGTGAAATGAATAGTTAAACTCATCCAAATAAGTATCTTTCTGCACCTCAAAAATGTTGCATGTGAGAGCACTGTAGACAATGACAGAAAAAAAATATACCATGGAAGAAGGGGAGGGAGGGGGAAGGGAGGAAGGAAGGAAGAGAAAGAGAACAAAGTGATTTGACTCTACTTTAAAATAGTGAATTCATAATTCTTCTCCAGTTTCAAATTTGACTGCATTCGTAGTTCTGAAACCTCAGTGCTAGACTTTCTTAGACTGTAGGAGACAGGGGACTTAGTGTAGTGAATCAGTAGACAACACTACAGATGGAAAATATAGAAAAGAAAACTAAACCAGAGAAAGTAGGTAACCAGAATAACTGTTGATTTCAAGGATATGTGTTCAAATCTGGAAAACAAGGAGATCCCAGCTCACTTGGGTCTCTATGTTCTAACTGGAGCATAAAGGGCTGGAAGAAGCTACATTGAGTGTTCTAAATCAGCTCTTACCAATGAAGACTAGGAGTGTTGGGTGACAGAAAGTAGCTTGAGGGTACTGGTCACAGTGCACCGCAGTCAGAAAACAGAGAGAGACTAAAGCCACTGCTCAGCCCCTCCCTCCCCTCTTTAGTGTGTTCAGTACTCCACTTAGAGAACAGTGCAACCCACAGAAGGCAGGTCTTCCCACATCTAATAAATTAATCAAGAAAATTTCCCACTGGCATGTCCATCACCCAGGTGATTCTAGACTCTCTCAAGTTCATAATTAACACTAACCACCACAAGAGCAAATTTGCTGGTACATGAACATCCCCAAAGTTTACACGTTTACTTCATTATAAAGACATGTATTGTTTCTACCATTGGCTAGCCTCATCTTTATTCCTCATGTCGAATGAAGATATCTCTGAACCTCTAGTGCCACCATGTTTTCCATTTTCCCTGTCAAATAATAACTCAGTGTATGTTTAATCCCAAGTAGACTTTCTAGAGTCCTGTGTCCTCTCTGAAGTTTTTATTCTTGAAAATCACATATCCTCTAATGACGTCCAGCTCTAGTACCTTTAACTTCAGTGCCTGGTTAGGTTCCTATGGGTGTTCTCACTGAGGATGGAATGAATGTCACATCCTGGCATACAGTGGAGATTTAGTAAATGTCGTTGTACAGGAAGGTGGTCTTAAAGGGTTGTATCCAACCCATTCAACTTGCTAAAAAAATTTACAGCATCTAACAATAAGTTGTTTTAGGGCTTTTGTTTGCTCACTTGTTCTGAGGCAAAGCCTTGCTGTGAAGCCTGCTGGATTTAAACTCAGTATGCATCCCAGGTTGGTTTCACACATAAGAGCCCTCCTGCTTCAGCCTCCTGAATTTGGGATTAAAGGCATGTGCCACTATACCTGTATCCACATTTGGAAAACAGACTTCTCTGTCCAACATTTACCTCATGTGTCCCACCCTCCTCTCTCCACCCCCACTGCATTCACCTTCTCTAACATATAAACTTATCCTCAGGAAAGAGAACCGCGGGTGTGTTCACAGAAATATGTTGAGTGTGACGCTTTATTTATAGCTATTTAAAGAGCTTTGGTGAGATATAAGAATTTCAGTGGGTGGAATTTTAAACCACAGAAAAGCAATAGATAGGCTGCCAAGCACAGTGATGTTCTTTTCACATTACTGAATGCACTGTGGACATTGACTGACTCAGGGATGTTGGTACTTTTGAACTGCTGATGAGCTAGGTACAGGCCTACAGAAAAGAAGAGAGGGGACTGTGGAAGTATTTGAGAGAATAAATCCTTCCAGTTTCATCACCTGAATATCTCCAGGTAAGGCTAGATTTCCAGGAAGTTATGCAGATTCTAAGAAACTATATAACTAAAAAAAATTGTAATATAAAAATATTTTATATTTAAAATAAAGATTTTAAATAATTAATTTCTGAATAGGCATGAATTTCTGAGGCTCAAAGTATCTTAAATATATGATGTTTATTTAACATCATTACTCACCAGAGAAGTTTATATTATAACCTTAGTAAGTAATGCTTTTTAAATAAATTGCAAGAATATACTACCTGTAAGAACAACTAAAATTAATTACTAAAAATGGTGACACTGACCCAATTTAGTGATCAATGGAAATTTTTATGTATTTTGGTAGTATATATTTATATAATCATTTTGTGATATATTTGAAAATACTGAACAAGTTAATGATACAGGCATGCAAACCAGTAACTTTACTCTTGTATGTGCCCGTGAGCAGTCATGTCTATCTATGCTAAAAGCATGTGCAAAACTATCAGAATTTTCTCAAATTAATGTTAGATCCGAGAGGACCAAGCAGACACCATAACAGGCTGCTCAGTCTTCTCTCAGATATCAGGCTTCAATTTTCAGTTTTCTGAGACTGAGCAAGCAGTTTCTGAAATATTGAAGAAAAAAGGACATTTAATCTCCAACACCCCTGACAACAAGGATGAGGAGGCCTTGGCCTGAGCCAATCCATACAGCAGCTCAAGGACAAAGCCCGGGACTTGTCCAGGCCTACCCCCAAATGGAACAGCTGTAGCCTTAACCAGTCCCTGACTAGCCCCTGCCAATGATAACATACTAATATGATTGCCACTTGCTTACACCAATCACATCTGAAATGACCTAGTTGCCCTATCCAATCTCCCTTAGTTATGCTTAAAAGAAGCCTGGTAGCTTCTCTCAGGGTTGTCACGATTTTGCCTTTGTGTAGGATGGTCGGCCCCAGCACGCTGGAATCCTCTGGTGCCACCAAAGGCCTAATAACTCACCAAGCAACACACTTGTTTATGAGATAAGTAGAGCAGGAAAATCAGCAGAATTTGCAGTTGGTGCCATTAAGTAAACGACTCCCAGAATGTGATGCTGGGAAATAGAATACCTGAGAATAAGAGCAAATCATGAGTTATTTCATTTATATTGTGTTTTTTTTTTTCTTTTCTTTCTTTGGGGGGGTGGGGGTTTTAGAGATAGGATTTCTCTGCGTAGCTTTGCGTCTTTCCTGGAGCTCACTCTGTAGCCCAGGCTGGCCTCGAACTCACAGAGATCCTCCTGGCTCTGCCTCCCGAGTGCTGGGATTAAAGGCGTGCGTCACCACTGCCAGCTTACATTGTGTTTTCAAGTAGAGAAACAAGGACTAGGAAGGTGACTGGATCAGTAAAGTTATTTTATTAAAAAAAAAAATGGGGGTGAGGACAAGGGAGAACTGGTGGACTGACTAACCCTGCAACTACCCAGGCCTAGAACCAGGGTTATGTGTTGGCCTACCCCAGCATCTACCCCATCTATGGTCTGTGGGAATACGTGAAGGGGCAGGTCCTGCAGACCCAACGCTTCAGGATTACCACAACACAGGGCAACAGCAAGACATCCAAGAGGAGTCCTAGTGAGGACCTAGTATTGATAGTGTACCAGAAGCTAGAGGCCTCGAACCAGACCACTGACTCCTTGAATGAACACTTGCAAGTAAAGATATATGGATGAAAAGGTGACACTACAGCTTTCATGATGAGATTGATTTTTTTCTTCTCTCTCTTTTTTTCTTTTTTCTCTTAAATTTTATTTTATTTTATTTGCAGGGGGGCACTGAGAGAGTTGCAAGGGCAAAAGGTAGATACAAACGGACAGGTAAATTCATGGGAAGAACATGCATGATGTGAAAGACAAAGAATAAGTAAAAACAAAACAAAAAGAAAAATAAGAAAACCCGGGAGAAAAATCTGTAAAGAAAATCATGGAAAAAAAGACCAAGGGAAATTTCCAGGCTTCAAGCCAGGTAAAAAGTCCTCTGGAATATGCAAGGAGAAAAGGCCAGGAATAATGTTGACCTGAAAATTGGGAGACTCAAAACCAGCAGCAAAGTCAAAAGGAAAAGCCCCAGCAAAAGTGGCAGGTGAAAACTGTTAGTAATGACAGATCCAGAAGAAAAGGAGGGATAAAAAAAACGGGGAAAACCTTCTAAAAAGGGTACAGGATATTGATATTCATGAAGAAATTGTTATCATGAAGGCAACATCTCTGGATGCTCCTTCACAAATGTAAAATGAATTAGATTTTAAAAGAATTGAAAGAATGTTGACTGAAAAAGTATTTTTAAAATTTATTTCCAAATAATAATTTGAAAATTAAAATTTTAAGCAAGCACAAAAATCTGAATTCTGCCCCCCAAACCCAGGAAAAAGCCAAGCACAGTAACACACACTCATCATCCCATCATCTCAGAGCCCTGAAGGTGGAAACAAGAGGATCCTTAGGGCTTTCTGGCTCGCAAGGCAAGCTGAATCAGCAAGATCCAGGTTCTGTGCAGGACCTTGTCTTAAAGGATACAAGCTAGAGTGATTGAGGCAGACACATGGGGATGGGAGAGAAAGAAAGAGACAGAGGCAGAGACAGGATTCCCTGCAGATGGAGCCAACACAATAATTCCATTTAGAGTTGGTGTCAACTGGTAGATCCTGTGAGGATGCCCTGGAGGAATGCCGGAACCTACATCAATAGGTAAAATTTCCATGAGTGCATACCTTCTCTCAATGTTGCACTGATTCAGAAACTACAAATTCCCTTGTATAGTTTTATATAGGATATATTTAAATTAGAAGAATATCAACAAAAACATAGTATTTAACAAAGAGAAAAATCAATAAACAAGGGAGAATTAAACCACTGTGGAGGACTAAGAATGTAGAGACACTGTTTGGGCTAGAAAGTGTACTGAAAAGGAGTAGAAGGGGAGAGTAGATCCCAGCCAGATACACTGCAAGCAGCCCGCAGTGCCACAAAGACTGATAGCCCAGAGACTTACTACTCAGATATAAATACATACAATATTTGATATTTCAGTATAATATGAATTTATGGTTGTTCACATAGAAGTTCTGAATAGATATGATTGAAAGAAGCAAGGCTCTTCATGCATTTTTGGGGGATGCACAATGCTATGAAGGCTTAGAACCTGCCACTTGAACACAAGTGTTATTAGCTGTCAGAACTGAAGCAGGTGGCCCTTTACACTGTCTGTCTATGTACTATCTGTGAAAGTGGATGGACTTTCGTACTAAGGAATAGGCAAATACACTTCAGTGGCTTGTGAAATTCTTCCTCTCTTGATCACAGTGCAGACATCAACACTATGTCCAAGGGCCAGGTGGGTCCTCACTTCTGCTCCTGATCCAGTGATCTATGATGAGTGTCATTCAAGCAACCCAACCTGATGCTGGCTTTGCTTCGGGAATCCCTTTTCATCTAAGCCATTTACAGCACAACCACACCTGGTAGGACTCTGTCTCAGATTAGCAGCTCATGCTGAGATGAAAAACAAAGGATTTGGTGTCCTCTCTGAACAGCCCAGACTGTGAACTGACAGGGAAACTAATCCTACTGACAGGCTGCTTGGCTTTTCTGTCTTTAGCTCTTAATCTGGATGACATTTTGACAATCATCTTCTTTTTGTCACTGCTGAAAAAGGTTAAAACTTACAATGTTTTAGACTATCGGATATCCTTTTACGAACACTTGGACATACCTCCATGCTGGTCCATAGGAATCCTTAGCTATCCTTTAGGGAAAGCTTGAAATTTCAGTTTATTTTTGCTGAATAATGTAAAGAAATAAATACAAAGGATGACAGGACAGTAAAACTCTAGTATTTCAGGGCCCTTAAAATGGTATGACCCAACTGTACCAGTGATGCCAAATGAGTTTCTCTGATGCTATGGCTAAGAAGTGAATGAGTCAAATCCCTAGAGTCATGGAGATCACTGTAAGCAGTCCCATGAGGACTGAGGAACTGTCAGTGTCTTGGTAACTAGGTTTTCATGAAATTTGCAGTACAAGGAACAACACTAAAATACCAATAATAGTGGAATTGATTCACAGCCCCCTTTCCATTCATTGCTAGAAGGATCATCAAGGCTAAATGTTTAAATAATTGTTTGACTCTTTAATTTTGTCATTAGTTTTGACTATTTAAAAACAGAGCATGGAGAGACATCTCATGGCTTAACAGTGCTGGCTCCTCTTGCAGAGGTCCCACACATCATGTGTATCACAACCAGTTCTAACTCCAGCTCCAGGAGATTTGACACCCTCTACTAGTGTCTGAGAGTAAATATATTCATATGACATACACTGACACATACAAGTACATACTCATAAGTAAAATGATGACTATTTGAAAAAGAATTTATATAGTATTTGTAATACATTCATTTACATATTTATATGTATAAAGTTATATCAATTTCTATACCTAGAAATGTTTGCCAAGTGTGGTAAAAGTCTAAAACTTGAGAAAGGAAACAAAGACAGGATGATATTAGGTGGTGGAAAGGGACAGGATGTAGGCACAAGGGTGTATGAGTCATGAAAGATAATATAGTAAGGCTATTTTTCTAGTTTCAACTGCCATAGCTTTTTTGTTGTTTCTTTTCTGGTGATTGATATATGAATTTAACTATGTAATAAAGTAACAAGAACCATTTTTTTTTGTATTTCAAAAGAATCCAAAGATCCAATAAGTGTTATTCATTTGAGCCAGTGACTATGTGAGTTGGATTTTCTTTTAAATCCCACTGATCATTAGAGTAGTAGGAAACACACATAACCAGTCAATGGATACATTGTTCACATCAACTGGCTCAGAAAAAGGAGATTTTTTTTAAATTTAATTTTGTTCCATGGGAAGGAGTTTTGTATCCTGGATTTTCCTCTTTTTTCTTCTATTTAAAACTATGTCAAATTATCCTACTAAAGTACTATATAACATGTAATATTTAACATGTAGTATTATTTAACATGTAATATTTCTTTATATAAATTAAAGTGCCTGGAAATAGAAAACATGTGTCGTAGACATTCCTTCAGCCCTGGAATCCCTTTGTCATGTTCTAAGAAATGTAAAGATCCCCTGGATCCTGTAGGTGATGCAGAAGGTACAGTTTCAGTGTGCCATGTGCAGAGGGCATTACGGCTTCTTCTGAAGCCATGTTCTCACTTAAAGGTAACATTCGTTAAGTTTTCTAACCCAACATGTAATCACACTTGTATTCTCTTTTGCACACCTTTAGCCTAGTCTGTGGTTACTAATAAACACACTGAATGAATGGCAAAGATCTGACTCACAGAATACACTGACTCAGATACACCAGAGAACGTTGCTGAAACATGAAATGATAACTACAAAATGTACTAATTATATAGACCTGTATCAACTTTAGTTCAAATAACTAAGACAATGAAAAGCATTTCTTATTCTAGAAAGGAATCATCCAGAATTAGGCAAATATAAAGATAACGCATTGGGGCTGGAGAGATGGCTCAGCTGTTAAGAGCACTGGACGCTCTTCCACAGGATCCAGTTATGATTCCCAGCACCCACATGGCTGTTCCCTGTATGGCTGTGGTACACAAAACCCATACATATAAAAAGAAAAATTAAGTTTTGAAAAATAAATTATTGAATCACAGATATATGTAGTAAATTGAGTCCTCCTGGTGTCTCATCACTATCCTAGTTTGCCTTCTATTTCTGTGATAAACACAGTGACCAAAAACAACTAGGAAAAGAAAGGGGCTATTTGATCTTAGAGCCTATAGTCCTCCATAAAGGGAAGTCAGGGAAGAAATTCAAGCAGGAACCTGGAGATAGGAACTGAAAGACATCATGGAAGGAAACTGCTTACTGGCATACATGCCATAACTTACTCAGCCTGATTTCTTACCATTTAGAACCACCTGCCCGTAGGTGGCACCACTCACAACTGGATCAGCCCTCTGACATCAATCACCAATCAGTAAAATGCACCCCCCCAAAAGTGCCTACAGGACAATCTTATGGGACTTTTTTTCCCAACTAAGAGTCCCTCTTCTAGGCTGAGAGTTTATACCTATTGCTGAACCATGTACTTCAGACATAGAACTCAGAGCCTCTGAGCTGGAAGTGACCTGAATCCCTCCTCCATGAGGACAAGTTTTCATAGTACCAGAAGGCGCTATGTAAGCTTCTATTGGAGGAAAGAAATCAATAATCCTACCTAGCTGTGATGCCTGTGAACCACAATGATGACCTACTTGTTAAGATTTGTAAGGGTACAATTGTGACATTTATATCTTGGTGAAAACAAAGTATGCAATTGTACTTACAGTCCACTCAACAGGAGAGAAGTAATGCCTGGCACTGTAAACCTAGACAACTACCTAGGGTTAATAAAGTCATGCACTGATCTTAGAGGAGAATCAACAATGACCACTTTACTAAACCAGCATAATTTCTAACTGCATTCTAAATACTTTTTCTTATACACACAGGTAAGTGAACTTCTTACCCCTCATCAAAGGAACTTATCTTTACAACAGAGACCATTGCAGAAAACCACAACTGGTCAAGATACAGAAAACAATTGATTTCAGGGTAACCAGCCCCAATTGGCATATTTATAATACAACTCTTTCACCTAAGGTTCAGGAAACATAACAGAAGAGAAGGTAAAGGATTTTAAGAGTTAGGAGATCAAGAAGCCGGCTGTGATATTATGTCTCTTAGAAATGACAGGGAAGATTCACCCAGGACCTTAACAATATGACCTCCTAAACAAGACTTGAAAAAGAACTATAGAAATAGATCTGCTAATATGAAAGGGGGAAATATCATGGGGTCCACAACCTAAACAAAAAACTATAGGCGACTAAAGAATTCTGACAGTGGGACAAATAGTCTTCCCCAACAATGATCTTCTAGTTGGTTATCTAATACCAATTGGTCATACACATAAAAGTAACACTAAATAGACTAATCAAGTTGTACTTATTATGTATATAATATTCATGTATATTAATCACTGTCTGGGGGGCCAGGACTCAGAGGGAATTCCATTGGCACCAGAACATGGGGCAAGAGTTTCCACCTAAAACCTGACAAAGAAGATTCTAAAACAAAGCTAAAAAGAGCTTCCTAGTTGTCTCTCTTATGTTAGTGGCAGCCTGCAGGCTGAAGGCTGAGTGATGAGACACCAGCCCGTCATCCAGGGAGCAGCATGTAATGACACACATGTAAAGCCATGGAACACGTGGCAACATATAGATTAACAGAAATGGGCTTAATTTAAGTGTAAGAGCTAGTTGATAGTTAGCCTGAGCTAATGGCCAAGCAGTTTTAATTAATATAAGCCTCTGTGCGTTTATTTAGATCTGAGTGGCTGCAGATCAGGTGGGACACAGAAAAAATTCAGCTACAATGCACAGAGTCAGTGTATACTAGCCTTTTCTGTCTGATGGGGTTAGGGAAAAAAGACTCTCACACTATCTCTTGATGGTTTCCCTCTTTATTCTCTATTCTTCTCCTGAATACTTTTTTTCTACAGCTTATATACCCCAACAAAATCATTCAGGCAACATAGGAATTATAATGTAGTTACATTCTATTTTTCAAGTGAATGATTATAATGAATACAAGTGAAAAACAGCATGCTTTCCATATCTCTTACATGATCAAACATATTATAGGTAAAAAACAAGTTATCCCAAGAATCCACATACATTCATACCAAAACAACTTGATATAGATTAACCATGTAGGCAAGCAAAATATTCTTCTCAGTCAGGCCTTTTACTGGCAGGCTGTGTTTTTTAGTTATAAAAAAGGGCCATTTACTTAATTACTTATATTGAAAGGTAGTCTTATAAGAAATCTTAAAGCAATCACAAATCTAAACTTTTATATGTGAAAAAGAATCAATCAGCTCTGCTTTAAACCTTTAGGCTGCAACCCACATACCCACTCATCAACAGTACACACACACACACACACACACACACACACACACACACACACACACATCAGGAGATTGAGGGCAGAAATGGGTATAAGGAATTAATCGTCACCTTTGGTCTTCAACCAATCCTAGCAAGAAAAGTGTATCAGCTAGTAATAATTGTGCTTTTCTGTTCGTGTTCCCTAACCTTAAAGAGTTCCTCACTCAACTATGTGCCTTTTTAAAACTTTAGATTGTCTTCTTTTGTTTTTCACTCAAAGCTATTGTCAAAACAAATCATCTAACCTGACATTACTATAAGACTTTGTTTTGGCTATGATGCACTCTGAAACCTGTGAACACATCTCCCAACACAATATTAAAAGAATTTAAACAAACTGGGCTACTGGGACTCAATTATTTTTCTTAATCATTAATCTAAGCCACAGTCTATACGGCTCCCCAACAGAAAATCATGTGTTCTAGCTGTGTGACACTTCCTTGTTTATATTTTTAATCATCAAAACTCTATTTAAACTAACATTATTATTAACAATTAGACAGTGTAGCTTAGAGCCAGGCGGTGGTGGCTCACGCCTTTAATCCCAGCACTCGGGAGGCAGAGCCAAGCAGATCTCTGTGAGTTCAAGGCCAGCCTGGACTACCAAGTGAGTTCCAGGAAAGGCACAAAGCTACACAGAGAAACCCTGTCTCGAAAAACCAAAAAAAAAAAAAAAAAAAAAAAAAAAAAAAAAAAAAAAAAAAAAAAAGAAAAGAAAAAGAAAAAACAAAAATACAGACAGTGTAGCTTAGGAAGAAATCATCTTCATAAAATAATCCACAGGCAAAAATGTCCAGTAGAAAGGGATGTTTCCATGAGATAAACACAGTACATTACAGGCAGTGGGGATCTCCCCACACCCGTTCACACCATGCCAGATACCAGAGAAAGATAACAGCAGCAAACATGGAAAGGCACAGCAGAAGCAAAAGACATTCCAGGGCCTGTGGTCTTGGGACCTTGCCTATCTGAGATTTACCTCCTCCTGGTGGGCTGACACCTCGAACTTCAATTGCCACCTGCTGCTTCTCTGATAGAGCCACTAGCAATATATATGAAATAAAGAAAAACAAACCATGAGATTGAGAAGGGGAAGGTTATGAGAGAAACTGGATAGAGGAAAGAGAACAGGATAAATGATAAAATTATATTTTAATTTCAAAATCTAAAAAATAATTCAAAAGGCAAAAAAGATTCCTTCTTTCAAGTTATGTCTAGGTGTGAATCAAATTGGCATGAATCTAGCAGCACACCCTAAGTCAAATTCTTTAGATTAACTAAGAAAGAGCCATCCTGCACATTTTATATCCTTGTCTCCAGAAGGGATAATCTCAGGCTTTCAAAGCAAGTATAAGCTGTGTGTAGGCAGTGAACTGAGAAATTGCTCCCTGTGCTGATTTAGCCAGAAGAGTTCTCTTCTCGAAATTAAGTGAGGGGAACAGGACAGATAACTGTAAATTCATTCACTAAGCCTGCTGTTTACTACACCTTAAAGGGAAAGTAAATGTGTCAGTAAATCACAGTTATAGATTTGTTTAAAGGCTAAATATGGTCCAAAACATTTGTAGCAATTGTTTTCATTAGTATGAGTAGACTTAGTTATCCCATGTAGAGGCAAAAGGATCCAGTTCCTTATAGAAAGACTTTTGGCACAGCAATGAAAGAGTAATTTATGGGATCTGACATCCTCTTATGTCCTCCAAGGACACTGGGAATACACATGATACACTGACAAGCATGCATATAAATAAGTGTAAAAACTAAATTACAAAGAAATAGGACATTGGATCCCCTAGAACTGAAGTTAGGGACAGTTGTGAGCCACCATGTGGGTTCTGGGAACTATCCTGAGTGTCCTGAAAAAGCATCCAGTGCTTTTAACCACTTAGCCATCTTTCCAGGTCCAGGAAATATTTATTTTAAGCCAGGCATTGGTGGCACACACCTTTAATCCTAGCCCTCAGGGGGCAGAGCCAGGCAGATCTCTGTGAGTTAGAGACCAGCTTAGTCTACAGAGAAAGATCCAGGACAGGCACCAAAAACCACACAGAGAAACCCTGTCTCTAAACCCCTTCCCCCCCAAAAATTATTATTATTTATTTATTTATTTTTTTTTTTTTTTTTGGTTTTTCGAGACAGGGTTTCTCTGTGTAGCTTTGCGCCTTTCCTGGAACTCACTTGGTAGCCCAGGCTGGCCTCGAACTCACAGAGATCCGCCTGGCTCTGCCTCCCGAGTGCTGGGATTAAAGGCATGCGCCACCACCGCCCGGCTCCAAAAAATTATTTTAACTCACAGCTTCAGAGATCTTAATGCAGCATCAGATGGTTCCCATGCATTGGGCCATTGCGGACCAAATATCATGACTGGGAGAGCCTGTTGAAGAGACTGCTCACTTGTGTTTAAGGAGCAGAGAAGAGTCAGGAAAGTGCCAGAGAGAAAACAACTTTCAAAAGCTGATTCCCTACTTCCTGCAACAAGTTCCATTCCCTAAAATTTCACCACCTTCTAAATAGTGCAGGACTAAGCATTTATGGGGTCTTTCAGGAGACACTGAAGATTCAAACCAGGACAAACATGGGAAACTTTTAGTTATGTAGAGATAAGTATGTTCTCCCTAGGATATAGATATGCCAGACACAGTGAGTACAAATACATAGGATGCTTTGTGCTGTTTTATATACTGCAGCTTCTAACTCTCCCCACCCAAGCTCCTGATCAGCTGCATCCTAAATGTCTGTGAGTTTAGTGTCAGTGCCCTGCAAAGTGCAGAGCCTGCTATGAAAGCATAAGATTATTTCCTATCTTGCATTAGACATCACAGTTAAGAATATCCAACTCAATGGCACTAAATATCATATGAACTGCACCGTTGACTGCCCTAGTTGGTTTTGCTGTTTTGCAGGAAAGAGTTTATTTAGCTTACAGGGTACAGTCCGTAATGGAGAGAAGCCAAGCAGAGACCACGGAGGAATGTTGCTTAGTAGCTTGTTCAGCTCCCTTTCCTTACAGTCCAGATACACCTGCTCATGTATGGCCCTGTTCAGAGTAGCCTGAGTCCTCCTCCATCAATTACCAGTCAAGATAATGTCAGCAAATATGCCCATGGGATAATATGAAGAAATTTCTCAGTTGAGGTTCCCTCTTCCCAGGTATGTCATGAAAAAGCATCCAGGACTTTTAACCACTTAGCCATCTTTCCAGGTCCAGGAAATATTTATTTTAAGCCAGGCATTGGTGGTACACACCTTTAATCCCAGCACTCAGGGGGCAAAGCCAGGCAGATCTCTGTGAGTTAGAGACCAGCTTAGTCTACAGAGAAAGATCCAGGACAGGCACCAAAAACTACACAGAGAAACACTGTCTCTAAACCCCTTCCCCCCAAAAAAATGTTTTAACTCACAGCTTCAGAGATCTTAATGCAGCATCAGATGATAACCAAGATTCCTTGTCACACTAACTCTGAAAGTAAATTTTTTCACATCCACTAGCCTACTCTCTTTTACAAAATGGCATGCACTCTCTATCTTTAAATATGAAGACTGGAATTGCATGGGAATTACAATACTTAAACACTGTTGCCATGTGTCATACCCAGAGAGATCCAAAATAGAAAAAGTAGTTTGTATGTCTTCTGGACTTAAAAATGGTATCTTAACATTGTTCTTCCCTCAGTCTCTCTGTGTCTTCCTTCTTTTGCTCCATTTGTTAGAACATTTGAGAGCATCACTGACATCAAGACCAGGATAAATCAAGTAAACCCTAAGTGGCTATAAAATGGAGGGCTGTAGGGTTTCCCCTGAGTGCATTTCCACATGTCTGAGTATGGGTGTCTGTTGTTCATCAGTCAGTAAGTAAACTATTGGGATGTGTAAATGGATCAGAGATTAAGATCATACACTGCTCTTCCAAAAGACCCAGACTAACTTCACATCACTCAGCTTGAGAAGGTCACACCTTTCTCTGTTTCTCCAACTACAGGAGATCTGATGCCACATTATGGCCTCCAGAGGCACCTGCATGTACACCTGCACACACACACACACACACACACACACACACACACACACACACCTTTTTTTCAATAGAATCTGTAAACTATTACTTTTAAGTATGTGTTTTTATTTAAAACCTAATGAATAGCTTAACTGAAAACTACATAAAAAGTTAGTTGTGCTTAATTAACTAATTTCAAGCCTGAGTTATCTCACATTTTCAAACATTGCCTACTAATAACATAATTTGTTCTCATTAGGCAGAATAGTACATCCCATACTTCTTGAATCTCAAAAAGAAAAAAAGTCAAAGTTCCTAAAATGATTCAAAGTATTCTCATGCTTTAAAATCAATACAAAGCAAGTAGACTGATGATTGTATTTTGCCTGCATAAAAGACAGTTATAATTTATAAAGGAATTAGTAGCATGTGAGATTCGTGTGGTGGTTGCCTTACATTAAAACTATTTAAAGTGGGTTATTCCTTCATAAATTTTTCTCTCCAGAGGCATTCTTCATATTGAATCTCCAATGTAAAAGAATTATTCAGATGAGTTACTTCCAATAAAAGCAAGTGATGGTATTTATTAAATCTATGCAAATTTCATTTATTTTCTGAAACACTAATTAATTCTTAGGTGTGATGTTTAATTGATTTACAGTCTCCATGGGCTCACGAGAGCAGAGGTCAGCCACTATGAAATGAACTTCAGCATCATTCCATCCTCAGGCCACACCTTGGTTCCCAGATGTACTGTAAGTGGCTTTCAGGCAATTTCTCAGATTCCTCAGTGGTGTGACTCCTGCATTTGGCATCAGCAATTTATCAATCATGCATGACCTTGAGTGGCCCTCTGATATCTCTCATAGCTTAGTGAACCAGCAAGCTGGGGAGGAGGTCATAAATAATCACAGAGCCATGTGACCTCTCAACAACAAACATGTCAGTTTTACTGCTTAATGCCATGAACTCATAGTCCTTATATGTCTGAACAAGTGACTCCGCAAATTCCTTATTTATTTATTTTCAGTAATACCATTTTCTGTTAAATTTAGCTTATTACATGGAACAATGACTCTAATAACTACTGAGAGAGTTTTAGAATGAAATGTGATATAAGCTTTGGGCATACTGTTGAGTCCAATTTCTTAGTATTTGTTTATTTGTGTTTTTTTGTTTTCTTTTATTTTATGCATATGGTTATTTTGTCCATACATATCTGTGCATCACATGCATGCTTGGTGGCCATAGAGGTCAGAAGAGGGCATCAGAGCATTTCTCGATTATGGTGGTATTTTATTTGTACTGAAATGTGATTTTAATTGTATGTTAATAAATAAAGTTGCCCGGGGGTCAGAGCTATTAGAGCCATAGCACATGCCTTTAATCCCAGCGCTTGGTAGACAGAGCTAGGTAGATATCTGTGTGTTCAGGGATACAGCGAGCATTCGAGACATACGCCTTTAAGACCTGGAGGGCTATACTTATAGGCAGTGATGAGGCAGTCATGTGTTTGGGTTTACAACCAATGAGAAGGCAGAACAGAAAGACTATGTAAAGACATACACACAGGAAGTAGGTCTCTTTCAGAGAGCTAGGAGCAATGCAGGAGGAAGGGTAAGATTTTAGCTCTGAGCTCTGACCTCTTGGCTTTCTCTTTTACATTGGTTCTGTGTTTCTTGTTTAATAAGATGGTTAGTTACATCAACACTCCATCCCCTGATGAGTCTGTTCTTAAGAATGTCTGATGTTTCTGGTTCATAGGTCTTTTGCTTAACTGTTCCCCAGATAAGAAGCCTCTAACTTGTTTAGTGAACTGAAGTGGAAAGTCAGCTGTCTGTATGCCCCAAAGAAACAGGATCTGTGGTTAGGACTCTTTAGACTTGCCCTTCTCTCTCCTTTCTACCTCATGTTATGATGTCTCAGCTCCCGAAGTGTCTACAGAATCCTTCTTTACAACTCACTCTCTTGAGGGCACCTGTTGTACTGCGAAGTATCCTTCTCCTCTTCAGATCCCAAAATCTTCCCTCTGCTTTCTCCTCATTCTCCCCATATTTCATAGGTTTTACACTATTGCATTTTTTCCTTTCTCCCATGTAAGATATTTGTAGAGAAGGCATGAGAAGATGCACAATGTAATTTGAAAACTTCGTTAGATTATGCCCAGTAACTAGTTCTTTTCACATAACAAATCCTTTTTTTTTTCTTTGAAAGTCAACTTGCTTATCATCTTAAACACTAATTGTGTGGATAGTTAAGGAACAAGATAGTAGCTCATTGGAAGTGAGTATGGCACTGTGAGAATTAATGTAACCTTGATAAATGGTGTGTGTGTGTGTGTGTGTGTGTGTGTGTGTGTGTGTGTTTGTGTGTAGTATGTATGTGCAGTGTCTATGTGCACATGCACATTTTGTGTGAGTTTGTGTGTACTGATAGGCTATAACAATTGGTACAGGGAAAAGCTAACATAAAGTTACTACTTAGACAGTTAGTATTAATTACATTCAAACAAAGATAAAAAGCACAGGTAACTTTTTAATATTGTTTATTTCAGTGAAGCAGAAAATGAAAGGTAGTCATGCATCACAGTCATTTTCTGAGTTTTAATGGGTTCAGGAGAGACCCAGGGATCAGAAAATTTGTTTTACCACCCATTTCAGGTAAAGAATTGGTTTGCAATCTAGTAATTTATAAGGCTGTAAAAATATAAACATAATTAACATGGGCTATTTACTTTTTCATTTAGAAGCAAATTATTCATTTAATAAATGTATCAGATAAGAAAAACACTGAGCCAGAACACACCAGTGCCTTCATTTTTATCTTTGGTTTTCTCTGGACCTTGATTTATTTTGTTTAATACATTTGAATAAAATGAGACCAGATCATCATTGATTACTTCAATCTATTCAGTATTTCTCTCATTGTGTCCCTAATCTTCATACAAAGTGGTGTTAACCATTCCCTGGCTCCTTTCCGTACAGCTTTCTTATATAAATATTTACTAATCTAATTTTGTTCTTTTTCTTGACTTTGTGCTTTAATCATGGACAATCACACTATAAGAACTCCCCTGGGAATTTTGGGGTTTCTATTTCACATTATGTTACTGAGATTCATCCTAAACATAAGTTTCCCTAGTGTAAAATACTTCATTTGTGGCCGTGATGGTTAATCTTGGTTGTCAAGTGGATTGGGTTTGGAATCAACTAAGAGATTTTTGTTATATGAAGTGGGAAGACCCACTCTACATGTGATAGCTCTGTCTGGAGGCAGCCAGTTAAAAGCAGAGTCCAAGCAAAAGGTTTGAGTATCCCCTGCTTTCCTTTACATCACCTTCCCATCTTGCTGGCAAGTGCATCTACCCTGCTCATGTCTTGCTAAGGGTTCAGCCACCCTGTTGCTGCCACTGCTACTGCCATCCTTTGCTGATTTTCAAACTCTGCTTCTTCAGTCTTCAAAGGAGGACCAAAGGCAAGTGACCATCCAGGAATCCTCCAGGCCACCGACAAATGGATGGGGACTGCTGAGGCATCCAACCTCCTAGCTGAGTAGCTACCACTCTCTCTCCACTTCTGCAGTGTGAGAGCCTCTCCACTGTGGGACCACCCAGACTACATCTGTGAGCCAATCTAATAACCCTCTTTCAAGGTGTCTATCCTGTCAATTTTTCCCCTAGAGAACCCTAACTAAGACAGTATTGTGATGATATATATTGTGTACACTAATAAACTTTGCCTGAAGATTAGAGGACAGAACAAGCCACTAGATTAAACATAGATGCCAGGTAGTGGTGGCACACACCTTTAATCCCAGAAAGTGAGGTCTGAGCACAGAAAGGTATATGAGATGTGAGGAGACAGGAACTAAAGGCTTTTCAGCTAGAGGCTTTTTTGGCTGAGGAAGCTCATTCAGCTAGAGGCTTATCGGCTGAGGCCTTTTCAGGCTGAGGAGTTGGCGAGGTGAGATGTGGCAGTGCCTTGTTCCTTTGTCTCTCTGATCTTTTAGTATTTACACCAATATCTGGCTCTGAGTTTTATATTATAAGACCAATTAGATTTGTGTTATACAGTAGCTGCACCATAGCTCCTTTTCTCTACTCTTCTGTCCACAGCTTTTGGATACTAATTGGTTTGACACTATATTTTTCTAATCCTGTCCCCCAGTTTGAGAATCTATAACTCTGCATCTCAGTTCTAAATGAAAGACTCCCCTCTGCTCACTGTGAACAGAGGTGCAAACTTGTTTAATCAGTGGGCTCCATCTTGAACCCAGTAGTTCAAACCAACCTGAGATCATAGTGAGAACTGGAGCCAAACCAAAACGCAGTCCTTAGCAGTAAAGAAGTCTGCATCAAAGCAGATCATTCATTCTGAGACTTTAGACTTCATCCCCTTTACCTAACTCTCACACACCAACCCAGTATCCTTTCTGCTCTAGATGCTCACAAGGTCAGGGGCCAGGCAACTGCAGATTCTCCACCCACACAACCCTAAGTGCCCAGTAAGTTTTCCAGTGAATCCTGCACTGTTCACTCTACTCAGACCTGACTTCTGGTGGAAACCCTACTACATACTCCAGCTTCAAAGTCCTCTCTTCTGCATCTTCCACTGTGGCTCTTTTGCCATGATACCCTCCCATTCTGAGGATGCATCTGAGAAGTCTAGGCTTCCTCAGAGAAAACAGGGCTTTCCAGACAGAGTCCAAGCATGGAAGGTGCTGACTTTGTTATCAAGTCAAGTGCAGAAGGGTCAGAGAAGTTATATTAAGGCTTTACCCTGTGGAGTAGTATGTTTCTTTTAAGTATTTGGTTGGTTTTTATGTTACAGAAACTTATCTTTACAAACAATGGTTCTTTTTATTTTTTCTCTTCTTACTGAAGTCAAATCTACAACTTTACTTCAGGACAGAAGTGGGCAATCCTTTTCTGTAAAGAATCAGATAATAAAGCCAGGTGTTGGTGATTCATGCCTTTAATCCCAGGAGTTGGGAGGTAGAGGCAGATGGAGCTAGATCTACAGAACCAGTTCTAGGACAGCCAGGAGTAGATAGAGAAACTTTGTCTCCAAAAATGAAAAATAAATAAATGAGTAAATAAGTAAATAAATCAGATAGTAAATATAAAGATCTTAGGCTTCCCATATTTACAAACTCTGTTGCAATTACTTAGCTCCTCTATAAAGAGAAGATGTTGTAGACAACATATAAATCCACAAACATGTCCCTGCTGCAAAAATATCCCCACAAATATATGTGGTTGGCTAATATTGTTCGTCAGTGTGAAGTCTGATACCAACTCTTACAGAAAATTAAATTTTACTTTCTTAAAATCTACTCACATGTACTTACCTCTAAGGCTCATGTGTTTATGCGTGTTACTAAGTCTTTTCATTTTCTTCATTGTATTGATAACCAGCCATTTTATTGACCAAAACTTCAATTTTACATATGTATCTAGTTCATCATATTCTTTTCTTATACCTCCAAAATTTTGTGTCCACACTTAAAATTGCATGTCTTTTTAAAACCATGAAATGCATTTAAATGCCATAGGTACAGATATTCTTTATATTTAAAGCAATAGAAAACAGGTTTCACTGATGTTTAGAAAAAGAGAAGAAGAAGTTGGCTTTCTAAAACTGCTAATAAATAAATTACCAATATTTTAAACAGGTAATATAATCCAAGGATTTGTCAAAATTAATAGATGTGTTCTAAAGCCTTTCAAAAATTGACATTTTGGATTTTTATATTTAACCATGAAAATATATAATACATTTTTGGGTCAGAGTTCCCCCTAAAAGGTATACACAGGAAGGGTCCTCTAGAAGCACCAAGCAGTTCAAGCTCCTCTAGTTCCACCATATAATGCAGAGAGTGCTCAGAGGGAAGCAGTCTAGGGGCTTTTAGTCATCACAACATACTGGATCCACATCATAACCTTAAATAGAAGGACACATAGGGCACATGCTTGTGGGCTAGACAGGGGACCAAACACCTTCATCACCACATAGAAATCTTTTCAGCCATGGTAGTTTTTTAACTCAAACTATAATGGCTACTCAACTGAAAAGACATTAAAATCATCTATCCTTGCTCTATGCCCAAAGATTTTACTCATTATGTGTCTTGTTGGATTGGAGGTATACACATGGATAACCATTCATGCCTATGTGGAGGCCAGAGGTCAATATCATATGTCATGCTCTGCCATTCTTCACCTTATTGATTTTGACAAAGAGTCTCTGACTGAACCTGTGGTTTACCATTTAAGCAAGACTTGCTGTCCAGTATCAAAAGCACCCTGGGTACCTTCTCTGAGGGGTTTTCTTCCAGAGCCAATGGGAAGGCACTTATAATTGGTGGGAATCTGATCTTAATGATATCAAATGAATTACCTATCTGATGGTATATAAATAAATCTACACACATTGCAATCTTTTAGCCTATCATTTTATTATTATAAGTAAGCTTCTATCTATAACCCTTAAAATATCCTGAAAAATGGGCATTCCTTCACTAACTAGCAATTTGACCCTGGGGATTACTCTCCTGATGTCAATGTACATCAAAAGAACTAGCATTCTTCAGAAGAGTAGTTGCTTCTATGTGTGAAGGTCAGGGCCATGTAAGGATTTCCAGACACATTTTTTTTAAAAGCAAATTTCCCAAACACGTGACGTAGTGTCAAAAATGAGTAAAGAATGTGATTGAAGCCCTCTGTTCCAAAAACATTGTAGTGATTGAAAGTTAAATGATAATTATAGCTAATATGAAACATAACACCTGTATCATGCCTTATTGGGTCTGTGAAGGACTCAGGAGAGACAATAAACAGAGAGACAGAGACTAAGTGGTCCAGAAGTGAAATGAGTTTCTGTTAGTCTTTTTTTTCTTTTTTTTAAATTTTATTTTATAATTTAATTTAATTTTACATATCAGCCACGGATTCCCTTGTCCTCTGCGCCCCCCCCACTTCTCCCCAGCCCAATCCCCATCCCCATCTCCTCCAGGGCAAAGACTACCCTGGGGATTGAGTTCAACCTGGTAGATTCAGTCAAGGCAGGTCCAGTGCCCTCCTCCAAGGCCTAGTTAAGTGTCCCTGCATAAGTCCCAGGTTCCAAACAGCCAGCTCATGCACTGAGCACAGGACCCGGTCCCACTGCCTGGATGTCTCCCAAACAGTTCAAGCTAATCAACTGTCTCACTTATCCAGAGGGCCTGATCCAGTTGGAGGCTCCTCAGCTATTGGTTCATAGTTCATGCATTTCCATTCATTTGGCTACTTGTCCCTGTGCTTTTTCCAATCTTGGTCTCAACAATTCTGGCTCACACAAACCCTCCACTTTCTCGCCAATTGGACTCCTGGAGCTCCACCTGGGGCCTGGCCATGGATCTCTGCATCCGGTTCCCTCAGTCATGCCCATTTTGACCCTTTTAGCCTTCACCAACCCCACATCTAACAGAGGGCTGATCTCCAAAACACATAAAGAATTCAAGAAACTAGACATCAAAATGCCAAATAATCCAATTAAAAAATGGGCTATAGATCTAAACAGAATTCTCAACAGAAGCATTTCAAATAGCCAAAGGACATTTAAGGAATTGCTCAACATCCTTAGTCATCAGGGAAATGCAAATCAAAACAACTCTGAGATACCATCTTACATCTGTCAGAAAGGCTAAGATCAAAAACACTGATGATAAATTATATTGGAGAGGATGTAGAACAAGAGGAACTCTCTTCCACTGTTGGTGGGAGTACAAACTTGTATAGCCACTCAGGAAAGCAGTATGGCGGTTTCTCAGAAAACTGGGAATCAATCCACCTCAAGACCCAATGATACCATTCTTGGGCATAGAACCAAGGAATGCTCAATCATACCACAAGGACAGCTGCTCAGTCTTGGGCATATAACCAAGGGGTGCTCAATCATAATACAAGGACACTTGCTCAATTATGTTCGTAGCAGCATTATTCATAACAGCAAGAACCTGGAAACAACCTAGACACCACTCAATTGAAGAATGGATAAAGAAAATGTGGTACATATACACAACAGAGTACCACACATGCACCTTGGAGGCTCTTGTGCCTTGTTTTATCTCCAACACATCAGTGTCTCTTCAACTGTTCACAGCCTACAGCCAGTCTGTTTTTGTATGCCCGTGTTTCTTTTTGTTTGTTTGATTTGTTTTATATTAATTTTTTCATTCATTTTTACATACCAACCACAGATCCTCCTCTCATCCCTCTTCCTATTACCTCCCAGGCTTCCCCACAGCCCACCCCTCATCCCCTTCTCCAAAAAGGTAAGGCCTCCCATAGGGAGTCAACAAACCTTGGTACATTCAGTGGCTGAGGCAGGTCCAAGCCCCTCCCTCCCTCATCAAGGCTGTGAAAGGTGTCCCACATAGATAATGGGTTCCAAAACACCAGCTCATGCACTAGGGATAGACCCTGATCCCACTGCCAGGGGCCCCTTAAGCAGACCAAGCTACATTACTGTCTCTCTTATGCAGAGGGTCTATTCCAGTCCCTTACAGGCTCTAAGTTGTTGGTCTAAAATTCATGAGTTTAAACTACCTTGGTTTAACTGGATCTGTAGATTTCCCTATCATGGTCTTGATGCCCCTTGCTCATAGAATCCCTCTTCCCTCTCATTGACCAGACTCCTGGAACTCAGTCTGATGCTTGGCTATGGATTTCTGCATCTGCTTCCATTAAATACTGGATGAAGGCTCTATGATGACAGTGAGGATATTCACCAATATGATTACTGGTGTAAGCTAGTTCAGGCACCCTCTCCACTATTGCTAGTAGTCTAAGCCTGGGGGCTTCCTAGGAACTTCCCTAGCACCAGATTTCTCCCTACCCCCATGATGTCTTCCTCTATCTTGGTAACTCTTTCATTGCTCCCCCACTCCATCCCTGTTCCAGCTCCACCATCCCATTCCCTTATGTTCTCATCCCCTATCACTTACCCCCCATTGCCTGCCCTCATCCCTAGTTTACTCATGGATATCTCATCTATTTCCCCTTCCCAGAGTGATCCATGTGTCACACTTAATTACATGTGTCTTCCTTGTTAGCTAGCTTCTCTGGAGCTATGGGTTGTAGTCTGGTTATCTTTTGCTTTATATCTAGTATCCACTTATGAATGAATACATACCATGTTTATCTTTCTGAGTCTGGGTTACTTCACTCAGGGTGATATTTTCTAGTCCCGTCTATTTGTCTGCAGGTTATGAGGCCATTGTTTTTACTGCTGAGAAGTACTGGTTTCCTTTTAAACTGTCTGCATACTGTGACCTAAATGAATCTCTCCTTCTTTTCAGCTACTTTGGCCATGGGTTTTGTGATGAAAGAGAGGAGAATAAATAATACACTTACTTTCTTTTAACCAAGCAACTCCTATACCAGGCTGATATCAAACAAGAGTCTCAGACACCTTCCTTGGGAAGTACTGGAAGTCATGTGGTCAGAGGTAGGCATGTAAGTGAGATAATAAATCCTATTGAATCATGAAACACACGACTGGTGGTTCTTGGCAGCATTTGAGGACACTGTCATTCATATTTTCTAGTGTCATTAGGTTAAAATAGATGTATTTATCCTAGAGGCCACCTTAGAACAAGTATACAATTGTTGAATTTAATAGGAAGAACTGTTGTGTCAACACACCTCATGGGGCACTTAATACCTAGTGTCCTGAGAGGTCTAAGTACAACTACTAGAGAGTGGTTTTTGGTTTGGAATGTTGATATTTAAAAAATTATATAGCTCTTAACAGGGATTAGTTAATAGCCTTAGATCCACATGATAATCTGACTTTGGAAAGAAAGATAAAGAGGATGTAATCTGCCATTAGAACCTAAGTCTGAGCCTTAATTTCCAGAATAGTCAATTTGTTTAATAAATATACAAATTACATTGACATCTATATAGGATTATAGCAGACCCATTTTCTAAAACAGAAGTTTTACTCAGTATAAAATTATGACTTCCCTGTCATAAGTTACAATGATTTACACAGTACAAATAAGTTATTCTTAAGTAATATATTTCTCATTTTTTTCTTTCATGTCATATCACCATAATGATCTTTAAGGCCTTTATGTTCCTTATATTTACCTTTAGATTGTGTGTAACTCCCATGTAACAACAGAAGTATTAAAAAGGAGAGAGAGTTCAGCTACTGCTAGGGAACATCAAATTAAAATATTAATGAGTTCATCAGACTCGATGTGAGAACAGATACAGTAGCAGACCCTTTACTGGCTGTCCATCTGTTCACACTATAACTCAAATCTCAATGGGAAATTAATTTTGACTGGAGAAAATAGCCAATATCAGGTGCCAGACTCCATATTTTTCCTCTTATGCCTTAATTTTGGCTTAGAAAAGGAAAGTAAATCTAAATATTTTATAGAAAGACTGACTAGAGTCTCGGAAGAATTACTCAGACTTTATTCAGTCTATAAAGCAGGTTAGGAGGAATGATAATAAGACTGATACACAACCAGAAATTGAAGAAATATTTAACAATTGAAAAAATGCAGAGTTAGAGAATTTTAAATATAAAGATCAATGATCATGCCTGGAATATTTATAAAATCTTTACAGTTAGATCTGGGAGATAGCTTAGCAGTTTAGAGCAGGTACTGCTCTTGCATAGGACCTGAATTCAGTTCCCAGCACCCACGTAAGGCAATTCACAACTGCATGCTATCTAGCTCCAGGGGATTCATGATCTCCATAGACAACACTCATGTGAACATACTAATGCAGAGACATAACAATGTACACATAATTATAAAATAATTCTTTTTAATATTAATAATAATTACTGTTATATTTCTTAATGATAAAAATTTCTTTTTAATAAAGTCACCAGGTTTCTTTGATTCTAGGAAAAACCTGCTTCTTATAGCTGTGTAAGCATCACATCTAGTAGATAATTACAAAATTCATGGTATTTTGCTGTCTTAAAAACTGAAAAACACAATGTGTAGAGAATTATTACATAACAAATGAGAGTAATTTACCAGCATATAATAATATATCAGAATAAGCTAAGTATATTCAGAAGTAGATACAAACATGTAATTTCTGGTTTCAGAAATTACAAAAGAATACTTCCTTAAACTCAGAGATCTTGGATCAACCACTAATTTTTGCAGTTGGGTTTCAGTCATAGAAGCATATTTCTGTAATGGATACCAATAACTGGTTGCAGAGATTTGGTTTTGTACAGTTTAGGAAGCTGTTGAATACTCCAGGGAAGGTTTCTTCTCAGTCTGATCCTGGAGCCTAAAGTTGGAAGAGCAGCTAGAAAGGAAGGGTGGACAGAGTTGAAGCAGCAAACACTGGAAGGGAATTCTGAGAATGAGTGACTCCATGTGTTCAGACAAACACTAATGCATCTCTGATCTATGAGTCCATGGTTGAGTTGTCTCTCAGGAGAAGATAATATCCTTAGCCACATGGAGGAAAGTGCACCAGGTCCCCAAAGTGCAGAAGAAATTAAGGCTACTGCTGTCTAGATACTCATGGGAACAAAGGGAGCTGGAAAGTAAGGGATGGCACTTGAAACCTGACTCAGGTCTTGGGTCCTTCATGGCGGCAGGAAGTATGTTCGGAGAGTTTCAGTGAGGCCTTTCATTGTTTGTGAGAACAGTGCTCATGTCTTTGGGAATTGAACTAGCAAAGGGTTTCTGGGAAATGGAGTTCTATATTAGTAAATGAACACAAATAGCTCCACTATAACTCCCACCTAACCAACTTCACTTTTATGTACACTTTGTTCACAACTAATGTTATTTTGAAATTAATGCAAAAGTAAAATGTAAAGTAACTGTACTTGGAACAATCTTACTTCCAATATCACATTCAACTTCCATCCACCAAACCATCCATCCATCTGGATACTGACCAGCCCATGCACCCATGCACCCATCATCCATCTATTAACCCACTCATCCACTCATCCATTTATCAACTCACATACATCTGTCAAACCATTCACTCACCCACCCACTCAGCTACCCACCCATCCACCCATCATTCATTCATCCCACCTTCCATTTACCCATTCACCCACCTACCATCCACTCATCCATCCATCCATCCATCCATCCACCCATCCATCCGTCCATCCACCCATCAAACCATCTGTCTTAAAGTTTCTATTGCTGTGACGAGACAACATGACCATGGCAACTTTTATAAAGAAAGCATTTGTGGCTAACTTACTGTTTCACAGGTTTAGTCCATTATCTTAAAGGTGAGAAGCATGGCAGCATGCAGCAGACATGGGCCTAGAGAAGAAACTAAGAGTTCCATATCTTGATCCACAGGTAGAAGCAACTGTTTGTCATCTTGGGAGTAGCTTGAGCATAGGAGACCTCAAAGCCCACCCCCACAGTGATACACTTCCTCCAAAAAGGCCAAACTTACTCCAACAAAACCATACCTACTAATAGTGCCACTCCTTGTGGGGGCCATTTTCTTTCAAGCCACCACACCATCTACTCAACCACCCACCCACCCATCCACTAGTCTACTCATCCATTCTTCCACCCACCCACACACTACCTCATAAGGCAAGTAATATAAAACAGGATTTACTATATTGTATGACTGAAGATAGACAATGTAAAAGGGAAAGAGAGATATGCATATGCACTGTTGCTGGAGAGCTTTTCTCCAGATCCCACCAAGCCCCGCAGTCCCACAACCCACGTATAAAATAATCTCTCAGATGCTTATATTACTTATAAACTGTATGGCCCTGGCAGGCTTTTTGCTAACTGTTCTTATTTCTTAAATTAACCCATTTTTATAAATCTATACCTTGCCACGTGGCTCGTGGCTTACCAGCATCTTTACATGCTGCTTGTCCTGGCAGTGGCTGGCAGTGTCTCTCCCTCCTTCTTCCTGTTTTCTCAATTCTCCTCTCTCCTTATCCTGCCTATACTTCCTGCCTGGTCACTAGCCAGTGTTTTATTTATATAGAGCAATATCCACAGCAATGCATAAATGTTTATGTCTCAAAGTAAGGAAACTTTCTCATAGTCATTTCCATTTCTTGAGCTAATCAACTGGTTATCTTTATATTTATAGACACCTTTCTCTATTCTCTTCAGTTTTCAGAAAACATTTTCAAAAGACCAGGACATAAGGATTCCTCTAGCAGGCTTTATTTTTTCCTTGTTTTAGTTACTGCAAGTAGAAATACTAAGAGGTTCTATATGCCTGACCATATTTCTGTCTCCTTTTAAAAATAGATTTAAATATAGTTTATACATATGAGCATAAGCATGGCATTTTTCTTTCTAAGATTAGTTTGTTTGGCATAACATATTGGGCTCTAGTTTACCTATTTTTGCAACTATTATGATTTCATTTTTACTTTCATCTATATAAAATGTCATTATTTATGTTTACCATATTCTCATTCTGCATTTATCAATTGATTAACTTTTGGCTGGCCCCATATTATAGCTTTTCTGGATATCAATAAACACAGATGCTCAAAAGTATCTCTGTAGTAGCATTCAGAGTCCCTTGGGTATATACTCAAGAATAGTATAGCTGTTTTATATGGCAGTACTTCATTCAGTTTCTTAAAGAAACTACATGTTGATTTTCATAGTGGGTGTACCATTTTACATATCAACCCACCAGCAGTGTATAAAGGTTCCCTTTCTTACAGCCTTAAAAGCATTCCATGTTGTTCATTCCTTTGATAACAATGTTTCGATAATCAAACACAACTACCTTCTAATAAATACTCTTCATTAGATGACATGAATTCATCTTCATTTTAGCCCATCACATTTCTTGAGAAAGTGTCTCCGCATGTCACCTAGGCAACTTTTGGGCGCAAGCAATCTTCCTACTTTAGTCTTCTGAGAAGCTGAGTCTACAGTCATGCACTATAGCACCTGGATATATCCATCACAATTCCTACACATCTCTATTAGAGCACTCATCTAGAGATTATATTTCTTTACATCTTTCTTTGTCCCAGAAGGATGGTAATGTCCTAGAAGAGAGGGATTCTAGCTCATGGCAAATTCTCTGTCTAATATTAGTGTTCTAGAAGAAGAGAAATTAACACGAAATTTATATGTTAAGAGTCTCTCCACTTTACATTGGATATTCAAGTATTTATTATTTTCATCTCTATTTTTGAAACCTCCCCTTGTAAATCAGCAGAGGTACAAATGCATATATAATTTTAATGTAGAATTTTTTTCTCATTCTTTTAAAATATTTGGCACAAACTTTCAAACTTTGTAAGATAGCTCCTAAAAATATTTTGCAAACATTTTATTGTATTTTTGCCTACTATTCTGTGTGAAACACATCTCTGTTGAAATAAAAACACTGTATGGTGGCTAATTTGACTGGTAATTTGAAGTTATTTTGTTCCTAGGGGGGATAACTTTAAAATAATTTTGTAATGGCTAACAGGCAAGTAGTTGGACTTATTAATTAGATTTCTTGTGAATTTTATCCAAAAAAACATGCTCTTTTAGAAGGACAAAATGAGCATTCTGTATGTAGAAATCATAATTATAGCAAAACAGCTGACAAGTTATTAAATAATACATTCATTACATGAACTTTCAATAAAATTTCTACTTCAGATCCAACAATTGGTCCTCAAGTGGAATATTTCTGATCACATGCCAAGAGTTCTTCTCAAGTGAATGAATGTTCCTACTTGTTCATTTTTAATTCACTGATTGACACTGTACAAAGAAATTCTTCTCCAGGCTCTTCTAAGTGCATCAGTCTGACATATGTAGGTGCCATTATAAACACCAAATACAATTAGAATCTCCTGTGCATGTTTCCTGATTTTCTCACACCTAAAGTCCACAGAACATCTGAGAGCTGTAACAAACAAGATCTGCACCCACACCTGAGAATTACTAGAAAATTAAACCAGTGGACCGATGTCAATGGAAAAGTGAATGTCTTTCTGAATCATTTCAAAACTCACAAATTCCTCTTTGAGGTCTGTGCATTTAAATTTGCTTTTAACTGATCATAGGAATTGCTCATATGAAAAGTCTTGGTGATGGTCCTGGTGATGACTCATATCTGCATTACTTACACTGGGGAGGCAGATGGTGTCACTTCAATGCCAATCTGAAATAAAAAGTGAGACTCAAATATCTATTTGAAAAGAAAAGGTTAAATAGGTCTATCTCAAATTTTCTTTTCTTTTTAACATTTTTAAATTGATTTACTTTACATATTTGTGTAAGTGCTTTGCCTTCATATTATGCATATAAACCACACTTGTACCTGATGCCTGTGAAGTTCAGAAGGGGCATCAGTTCCTCAGATCCTCTGGAACTGAAGTTACAGACATGAGTTAATACCTATGTAGAGGCTGGGAGCCAAAACTAGGTCCTCTGTCACAGCAGCAAGTGTTCTTAGCCACAGAACCATCTCTCCACTTTAGTCTTCATTACATGGACACACCACACTACAACCTCTCCCTGTGTTTGGAAGAAACTCTTTATGATTCATTTCCAAAATCACAAATTTCTGATTACAATCTGTGTAACTGATCCTGGGATTTCTCTTATAAAAATTTGTCCCTGAGTCCTGTTCTTTGTTATTTGTTCTTTGCCTGCCCTACACTCTCTTCACCTTCCTGCCTAGGTTCTTTGTAATTTCCAGGCCTTTTGGAACTTGTCCTTGTACTGAGCTCTTGGTTTCTGACCTGTTCCTCTCTGTAACTGGTAGGCACACATTTTCCTCAGCCTCAGTACTCTCTTATGATGGACACTGTCTCTGGATAGAACAACTCATCTACCAGTAGTAGCAGTTAATCCTGACCCTGGCTCATACAGGACAAACATGACAGAGAAGTTAAGAGGACAGATCCCACTGCAGTTTGTGGCCTGGAATTAGTGAAAGGAAAATAGGAATGATCCTTTGAGATACTGTTTAACATAGAAAGACCATTCAGAGGCAGCATCCCCAAGAACAAAGCCTTAATCTTCCATTAATGACTGTGGTCTTAGGTAACTTACTACCATCTGTTTGCCTTGGGCTCTAGAACTAACTATCTAGGCTGTTAAGACCAGGTTTCTTAGAGCTGGTTGAGATGCTAACATGGCACCAAGCATATAAATGTGTGTGATTTAAGTTTTTACAGGCTCACATGCTATGTTTAACATTTATTGTTGCATGGGTATCACATTGTAAATGTCCCTTTCATTTAATCTTTGATCCCACTGTACATCAGACCCCTGTTAGAGCATCCCTAATATGAACTGACTGTCTGACACAGAAATCTCTTTACTAGGGTTTTATTTACTGAATTCTGGTGATTAAATTAAACCCAAGTTCAAGCAAGTTATGGATCAACCAACTTCCAGTGGTTAATAGAGATTTTCGTAAGATTTAAATAAAATAAGATGTATTAAAAATATTTGGTACTCTTCCAGAAATAGAGTTAATGTACAGGCTTCACACTTATTGTCACCTCTCTAGAAAAACAAATTATGTTTTCAGTTGGTCAGGTATATGATTGAGATCTCATTTCTCCATGCTTTGCATAAGTCCCAGTGATGATGAATGGCTATTCATTCTTAAGTTTCCTCCATTGTGACAGTCTCTCCCCAGGATGTTGGTTTATGGGTATCCTCTTAAGAGAATTCTATCAAAAGTAGGGAAGTCTATCAAAAAATGGGTCTTGACCTCTATTATTTCTGTATTTTTTTCACATCACTACTAGAAAGTCACAGAGAAAGTGCGGTCAGACAAGGTAGTTTCCGAGTGAGCCTCCATCACAGTTTTCTAGTCTCATTCATCAATTAGTCAGTTGTTAATACCATAGCATCATGTAACCCCTCCATCATGGCAGCGGTTATGCTTTAGGAATGGGGTGTCTTCCCAAGATTCACTCACTAAGAATTGGTTCCTGAAAGGTGGATTTAATCACTGGAAGGTGATTGAGTTTTGAGGCCCTGAGCTAACAAATTGACTCATCCACTTATGTATTTATGTCTGAAGGGACTAACTTTAGGTGAGGAAAGTTAAGGAGAGTCTGACTGAGGAGTTACAACATTACTGGTGAGCCACTGAGTCAGTCTCTCTCAATCTCTCTCTTTCCCTTCTTCCCTCCTTCTCCCTACTCCTTCCTTGAGGTAAGCATCACTGCTTGTTAAATCCTTTTACAGACTCAGAAACAATAGAGTGGGTCATACTAACTATGAAAAGGTGACTCAAATAAACCCTTGTAAATTATTTCTCTATGAAGCTTATTCACTGTAACATATTCTCAAAATTAAAACATTACCTACTGGAGAGAGGAGAAAGGCTCATGAGCCTTAGAAAGTTAAAAAATATAATCACAGTTGAGGAATAGTGAAGCTACAAGATTCACAAAGCCCCTCCCACAGTGTTGTACAATACAAGCAAGAAACAACATGTGGATCTGTCTGGAAGTCCCGAAGAGAGCTCCAGAGATGCAGCTTTCCCAAGTTGTCACCCATGTTAGAGTGAGATTTTCATTTATACAACTGCCTTTGATCCATCTATGCTCCTATAATTGAGCTTTCACTCATACTCCTGTAAGCAATCCCAAAGAAATAATCAGTTCCCCAAGTTCCATAGAATCTTGATATTGGTCTGTCATTGGCTCCCTATGTAGCGTGAGCAAACATCTGTTATGTCTCCAGAGGAAGAGTTAGACAACATTGTCACAGCAACAAAAGGCCTGACTCATGAAAGAGCCCGGACAAGGAAGCAATCTAAATATCTACCAGTAGATGATTCTTTGTGTGTGTGTGTGTGTGTGTGTGTGTGTGTGTGTGTGTGTGTGTGTGTGTTGTATTCATGCATTCATGTGTGCATGTGTGAAATATATAGGCATATGCACCTGTTCACACATGGCTTTGAGGTGATTTTTTTAAATTAATAATGACTAAACTATGGTTGACAACATTTCATCCCTCGTTTTACTGCAAGTAGACTTTGAAATGATTTTCTAAGCAGGATCTAGAAAACATCCTGTGAGTCCGTATTTAATTTTCTTCCTTGGATGGAAGAAGATGTGACAATTTATGCTCCTATGAGTATTGAAAACTAGTGTGTGGTCTGTTAGCTTGTTCTTTTCTATTTCAAAAATGTGCTATCCCAAGCCATTGCGTGTGAATAGCCATACCCGTCTTTTCTACATTTGTAAAGCAAAAAAACCACACACATTTTGTAACTAAGTCTTAGAAGGCTCTTATCTGCATCCTGGGGTCAGGTTAGCAGCAGCCCTTTATGCCTTGAGGGCTGAGTGAGGCCCTTTGCCTGCCTCACCTGTGGCCTCAGTGGCTGTGCTGATTTTTGGCTGGAACATTAACCCACCTCTTGCTCTGTGTGTGTGTTGTCAGTTTAAATTTTAGACATACTGAAACTTAGACATCTGAGTTTCCATTTAGACAGTTTCTGAACTTCATTTGATGTAAGTCAGCAAGTTTGTCCAAATTTAATGTCTGTGGCGATCAACAGTTCAAATTGTAGGGACATTTCAGAGACATTTTCTTCATCACTTAAAATTTAATTTAATAAAATATGCTACTTAAGTTCATCACACTGTGTTTAACAGCAGTGAGATTCTATACTGAGTAATGTATATACAAGATAAATAATCACTATGATCTTGGGACATTGACACTATGAGTGAATAATACAAATTTGCCCTTATTGATGAATGATGGGTACACGACACTAAGAATATACAGAAACCTCTAGTTTGGCAATTTAATTGTCTGAATTTTACATTATATGTCAATAGAATTATTATAGAATTACAATCACATCTTTTTCTCTCCTGTGCCCAGTGGTCAAAGAATCTAAACACTGTAGTGTGCTGCTAGCTTGTGTGGAACCTTTGTTTGCAGCACTACTTTCCTACTTAAAACACAAATTCCTCAGTCTTTCCCCTGAGTTTTGGCCTCATGAGATGGTTTTATCATTTCTGCCTCTGAATGAAATGTCTTCTAAGACACTCATGAATCATTTAGTTGTGACATAAAATATTGAATCTGAGATGTACCCAGCCCTGAACACAGCACAGGAGACATTTTTTTAAGTAATATGTGAGTAATGGAATAAAAAATAAATTCATCTCAACCTGCCAAAAGGAAACATCTCTACTTTAAGTTTGTTTAGCACCTTAGAAGAACCTGCTCATCCTTTGTATATTCAACACACCTTTTAATGATTTATCTCATATGGAAAATTCTAGGTATTCCATGCAGTAGCATATGGTGCAGAGACTCCTCCAATGAATCAAAGCATGTGTCTATGAATTTTATACAAATGTTGAGAAATAGACATCTAGCCAAAATATAAAGATTACAAAGATGAGAACTGAAATATCCATGACAGATCTACCCATTCCTCAATGTCTTCATTTTTTAAGTGAGTTACCTTTGAGGATGAGCTTTGTTTCTGGCCCTGGATTACATAACATCAATATAGAGATGATTTTAAAAGTTCTAAGATTTTAATATCAATGAAGAAATACTAATGTATGTATAAGTTCATGTTGACTGAAAATATTAATAAAATTATGCAAAAGACAGCAATGATTTGTTAAAGCAGGGGTGATTAAATTTGTGAGGGAATATATTGGTGAAAATGTGACTAGCATGGTTATGTGTTACATGATATTTTGATTGTGTTCTGACAAATAAAGCTGGCTTGAAGTCAGAGGGTGGAGTTAGCCACTAGCTGACAAAATTAACCACAGGGGTTTTGGAAGACTGGGGACAGATAGGATAGGAAGTGGTAAGGCGGGGCAGAGAGGGATCTGGCTCTCAGTTTGGATGAAGGAATGGAGCAGGTAGGAAGACTAATGGCTTCTCAGCTTCTCTGATCTTTCAGGCTCTTGCCCAAATATCAAACTCGTAAATTTTTGTTGGGAAATAATAGAGTAATGCTTCAGTTATACCTGTGTCACTATAGTAAGACAGAAAAAAACTGATGCAGAATGGAAAAGAGAACCTGTTACAATTATAGATTTTTAGACATGTGGAATTATTGGAGCCCAATCCTAAAGGAGATTTAAAGAAATGATGAGGAGAGAGAACAGAGCAAAGGACAAAGGCTGCCTCACAGGGAGCCTGTCACATCAGAATCAGCATATTTTAAGATGAGAATTTAAATTTAGCACCTTTTAATTCCCACGAGGCTTTGAGTTGACTACTGCTAAATTTTCCATAAATAATCTGGTGACAATATTAAATTTTTACATTGTATTGCTTTTTCAAATTCTATTATATTAGCTTTATGTTTTACATTAATTTCAAAGTGAGACAGACAAATATGAATATCAGCTCAACCATTTGTTTCCCAGGAAACAATATGTTTCCTGGGAAAACTTCTCTAAACTTTTTGTGCTTCAATTTTGACTTGCAAAGAGTGGTAAAATTCATGCATATGGAATGGATTCTTTATGGGTATGAATCAGTACATATATATGCAAAGCTTATAGGAATGGACTGTAATGAACTTGTTGTAGTATAATACAATATCATGGAGGTGACTATTTGTCTCTCTGATGGTAAAACATGTTATAGCTTGTTAAGGACAGCCTTGAAGAACCTACTAAGTCAGCACTGTACATGATAGCTGAATCTTGGTCTACTTATTGAAGAGTGTTTTAGAAAGCCTGGAGGTTTTCACAGCATACATTCCTTATTGATTGTCCAGTTAAGTACATACTTTATGATCAGCAGAGAGACCCAAACACTTAGCTAGACACTGTCTGCTCTAATTGGACCCTGGGTTGACATTGTTTTGATGTCTAAAGACAGCACCTGTTCCATGGGTGATAGAGTCTCATTCCTTATTATTTCTCTTCTCAGTACCATGGACTGTCACTGCACCCTGGCTCCATTACTACAACTCATTCATGTAACAAAAAGGTGAATGGAGAAGAGCCTCAGTGTGTAACATCTACCAAGGAATTAATATGACCCAGGAATAGAACTAGCTTTAGATCCTTTTTATTTATTAGAGATTGTGTTTTTATTTATGTGCATATATGAATTTCTATGTGCCTTGAATGTGTGTGTGTGTGCAGAGGATGGAACACATTTGATCTCCTGCAGCTGGAGTTACAGGTGGTTGTGAGCTGACTGACATTGGTGCTGGGGACTGAATGCAGGCCCTGTGTAAGAAAAGCAAGTGTTTTTAACTGCTGAGTCATATGGTAGACAAATTAGATTATTTTTCTCATTGTTATTTTGCTTAGAAAACCTTCAATCTTCAATCTTTATTTTTCTGTTTGCACACACCAGGTGATAAAGTCAGGATATCCTGTTGAGGAGAAGCCAGGGTTCAAATTAACTCCCAAGGAGTCTTTGCCATCTCCAGAGAGAGTGTGGCTGTTAGCTTTAGAAGAGGAATCTAGGATGGATTATCTGGGCTGTCAACTTGATTGGATTAAGATGCACTCAGGCTTTAGTGAAACACATATTTGGATATGACAAGGAGGGCATTTGCAGAAAGGATTAATTGAGAGAAAAGACTGCCTTGGGATTGTGTAGTGGGTAGCCATTCCAGGTTGGATCTGGAAGTTCCAACCCCCATTGAGATTCTGGCAAATGTCACGCCTATGAGGCGGGGCCAGAGGAGACGCCTGTTAGGCAACACCACCTCAAGGGCTGGAGTCTCAGACTTAAAAAACAAAAGAGTAGAAACCCAGTTGATTGATCCCCTGCATTCCCCTCCTCTGCCTCTGATCTGTTGAGATGTGGGCAGGCTCCCACGATATGTCTTCCAAAGCATGACATGCTGTGTCACCTCAAACTGAGCCGAAATTAACTATTCCTCCCCACACTATCTTAGAAGCAACCAGAGAACCAGGATGTCAGCTGAAAGATACTGTCTGCTATATGTAACAGGGAGATGCACCCATGAAAGACTTGAACAGTGACAAGAACCAGTTGATGTCTTAATATGGGTTGGGAAAACTCCCACAATGCCCCTGTGGTGATGTAAGTGAGAATGGCCCACCATAGGCTTATATGTTTGAATACTTGTACCCCAGTCCTTGGAACTACTTGAGAAGGATTAAGGTGTGGCCTTGTTGATAGAGGGTATGAGCTTTGAGGTTTCAAAGATTGGGGCTATTTTTAATGTCACTAGTTCTCTACCAATGTGAGCTCTCAGCTGCTGCTCCAGAACTAAGAGTGACTGCCTACCTGTCTGCTGCCATGTTTCTGCTGTGGGATGTTCTGTATGTCCTGTGGGAGCCCGTTCTTGGGTTCCTCATGGCTTTACCCAGCAGGTCCGCATAGAGGATGATTAGGACCACAAGCCTGAGTGCAGGTGTCTGAGATGGTCTGCACTTGGCTATGCTGGGGGATGGTCTGTATGGCAAATGTGTTGCTCTGATTGGTCAATAAATAAAATCTGATTGGCCATGGCTAGGTAAGAAGTATAGGCAGGACTAACAGAGAAGAGAAATAAAAGAACAGGAAGGTAGAAGGAGACTGCCTGCAGCAGCCACCAGGACAAGGAAAATGTAAAGTACAGGTAAGCCATGAGCCACGTGGCAGGGTATAGATTTGTGTAAATGGACTAATTTAAGATATAAGAACAGTTAGCAAGAAGCCTGCCACAGCCATACAGTTTGTAACCAATATAAGTCTCTGTGTTTACTTGGTTGGGTCTGAGTTGCTGTGGGACTGGCGGGTGACAAAGATTTGTCCTGACTGTGGGCAAGGCAGGAAAATTTAAGCTATATGCTTCCAACCATGTTAGTCATGGACACTAACCTCCTGTAACTGCAAGCCCCAACTAAACTATTTTCTGTAAGTTGCTTTGACCATGGTGTCTTATCACAGAAATAGAAAAGCAATTAAGACAGCCTCCCTGATAGTTGAAGACTTAGAGAAATGAATGACTGCTAAGAGAAGAAGATCAGGTTTCTCCAGGGACAAGCGTCCTGTTCAGTTATGCAATCTCAGGTAGACAACCCTAAACACATGCTTATGAGCAACACCAAGTGGACTCCTCAGATTGTTTTTACATACACATATATGTGTATTGGGTATATGTATGTATTATGTATAAGAATAATAATTGGAGAGGTCATGGATTTGAGAGGGTTTTGGGAGACACAGGAAAAGTTGATGTTAGGATAGAGGAGGGTGGAAATGATATAAATACAATGCTTACATGTGAAATTGTAAAATTAAATAAATACAAAAAAAGTACCACAGGAACTAAGTCAAAATTGGATTTCTAGTGGAGTGTCTCTTTACTCTGGAATTGTCATTTTTATTTCTGGTTAGAGAATTCTAATTCTTATTTTTAAAATATTTATTTCATTTGTTCCTACAGTAATATTTACTGAAAATTTTTGACATTAACAAAATTTACAGTAGTTTCAATGTTTTTTGCCATCTTAGATTTTAATCTTAATTTTTATTTAAATGCTTCTACATCTTGTTTTGCATATGAGATTTTGATTCCCCAAAATTTTATTTAAAAAATGTTTTGAAGAATCTTGATGTTAAATTCCTTCATATGGCATTCACAATCCCTTCAACAGACAAATAGAATGGTGGTAATTTGACAGTTAGTCCTTCAGGATAGTAATTAAGGAATGTTTGTAGCCCTTAAATTTCATTATTAGTACTAATAAGTCACAGCCTACTGCACTCACAGAAGTCTCCCCCTGACAGTCTCCACCCCACTAAGTGTTATTTAGGAATGCTGCCATAGTGTTGAAGATGTGGCTAAGTCATTATGGTGTTTGCTTACCATGCACAAAGACTGAGTTTCCATCATCAATGGACCATAATCTTTGTGTTGTGCACACCTGTAATCTCAGCACTTGGAAAGTGAAAGTGGGAAAATCAAAAGTTAAAAAATCATCCTCCTTGGAATAAAGAGTAGTATGAGAACAACATGGGATAGATGAGACCATGTCTCTTATAAAATGTGTTAAAATTTCACTGTGTTTTAATAGAATAATAGGAACTATTAGTCTCTATAAGTATCACCATATTTAGTCAAATGTCCCAAGAGTGACCCAGGGGTGTGTTGAGGCACATGTTTTGAAAACCATGTGTTTCAGTTGGTCTGTTGTTGTGACTCTGTCCTAGTTAGCTTTAACTGTCAACTCAACACAGCCTAGGATCATTTAAGAAGGAAGTCTCGAGTGAGGGATTTCCTTGCTCAGACCAGCCTATGGGCACATCTATAGGGAATTCTCTTGACTGCTAATTGATGTGGGAGGGCCCAGCCCACTGTGCATGGCACCATTCCCTAGACTGGTGGTCCTGGGGTCTATTAGAAAACTAGCTAAACATGAGCCTGTGAGTGAGCCAGCAGACACTGTTCCTGTATGGTTTCTGCTTTAAGTTCCTACTTGTATTCTTGCCTTGACTTCCTGCAATGATGGGCTTTAACCTATAAGCAGAACTAGACCCCTTCTTTCTCTTAGTTGTTTTTGGCTATCATGTTTGTCACAGAAACAGAAATCAAACCAGAACGCTGTCATTTCATTTTGCTTTTGTTTGTGTATCTCTTACGATAGCTCTATCAGCCACTGAGTGCAGCTATAACTGGTAACCTTCCCCAGGCATGATGGGTGATGTTGCTCTGTATGCTGTGAATGTATTGCTCTAATTTATTGATAAATAAAAGGCTGATTGGTCAGTAGCCAGGCAGGAAGTATAGGCAGGATAAGCAGAGAAGGAGAATTCTGGGGAAGGAAGTCTGAGTCAGAGATGCCAGCTGCCACCAAATGAGAAGCAACATGCCAACAGACTGGTAGAGCCATGGAACACATGGCAACATATAGATTAACAGAAATAGGCTGTTTAAGTGTAGGAGCTAGTCAGTGGTAGGCCTGAGCTAATGGCCAAGAAGTTTTAACTAATATAAGCCTCTGTGTGTTTACTTGGGTCCAAGCAGCTGCAGGACTGGCGGGTGAGAGAGATTTGTCCTGATCATGAGCAAGGTGGGACACAGGAAAACTTTCAGTTACAGCAGGCATACTTCTCTGATGTTCTTGCCAATAAAGGCTGCCCTTCCCATTTTACTTCTTTAGTGTCTACTGGGCAGGACAAACATGCATTAAAAAAACTTCTCACTTATCCTTTATCCTATTGTTCTTGGTAGGAGTTATAATTGGCCAGATTCTTATGCATTTTGTTTCATAAAACTGAATAAACTGAAAATTTAACATTCAATATCTATCCTACTATGTTTCTTTTCTTTCTTTTTTGGAGATACTGGGAATCAAATCTTTGGGAGACAGTTTATCTTCCTTCCTTGCTTACTTCCGTTTTTTCTTTCTTATTTCATTTCTTTTTTTCTAGGATAGAATTTCAGAAACTGTGAATTCCTGATGCAAGCTAAGCTGTGGATTCAGGCTCAACATTACAGAAATATACAAAATTAAGAAATGGGTTAGTTTGACTTTGGTTCTTTTGTTCTACTTTATTTAACAAGTACATGGCCCACTAAATTTCTTATATCACTTCTGTTTTCAGATTAAATGTATTGTCATTATACGTTAGCATTTATCCTCGTGCCAACCAATCTTCAGATAGTTTGTCCTCTGTGGGTAATAGCTAGTGGGTAAGTTATATCAAATACCAAATTGAGTTTTCCAAAGCCCATTCTGTAAACACTGTGGTTGAAGAAGGAATGTCTACAGAATTTTGATTTATTTATTTTTTCCATTGCAATTTACTGCTAGGTATAGTTGCAGATGTCTATAATCCCCCTTTACTCAAGAGGAGGGGGCAGATGCATCAGAATTTTGTGGCCAATCTGGGTTTCATGGTGAGACCATATATCAACAGAAACAAAGAAAAAAATCTTACAATACAACAGAGCCGTGGGTGTTTCAAACATTTTTTTTTTTCTGACAATTTTCCTAATAAATTCAGAGCACATACTGGGCAAGTACTCTTTCTACTGAGCTGCATACTCCACTATGTATTTTATTTCAGAAAATACTAAATTATGCTGTATGAAATATTCTAAAAAGACCACAGTGACTATCCTATTAACATAAGAGGATAGAAATGAGATTCCAAAGAAATATATTAGAATCCTACTGTCAAATCATTCTGCAGAGCTGAAATATCAGCAGGGAAATCACAATCTCATAAACTATAATAATGCAAAGTCTCAGAAACTATATTTCCAAAAGTATACCTGTTTATACAGAACTAAAGGGCATTAGCATATTTCCATTTATTAGAGTTCAGGAGCATTAGATTAACCTAGAAATCAATCTTTATAATCATATGGAAATACTTTTGAAATTTTATAAAAATAATATATTGAAAGTAGCTTCAGATGGCTGTATAAAAGTGAGAAAAAAACCCACAAAGTTGAATTTATGCAATACAGTCTAGCTTAATAAGCACTTGGGGCATTCCAAAATGACCTAAGTAAGAATTCTTCCAAAATGATGTATTTTATGTGTACATACTGGTATTTGTGCCTAAAATTCAGGTTCCTAGAGAAAGTTACTTTCAATATGACAACCATTATATACATCTTATTATATAAAAGAATTTAATAAAATAACTAAAGCTTACAGGTGGTTCTTTAATAAGTTAATTTAAATGCTTATTATTATAAAGACTTTTTTTTAAAATTCTCATTTATAGATGTGTGAGAATGTGCAGTTAACCCATAGGCCATGGCAAGGTGTAGGATTTCTTGGGGCTAGAATTATAGATGGTTGTAAGCTACCAGTGTGTGCTGAGAACTGAACCTAGGTCCTCTACAAGAGAAACAAGAGCTTTTAAAAGAATTTATTAAGAATATTTTTATTCATTTTACATACCAATCACAGATCCCCCTCTTCCCTCCTTTCCCTCCTCCTGCCTCTCCAGCTCCCCCCCCAACCCACTCCCAATTCCCTCCTACAAGTTAAGGCCTGCCATGGGGAGCCAGCAGAGCCTAGTACAATTCAGTAGGGGCAGATCCAAGCCCCTCCCCCTGTCTCAAGGCTGTGAGATACTATCATAGGTATCAGGCTCCAAAAAGCCAGCTCATGCACCAGGAAAGGATACTGATCCTACTGCCAGGGGCCCCTTAAGTAGATTCAGCTACACAACTGTCTCACTTATGCAGAGGGCCTTTTCCAGACCCATGGGAGCTCCACAGCTATTGGTCCACAGTTCATGAGTTTCCACTAGTTTGGTTGGCCATCTCTGTTAGATTTCCCATCATGATCTTGATGTCCCTTGCTCATAGAAACCCTTCTCTCAGCTTAGGGGGGCAGGAGATCCCACCTGGATCAAGAACAGAGAAGGAGAACAAGGAATAAAAGACCATGATAAATGAAGACCACATGAGAATAGGAAGAAGCAAAGTGCTAGAGAGGCCCACAGAAATCCACAAAGATACCCTCACAATAGACTACTGGCAATGGTCAAAAGAAAGTCCGAACTGATAGGATGGCCAAACACCCTAATTGTCGTGTTAGAAACCCCATCCAATGACTGAGGGAACCAGATCCACGGCCAGGCCCCAGATGGAGCTCCAGGAGTCCAATTGGCAAGAAAGAGGAGGGTTTGTATGAGCCAGAATTGTTGAGACCAAGATTGGGAAAAGCACGGGGACAAATAGCCAAATGAATGGAAATGCATGAACTATGAACCAATAGCTAAGGAGCCCCCAACTGGATCAGGCCCTCTGGATAAGTGAGACAGTTGATTAGCTTGAACTGTTTGGGAGGCATCCAGGCAGTGGGACTGACCGGGTCCTGTGCTCAGTGCATGAGCTGGCTCTTTGGAACCTGGGGCTTATGCAGGGACACTTAACTCAGCCTGGGATGAGGGGACTGGACCTGCCTGAACTGAATCTACCAGGTTGAACTCAATCCCCAGGGGAGTCTTTGCCCTGGAGGAGATGGGAATGGGGGGTGGGCTGGGGGGAAGGCACGCGGGGGGGGGGGGGCAAGAGAATCCATGGCTGATATGTTAAATTAAATTATAAAATGAAAAAAAAAAAAAAAAAAGAATCCCTTCTCTCTCTCATCGATTGGAGCTCTGCCTGTTGCTTAGCTGTGGAATGCTGGATCTGCTTCCATCAGTTACTGGATGAGGCTCTATGATGACAGTTAGGATATTTACCAGTCTAATTACTGGAGTAAGTCAGTACAGGCACCCTCTCCACTATTGCTAGTGGAGAGTAGTCTAAGTAGTCTAAGCTGGGGTCGTCCTTGTGGATTCCTGGGAACTTACCTAGCACCTGGTTTCTCCATATCCCTGTGATCTCTCCCTTTATCATGGTATCTCTTTCATTGCTCTCCTGCTCCATCCCTGTTCCAGCTCAACCATCCTGTTCCCTTATAATCTCATTCCCTATCCCCTACCCTCCATTGCCCCCCACCCCCAATCTCAGTTTACTCATGTAGATCTCATCTATTTCCCCTTCTCACGGCGATCCATGTGTCTTTCTTAGAGTCCTCTCTTGTTAGGTAGCTTCTCTGGAGCTGTGGTTTGTAGTCTGGCTATCCTTTGCCTTACATCTTTTAACTGCTGAGAAATCTCTCCAGCTTGTTGCTTAATGGCTTTTACTGCACTTATCTAATTCATATTCTCTCTCTCTCTCTCTCTCTCTCTCTCTCTCTCTCTCTCTCTCTCTCTCTCTCTCTCTCATGTTGATACTGAATATTTTTGTAGAAAAATTAAGGGGAACAAATTACTTGTTAATATAAAACTTGCATGTGGCTATTTATAAAACAGGAACACACAAAGAAAGCAACCTGGCTTTTAGTGCTTAATCAAGAGCTTTAAAACCTATTTTCAGACTTTCACACCAATGGTTCACCTGTTTTTTCCTCTGTAAGTTGGAATAGCTACCATTCATGTCTTATTACAGTAAGCAGAGAAATCTATAATGTCTACGGTGAAAGCATAGTGCCATTTTCAATATACAGTTGTTACAATTCTTGTAACTTGGGATAGCAGTATTACTTATGCAACACAAATTTGGAAAAGTAGTTAATCAAAATCTTACCTGAAACCATGTAAGGCTGAAATGCACCAGGCTGTAGAAAAGAATGAATACTCACAGAAATGGTCCAGACACAGGCCGAAGTGCTTCACGTCTCCCACATTGCTCAGTCCAGAGGACATCTGCCTTCTGTTCATGATTTGCCTCAAGGAACACTAAGGTTTTTGTCTTCACAGTAGTTCAGAACTGTGACACAATAAGCCCAGAAGACCAAAATATATGAAGATTTGAGCCACGGGGAACATAAAAGAGTGACTAGAAGCAAAGAATATGATGCACTATCTATATTGTAACACCTAATTGCCCAGTGGTTACTCAAACTTACAGATAGACACAGCTGAACAGAAGATAACTAACCACGCTGAACTTGTAGTCACTAAATACTGAGGCTGCGCGTTGCTGCTCAGAAATTGTGATAAATTTATTTGTGCATTCCTGTTTCATAAATAGCCAGAGTCCTGCTTTGTATTTTAAAGTATGTTTACATTGTGTTTTTTTCTTTTCAAAAAACCTTCAGTATCAATGAGAAGAAAAAGAGAGAAGAGAGGAGCAAGGGCAGCAAAAGAAAGAGATAAAGAGAAAGACAAAGAGAGTGAGGTAGGGGGAAGGTAGGAGAGAGAGAGAGAGAGAGAGAGAGAGAGAGAGAGAGAGAGAGAGAGAGAGAGAGAGAGAATATGTAAATGAGGTAAAGGCAGAAAATCTTCATTCTGAGATGCACTTTTTTTGTTTGTTTGTTTGTTTGTTTGTTTGATTTTTGAGACAGGATTTCTCTGTGTAGCTTTGGACCCTTTCCTGAAACTCACTCTGTAGCCCAGCCTGGCCTTGAACTCACAGAGATCCACCTGCCTCTGCCTCCTGAGTGCTGGGATTAAAGTGCCACGACCACCTGGTGAGATGAGCTGCATTTTCTACACTTTTCCTGCCATTCCCAGTTCAATGGATTTCCAGGATTCCTATATGCATTTTTCTGTGCATGTAATTCAAATCCCCAGGGAATGACATATATTTAAAATGCCATGGAATACCAATGGATAAAGAACTAAGTTAAGAAAGGACTTCTGTGTTTAGCCTCCATTTTATTCAAGACTAAATGACAGTTTGGATGTATGGATTCATCATCATTTTGGAACTGATATATTTTGTGGGAATTTGGAGTTATCATGTCTTATTGACCATTGAATGACTGAAGTTGATTACTTAAATGATTATTTCTCAATGATGATTTAGTAATTGTCATTGTCCAAGACACCAAGATATGACAAAGAGACTTACTAAACACTCTTAAGAATTTATGTCAGAACTTTCCTCTGCAAAATACATAGTAGAGAATAAAGAAAACTCTAAAAATATATAAGCTGTGCCATGTAATTAGCAAGTGAGCCATTTCACAGAAAATAAAGTTCATACTTCAGACAGGAAAATCACCTGTCATCATAGCAAGCTCACTAATGGGAAGATGGATTTCCCACATTGGTTCTTAGGAACTCCAGACTGATGGGCATTTTAAAGCAGCCTTTCCTTCCTTGCTTCCTGAAGTGGTACTAGAATGAATCTCCATTTCTTATAAAGAAGACATAAGACTTTCTTCCCATAGACATCTCACAACTGTAAATCTTAAAAGACGATCTGCGCAGCTCCACCTTACAATACCCTGACTTCATCTCATACATGAATGTGAAGAAAGTGTGGATTTGAAATTCTATGTCATTGTTATCAACAAAAGCTAAACTGACTTGGCACTCTGTGGAAGCTTATGGGAAAGCTGGGCTCATTTATTATTTCTTTTATTTCTGTAGATAAAGATGATTGGCAGGAGAAAGTACCCGATTTCCAGTCCACAAGCCAGTGCTCATGTCTCTGTCTATGCCAGGACCAGCTGTGTATTTGAATTTACGTGCATCACATTCACACCAGCTTCAGAACACCATCTCTGTAACAGAGCAAGAATTTCTCTATCACATGCACCCAAGTCTAAATTTACTCTGTGTTTCCCCACCTGTGAGACATGAAAAATAAATTAATAGTGCTCAGTGTCAGATAAATCATCTAGAGTACCATCAGACAGTGTTACTGTGGGCTTCAAATGCAATAAACATCCCTGTTTGTCTCTTAGCTTAGCCTTGTTTCCTTCTGTGACCACTCACAGTACAATAAAATGTTTTATGTAGCTTGGCTATCACCACTCTGGATTAAAGCAGGCAATAAAATAATTACATACTTAGCATTATTGGCTGCATGTAAAGTATTTAACACAGTTTCTGGCATGTTAGAAGAGCTCATTAACAAGAGTTATGAGTATTTTTGTCCCTCTATAAATGCATACATTAGGTAAAATTGGCTTCCAGAAACAATGGAGAGAAAGTGAGAAAAGAGTTGTTATCTAAAAAGATTTTTACTCAACATTATTTCTTCAGCCTTTCTGCTGTTCTGGCTGAATGTTTTTATTCATTTCAAGATGCTTTGTCTTTTTTCAGAATTATCTACTTTATAGAGAAATGTATAAATCTGCAAGCAATCTAATTTTAGCACATGATTCTGACTCCATTTGTCATAAGCCAATTGACAAGGTAGGTGGACAACTAATCCTTCAACTATACAGTACTTTTCCTAAGAAATAATCATGCAGTCTGCACTGAAATTTGGACGAATTTTGTGAGTCATGGTGGCAATGTTTTTTTGACTCTTCCAGAAACTAATTCTTAGAACCATAAATGCAGATGGGAAATCAAGGAGGAAGAGACATTTGCCAAAGACAGGAGGGCTGTTGCTAATAGACTCTCCAATGTGCTTGTAAGAGCAAGAAATATCTCACTCTTGTGCTATATGGCTTGACTTGCATTCTTGAACACTGTGATAGATCCCTATTCCAACTAGTCTAGATTAAGACTTTTTTTTAATGAAAAGTAAAACATGTATACTCGTTGATTCATCTTCAAAAACTAGGTGCTCCATACATGAGGGCAAATGCTGCTGCCTCTCTACTCTCAGCAGTCTAACTTTTTTTTTTTTTTTTTTTTGGTTTTTCGAGACAGGGTTTCTCTGTTTTTCCGGGAACTCACTTGGTAGCCCAGGCTGGCATCGAACTCACAGAGATCCGCCTGGCTCTGCCTCCCGAGTGCTGGGATTAAAGGCGTGTGCCACCACCGCCCGGCAGCAGTCTAACTTTTTAAAAGCTCCAAACCGCCATCTATTGTGATGACTTGATTATAAAGTATCTCCCACAGGATTCTGCATTTTTCATCTCTTTGTGGTGCTATTTTGGAAAGCTGTGGAATTTTTATGAAATAGAGCTTTGCTGTAGGGACTGGCTGAGTGGAGGTGAACTTCAAGTTTATAAATGCCCTGTTGCCTATTGAGTCTGTTTTTGGGTTCAGATATGCATAGCATCTGCCACATACTCTCACCAAAACCATGAAGCTATAACTTCCATGCTTTCTTGTCATGATGTACTATCTGCTCTCAAGCCATGGGCAACAATAAGCCTCCTTTAAATAGCTACTTAGCAGATAGGTATGCAGCCCCAATATGAGAAAAATAAAATATATATGTACTCATTGCCCATAATTAATAAGTGTATCCTTGAAACACTAAAGGTCATTTTGAGATCTACAATTATATTTTGAAATATTATTCATATAAGTCACTGACTTTATTAAAACAATCACAATGACTCTTACTGACCATAAGTGGAAATTTTTGATTAATACTAATTATATTAATGTTCTTACTTGTATATACTAAGAGACATATGAGAGTACAGGAAACATTTTTTTTCTAATTTATTCTAAATTGACAGAAACGGAAGCATGGAGGGAAGCAGAAATTCTATCAACTCAGCATGATTTGAAAAGTATTGTGATCACTGTTCACTTCCCTCACGGTGTGAATGTTTTAGACATGAATTAAAATTTATAATAGGGTATAGTATTTCCTGAATTTCTATTTTTAATCTATTAAGATCAATGATTTTCACAGAAGCATCTAGAATTCAATTAAAAAAAATCCAGAGTTTTGAAACCTGAAGGTACTGAATTTGGTACAAACAAAATTCTTAAATTTCTTCATAATAAATTCAATTTTTAAATTTTTTTCAACTAGAACCAACTCAGGGGGACAAGAAAGAAGATGAACACTATGTAGCATGAAATTCTACTGAAGATCAGAATGTTAATTATATTTAATGGATTATTAAGTATCATCAAAAGGAAGGTTACAGGGAATAGTTGGTTGGAAATTCATGAGCAATGAGCTGTGGCTGGAGGATCATTGAAGTGTGAGGAGGTACTCAGCAGCATAAATGACCTTCACAATGTGGAGAAACTAAATTTTCAGGAAGCAATCACACCCCAAACTTTGTTCATCATTTAAAAACATTACAATTTTATTATTTCAGATACTACCCTTATTTTAACTTCCAGCAACTGTATGTTCACTGGAGCAACATTAAACTAGACCAAATGGCTCAGCAAATCGTTTCTTCACAGTTAATGTAATAAGCATTCACATTTGCCAATGTACTTCAGTCTATTCATGTTTCAATGCTGACACACCTATACTTTAGATGGCAGAAGTTCGCTTTCCAGAACCTCTCTAACTGCAACAATGAGAGCTTTGAATTTAAATTAAATTCACAACCAGAGCTAAGCTATAAAATACTAATTTGTTTGGGTTTATACAGTTCATCCTTTTCTTAATTAAAGAGTTCAGCATATTTCAGATGACATCTCTATAAAATGATGATGCTTGTTAAAATTGAACTTATATATAATTAGACATAGTTAATGTAGATAAATACCATATTTGAGTTAATTTGATTTATTATGGACTATTATAGACATTTACAACCCATATACAGTTACATAAACTCTTAATTCTAATGATATAAAATTCTGTTAAAAACAGAATCAGGTATTCACACAGATAAAATTTTCTACTTTTATGAAAATCTTTAATTTCAGAGAAAAATATATGGTTCTGCTTCTTCCCTGGGATTGTTGGCTGCATTGATCTATGAGGGTGGAGAAAGCAAAAGTGGGGAACAATGTTTGTATGGCTGTGGGTGTGATGGAGACAGCCCTCCAGAAGACAGACTTTGGTGAATCAGCTCAACTTCTTTCCAGAGTACAAGGAATATATAGTATTGGGGGACCTAGAGACTAACCCTAATTTGTATCAAGTAACATGGTCTACCATAAGGCTCCTAGCACAATCTTAGTTATTGTATGTACAGCTGGGGAGGCTTCTAGCAGGAATCTGTGGCAAGGGTCAAACTAAAGATAAATCAGGCATCTGGATTAGAAGCAGCTTTCAGATAAGGTCAGTCATCTGGGTCTAGGGACATTCTCTAAATAAGGGCAGGTAGAGAGCAGGAAGTTTCTCTGGGGGGTGATGTGGTGTTTCCCCATATCATTGAGCTTTTGCAATCTCTGACCAGCCAGTAAGGCCTTCCTACAAAAACTGTTTAATAATCTAACAAATAAACTAGGATATTGGAGATGGCTCTGCAGGTCAAAAATTGTTGTCCTACAAACCTGAAGTCCTAAGACAAAGTTTCAGATCCCCTCCCAAAATTTTATACTCCAACCTCCACATGTGGACTTCCACATGGTGTATGTATACTTACAAACATGCATGCGTGCATGCACGCACACACACACACACACACACACACACACACACACACACACACAAATCATTCATACATCTTATACATACACATACACACACATAAATAAAATACAAATCAATTATAAAACAAGATCTTCTAAAAGTGTGTGATATATACATACTTAAATGCTGTGCAATCTAAAATTTAATAAAATGGCATGCAGAGGAAAAGCATTTTGCTAACAATATTTTTTCTTAATATTAATATACATCCTCAGGATCAAATATAATTTGAGTTCAATCTAAAAAGTTAATATGCTTTAATAACAAACAAGTATTTCTCTAATAGCCAACCATGACCTGTTATAAAACAATATTTGTGCATTGTAAATATGTATTGCTCTCATTGTTTAATAAAAAGCTGAATGAATAAAAAAGTTTGTTGTGCTTTTTGCACAAACACACACACACACACATACACACACAGAGTTTTCAGTGTTTGGTGCTGGCCCAGGTCCTCTACTCATTTTCCATATTATTTAATGAGCTCTCTTTGCTTTTGTGAAAAGGAAAACATGTGAACAAATGGGAACACTTTTATTTTTAATACTCAAATGAAACTGATAAATGAAGCAATTATATGGGAATCTTGTTCCCAAACCATTCTGAACAGATTTTACTCATACCCCATCCTCACTCTCTAATATGGTCTGTGTTTGGAAAACAGAGTACAGCTATAAAGTCAACACATTTTGATAAGTATAATATACCTGTGACCATTCTCTGCAAGTAGAGTCTTTCTCATTATTAATATTTGTATCATACAACGATATTAAATAATTAACTACACACATATATATGTGTGTATATATACACATATATATGAATTTTTTATTAGTACACCTAGAAATTATTGTGAAAGGGGAAGCTGGTGAATAGAAATTCCTGTGCATGCTAGGCTTCTGTCTCAGTCTTAATTCTATCTTTATTTTTATTTTTTTGCCTTGGGAAAATTGTCTTTAGGGTAACACATTTTGCATTCTAGGAATATAAATTTTATCCATCATCAAATCAGCCTTAGTTGAAGCTTTTTAAAAAATCACTCAAAGGCACTCTCATCTACATTTAAGCTATGTAAATATAATGTCAATATGAGGAGTCAGTGTAGGATTCTGTGAAAGAGTATGAGAAATATTACATGAAAGCCAACATGAGATACATGTGACTTACTCATAGTAAAGATGAAATGATGATGAGGAACCAGAAGACACACTATAGCAAACCTGAGATGAAGAATTTACCTTGAAACTGCCTCATTATGGCTTATGTTAGCTACTATATGTGTCCTACATAAGCATTACACGTAACATAGTTTAATTGATGGGAATGATTTAGAAATGCAAGCTAAAAATTTCATGCAGTTCAAATCTAAGTAATAAATCTCAGCATTAAGGTTATGCATATATTTTGAGAGACTCAATCTTAAACACTTTATCTCTGTTATGTTCAATTCAATATTTAATCAACTCAATAGTCATTAGAGATAGAAGCAATTATCATTAATCCTTTTTATACACTAGAATTCAGAGAAAAGTGAAATAATAGACTAAGATCACTATAATAGAAAAATGGAAACCTTCCTCAATATTCTGTCAAAGCCCAGAATGCCACAGGATATACTAACTCCCAGAAAGTCTACCAAGGTAAAAATTCAAAGTCACAAGCCCATTAATTCTTGCTCAATAGTAGGGATGATTGTCCTGTACAACCATCCACTCACATGGCCAAAGTCCATTCATAATATTTGCATCCATTACTTCAACACCTTTTTTTCAACATAAATTTCTTCTGACTTTTACTAATATTGAGTACAGATATTGCTCCATACAACACATATTCAGCAGCAAAGGTAATACATGTCATTCACCTTCCTACAGAACTTTAAATAAGGAAAGTAAAGAAAAATGAGATATTAGGATCACAATAAGGAGCTGTTGGTTTGGTGGTCCGAGGTGTTGTTAAGTATTCATAGGTTGACACAACCATGTCAAGAGAAATATAAGCATGTTAAAACAAGGAAAACATCCCCAAAGACAAATGAATGACATACTTCAGGAGAAAGTAAAATGTCTGCATGTCTGGAGCAAAATGACAAGTGAGAAACCATTAAAAGATGAAAACAAGAACTTGACCCTATAGATTCAAATGTAAATTATTACTTAATCTCAGTACAGTTTCTTTTTTTTTTCACAGTTATATTTTTTTTTATTATTATTATTATTATTATTTTACAACACCATTCAGTTCAACATAATAGCCACAGAATCCCCTGTTCTCCCCCTCTCGCCCACCCCTCCCCCCAGCCCACCCCCCATTCCCACCTCCTCCAGATCAAGGTCTCCCCCGAGGACCGGGGTTGACCTGGTAGACTCAGTCCAGGCAGGTCCATTCCCCCCTCCCAGACCGAGCCAAGTGTCCCTGCATAAGTCCCAGGATTCAAACAGCCAACTCATGCAACGAGCCCAGGACCTGGCACCAATGCACAGCTGCCTCCCAAACAGATCAAGCCAACTGACTGTCTCACCCGTTCAGGTGGCCTGATCCAGTTGGGGGCCCCTCAGCCTTTGGTTCATAGATCCTGTGCTTCCATTCATTTGGTTATTTGTCCCGGTGCTTTATCCAACCTTGGCTTCAACAATTCTCGCTCATATAAATCCTCTTCTTACTCACTAATTAGACTCCCAGTGCTCCACCAGGGGCCCAGCCGTGGATGTCTGCCTTCAGATTCCTCAGTCCTTGGATGGGGTTTATGGCACCACTATTTGGGTGTCTGGCCATCCCATCACCAGAGTAGGTCAGTTCCTGCCGTCTCGCGACTATTGCCAGCAGTCTTTTGAGGGGGTATCTTTGTGGATCTCCGTGGGCCTCCCTAGCTCTCTGCTTCCTCCCCTTCTCACCTTCTCATGTGGTCTTCATTTACCATGGTCTCCTATTCCTTGTTCTCCCTCTCTTTTCTTGATCCAGCTAGGATCTCCCACTCTTTCCCTCGACTGTCGCCCTTCATTGTTCCCACTCATGACCAGGCTATTCATGTAGATCTTGTCCATTTCTCCGTGTCTTTTTTTGGGGTCCCGTTTTCCAGGTAGCCTCACTGGTGATGTGAGTAGCAGTCTAGTCATCCTTGTTCCACATCTAGCATCTTCCTATGAGTGAGTACATACCATATTTGTCTTTCTGAGTCTGGGTTACCTCACTCAGGATGATTTTTTCTAGATCCATCCATTTGCCTGCAAACCGTGTGATGTCGTTGTTTTTCTCTGCTGAGTAGTATTCCATTGTGTATATGTGCCACAATTTATTTATCCATTCTTCAGTTGAAGGGCATCTAGGTTGTTTCCAGGTTTTGGCTATTACAAACAATGCTGATATGAACATAGCTGAGCAAGTGCTCTTGTGGTATGATTGAGCATTTCTTGGGTATATGCCCAGGAGTGGTATAGCTGGATCTTGGGGGAGATTGATTCCCAATTTTCTAAGAAAGCGCCATATTGATTTCCAAAGTGGTTGTACAAGCTTGCATTCCCACCAGCAGTGGAGGAGAGTTCCCCTAGTTCCACATCCTCCAGCTACTCTGAACCTGCTAGAAGAAAAAGTAGGAAATAGTCTTGAACGCCTTGGCATAGGAGATCACTTCCTAAATATAACACCAGTAGCGCAGACACTGAGACAAACAATCAATCAATGGGACCTCTTGAAACTGAGAAGCTTTTGTAGAGCAAAGGATACAGTCAACAAGGCAAAGCGACAGCCTACAGAATGGGAAAAGATCTTCACCAACCCCACATCTGACAGAGGACTGATATCCAGAATATATAAGGAACTCAAGAAATTAGACATCAAAAGGACCAACAGTCCAATTGAGAAATGGGCTTTAGAACTAAACAGAGAATTCTCAACAGAGGAATCCCAAATGGCTGAAAGACATTTAAGGAATTGCTCAACTTCCCTAATCATCAGGGAAATGCAAATCAAGACAACTCTGAGATACCACCTTACGCCTGTCAGAGTGGCTAAGATCAAAAACACTGAAGACACTCAGTACAGTTTCTTTTCAGTCTTGAAATTAAACAGAGTGCTGCCAGGCTGGCACTCTGCCAATAAGCTACATGCCCAGCTCTAGTCTCACTATGTATTTTGAGGCAGGGTCTCACTCGGTTGTCCAGGCTGTACTTGAAGTCACTCTGTATCCTAGAAATTCTTTGGACTTGCAATCATCCTGCCTCAGCTTTGCTAGTAGGGTTGAATAGAAACATGAATCACTGGAACTGGTTCTAAGGATGTATTTTTTAGCACCACAAAGGAATATAATAGAAATTGAGAGACCAATTATAGCCATTGATAATGATGGCTTGGCCTAGAGTCTTAACAGTGGAGACAGAAAAATAAAAAGGTCTCAGAATCAATCTATGGGTGGTGTCTGGTGTGGCTGTATACTAGACATAAGAAGCAGGGATGGATAGCAGCCAAGGCATAATGAGTATTTAGCTTAATCAAAGATCAACACAATTCACTGAGATTTGCTAAAATTCTGAGGGATATTGGACAGAGAATATTTTTTGCAATATGTTGAATATGCCAGTTTAGCAATTGACATGTATCCGTTATCTTGTCCAGTTGGTTCCAGTTTTACTCTGTTCAATCATGTTCAAAAATGCTCTATCTCAGATGTTAGATTTCCCCTTATCCAACAGAAGTAAATCTTAATACTTCTAAATGTGTTGAGTTTGCTCATCAATGAGTAAAAAAAGTGAATTAGACTACAAATATAATTGGAGATAGAAGCAAATGGAAAAATGTTTTATAGAATTTTTGTAGTTATTTAAATGGCATCATAAAATTGTCTTCTAACTATAGAGTAGTGGTAAGTATATCCCACTGTGCAATTACCTTTTCTGAGGAACTGTGATAAGGATCCACAACCTTGTGCACATGAAAAGTATGGGTAATTTATCTTGTCCAAATCAGCATATTCAGATAAATGTTTCGGGTTCAGTGGGAGAAATATAGGTCAGCAATGGGGCTGAGAGAATGCCTGTACTCAGAGAACATGACCACAAAGTGAGAACCTGAGATCTAGACTATAGGTGACAGAGGCAGAGATGGTACAGTGTTCAGGACCAGGAAGGGAGAACCTAATGGTCTGCAGAAAAAGTGGGGGTAGGTTATTATACCTCCAAAAAATGCAGATTTCTTTAGTATGGAATAAATTGACCAACATATGGGTTTGCTATGAAAAAACACAAAGAGAAAGACTAACAAGAGTATCCTTGGAATTCCATGAGCTAGGAATGTTCTTGAACCTATATCCAAAATTAAAATGTTTTCTGCTTCAGTTTCCTTTGCATTGCTTTGCTTTTTTGAAGGAGGGTCTTTTGTGTTGTCCAGAATGATATATTAAAATTACATAATCCTCCTGCTTCAGAATCCTGTGCAGGTGGACCAATAAGTGCATTTCTTTGTATGCAATAATGGCATTGTTAAAATGTCCCTCATTTTTCAGGAAAAATTAAGAACAATGACTCATTTCTTTTTGTTTTGTTTTTAACTTAGAAATATCATTAATTCTGCTTGGAAGCATCCTGAAGTTGGAAGTACTCTTGTGGAGTTTTTAATCGTGGGAGTTGTTATCTCTATTTCAACAATGCTTAAAATAATGTGGTTTATCATTTGTGTTTATATAAGTAGTTTCACATTATATAGAGTAACTTGTCCCATGAATAGAAACAAAAAACAACTAGTGACCCCTTCTCTTAAAACAATCTTTCTCTTCTTTTTATACAAGCACATTTTTTGAGGGACATGGCTCTAGATTCTGTTAGCAAATACAGGATAATGTAATAATTTTATTTAATAAACAAAAATACCTTAAAATATTAATTCCATTATTAAAATTTTTTATAAAGAGCCTGCAAATCAAAGGCATCATGCACCCAAATTGACCAGGCATGAAATCTATACAACTCTTGATCTTCTGTAAGGTTTGAATAGCTGTTCTGAAGCTGTGGAGCCTCAAACTGGATTATACACATTTTACTATTGAATATATTTTATGTATTTATTATCTATAAGTTGGATAAGTCCCAGCAAATATTTAATGCCATTTTTCTAAAACATCATAGAAAATTTAAAGACAAAACTTAGACACTGTGAGTTCATGCTTGCACCAGCTACGTTCTGCAAAGTAGATAATATTTCATATCTGGTCTCTCCATCTTCTGGCTATTACATTCTTCCCACCTCACTACTTCCTCTGTGTTTTTTCTTTTTTCTTTTGAGCATTAAAAGGGATGGTGTAAATGTCTTGTTAGGACCCAGCATTCACTTGTCATTTTTCCCAGCACCAAAATAGTTTATATCCACAGACATATGCTATTCTCAGTGTCCATTAATTATCCTCTCTTTGTAGTAAATCCTAAAGAATGAAGAGAATTATGGCTATTTACACCATGAACTCACAGTGTCTAAGTTCTGGAAACGTTTCAGGTGACACCACACCCCTCTTAGAATGTGATAGAAGCACAGTGTACAAGAGCACACTTTGCATGTCCCAGCAGCAAAGTATCAACTAACAGCTCAGAATAATGCAATTATTACTAAATGTACTTGAGACCACCCCAGGTGGTTCCCTGGAACATATGAGATGAATTTCAGCAATCTGCATTATGTAGTGTTGTTGCACACTCATAGTCCTTGTGAACACATCACCAGAAACTTCTGAAGTAACTGCTCCTTCTTTCAATGTGAGTGTTTACTGTTTAGTCTGTTCAGCAGCATACACATCATTATATTCTGAAAATATTCATAGTATTTGTTCTGTCAAGAGGGCTCACTACTTCAAGAAAGTTGAAAAAACTGACAATGACTTATAAATCTTTAACATTTTGTACTGAGTAACAGTGTTTTTTCTACCATTATACTTGGCATTTAAAAAATTAACTAGTATTTTATGTTATGTTTAACCATCTGAAACATTTATGGTATAAAATAAATGAAGAAAAAAATATAGACTAATCATTAATAGAAATAGTCACAATATAAATTCTACTTTAAAGCAATTTTATTTTAAATAAAATGTTATAATGAATTAAAGTTCACATATGCACAATTTATGCCTTACATTTCAATTTTAAGTAAAAGAGACTGTACATAACTAGAATTTATAATTTCCAACATATTTCATAGAAAGAAAGTAATTGTAAGGAACCATGATACCAAAGGCTGTCCATCACTAGAGAGCACTGCTTAAATTACTTTTTTTCTTTTTATTGAAAATAGATTCTTTTCTCATCTAATGTATCCTGATTAACTTTTACCCTCCCTCTATTCCTCCCAGTTCCTCTCCACCTCTTCTAATCTCTGGAGCCACTTCCTTTCTGTCTCTCATTAGAAAAGTAGAGGCTTCTAAGAGATAACAACCGAATATGGCAAAATAATATACAATAAGATGATGCAAAAATATATCAGAGTTGGACACAGAAACCCAATGGGAAGAGTCCTAAGAGAAGACACAAGAGTCAGAAACACTTGTTCTTCAGTCATGAGTCCCATTGAAATACCAACCTAATAGCTATCATATATACACAGAGGACCTGGCAGATCCATGCAGGGCCTGTGCTTGCTGCTTTAGATTCTATGAGCTTATATGTGCCTTGTTTGGTTGATTCAGAGCACCTTGTTCTCCTGGTATCCTCCCATCCACTCTTACTCTCACATTCTTTCCTTCTCCTCTTCCAAGGGATTCGTTGATCTCTGACAGGAAGGATTTGATAGAGACACCCCACATAGACTTTCTGTGGGTAATGGTCTGGCTGTCAAACATACAGGATGGAGGAAAAGTTATGAACCATATATCAGAATGTAGATTAATATGAATGGGTTACTTTAAGTTATAAGAGCAAGGGAACAAGCCTAAGCTAAGGCCAAGCATTCTTAATTAATAACAAGTCCTTGTCATTATTTGGGAGCATGGAGTCCAAAGAAAAACCTGCTACATCTCTGAAGTGGTAGTAGAGGTATGGGTCTGTTGTAGTAGGACAGACCCATAGGGTTGAGGAAACTGGTTCAAACCATTTGCCATAGCATGCACATAACTTACTTCTTTATGAGCCAACCTGGAGTATGCTCAAGGGTCTAACATCAGGTGCTGTCAGAGTTCTTGATTGTGTCCAGACAATGAAGGATGACCATGCAATGCAACCAGATTGAGACACAGCTTGGTTGCTGGGAAGAGAGTATATAAGGCCTTCCCCATTATTGAATAAAGGAGTTTGCTGTTTGCCTTCAACTGACTCCCAGTGTCTATGTTGTTGACGTCACACCTTCTCACCCCCTCCCCTGAGGGAGGCATTAGGATCCAGCAACAGGTCTGTCTTCAGCCTACTTGTTCCCCTGGGAAGAGTAGACTATAGGTTAGCAGGGGATGCCTGCTGGGGTGAGGGTCTGGGGCAAAGCAAAGAGTCAGGTGAGGGAGTTTAGAAGTGGAAGATCTATTTTATTCACAGGAGATGGGAGCTGGGGGCCAGAAAGACTGTCTGATATGTTCTGCTGCAAAGCTGGGTATAAGACTGAGAGACAGGCTCTGGGTGAAAAGGGAGAGAAGGGGTCTGTTGGAAGGCTACCTGGTTTGCTGGCAGGCAAGGCTTGTACGTTAGAAGAGGGTGCCTGCTGTAGTTTGGGGCTGAGGTAAAGAGACCATGTGTGGTGAGGAAGGTTAGGTTGGGATGCTCTGTAGGATCTACAGCAAATGTGTACATGAGGCAAAGAAAGTGTCAGCTGGTATTCTGTTGCAACTATAGGGATGAGAGTAGGGTATTGGATTTGGAGGGAAGGAGGGAATATTGAAGGTCTTCAGTTACCTTACCTGTTTACCTGTAATGCTTAGCTGGTATGTTCCCAGTGAATGCTTAAAACGTTATAAGTAAATTTGCTATACTCTCAATTGACTTATATCTTATTATGGATGCATTATAAGATAAGAAATGCATTTTAATTGCTAAAGATGGTTTTATAGTCTTCTGTCAGTGACTTGTTATTCCAGAACATATCCTGTGGCAATAAAGATTTGTTATCTCCCTACTAATTAATAAATTTTATGTTTTTAACTCTCTGACTGGAGGACCCACTCTCTATTCAGTTTCTCAAATCTCTGTGTTCGGTTGCCCAAAATATCTTAACGACTTTGATAGCATACTGCACACCATCACAATACCTTTATGCACAAAGCACAACTCTGTTAGGACCCCAGCATGGGGGAGAATGCAAATCTTTAGTCTCTAAACTCTGTAAGTAGAATTAGCTATTTTTAGCAAATGTAAACAATTATTATCACCATCTTAGCACTAAATGTTGACATCCTCCAGAAATAAGCCTGAACTTGACTGTGCCCATTTCACATTTCATGTAAATAGTCTTTTTATTTCTGTGTAACAGCATGTTTAATAGCTTAAACTACTCTAATAAGAATATCACAGACTGAGACACTTACAAAGCAAGAATATTCTGGCAGCTGCAGAGGGCGAGAATTCCATGTTCTCTCTGCTGGCAGGTTTGCTCTCACAAGATAGGAAATATCTGTACCAATGAGACAGAAAGTGTGAGCAAAAGAGAAGGAGCCCTTTCTGTGGATACTAACACTTTTCATGACAGTTCCACACTCATTAACTGGTTATATCCCAAAGGACTCAACTCCACAAGATCCATTCTGAGGCTCTTTTGCAATATTCAGTCATCAATGGTAGAATCAGAGAAACACAGCCAAGACTCTTCAAGCTGGTCTTACAGCCCCAAAGAATCAGGAGCCATCAGGTCATTGTAAGACGGATTTCACCTGCTGAGGACCTAAGATCTTTAAGAAATCTGATTCAAATGGCCTCTATTTGTTCAAGTAACTTCTCCAAACTTATACAAGAATAAAAAATGTATACTTTGTTTAGTACCATTTTGTCTCAACTATTTTTGTTTTCCACTTTGTAAATTTTTGTTTATGATCTCTACAATGTTACGGTCAATTTGGGTTGGGCTTACATGCTAGTATGTGTAGAGGCCACAGGTAAACCTCAGCTGTGTTCCTCTGTAGCTGACCACCTGGTTTGTTGAGGCAAGGTCTCTTGGGGAAATCATAATTCTCCACTTCGGCTGGAATGACTAACAGTGAGCCTTGTGATCTTGATTCCTCTCCACAGCATTACAATGATAGACACACACTGCAACCCCAAATTTTTTGGGGTGCTTAGGATCTGAACACAGGTTCTCAGTCTTTTGCCACATTTTACCCACAAAGCCACCGCCTCATCCCTGCCATGTATAGTTCCTTTCTTACTGAATATAAACTTCATCTTCACATGCTTACTATTCATTAAATCTCTAGTTTCCATGAGCAAGATCTCTTATCAATAACAGTAAATCTTAAATATTTTCCATAAGTGGAAATTCATCACAATAATTGCAGTCTGTATAAATGAGTTCATGAGGTGATGAAGTTGTTGAGACCCATGTACAAGGCTTAGGTCTCTGTTCTTGCTACATTTTTCAGTTCTTTTAATTATTATGCATTCCTGGGTGCAAAAAAAAGAGTATTAAATCAGTTTTTATCTTTAAACATGTATTTTCTTGTTTGCATGTCTTTTTGGTCTATCTTAGACAACAGAATTGAATCTCGGCTAGAAGTTAAAATTTTCTTGAAGTCACACAATAGGCAAATGTCATGAGATAATCTCTAAACGTTATTAACTGTCTCTTTAAACCTCTTCATGTTTAAGTCCTCTTAGAACTATCAGGAAAACAGAGTGAATTCCATGCTTCCATTCTCAGTTCATTTCTGTTTCTTATTTTTCTTAATTAACTTTTATAAAAGTATCAAGACTGGCCACTATATTATGACTGGGAATTAAAGTGTACCAAAGTTAGTTGCTAAGGAACAATGGAAAATGGCATTGGTCACTTTGATAATGGCTTAAATCTTTTAACACGGATGAATTTAATTTGATATAAAAATATGATAATATGATAATATTCCATTGAGGTTTGAATAAATCCCTGTCCACTAGCATATTGGTTGCTGGAGAGATGACTCAGTTGTTAAGACCACTGGCTGCTTTAACAGAAAACCTGTGTTTAATTTCCAGCAGCCACATGGTGGCTCACAGACAGCCATCTGTAACTTCAATTCTAGGGGCTATGATACACTCTTCTGTTTCTTGTGAGCACTGGACATACTTGATTGGATGACCCGTCCAGCAGGCCAGGTTATTCGAGGGTCTCGAGGAGGGGACACCTGTGAATCAATGGGGGGTGAGAGGGAAAGGAGACCAAGCGCGTGAAGAAAGACAAAGCAGTCTGAGTTGCGTCAAGGCCTCGTTTATTGACTGGGTGTTAGAGCTTATAAACAGGGCTTCAGGTAGGGAGGGGGAGCAGGAGTGAGGAGAGGACAAAGAAAATTCCTAAGGAGGGTCAGCAGGAGGTCGCTTTGGTCCCAGGCCCCTGCAGCTAGCTGATTTAAAGAGGTTTATTCAATCCTACATTCCTAGGTTAGACTAAAAGCCTCTTATTTACACGAGGCTTGATAAATCGTGGCAGGTAACACAAGGTTCAAGACACAGCTGTCCAGAGTCGGTCTCCAACATATCCTCCTCTTTTCTCAAAAATGGACCAAGTCCATGTGATGGGGGTTGTGGAGGTCCGAGAGAGCCTCTGTCTTAGGCTATACAGGGGGACTCCCACGCATGGCAGGTGCCATGTTGAGCCGGTCTCAATGACCTCTGTATGCTGTTGTCTCCTGCGTGGGCCCTGTACTATTCCCGTCATTGAGTACTCTCTAGCAAGACCATGGGGACGTTAGGGCTTTAGGACACTGAATCTGAATCCTTGATGAGGCTCCTGGCCGGCCTCCTAGGAATCTACTCTGTGATAATGAATCGAGACATGTTGTGGTAAGGCCGAATCAATCTGATTTTTGATAAACCGAGTCAACCGCTGAAAGGCCCAGGGACCAAAGGTAATGAGAAGGAGAAGGAAAATAATCAGGGGTCCAGGAGGGTGGGGATCAGGGTAGAAAGCCAAGGGGATTCTTTAAAGCTTCTATATAGAAGGGCAAACCCTGCTCCTAAGAGCAAGAGCCACATCTTACTGAAGCCCCATAAAGGCTAATAAAGGAAAAACCCACAAGATTACAATTCCCATACAATTTCGTTTCACAAGATCATGGTCTGGGTACAGAGTGATCACAGACGGGTAATTTGCATCAACAGGTACATTTTTCCTGAAACCTCAAGGGAGGGGTATCAAGGTGGGAGTGGAGTTTACACAAAGGTCACAGTGGTCCTTCCTGGAACACCTGCAACTATCCCAGTCACAGTTGAGCACATCTCTTAGCAGAAATCTCTTTACATTGTTATATGGTTGCAGGGGAGATTGAACAATGGCTAAGTCAGGTTGCTCTTGGAACTAGATTTTTAGTTTCTCATTTCCTGGTGCTTGAAGTTTTCTCTATTCCTGAGGCTTGGGGGTGTAAGCCTGAAGGGCTAGGGTCTTTCATTCCCCCGTTTTCTTTTTGGCAAATTTTAATCTTAAAATTATGACATTACATTTGGTAACTCATGGCCTATTTTAGTAACTCATGGCCTGTAATGGCCATGCATAGTTCATTTACAATTAGCCATCTTGTCTCTATGCTAGGGAGTTTTCTTTTGACCCAGCATTTCAGCCTCTTTTGAACAAGGAAAATGGGACGATGTATTCTCTTCTGGAACTGCTTCAAGCTGGCATTGGGGTGTCGTTATCAGGGCCCCTCCCCCAAAAGGCTGAAAATCTGGTCAAAGACTGGGCAGGGGGCATTCGTCAGTAGCATGTAGCTGCCTGACACCATAGTGACAGAGAAGAATCATGTTAGCTGGGCTGGTCCACGTTAGCCTTTAGCACGTCGGAGTCCACAGTCATCTGGAGTGGTGGAGTCAGCAACTGAAACTTGGAGGTGTCTGACAGCCAAGTAGAAATCTGTTGAGACAGATTTAAACTAGGAACAGAGGTTAAAATTTGTGAACTTATTTGGAACCCTTAGGTTTATACCCTTAGTAATAGGAAAAGCACTAATCCCAAGACCATGAGAGAGGAAAAATACCATCTTTAGGAATACTTATCTGGGTTCTTTCAACCTCTGTGGAGTGGGTCTATGTTTTTATGACTCTTTTGATCCTTTGAGGCCTTTTTGCAGAATGACATAAAAGTTTTAGATACATTAGTATTACCAATCTGTACTGAAATCCATATTGTAGACAAAGCAGATAAAGGGTATCTGTAAAACAGCAGAAGTAGACTTATACCTTTGAGTCCCAACAAGAACTACAGATTTGGGCATTTTACTTCTGTCCAGAAAGCCAGGTGTAAGTTGGACAGAGATTTTAAGCCTGGTGAAAAGCACTTTTAGGCTTACATTAGACATATCTATATGACATCTAAAACAAATCCAAAATGTTGAACTTGTGACTGAACAGTAAGTGGTCATTGCTCTACCAGCTCATCAGGACTCCTAAATGTTAAGCTCTGAACCATAGAACAGGAGAGTAATCTGAAACATATCTTATTTTAGACTCATATCTGAACCTTTATGATTTATTTAAATTTTTACATCTTAGAACATTTTCTTAAAAGTGCGCTTACAAGCTAGCTATGGCCTTGCAGAAAGATCTGGTTGTCTGATGCTGCCATGCTGACAAAATTAGAGCTAGCCTAGTCATTAGCACTGTCAGAGATCTGAGAAGGATAAACTATATCTGAGTGCAGACCAAGAAGCTTCCAATCCTATAAATTACAGTGATCAACCCCTTACCCAGGTTTCTATAGTGTTGGAGGTACCAGTCAGAACAACATCAATCTTTTACCACCATCAAGCCCATAAGGCAGAGTACCTTTTCTGTGGAATAGGGACATGGAAGACTGACAGTGTCCTACTACTTGTCCACAGTCTGGGCTGGGTCCTGGAGGCAGGTGTTGCATTGGGGCATCTTGCCCTGTGGTCAGTGTCTTTCGCAATTCAGGTGGCATCTTTTTGTCATTCCATATCTTCTTTGGAGACCTTGGGAGTCATTGCTAGGAGCTGGGGAGCTAGGAGTCTCTGTTTCTGATAGTAAGTTTTTAATCAAATAATTTAAATGTCATATTCATCAGATCATTGACAGGTTTGAGGACAATTATCTATTAAATGTATCTGAGCCAAATAAATCTAGGCCTAATCTTGAAAATATCTCTAAGTTTGGTAATAATGACCAGGCTAATTTGTTCTCCTATAGATATATTAGTCAAATATACCTCTCAGTTTGTTTTATTTTAAATAGAACCGTTTATGCTTTAAACTAGTATCTGGATAGCCAGATGACTAGTATTAACTTGTATTCCTAAACACAAAGGACATGCATGCAAACTCAGACATTCAAAACCAAACATACATGTGGCCACATTTTCATTCATACCTGCAGAGTAGACAGACATTTTTAAAACTATGACCCTTTGGAGTCTCCATGTAACAGCAGAATAGCAAGAGAAAGAAATCTGAAACATGTTTACTTAAACTTTAAAGTTAGACCTTAAAGTTTCATTATATTTTTTTAAACTGTCATGACATGCTTAAGCCTTTAAATTTTTATATCTTAAACTGCTTCCTCAAGTAAAAAATTCATTTATTTAAACTTTTATTTTAACCAACAATAATTTGAAACCAATTTTCTTAAATGATGGCAAGTATTTGTAACACATTCAACTCAAATGACCAAAACCCATGTAAATTTTTATTTTTCCTGTGAAAACAAAAGCATAATTTCCCCAGTATCTTGAACTGGTAATTTAACATTTCTTTATTAAGCAATATCAGTGTTATGCCCAGATCGCGTCCCCAAAGAAGCCACTGGAGACCTCAGGTACAGAATGCAAAAGCAAGGTTTATACAAATGAAGTTTACAAGCCTCGGCAGGGGGGCTAGTTCCAAACTTCTCACACACAGCAGGGAGGTTGGAAGGAGCACATGTCTTTCTTTGTAAGGCTAGCACAGACCACATAATTCATCTCCCACCTCCCACATCCCTCTTTTAGGTTCATATCAGTAGTTTTTTATGTTATCTTTATTTCTCATTAGTTTAGCAACCGTGTTTAGGAGTTTTATGAGCTGTCTCCCGGGTTTGGGGAGTTTGGGGAGTTTGGGATGTTTTATGACCACTTAGTCTCTGTCAGATGGTCATATATCCTAACTCTGTGTTTTCTTAAGTTTCTGTAGTTGATAAAGCCACCTGGAAAAAGGCGTCTAAGTTCTTATCTACATTTAAGAATCCTGGTTTTAGCTTCTCTTTGTCTGTAGGGGATGAAGTTGTGGGGGGGGGGTTACTGAGGTTTCACAATCAGGACAGAGAAGGGTTAACAAGAGAAATTCCTAGCTGGCAGAAGAGACTTTGAAGTTATCACAGTAAAGGAAGGGAGGGGGAGCAGTGGTCATAAAGTATCTCCTTGGCTGCCAGTGTTCCTGAAAAAAAGTTTTTGTTAACTCCTCTGACTAAAGTCAGATTCTCTGTTCAGTGTTCACACAGTTTTGTCAGTTGCAGGCAGCCATTGCCCTGTCCAGAGCAGGACATGAGAATCTTAGCCCACCTGTACCCAGAGCACGCACCCCCACCTTCGTGAGAGCAGCCAGCTGCCTGCAGTCCTGATAGCAAGAGAGCTAGGGAGGGAGGGAGGTGGCCCTCGCTGTGCCTCTCTCTTCTCCCCGCAGGAAAATAAGGGAGATGAGTAGTAGAAACAGATGACATTTACACAGACAATCCAAGTGCCAGCACATCAGCACTGAGATGATGATGGCCTCACTCACAGCAAGCAAGCCCCTCGATTGTGGCTCGCACATCCTTCTGGTGGGCTAGGCAAAGGTCTAGTGGAGAAGAAGGGGACTGTCCCATAGCGTCCGTCACAGTCAAGTCAACAATGAGAACAGTTAACACACTACACACAAGACCAAGGGCACACGAAAGAAAAACTTTGCCCCAACGAGACAACCAACAAAGCTCCAAGAACAATGACAGCCTGATGTGCTCTGTGGAGAGTGACCCTCCAGGCTCAATCACACCAAAAACAATCCAGATCAAACAGACATCAGGGGGCTTTCACATCCCTGTCAGTCAGACATGTACCTTATTTCTTGGAAGAGAAACAGAGTGTAAAGTAACAATGACCACAATAAAACATACAACAACAAAAAAATTCCCCCATAAAATGGCTCTAACAATTTCCCGGAACAAAATACAAAGTGGCACTTCCTCCCACCATGGGGAAAGGTACCCAAAAATGCTCCTCTCCTGAGCACTCCCTGGAGGAGACTCCTAAAATCAAATGGTCACCTCTGAGGTGGCCCCAAATGGCTCGGGACTAGGGGGTCCCTTGCCCAAATCAGGGAATGAGACGTCTCTCTTTCCCTCCCAGGATCACTGTCCGGACATGTCTGTCCCAGTGAGAGCCTGCAAAGTACAAATCAGTCGACTGGCACAAAACTTAACGAGACAAGACAGAGACAGAGACAAGACAGAGAGCGCTCTTACCGGTAGATGTCAATAAACCTCTGGACCCTTGAGGGTCCCGGTGGGTCTTTTGGTCTTTTGTTCAATGTGATTTGTGACAACCTCACTCTTACAGTCTTCTGGGATGGACACATCGTTTAATAGGTCCTCAGCAAGTGCCAGAAGATGTGACACCCTACTATCCTTTTCTGAATCCTTTAAAACATCTCTGATTACTCCATAGAAACTAAAGAATGCATCGGGGACGTACTCTCCGTCCTTAAGCAAGTTATTGATAGCCTTTCCAACTTTATTCCACATCAAAGGGTGGATGCCCGGGCCATTAATAACCAGCCAGGGACATTTTTCTTCCACAAAATAGAAAAACTTAATTAAATCTTTTTTTTCTTTCTTTCTTTTTGACTCTTATTCCCCTCTCCCTGATTTCTTCATTTCCTTAATGAAGAGAGCCTCTTTAGAGAGTGCTTTACCCATTGATTGATGAACGGCACTTACCTCAAGGCTGCCCACGGCGCACGAGTGATGCTGTTGGGGCACCTCTACCCTAGTGAGTCTGGCCAGACCACGTTTTCTCTTCGCCGTCCAGTAGTGAGCCGCCGTGCCTCGAGCCCCACGTTCGGGCGCCACTTGACCCGTCCAGCAGGCCAGGTTATTCGAGGGTCTCGAGGAGGGGACACCTGTGAATCAATGGGGGGTGAGAGGGAAAGGAGACCAAGCGCGTGAAGAAAGACAAAGCAGTCTGAGTTGCGTCAAGGCCTCGTTTATTGACTGGGTGTTAGAGCTTATAAACAGGGCTTCAGGTAGGGAGGGGGAGCAGGAGTGAGGAGAGGACAAAGAAAATTCCTAAGGAGGGTCAGCAGGAGGTCGCTTTGGTCCCAGGCCCCTGCAGCTAGCTGATTTAAAGAGGTTTATTCAATCCTACATTCCTAGGTTAGACTAAAAGCCTCTTATTTACACGAGGCTTGATAAATCGTGGCAGGTAACACAAGGTTCAAGACACAGCTGTCCAGAGTCGGTCTCCAACAATTGGAATACATGAAGACAAAGCACATGCTATAAAAAATAAATCACTTTTTAATTTTCTTAAAATATATAGGTACATACAAAGGGGCTCTGATCTGGCCCAGGTAGTTAGGTATAATTTAGTGATGCCACTGACCAACTTTCCAATGGTTAAAATGAACAAGGAAGGATTCTATAAGAGATGACAGTAACAGGCAGGCCTAAGCAACCACATAAACAAAGGTCAAGATTGTCAATAAAGGGATACTTCATTTTTGTTGTTTTCTTTTATGCAAGAAAGTAAAAAGTCATAGCTGGGATTTCTGGTTCCAGATACATAATAAAAGCTGGTCTGTCGCTTCCATGCTTCAAGTAGAAATGAGAGAAAAATTAAAAATAAATTACTTTCCTGAACCCTCATAGTACTGAGGTCACTGCACCAACCACCACACTCATGGCTGGAGAATCAGAGAACCAGAGCTAAGTGCTATTCTAACAGGAGTGTGGGAGGCCAGCTCCCACCTTTTCAAGGGTTCCTATGAGGAGGAGAGAGTTATAAGAAAATAGTAGATAGAAAGATAGCGAAGAGGAGAAAGACAGAAACACAGGATAGCTTCTGGAGGACCAGGAACAAAACCCAATGGTCACTTCTGGGTCTCTAAAAGAGCCCCTGGGGAGGAATACAATGGCAAAAACATAAATTAATAGATGATGTGCTCATTCCAGCTGAGAGTTATAAGTTTCTGGGACCAGAATTGTATTATGAATTCCTACCTACAGGTTTTACCTGACATTCTGCTAGATTCTCAAAGTGAAAATATAAGGAAAATGTTTTAAAGATTTAGTAAGAGAAAAAAGACAAAGGTCAGTCATTGTTACACAAGCTCAGAATGTTGCCATGGTGAAGACAGCCACCTCCACATCAAAAGGACTCCAACATAATCACCAGTAACAGTCGATAATTAAGGGGAAAAAAAACCTTCAAGCCACAAGCCAACGGCCAGTAAGTAAACCTGAAGTTAAAGAGTCCAAACCTACAGAAACTGCTAAGCATAGCACAACTGCTAGCCTGCTTAATATGAACCAACTAGATTCAGTAGCTGAAGCCCTGTGTAGTCTATAGCATTCTACACAAATACTAATGAGACAAAGTGACATACACAGGACATAGAGGATGGAGAGGAGATGTAGGAAAAAAGCAAATGAGGAGTAGAGTGTCAGAAGTAAGAGACAAAAAAGGAGACACAGGAGGTGGAGGGAGAATGGAGAAAGAGAGGAGGAGGGGAGAGGATGGAGGAGAAAACTAATGAGGTGGAGGAGGGAGGAGGAGGAAAGAGAAAGAGGAAGAAGAGAAGGAAAACAGGAAAGAAGAGGGGCAAGAAATAGAGCAAGGGAGAGACTGTGAGCCAGGTGGGTTTTGGGGAGATAAATATACAGTAAATTAATTTTCATTAAAAAACTTAAATGATTAGTATCTCTATTTATAGATGAAAAGAGAGAGAGAAATTAAATGGACGACCTGCCTAGACTTGTACCCCGTAAACTGAAGCAAAGACTTGAGTCTGGGCAGCCTGACACTCCAACTCCTGTAGTAACTAAGGTGTGATATTACACCCATCAACTCCCGCTCTTTCTACTAATTTTACTTGATACTCAGGGCAACACTTCCAGAGTATAAGCACTTAGGATGCATAGGAGTTCTAGACTATATTCTGTGCAGATAATTTTGTCTTGTTGAGGGAAATGGATGCAAAATGATCACCAGGCTCCAGAAAAAAAATTTCAGAAAGAATAGGATAAAATGACAGGCTCCATAGATCAGAGGCTGCTTTATGCAATTTCACTTGAATAATAAAAGAAAATGAATGAGCCCTGCATTATTTTAGAAACATATTGAGGTATTTAATAGAATTAATTCATATTTTCAGCTCAGTGAAAATACATAGGAACATTCATAGAAAACTTCACACTTTTGCCTGAAGGAGGCATCCACAGTTATCACCTCTATATGAATAAAACATCCCCCTTGCAGAGGGATTCTAGGGTCTCAGTTTTTAAAATCAGATCAAATGTGAAGTTAAATTCATATACCATATTTCTAAGACCACAGATTCATACCCTGTGTATATTCACCAACCCCATACAAATCACAACTGGGAATGGTACATCACAGAAGACAGTATGTAAGAGTCTGGGCACAAGAATGGTCAGGAATTATAAAAATAAAAGGGAATCTAGTGATTCAAATGTTTAGCATGAGCATGGCTGAGTACAGGCCACATTTGCTCTCGTTTATTGGATGGTATTATTTATAGGCATATTCCAAATTAACAACTACAGAATTATCCAAAAATCCTCCCAAATATTCGTCATTTGAAGTTCAGCAAACTGTTGAGTCCACTGAAAGCTTTACTTCAGGCGGGGGGGGGGGAGGGTGTCTCTCTCCCAAGTGCCTGTCTCTTGATAGTTAATTAGATCTGGTACTCCAAGGCTTAGGGATTCTTAACATAAGGGTTATTTTGTTATTGTTCAGCCTATTTTTCTTTCTTTATTTGTTGGTTCTGTTTTGTTTCAAATGACCTAGTATTTGAATGCAATATTCAGTGGCCTAGACCACTGCACACTGAGGATGAAAGTACAGAAGACCCTTCCAAACCACGTACTCTAAGATCTCCACACACATCTTTGAAAAGTTACTATTCAAAACACAATTATGAGGGTGAAATGTCTCCTGCAGCTTCTGGCTGTTTTTCATTTTAACACATCTATCTGCCTTTCATGGTGTCTGTGTTGCAAGAAGACGTGGCCAATACACAGGGGAAAACAAAACAAGCCCTGGAGTGAAGACCACATCAAACACAGTGCTTTATGACTTGTTTTCGTTTTCATGCGTGGTGAGATGAGGGTGGGGGTGTCTTCTGAGCTTCCCAAATAAAATCTCTGAAATATAAAGTCTTTGGGGCAGAAAGCCTGTACAGAAAGCAGCTTACCTCTGTGATCCTAAAATCTAGAGGCATTTTCCCCTATCTTCTCTGTGTAGCTAAAAAATAATTGATACTTATTTAATAGTATAATTTTAAAACTGGATTCACTAATAGCACAATAGATGTGGCAATATTTTTGAAACACTATTTACAGCCATCTTTCTTCATTTCTTCAGAAGTCATAACATTAAGTGACTAGCTTACTGCAGATACAACAAAATAAATGCAAAGCAATGTTGTTTACATGAAGCATGTTGGCAGTGCATATTGGTGCAGATATTAGCCTATTTTGATACAGCTGACATTCATTTCTGATATATTTTTCAATTTTATTCAAACGTTGTTCTGATGCTCACAATTTGCTGGTAGATTCTACATAAATTTCTAGTAATTTCTTAAAGATTTATATATACCAAAACACATAATTTCTCAGCTTCTCTAGTTTTTGAAAATACTTTTTTACCACCTTAAAATTTTGGCTGACATCTATATTTAGAGTTTGTTTTATTTTGACATAATGACATGAACATTATAGGTGACTGTTGTCAATCCTCCAGAATACTTTTGTCTTTCTTATCATCATTATAGATAGATTGCCCAGCATCCTGCCACCACATGACAGATTCCCTGATATCATAACCATGTCTCAATTGTCAAGATGGGAAATGAAGACAGAATGAGAAAACCATAGTGCAAGTAGTGTAGCGTGAATCTTAAAAGTTCTTATTAATAAAATAAAACCTGAGGCAAGTTATTGGGGTCCATGCTGGTAGATCAGAGAGACAGAACAAGCCACAGCTATCTCACCTTGCCAGTTCCTCAGCTGGTCCTGTTTCCTCAGACTGGAAGCCTCTGAGTCCTCATCCAGAATGAATCTCAGCTGAACTGTGTTGCTCCAAAGCCTGAATGCTTAACCAGACAAAATCTTAACCAGCCAAATGCCTCTGGTTTCTGGTCTTCACGCCTTTTATATCTTTCTGCTTTCTACCACCACTCCCTGGGATTAAAGGCTGGCTTTTGGGGATTAAAGGTGTGTGTCACCATGCTTGGCTATTTCCAATGTGGCCTTGAACTCACAGAGATCCAGAGGGATTTCTATCTCTGGAATGCTAGGATTAAAGGTGTGAGTGCCACCATTTTCTAGCCTTTGTATTTAGTGGCTGTCTGTTCTCTGACCCCAGATAAATTTATTAGAGTACACAATATTTTGGGGAACACAATACCACCACATTTCCTCTCTTTTTGTCTAAAATTAAAAAAGCTTATAACTAATACAAGAAAAACTATCTTCAATAAGTATATACAATATACAGTCAAGATTACATTAACAATGTCTAGTCCATTAGCATTTGACAGATCCAGACAAAAAACTCCATTATATATATTAACAATGTTCAGTCCAGTAACATCTGATAAACTCAGACCAAAAAATTTTCATTACTTATCTTATTTAAAACAAGTAGTTCCTTTTTAAAAGTAGATTCCATAATCTCCCTTTTTATCTTTTCATATCCAAAGTAGCTCATGAGACATGAGAGTTTTACAAAGCAAGTTTTCTGGAAGGCCTACTTTTCTTCTTTTTTCTCTATGTAATCATGTATAGTTCTTAGAGAGAGAGAGAGAGAGAGAGAGAGAGAGAGAGAGAGAGAGAGAGAGAGAGAGAAAGGAGAGAGAGTAACAAAGACAAAGAATGGGACCAGATGGACAAGAGCTGTTGTCAGAAATATGGAATCCATTCATTATCTTCTTTGAGTTCTTCTCCTTGTTTCCCATGGGTATGTGTCCCATGATGAGATTACTGGATCATTAAGAATCCTATCCTTAAGTTTTTGTGGAACCTCTAACTGATTTTAAAATCTGTTCATCGTAAAATATTAGCCCATAATATTGTGATTGTGAATACAAGTAAGTGTGTCTTCATAACACAGTCTAAAATAATTCTAGAACTATCACCCACATCTATATGCTGTTCTTTCTGTACCCATTCACGTGTCATAACTGTTGTAAGAATCAAACCCAATACACCACTCCCCTCCTTGGATAAAGAATCCAGGATGCTTGGAAGCTTCTTTGTATTTCAGAATTTGGAATATGCTTCTTAAATTAGTGTGTAGACATCATTAAATATAAGGGAGTATTCTAGACAAATGTTAGTGTGGAAGACATGAACCAAAGGAAAAGCATATTCATGGAGTATCTCAATAAGTTAGCAAAGGGAGAAGAAATGTCTAAACAGAAACCATCTTGCATCACTGCTCATATTTTTCTTTATGGGTTCAAACAACTCTCACAGCACAATTTTATTTGATTGCTCAAAGATTTCAATAAAGTAGTAGCTTTTATTTCCATTTTACATATCAAGAAAAAGAACATTCAATATCTATTTTCCCATGACAGGCCATTAAACAATAAATTAATACTCTATTATTGACAGATTCAAGATCAATGTAGAAAAATTACTCTCAGCAAATAATAACTAAAACTTTACTGTAGCCAAACACTCCGCAGCACCTTGTGGTTCACCATGACTAAGTATACACTGAGTTTGGGTACTCACAGTTAAATAAAGAATAATCAAGACATCCTTATCAGAGGGGTAGGTGGCAGATTTAAAGAAACATACTGATTAGGGAAATATAAACTATAACCTGTAAATATATAAACTATAAACAAGAAGACTTGTCTCTATGCTGAAAGGTTGTCCTACTACTATGCAGTATTCTTCAATGTTTAGTACATGATGGGACTCCGTATTTATTCAGAGGGATGGAACCTACAACTCTCCAAATAGAATAACCTTGTTCCTATTTCAAAGACTTAGAACATTTAACCTTCTGTCTATAATGGCTTTTTTCTTAGTGAACAATTTCAAAGTCTGTCTAACAGAAACAGGCCACACAATCTCAATGTTTTTACTATAGATTCCCATTAAATTCATTCAAAATCTTTTGTATCTAATTTCTTTCACTTTTGAATTTCTTTTCTGTCTTGCTTTGTGATAATATTCCAGGAAGTCAAGAGATCTGACTCTTATTGGTGCAAATGAATCTGTGTCAACTGATAAGTAAATAAAGATGGTGTCACAGAAAATATTCCACAAAGCCACAGAATGTTTATGACTGGCACAAAAATGGTTTCATCAACTCACAGTAGTAAATGCTCTGAAAACAAGTGTTAAGAGCATTATAGGAATTTTCTTCAATAGGCTTCATGTTCTACTGTTCATTGTAAGCGTACTAATGCCATTTGTCATTTCTTGCTGATGTTATGTATCTTTGCTACTGAAGTGTATTTCAGAGAGTCCCTGGGGATGCCGAAAGGTTCAAGGGTTTCCTTGTACTCTCAAAGGAAGAAGCTGACAAATTAAAGAAGACCAAAAATAACTTCTTTGGCATCGTTTTCTTTTTAATACATCACCAAAATACTTCTCATTAACAACTTCCATAATTTGTTTTTCATGAAGCATAGAAATCAGAGGTTTTAAATAACATGAATTCAGTGTTGATTTCTGAATTTGCTTCAGGTTTTGCAATCAGGTGTAAAATAATAAGACTTCAGACACTGTAAAGAGGACACTAATTTATCAGGAGGCTAACAATTCTTTGTTAACATGCCCTGTCTTTTTCTGTGAAAAAGAAAATGGAACCTAGAAATGAAGATAATAACACTCTCTGGTTCCAGGGAACAACTGTTTAGAAGTTCACCAGCATCAGAACCACCTTGCTCTAAACCTCCAGAGAGTCACTCTAAACTCATGACAGCCTTTCAGTTAATTGGCATTTGCATAAAGTTACTGAAACTTAACATAGATGTATTTTTAGCATTTTACCTTTGGTTCTTGACCTATAATAGCTGGATAACTGTCCCATCTGTAATAGGGAGTATGCTAAAATTTATTTTCTACTCAGCTCTGTAGTTACCATAGTCACATTGACACAACTGTGCTTAATGTGCTAATTTACAGAAAAAAATATAATAAAGCTAATAAATGTATGCTTAAGTTTCCAGAATAAGCCAGGGGGGGTGCGGGTGGAGGTCCCTGAACTGTGCACAACATATGTATTATGAGGATCACAAAGTAGGAAATTGGACTGTTGCTGGTCCCTGTGGTCAGTGGAAAATTACAATCTCTGTGGAAATATCAATAGAGCAGGCAGGCCAACTTTGGCTCTATGAAACGCAGAGTTTGAATATCAAGTGAGATGGTGCTGAGGAGCTCACAACTGAGACAATTATTGTGTTAACATTAGAATAAATGTTAATGTATTTAGAAAAGATTAAAACCATTGTTTCTTTATTTGCACATAGATTTTAAATTTGAATTAAGTTACCATGTGTGATACAACACACACATACACACAGACACACAGACACACGCAAACACAGAAACACAGAAAGCACTAGGGTCTCCATGCAGATTCACAGATTATAACACTTAGTTCACCTTTGAGGATAATTTTGATGGTAGTGACAGCAGAAAACACATGGGATCAGAAGTGATATGTGTCTCCACATTAGGCATTGAGTTTTGCTCTGAATTTAAACTTAGTCTAAGATACAAAGTATTTGAAATTGGAAAGGAAATTAAAAGCATTTAAGTTTGTATACTGATACCATTAGGTTTTACAGAGTTTCTAGAATGCTAGAATGAGACAAACTTAAGGATCTGAGGCATGCACTAGGAAGGATCCATCAAGATGACTGAATATCAGGATAGAGAAATATAAGGTTTTCTGATAGGAAGGCCTGAGACAGATCTCCCTTGGATTATTTTAGAGAAGAGGTATCATGTTTTGTGATGGAATGTAATTCAAAATGAGAACATCAGAGACATTCCCATAGTTGTTCTGTGTGAAAGTACAATTCAATGAATGCAGTTCTAGCAAGCACAGATATGTTCTGTATGTGAAGACTTTCAATGAACTGAATATCTCATAATAAAAAACTGGAGTTTCAACAACATGTGTTTCTGAAATTATATTAATGGCACAACACAAAATATCTGGGAGTATGGCACCAACATCACCTTTTACTAAAGGAAGACTCATTATAAAAATTAATTTTATGGTGAAAGAAACATGACTAACATGAAGTCATATACAAAATATGCTTTGAGCCTAAAGGACAATAATTAGTCATGAGACTTAAAGAATGTTTTCTCTTTGTGGCAGTCTACTTGATGTTTCCACAGTCAATCCTGAGCACCAGCTCATTATTCTGAGCCAAAAACACCATGGGTAAATGATTGTAATTTTTATTTTCCATATACAAGGTTGTACATGAGTCAAAGTTATGATTCACAAGGCAACCAGCTTTCACTTGGACATATCTTCCATCTTCTGTCTGCACACAAAATCCCTTGAGAGCAGCCATGTTGCCTTTAAAGTTACCAATGGTGAACCAAAAAAAAAATTTTTTTTTTTGGTTTTTTGAGACAGGGTTTCTCTGTGTAGTTTTTGAGCCTGTCCTGGATCTTGCTCTGTAGACCAGGCTGGCCTCGAACTCACAGAGATCTGTCAGGCTCTGCCTCCTAGGTGCTGGGATTAAAGGCATGCACCACCACTGCCCAGCTGAACAGGTGATTTCTAATGTGCACATAGAAGAGGTCTTTAAGGTGGAATACAATACACATGGTGGGAACATGGTCTTCAGGGCATAAACACCTTAGAAAGCAAAATCATCCAGCTTCAGGTTTCCTGTTTTTATGATCAATATTATCTGTACAATAAATTTTGGCAATTTTCTATGACAGAATAATGCCAGAGCTCCTGGGCACCTGTGGCTTCTTACATATTCAACAAAACCAAGTTTTAACTCACATGCATTTACATTGCAAAATATCCATTAGACTTTGACCACAGAATAAAAATGAAAATAAACACATTAATTTATATGGTTTATAATGTTTCAATGATAGAATTTTGGAATGTCTAATAAAATATGGTATAAGATTAATTTTTAAATATTTTATTTAATATTCACATATGTATAATGTGTTTTGAGCAAATCCACCTCCCATTCCTTCTTTTCCAATTTTTTCCCTGTCCCCATCAGCACTTTGTATTCCCAACTTCATGTACTCTCTCTCTCTCTCTTTTAAATTTAATACCCACTGAGTCCACTTAGTGCTATCTGTGGTTGTGTCTATGGCCAAGACTTCAACCATAGTTCAATCTCTGGCATCAGTCAATGACTTGGCTAGAATTTCTAGGGCAATGCAAGGAAAATGCCAGGCCCAAGCACAAAGACAACTGACAGGCATGGCACTTCACCCACAGATTGATTTCAAGAAGGTGAAAGCAAACATGGCCAGAAGAGAACCACAGGGCACCTTCTAAAGCACAATGATCTGGCAAAGGTTTCCCTTCATTGATTCTAAAACTGACAGAGAGATGGGCAGACACAAAGATGATAGATGGAAGACAGACAAGATAGATAGGTGATAGATGACAGATATGGACAAATAAATGACAGAAAGATAATGGTAGAAGCAAACAGAAGGCAGATGTGTGATAGATGATAGACATAACATAGGTGATAAAGAGAAAGTTGATGAAGATACATAGATAGGTAAATAGATGAGTGGGTGGTCAGGTGGGCAGGGCAATAGGTAGATGGATCACTAGCAAGATAGATGATAGATAGAATGATAGATGGTAGAAAAGCAATGAACTGGCAAATGATAGGATGTTTTAGATAGTCTATGCTGACCTGTGTCTCACCGTATATCCCAAACAGAAACTCATAGTAATACTCCTGTCTCAGCCTCAGAGTACAGAGATTGCAGACATGAACTACCATATGCAGGTAGGCTAGCAGATTTATATTGCTTGCCTAACAGTTTACATAAATTTTGTATCCTGCAGAACCATTTGAGACTGTCCAGTAGTTACTGTCGAGATAATCCTATTCTGGTTCACACAGTTGTAAATTAGTGAGAGGCACAAGTAGGAAAACTTCTTTTCTCAAGGTAGTGAAGCCATCTAGATGGCATTGTAACAATCGTTGAATGACCTCACTTATTTAAGGTGTAGCCTAATTGACAGCCAGCGAACTGTACATTCCTGAATTACCATTTATCAATGAAAATAATTTCTCATTTAAAGGCACTCTTAATGGTCGTGCATGACTGTGGAATTAATAACTGTTGCACTCATGCTGAGCACTGGGAGTTGGGAATTTCCTGCAGATGATGTATGTAAATATCAAGACTGGGTCCCAAAGAGTCCCAGAGAAATGACAGAAGGAGATTGAGACAAAAGTTTCATACTTGAGAACTGAGTCCAGCAGCCTTTATACCAAACATCTCAACCTAATTGCTCTTCTTTCATTTATTATATGTGCATATTAAGATTATCAATAGACCCTCTGGTAAATCTTTTGTTCAAGTTTTTTTTTTTTTTTTTTTTTTTTTTTTTTTTTTTTTTTTTTTTTTTTTTGGTGTTTTGAGACAGGGTTTCTCTGCGTAGCTTTGCGCCTTTCCTGGAGCTCACTTGGTAGCCCAGGCTGGCCTCGAACTCACAGAGATCCGCCTGGCTCTGCCTCCCGAGTGCTGGGATTAAAGGTGTGCGCCACCACCGCCCGGCTTGTTCAAGATTTTAAAGTGTGGAAGAATGTTGCTGGGCTATAGAAAGTACAAGAAAAAGCTCAACGTGCTGGGGTGGATAAGGCAAACTGCCCCATTCTCTTTGGAACAGAACAGCTCTTTGCTTAGACCCTATAGTAGGGACAGAATCTTTCTTCAGGAATTTGTTCTCTGAAAGGACTAGTCTGCCAATGTCAGGTGCCCTTCCCAGAAAAAGCCAAGCCCTTCACCAAGGCTCGGTCTGATAATCTCAGTGCATGAAGGACATTCTTTGCATCAAAATTGCCACTCCACAGTGCCCTGCTCCTTTGCACAGTCCTTCTATAATCCTCCCACCCCAATGGGTTGATTTTGCCGACTCTCATTAAAACTCCCTGCACACAACAGTTGTCTCAGAATCTGCTTCCAAAGAAAAAGGCCAGAAAAGTACACTCAGCTAACTACCTCATAAAAATGTTATCACAAGAAACAAGAGATAAGATCCAACTTTAAAGATCTTGTGTGAAACCCAGTTTCTTCATCTGATTCCTAACATCATACTTCTGTAGTTAATTCTGTAGATATGTCCAGATTCCAAATCTAAAAGGCCCTTCCTCTATTGATTTCTTGGACATCTCATGAGAAATATACTGTTTGTAAATGCTCTAGTTCTGTATCACTAGACTCATCACTCTGAAAAACAAACATCGGAGAAGCTAGCATGCCTGCCTCCTTGTCATCAGACTTCAGATCTAACAGCCTTGCTCAGATGTGTATTCACCTGCTTGCTATGAAAATGCAGGGGTTTTATCATGTCATCTAATAAAAGCAATTAGCCAGTGCAGGTGGTTGTCATTCTAACCAGAAGAATAAGGGACAACTGTGGCACAGTATATAGTAAGCCAAGAGTCATGCCTTCTTCCAAGATGGGAAGCTTTCTAGATCTCTCTGTAATTGGGATATAGCACGTGCATTTATTGAGTATATGCCTGCACCCCAACATACAGGTGCAGCAGGTAAGGGAACTCAGAGTAAGAAGGCATCTCGTCTCTTCAGATGCTCTGAATTTTATGTGTTGGAAATCCTGGATGCTTCTAGTCATTTTTAAATATATCACAGATTGTTTAAAACAGTGGTTCCCCTACTGTGCTCTAGAAAACTATTCATCACTCTTCCCATTTTTGATTTGATATTTCTTATCTAGTCACCCACAGCCTTCTTCCCCAGGAATCTTCTCTACCTCTGCTGACCATTGCTCAACTTTATTCTTTATAAAACTGATGTTTATTTTCAGCATGTTTCTTGTGATCACTTTATATAATGCCCTACAGTCCCATCCTTGTTTTTGCAAATGACAGGATTTATATTTTGTGGCTGGACTAAAATTATTTGTTCATTGATGAACTTCTAGATTAATTTCTGATCTTAGCGAACGTGATCAGTGGAGAAACAACCTCTGGGGTACATTATTTACTTGGCATAATAGCATCCTCTTCTTTTAATGTATACAAGAATTAAAGTTAATGAACAATATGAATGGGGAATGTCCATATTGATTTCCATAGTAGCTGGATTTGTTTACATTTCTGCCAACAATACAGAAAAGTTCATCATTTCTGCTTCTCTCCTGACATTTGTTATTTCTGTAATTGAGATGAGAGTAATCTGACCTGGGTAAGATGTTATCTTACTTGGTTTGATGATTAGAGTTAATGTTAATGATTATTTTCTGAATTATTGATTAACTATTTGCATGTCATCTTTCGAGAGCCCTATTCAGACCTTCAGCCCATTTTATCTGGGCAACTGTGGTTTTGTGCTTAGTTTCTTGAGTTCCTTGTGTATTCTGGATACAAATCATGTGTGGAGAGAGTAGATTTGAAGCTTTGTTGATTTTTTTAATTTTATAATTTGATTTAATCTTACATATCAGCCACGGATCCCCCTGTCCTCCCTCCTACCCCCACCCAGACCATCCCCCGGCCCACCCCCCATTCCCATCTCCTCCAGGGCAAGGACTCCTCCGGGGATTCAGCTCAACCTGGTAGATTCAGTCCAGGCAGGTCCAGTCCCCCTCCTCCCAGGCTGAGCAAAGTGTCCCTGCATAGGCCCCAGGTTCCAAACAGCCAGCTCATGCACTAAAAAGAGGTCCTGGTCCCACTGCCTGGGTGCCTCCAAAACAGTTCAAGCTTGCAGGGCTTATGTTCTCAGCTTAAGAATGGTTTACCTTTGTCCATTTATACCTTTGTTGCCTCTGCTTTGAAACCTATCCAAATATCACTGTCTGTGTCAAAATTTTAGAGTTTTCTCATGTATTATCATTAGTAATCTCATACTTTCAGATTTTACATTTGGAGTTTCAATCTATTTTTATTGAATTTTTATGTACTAGGAAAAGGAAAATATTTCATTTTTCTGGTAATTTTTTTTAAAGTAGGCCAGATTTTTAACTAGTAGCTAGTAGCTAGGTTTTTTTTTTTTTACTTTTATTTTTTTTGAAAGTTTCCCCTCCCTCATCTCCTCCTGTTCCCTTCCTGCGACTGACTCCCAATTACCCCCTATCCATCCACTCCTCCTCCTTCTCCATTCAGAAAGGGGCAGGCATCCCGTGGGCTTGAAGAAATCATGTCACATCAAGTAGAGGTAAGACAGAGGTCCCCCCACCCCTGGTGCGCATAAAGGCTAGAAGAGGTAGGTAATCCAGCATGGGGAAGAAGTTCCCAAAAGCCAGCTAAGTGCCAGGGACAGGTCCTGATCTCACTGTTAGAAGCCTTACAAACAAACCAAGCTACACAACTGTCAGATGCATGCAGAGGGACTAAGTCAGTCCCATGCAGGCTCCCTAACTCTTGGTACAGAGTCCATGTGCTCCCATGAGCTCAGGTCAGTTGTCTCTGTGGGTTCCATTGTCATGACCTTGACCCCCTAGTTCATAGAGTTCCTCCTTCCTTTCTTCAGGAGGATTTCCTGAGCTTGGCCCAGTGCTTGGCTAGGATATCTGTATCTAATTCCATCAGTTACTGGGTAAAGGCTCTATGGTAACAATTAGAGTAGTCACCAACCTAATTACAGTAGATGATCAGTTCAGGCACCATCTTCACTATTACTAGGAGTCCTAGCTGGGGTCATCCTTGTAGATTCCTGGAAGTTTCCCTAGCACCATATTTCTCCCTAACCACAAAATGTTCCCCCATCAAAATGACTCTTTCATTACTCTCCCCCTCAGTCCTAGCCCCAACTCACCTCAAGTGCCCAGCCCACCCAACCTGCATCCTCAGGTTTCCATTCTCCCATTCCCCTCCCTGTCCTGTCCCCAGTTTACCCAGAAGATCTCTTCTATTTCCCCATCACAGGGAAATCTATGCATCCCTCTTTGGCCCTCTTTCTTAACTAGTCACTCAGGGAATAGAGAGTGTAGGTTGGTTATCCTATACTTTACTCCTAATATATACTTATGAGTGAGTGCCTATCATGTTTGTCTTTCTGGGTTTGGGTTATCTCACTCAGAATGATTTTTTTCTAGTTCCCTTGTTTGCCTGCAAATTTAATGAGGTCATTGGTTTTTTAACAGCTGAATAATACTCCATTGTGTAAATGTACCACATTTTCCTTATTTATTATTTGGTTGAGGGTGATCTAGGTTGTTTCCAGGTTCTAGTTATTATGAATAATGCTACTATGAGAATAGTTGAGCAAGTGTCCTTTGTGGTATGATTTAGCATCCTTTGGGTATATGCCCAACATTTGTTTAGCTGGGTCTTGAAGTAGATTGATACCAATTTTTTTTTTCTGAGAAACTGCCATGTTGATTTCCAAAGTGGCAGTACCAGTTTGCACTCCCACCAGCAGTGGAGGAGTGTTCCCCTAACTCCACATCCTCTCCAACATAAGCTGTCCTCGATGTTTTTTATCTAAGGCATTCTGACAGGTATAAGACAGTATCTCAGAGAATTTTGATAGACATTTCCCTGATGACTAAGAATGTTTAACATTTCTTTAAGTGTATTTCTGCCACTTGAGATTCTTCTATTGAGAATTATCTATTTAGATCTCTACATCATTTTTTAACTTGATTATTTGTTATTTTGATGTCTAGTTTCTTGAGTTCTTTATATATTTTGGAGATCATCTCTCTGTGAGATGTGGGGTTGGTGGAGATCTTTTCCCATTCTGTAGCCTGTCATTTTGTCTTATTGACAGTGTCCTTTGCCTTACAGAAGCTTTTCAGTTTCATGAGTAGTATCTTGTACAATGTGTTTAGGGCTACTTCCTATTTTATCTTCTGTCAGATTCAGTGTAACTAGATTTATGTTGATGTTTTTAACCCACTTGGACTTGAGTTTTGTGTAGGGTGATAGATATGGATCTATTTGCTATTGCTGTCTAGAAGGTTGTATTTGTGTCATGGCCCATGACAATTTGCATTCTTCTACATGTGGATATCCAGTTTTATGCCAGCATTATTTGTTAAAGATGCTTTCTTTTTTTGATTGTATAATTTTGGTTTATCTGTCAAAAAACCCGTTGTTCATAGGTGTGTAGATTTATTTCAGGGTCTTCAATTCTATTCCATTGATCCACATGTCTGTTTTTATATTAATAAAAGCTGTTTTGTTACTATAGCTCTATAGTAGAGCATGAATTCAGGGATAGTGATACCTCTGGAAGTTCCTTTATTGTACAGAATTGTTTTTGCTATCCTGGGATTTTTGATTTTCCATATGAAGTTAAGCATTTTTGTTTCCAAATCTGTGAGGAATTGTATAGGGATTTTGATGGAGATTGCATTGAATCTGTAGATTGTTTTGGTAAAATTTCCATTTTTACTATTTTTTTTAAAGATTTATTTATTATGTATACAGTGTTCTGTCTGCATGTATCCCTGCAGGCCAGAAGAGGGCACCAGATCTCATTACAGATGGTTGTGAGCCACCATGTGGTTGCTGGGAATTGAACTCAGGACCTCTGGAAGAGCAAGCAGTGCTCTTAACCACTGAGCCATCTCTCCAGCCCCAAAAAGATTTATTTATTTATTATGTTTATAGTATTCTGCCTGCATGTATTCCTGCAAGTCAGAAGAGGGCACCAGATCTCATTACAGATGGTTGTGAGCCACCATGTGGTTGCTGGGAATTGAACTCAGGACCTCTGGAAGAACAGTCAGTGCTCTTAACCTCTGAGCCATCTCTCCAGCCCTCCCATTTTTACTATTTTAATCCAACCTATCCATGAACATGGGAGATCTTTCCATTTTCTGAAATCTTCTTGAATTTCTTTCCTCAAAAGCTTAAAATCCTTCTTATACAGGTGTTTGGTTAGAATTACCCCAAGATATTTTACATTATCTGTGGCTATTGTAAAGGGTCATGTTTTGTGGGTAGCCATTCCAGCTTTGATCTGCAAGTTCTAACCCCATTGAGGCTTCGGCATCTGTCACGCCTAAAAGGCAGGGCCAAGGGAGGTGTCTGGAGACCCGAGATCTGGATGGGCAAGCACTCTCTCTGTTCCTGGACCCTGGACGGTGGTGTCCAGATCAAAGCTGGAATGGCTACCCACTACAGTAATGTTTCACTGATTTCTTTCTTTTCATTTATCATTTGTATATAGGAGGGCTACTGATTTTGTTTTTGTTAATCTTGTATCCTGCCACATTTCTGAAGGTGTTTATCAGACTTAGGAGTTCCCTGGTAGAACTTTTGGGGTCACTTATGTAGACTATCATATCATCTGCAACTAGGGAAAGTTTGACTTCTTCTTTTCCAATTTGTATCCTCTTAATCTCCTTTTGTTGTCTTATTGCTCTAGGTAGACCTTGAAGTACTATATTGAACAGATATGGAGAGAGTAGACAGCCATGTCTTGTTCCTTATTTTAGTGGAATCTCATTGAGTTTCTCTGCATTTAATTTGATGTTGGCTTTTGGCTTGCTTTATATTGCCTTTTTTGTGTTTAGGTATGTTGCTCTCTCCCAGATCTTTATCATGAAGGGGTGTAGAATTTGCTCAAAGACTTTTTCAGCATCTAATGAGATGATCACATGGTTTGTTTCCTTCAGTTTGTTTATGTGGTGAATTACATTGACAGATTTTCCTATGTTAAGCCATCCCTTGATCTATGAAATGAAGCCTTCTTGATCATGATGGATTTTTTTATGTGTTCTTGGATTAGCTTTGCCATTATTTTATTGAGTATTTTTGCATCAATGTTCATGAGGGAGACTGGTCTCTAATTCTCTTTCTTTGTTGCATCTTTGAGTAGTTTGAGTCAGGCCTCAGCTGTATCCATATGTGGAGTCCTTACTTATACAAATTAATGCTGGAAATCATCAACCTTTACAGCATTACAGAATATGGTGTGTGTCTTCCTTAGTCAGTGGTTTTATACTTTTAACATCATTATCTTTGTTGATTTTTGAAGGTTCTAGAACTTCTCAGCACATTTCCTCCTATGCCCATAAGTATTAAAAATTCCCAACCCTGCATGATTTGTGCTTGCTGTAGTTTGAATATGACGTGTTCCCCCACAATGTCCTATGTTTGAGCAACTGGTCCCCAGCTTGTAGCATTATCAGGAGAGACTGTGTAACATGGGAAGGTGGAGTCTTGCTGGAGGAAGTGGTTCATTTGAATGGGACTTGAGGTCTTATAGCTGCCCCTACTTCCTTTTTGACTATGGAAGCAATGAGAACAGTCACCTTTTGTCCCTGCCTGAACATTCCCCACCATGATGAACGTGTCCCTGGCACTGGAAGCCTCAACAAACTGTTTTTCCCTTAAATTACTTTCTCAGGTACTTTGTCACAGTAGCGAGACAATGCAGTGCCTGATGGGAACTATGGGAATATTGTTCAGGCTAATGTTCCTCTTCTCCACTGAAGAGAATAATATCTGTGAATTAATTTATAAAGTCCCCCTTTTCTTGTTTTACTCTGAAGAACTAAGTCTCCAAAACAAAAATGACTTTTGCTGTAACCAGTGCAGGCCACGTCTGAGTGTAGCAGAGCCCATGTGGACAATGGGATCAGGTGATATGATTAACAGCTCTGGAATTAGGCTGCCTTGCTTCAGGTGGCAGTTGTCATTGCCCCATGGTGCCCTATAAAAATGGGGAATTATCAGTATCTGCCTTTACTGTGAGTCTTTGTGGGAACTAACAAGATAGTTACTGTTTGAGTAAAATTTGAGATAGTAGCTGTCCAATAAATTTTGGCTACAATAAACATTTATTTTCAAGAGATTCCACTTGAGGGTTCAGCTGACAGAAAGTGTTTACTTTTAGAACTTAATATGCCAGGTATTGATATATTGTGTTATTATTTGAAATAGAGTCCTAAATGGAGGTAAAAATATGGTAAACATATGGATCACTTTTCTCTGAGCTGAGGCAATGAAAATGGGTGGAGAAGGGCAGAGGGGAGAAGAGTACAATGGAGGCCACTCACATACACAGGAGATGATGGGCTGGGCGGTGTTCCTGATATTTGAAGTTTTAGTCCAGAGAGAGGTTTAGGAATATTAGCAAGTCCTGTGTAAGATTTTATCTTTTTGAGAAGATGACATTTTCTTCTCAAGCACATGTCAACTTCAATTCTTATTTGTGTGTCAAACTGAACATGGTGCAGCAGATGCTCAATCTACAGCTCAGGAACAACTGTATAGCCAAGTTTAAGCTGACATGCAGTTGTTGCTTTCTTTTTTCCATAAAATATTAAATTATTCTTCTAGGAAAACTAAATTTTTAAGAAAAATATTTCATGTAAAATTTGAATTCTTAAGGCTGGGATGAAGCAGCCTTTAGGGAAGAAGAAGCAGCTGTGGTGGCTCTAAAACGCTTGTCTTACACAAATGTGAAATCCTGCCAGGCACGGCAGTGTGCATTTACAACCCCAGCATCAGGGAAGCAGGGACAGGAAGATCTATACAGCTCACTGACCACCCAGCCTTCCCTCACTGGTGAGCAGCATGCCATGAAGAGGCTCCATATCAGAAGAAAATGCGAATGACACTTGAGTAATGATGGCCAAAGTTGTCCCACTTGCACATACATCTGCTCAAACATGTGCTGATCCTCACACAGACACATACGTACATGTATGCAAATATACAAAAATATGATAAAAAGACTGATATTAATTAATACAATTATACAGGCAGCTGCAGGTTTTTACTTTGGACTTTAGCTTCATTTCCATTACAGGACTTGAAAGGAAGTATAAAATCAAAATCGATGTTCTGTTTTTTTATTTCTGTATTTTTTTTCTTTCTTTTTTTCCCCCCAGAGTTGAGGACCAAACCCAGGGCCTTTCACTTGCTAGACAAGCACTCTACCACTGAACTAAATCCCCAACCTCTTATTTCTGAATTTTTATTAAGGAAGTTTTTATTCATTTCACATACTAATCACAGATTCCCCTCTCTTCCCTCCTCCTGCCCCTCCAGTCTTTCCCTCCAACCCATCCCCATTCCCTGTTCCCTCCTCCAACAAGGTAAGGCCTCCCATGGGGAGTCATCACAGCCTGGTACATTCAATACAGGCAGGTCCAAGACCCTCCCCCTGCATCAAGGCTGTGCAAGGTGTCCCACGATAGGTAGTATACTTCAAAAAGCCAGCTCATGAACAGGGATAGATCCTGATCCACTGCCAGGGGGCCCCTTAAGCAGTCCAAGGTACACAGTTGTCTTGCTTATGCAGAGGGTCTAGTCCAGTCCCATGGAGACTTCACAGATGTTTGTCTAAAGTTCGTGAGTCCCCACTAGTTTGGTTTGGTTGTCTCTGTGGGTTCCTCCTCATGATTTTGATGCCCCTTGCTCATAAATCCCTCTTCTCTCTCTTCACTAAAAATAAAAAAAAAACACTGATAACAGCTTCTGTTGGAGAGGATGTGGATCAAGAGGAACACTCTTCCACTGTTGGTGGGAGTGCAAACTTATACAGCCACTTTGGAAATCAGAATGACTGTTTCTCAGAAAATTGGGAATCAATCTTCCTCAAGACACAGCTATACCACTCTTGGGCATATACCTAAGGGATGTTCAATCATAGCACAAAGACACATGCTCAACTATGTTCATAGCAGCACTATTTGTAATAGCCAGAACCTAGAAACAACCTAGATGCCCCTCAACTGAACAATAGATAAAGAAAATATGGTGCATATACACACTAGAGTACTATTCAGTATTAAAAAACAATAACATCATGAAATTTACAGACAAACGGATGGAACTAGAAAATATCATCCTGAGTGAAGTAACCCAGACTGAGGAAGACAAACATGGTATGTACTCACTTCTAAGTGGATAATAGATGTAAAGCAAAGGATGACTAGACTACAACCACGGCTCCAGAGAAGCTAACTAACAAGGAGGACCCTAAGAGAGATGCATGGATCACCCTAGGAAGGGGAAATAGATGAGAACTCCATGAGTAAACTGGGGAGGGGGTGGGTAATGGAGGGTGAGGGATGGGAGATAAGAATATAAGGGAACAGGATGGTTGAGATTGAAGAGGGATGGAGTTGGAGAGCAATGAAAGAGATATGATAGAGGGAGACATCACAGGGATATGGAGAAACTGGGTGCTAGAGAAGTTCCCAGGAATCTACAGGGATGACCCCAACTTAGACTACTAGCAATAGTGGAGGAGGTGCTTGAACTGGCTTACTCCAGTAATCACATCAGTGAATACCCTAACTGTCATCATAGAGCCTTCATCCAGTAACTGATAGAAGCAGATGCAGAGATCCACAGCCAAGCACCAGGCCGAGCTCCAGGAGTCCAGTCCAAGATAGAATTAACTTTCTTTTGTGGAATGTGCCAGAGGATCATAGCTATAAATCCTGTCCTTCTCAGCAGTACTAACTGCACTTAGCTCAAGTAAAGGCTGATTTATTTCAGGGAAACTCAATTTGTACCTTTTTCTTCTGCTTCTATAAATTCAGTCTCTTTGGTTAACCCTCTGGAAGAAGCCATTTGCTTTTAGTTCTTATTTTCACCTGCAGATGAAAGTTTAATGACCTCTATTTTGTGTATGATTGTGAGTAGTAGAATGCTCCTTTATAAGTATGGGTGATGTCCACAGACCTAATACTTTATGTTACTGTTTTTTTTTTTTTTTTTTTACTTCCAGGAACCATTTGTAATTGCTTTGAATTACCTGCATTTTACTGCAGGGTCTCACCCTTATTTCTTTATATTTATAGAGTTTTGTATTACATTATTTGCCACATTTAGAAACTTTCTTCCCTGCGTACATTTATGTAGATTATTTAGCTGCTATGGATGTCATTAAAATTCTATCTTCCCACACACCCTCTGAGTCTACCCAGATGTTAAATATTTCATTCCTTCCAGTTACAACAACATTGATTATATGCCACCTAGGAAACAGTGTTGTCAGCAAGTTTATGTGCATGTGGACATGGTGTCTCTCAGAGACTCTCTTCAACTCCTCTGAAGCAGGACTCATCCTTTTACTTTTGGCATACTCCACAGAAAATGGGTACTTTTTATTTCTAACTTTATGACCCTATAGGAACCTTCACAAGGCAGTAAAGATGCTCAAACTCTGGGATTATTCACTTTCAAAAATCATCTTCACTCTTCTCCTGCTCTGAACACTCTCAGTTGTGGACAAAACAGAAACAGAAGCCACGTTAAAGGGTGGAGAATAAGGAATCTGCTCAGGCTGGGATGATTTTGTTGCTTTTGTGAAGATCCTGGTGCCAACAATGATGACCATGAACAAAACCTCCTCACACTTTTCTCATGTCGCTCCACACACAGCGATGTCTCTCTTCATTTCTTGTTACATCTAGACCCTGTGTTTGTTCCCAAAAGGAACTCAGGGAGGCAGTCTTCTAATCCCATCTTTGTACAATCATAATGAATGCTTCCCCCTCTTAAGGATCATGGTTGAAGTGGGTGGAAGTGCAATTGAGGACTTCAGATTGATGAAGGAATGGCTGTCAGATTGGGACCCATGCCAAGTTGATGTGCCAAGCTAGAAGCAGAACCTCTAGCTGTCAATAAAAAAAAAAACTGCACCTGATGTTCCCAGTAGAGACAGGCAAAGCTGGGGTAGTGCTTCTGAATCGTGATTCTAAACAATCACCTCTGCCAGGGACACAGAGGTCTATCTTTCAATTATTTAATAGAAAGGATATAATACAATGCTGATCTATGAAGTGGTGGTTGAGGGATATGAAGTTAAAAATGGAAATAGTGTGGCAGTGGCACATGTCTTTAATCCCAGCACTCGGGAGGCAGAGCCAGGTGGATCTCTGTGAGTTCGAGGCCAGCTTGTAGCTAGAGTTTTCCTGCCTGGCCCATAGTCAGGACAAATCTCTGTCTCCCGCCAGTCCCACAGCTGCTCAGTCCCAATCAAGTAAACACAGAGACTTATATTGCTTACAAACTGTATGGCCATGGCAGGCTTCTTGCTAACTGTTCTTATATCTTAAATTAATCAATTTCTACAAAATCTATACCTTGCCACATGGCTCGTGGCTTACAGGCATCTTCACATGATGCTTGTCATGGCGGTGGCTGGCAGTGTCTCCCTTTACCTTCCTGTTCTCTCAATTCTCCTCTCTGCTAGTCCCACCTATACTTCCTGCCTGGCTATTGACCAATCAGTGCAATTTGACATACAGACCATCTCACAGCACCAGTCTGGTCTACAGAGCAAGATCCAGGACAGGCACCAAAACAACACAGAGAAACCCTGTCTCAAAAAACCCAAAAAATGGAAATAATGAAAATATTGGCTAGATATTAATAGATCACAACTAAAATTAATAAATTAGCAAACATTTCTGAAATGATTAATTGTGCATATGGCATTTATAACATCTAGCAAATGTATTTTTGAGAAGTTTTCTAAGAATAAGGGATAAGGATTATATTTTGTTGCCTTTTTTCTATATACCCATGATTGGAATCTCAACCTGGCCACATCCTTCTAGATCCACTTCAAGCCTTCCACCTCAGGCCTAGGGTCATTTCAAACTCATTTTCAACTCCTGGGATCCCTCAGGTATGGCTTTCGTCATCTGTGTTTGGCATTTGTTTCTGTGGCTGCATCCTTACCATCCTGAAATTATTGATTCAGACTAAGAAAACAACCCAGGGAACATTCACAGATTCTCCATACATGTGCAGGGTTGCTCACCCCCCCCCAAAAAAAAAATGTCTCTACCCTATGCTCCCACACCACACATCAGTGGCTGTTCATTCATGAGTTACCTGTCTAAACTCTATATATGTTGATTGTTCTTATTGATTTGTTTGTTTGTTCTTTGGAAGGGTGGTTAGTTTTCTGACAGAGTCTATTAGGTTTCATCTGTCCAGTATTTTCTTTAGCTAAGTTCTGACATAATATTTGGTAATACGGTTAATATCACATGATTTTAAAGGCCTTACCTTATTATCCTACAAAGCTTTATTTCTGACTCTATAAATGCATTCATATCATAATTCCAAAAAATGATCTTGTACAAGGCACAAGTCATTCTAATAGTTTTACAGACTATGCAGTTGAATACAAATCAAAAATTACTCAGCATGCTTTCAGATGTAAATGAAAGGAAAGTTGAGACCTCAAGTCATAAAATTCATAAGGGACTATGAGGAAAGAGATTAGAACAAAGTTTATATGAAGGAGGAAAGGAAATAATAAAATATGAAATGTTAAATGGTCTAGGGAAAGGAAGTCAAGGTATTAGAGGGGTTATGGAAATGGATAATAATGTAGAAGCTTCCTAAAATATACACATATACACATGTAGACAAGATTTAAATAGACTTTCCCTACAATGTGGAACAATCTCTCTACCAGACATAAGTTATCAGATAAAAATCCCAGCGCCACATGTGTGGGCTACATTTTATCAAGTCAGTGTGGTCCCTTAGATACACACACACACACACACACACACACACACACACACACACACACACACAAACACTATAAGTTATGGTTACCTTCCAGAACATTATGGTAAGACCCTGTTCCTGAAGACATCACATGATTGAATAATACAACATAGAGAAATCAAGATGGGACCAACATGGAAGCTTCTTATCTACTTACTAGCTTCTACACTACTGGAAGATCCTTCTCATATTACCAGGGGAGAAGAGTAATTATCAATCTCACCCAACTTTCAACCTTGTGAGTCATAATAACAACTGGCCTGGCAGGATATGCCACTAATGCAATAGTGGCATGGATTTTATGAGAGTTACAAATGGTTGTGAACCATCATGTAGGTGATGGAAATGGAACCCAGATCTTCTGCAAGAGCACTGAGTGTTCTTACCCACTGAGCCACCTCTCCAGGGAGTCTTAGAAGTATTCCCTTGTCTGTCACATCACAGAGTTATTTGGCTTAGAGAACAACTTGCACCAACTCAACTGCTTTAACAGCAGTGAGACTCCCTCCTTTGAGTTTTGTGGAATGGTGAGATGTCCAGTCTCTTTACATTTTCATCACCTTTTCTAAAAATAAAATGAAGGAACAAAGCACTAGGATATAAAACTGAATTTAAATGAGTTATTTAAAAGAGGACCATGAGTTAATTACATTTCCATGGTTAGAGCGTATAATATATTACACCACAGGGGAGTTTTTTAAGGCTAAAAATGATTCATGGTAACATATAATTTAATAGGCTAATGGGGTTATTTTTCTAATAGTAAGTATTATATTATAATAATTATAATAGGCCTTAAGTAACAGATTTTTCTTTTGAAGTGGTATGTGATAAATGTGTTAGTAATAAGCACTATAGAAGGTTCTATCTTTATCTAACAATAAATCTGGAAAATGAAATTTATGTCAAAAGCTATATAGATTATCCCAGCATATTAGAACAAATTTGTTTCAATATTTGAAGCAAAAGCGAAGCTCATCTTCGATAGGTTTGGCAACAAATTAAAATGACTTAAAGGGGATTTGATGAGAGGTGTCGATACTGTCTCCATGATTGACAATGGTGCCATGGACTAGATTCCCACCCTTCCCTTGGGGCTATACTGAAAGAAGGAAGGGAGGCAGCTGAAGTGAAAGCAGTGAAGAGCTGATGCTGACATAGGGGGACTTTATGTTCTTGAAGTGCCCTTCTGGAAATTTAGGATAAGCACAGAAAGCTTGGAGAGACACATTTACAAGCAGAACTAATGGGAAAGATTATAGGCATACTGTCCCTGATCCTGGTGTCTTCATGAAGTCACCCTGGGTCCAATCAGGTTTGTGCAGCAGTTACTACAGAGACCTGAAGACCATGAGGAAGTCTGGCTCGGTGAATATACTTATGGATGACAGAAGTTTTAAAGATAATTTTGCAGGCCAACTATTTCCCTTAAAAATCATATCAAAAAGATCATTCACCATTAATTTAACATAGGCCTGATCCAGAGAAACACCTGAAATATGTAGTGTCCAGACAGAGACTCTTCTGTGAACATTTAAAAGGTGTTCTTGGATATGATATAAATCAAGTTTAAAATCAGAACTCTGAGATGTAATGTCAGTTAATTCCTTGCAATACAAAGAGCTTGCCACACACCTGTCAGTCTACATATCCTTCCATCTATCACATCCCAATATGAAACTTTCTGTTGGGCTTTTAACTCTGTCATCTCAAAAGCTCTCTGTTGTAACAGGCTTGTGCTGCACTGTGGGTGCAGGGTTAACTGTTTCCTATGTCCATCTCTACATTTTTACTTTTTTAGTATTATTGATTAGATATAAAGTAATATCTCCCACTCCGAAGTTCCTTGCCTTGAAGGTTTGTTTCCTAGCTGGTAGTGCTTCTGAAAAATAATTGGGTCATAGCATAATAACTTGACCAATGAATTAATCTCTTGAGGACTTCATAGCAGAATGGACCATTAGAAGTTGGGCCAGTTGGAAAGAATAGTTGAGAGGGATGTTGCTGTGCAGGGTATAACTGCTACCAACCCTTCACCTCCATCTCTGGCTCCTGTCTGACACCGTGTGAGCCACCACACTCCACCACACACTATGAACTGCCTCATTATGGACAGGCCTAGAAATTGTAGAGCCATGTAGCATGGATAGAAACTGTGACAATAAATAAATATCTCCACCTCTATGGCATTTTCAGATGTTATGTCAGAGTGAGAAAAGTCTACTCAAGCAGTTGACATCCACATTTCATGCTTTCTGCACTCTTTAAGAATCCTGTAAATAAATTTAATGCCAACATAGGACCAGACAAAAAATATCAGAAGATGCATTTCTGTGGATGAATTGGGGAAATAAACCTGAATCAAATAGTGTATGGAGAAGACATGAGAAAAATGTCCAGCTTTCCGAATACGGTTCTTTTTCTTCCCTTGGAATCATTGGCCACTGGTCCATGAGGGTCGAGGGAGCAGAAGCTGGAAACAGGGTTCACATGACTGTGTATACAACTGAGATAGCCCTCTGGAATATGACTTCAGTGAATCAGCTCAACTTTATTCCAGAATATAGGAAAAATATAGAATTGGGGAGCCTGGGGACAAACCCTAATTTGTATTAAGTGGCACACTCCTATCATAAGGCTTCCTATGTGGCAGTAGGGTCCTTTAGTAAAGCATCTAGTTAAGTCTTAGTCACCATGTGTGTAGCAGGGGGAAGGCTTCTAGCAAGAAACTGTGCCAAGGGTCATGCTAGAGATTAATCAGGCATTCAGGCTTAGAGACAGCTTTCAGATAAGGTCAATCCTCTTGGCTTAGACACTTTCCCTAAATAAAGGCAGGTAGAAAGCAGAAAGTCCTGCTCCAGCAGGAGTCCCTCATGTTGCAGAGATTTGGAGAGAGCTGCCAGACTGTAATAGATTGCAACCTCTGACTATCAATGTCTCCAAACACATGTGTAAATTTATAAAATATGTCTTTTATGTTACTAAAGAAGAATGGTAAAAGAGAAGTCGGACAATTAAAAAACACTAAGGGTGAGTGTAAAGAGCATGACTCTGGTACTGTGATGTCCCCAGGATCCTAATTGGGGAACACTTCTATAGCTAAATGTCCCTTTAATGAAACAATTGTTGCAAACCATGCTATTTTTCACAAGACATACTGTATAGTGTGGTGGTTTGAATAAGAATGGCCTCCATAGGCTCATAGATTTGAATACTTGGTCTACTTAGTCACCAGGGAGTGGCACCATTTGAAAGGATTAAGAGATGTGGCCTTGTTGGAGGAAGTGAGTGACAGGGGTGGGCTTTGAGGTTTCAAAAACACATCCCAAGCCCAGAGTACTTCTCTTCCTATAGCCTGTGCATCTGGATGTAGAATTCTCAGGTACTCCCCCAGCAGCATGTCTGCCTCCATGCTGCCATGGTGATAATGGAATAAACCTCTGAAACTGTAAGCCAGCCCCAAGTAAATGCTTTCTTTTGTAAGAATTGCTGTGGTCATGGTGAGGCTTTACAATAGGGCACTGACTAAAACACATAACAAATTCTTAGTAGTATAGATTATCCAGAGTCTACTTCTTCCTATGTTTGTACTAAATGAAAACATCTGTTTGGTTAATGGGCACACTCATTTGGGGAAAGTCATTTCAAGAACCTCTTTGTGACTATGAATACATTTGAGTTCTTCTTTGACATGAATTACAATACAGCAAGACCTACAACTTGAAGATCAGATTTAACACTGTCTTCCCTTCCAACATCTTTACTGGACATCCATAGGATCCATAGTTCACTGCTAATTCAGGCACTGATCTTGGCAGGCTGTTTTTCCCAGCGTCATTTTCTCCTGATTCTGATTTTTTACTTTTTGAGGCATCAAAAACTTGTATCATGAGTTCAGATATCTAAAACAATATTTTCATAAAGAAGCAATATGCATTTATTTTATCTGTATTTTTTTGTCTCTATTTATGATATGTGAGGCTTGGGCAGCTAAGGGTGCTGTTTCCCCCTCTCATCTCTTGCATTAACATCTCACTTCTTCATTTTGCTTTGCAGTGACTTGCAGGGGGCGGGGTGTCTTAAACATGGTTCCATGTTCTGAGTTATATCTGACCTAGAATCACAGACGTCTGAGCCAAGACATTCTGCTACTTATTTCATTTAGTTTCCATCTTGGTATTTATACATTTCTCTTGTTCAAAACTATAGGACCTACAAACACAATGAGTCTCCTCACTCTTTTTCCTCAGGATTCCCTTAACTGTGAGGTTAGCTTGCCTTGAATTCAACATTTTTTAAAATAAAATCCTGTAAGAATTTTGATGATTTTCTTGGGGAGCTAAAGCCTTGCTAGACAGAGATATAGCTACTGACAAGAAAACTGTAATCAGTACCAGTGATTAGCAGGGAACCCTACCCAATAAGTCACTGGATCTCTTTTTACATGGAACAGACAAATATATTTGCTTTAAGTATCAAAATAAATAGAGGTTAAGTTAAAAGTAATACAGTGAATCTCATAAGTGACCTGTAAGTATTTATGAGGTTTTGGATAAAATAATGTGTTAGAAAGATTGTGTACCTCTATAAAAGCAAAGATAATAGAATGATGCAAGCAATGCTACTTTTTATGGCACTGTTACTTTAAGGAAATTGCTCTTTAATTTATTTGGGTAATGTGAATGAGTTGGTGATCTCTGATTTGCTGCTTTGGGTTTGGTTCTACATAAAGAGAAATATCATTAACACCAAGTTACTGTGAAATAGGTTGTAACTTCAACTGAAGAAGAAATATGTTCTGGGTTTTAACTTCAGAGAAATTACTTGAGATGAAAGCATATCCAAATACACTCAATCAAAAGCCTGATTAAGTGAATAATGGCTAGTCTGATTTTTTAGTTTTCTGTGATAGGAAAACTAAGTAAAACATAACTATATCCAAAAAATATCTTGAATAAGAGAACTCAAGATATTAATTTTGTTGACTAGAAATCCACAATCAATGCACTGTGTATAGAAGAGGGGTCTGAGGGACTAGTTGGAAAATTCAACAGTCAAGAATATTTGCTGCTCTTGAAGAGAACCAAGTTTGATTCCCAGAACACATATCTGCTACTAATTATAGCTCCAATGGTTGTTTTGCTTCTTCTGGCCTCCATGGGTATCTACACACACACACACATGTCCACATGCACATGCACATACACACTCCACATGCACACACACATAAATATTAAAAACATAGAAGAGCATACAAAATAGGCAAAACCACACATGAAAAAAAGCAATAAAATAAATGTGTATATAGGGAGAAATGGAACTCAGGGCAGTATGCATCCACCTGGCATCTGATGCTGAATAGGCTGGTAGCCAAGATTGACATTGCTTGGCTTGTTCCAGTATGCCCACCTATTGGGTAGATTTTAATATTTCTGTCTCAAAGATTAAATCCACTAATACAAGGAAACTAACTCCCTGATGTGAAAGCAAACATTAGCTATTCATGCCAAATAGACATTGAGTTCAGGCTTAAGTCATCTTCTTGTAAAAATTAAAATGCATCACTTTAGCTTTCTGGTATGCAACGATGCCAGAACAGCTTTAACCAGACATCCTTTATCTGCCATTCTATTTTCCAGTGTGTTGATTTGGGGTTGGAGTGCTCAGGTTTGAAGTCATCCTAAGGATGATTTTTGGTGCTAATGCATTAGACATCATGCCAAGGCTTTTAATAGTACAACTCAAGTCTTATTTTTCTTATGACATTTTTGTTCTATGACTCTTGAGTATCTGTTAAATATTTCTCTATCATCTATTTTTTTTGGCTTTTGTTCAATGTTAAGGTAATAAATTGACACTCTCTTGTGGACAAAGAATCAAAAAATGTATTTCCTATGAATCTCTGCTAACACTCTCTTCTTGTTTCCAGTCAACTGATATGCATTCCAATTTGAGGCATTGATGAAAATGATGAACAAATTTACAGATTCCTTAGTGAATGTTAATTAATTCACTCTGTGTACCATTCACAATTTCCTAGGTTCTGGAAAAAGACAAAATCTCAACTATGAAAACTTCTTGGAGTTAGTGGAGTATATTATAATTTTTCATTCCTATGTAAATGACTGAGTTATGCGAAAGTGATTGAGGAAGGATGGTTTGTTAAAAAAATCATGAGTTTACATAGAAGAACTCACATTGAAATACTTTGGGTAGGAAAACACTGTAATTATCATATAAGAGTTCTGTGTTTTTATTTTACCTTGTAATTCTTTGGCAACAGCACACTCATGTTCAATTACATAAGCTTCCATTTTTGAGAAAGAACACATTCTCTGTGACTCCGATCCTGCTGCAGGAACCCTGGACACAAACATTAAGATCTTAAAACTCCAACAAGAGAAATCTTCCAAACATGGGTAGTGTAATTCGTTGGTTAATTGATTTGGTGTCAGTAGTGTGTATAATTTAATAGAGGCAGAAACTGGAGCTGGATTCATTGGAGATTCTTATAATGTACACTTCCATTTTCATTTAGAATGCTTCCATTAAAAAATAAAACCACCTCACCTTTTGTTTTCTGGTGTGGACTGCAAAGCAGAGTCAGATGTACTATAGATAATCCTTTCTGAGGAACATCCCACACTGAGGCGCCTATTCAAGGAGCTTAGTGACCTGCTCATTGATTTCCTCTGTAAATGAAAGTGTTTCATATGAGGATGGATCAATTGCAGAACTCTTTCAGCTGCCTGGCTTTGTGTTACTTAAAAATACATGAAATTGCTTAGTTAGAATTGATCTCTTTCTACTCCATATTAGCATGTTCCTTGCATTTGTGTTATGCCAAATAGTAGCTTTCAAATCTAAATGTAAATTATAGGATAAATAAGGCTTTTCTTAGCTTTTTAAAAAACCCTCAAAGATGAATATAGTTCCTCTTTAGTAGGGTGTAGTGGGAAGGACTAAAGTGTGTATGTGGGGTGTATGTGTGTAGGTATGGCTGTATATGTGAGTATGTATTCATTGTATGCATATATAAACACATGTGTGTGTGTGTGTGTGTGTGTGTGTGTGTGTGTGTGTGGCAATCATGTATACGTGTGTGCATATGTGGACATGTATATGTGTTTGTATGTGTTTATATACATGTGCAGGCACTTATATGTATATGTGTTTGCATAAGTATGATTTAGTTTTTAAAGTTCAGTAAAAAAAAAGATGCTTCTAATAATTCCTTTGTAAATTCACTTTGACTAATTTCTGACTGTGCACAAAATCCTTTTCTACAATACATGTTGACTTAAAATATAAATGATCTTTTTTTCTGACAATTTTCATGTGACTTCCTCCTCACAAAGTCCTGCCAGGCACCACATTATCAACAGTTTGAAATGAGAGCCACAACTCCTGCAAAACTCATGACTCAGATCTGTGCAGTTGACAAGAGCTGATGCTGGGATCAGCTAAGCAACTCTAATTCAGAGGTGCAGTCACAGGGATAAGAACAGGTCTATACACAGTCCTTGCATTTACCTTTGCATATAAACTTTGTTATTTCTTAGGTATTAGCTTCCCGAGTTATGTGACACTACAAACTTTTCATCCAACTGTGGGCAATGTGTAATGAGCTACCATTATGCATTATTTGAAAGCATATTTCTGTCTATATAAAAAGCTTGTACATCATTATTCAACATCTTAGGCAACAGGCAAAACCTTGCCTGGATATATTTGCAATGACCTAGTAGAGTGAGGCCCTGCCTAAGTTTATATTCACACATGCCTCAAGCCTACCTTGCTACCATTTTCATAAAAATGCATACATGTATAAAGGATTAGTAACTTAACATCACTATCAACACAGAAAATGGTGCTGGAATTCTTGATTCTCAGCTGTTGAGAAGCATCAAGACTCCCAGTAAGAGCAACCTTTTCCATATGACCCCATAATTATTTCCATCTTTCTATCCTGCCTCAATTTGGGTAAGAATGTGATGCCCACTGAAAAATTGGAGTGGCATTGTAATGTAGTTGTTTAATTATAATAATGAACCCAAAAGAAATAGATCTCATTAGACAAATGGAATATAGAGAAGCTGTGTGAAGAAATCCAAGACAAAGTGTTGCTCTCCAGAGGAGCCTGAGGAAGAGGGAATGGGACCAATCTTCCGTGAATGCTGTTTTGCTAAGTGATTTTTTGATGAGCACCCTGACTAGCTAAATGTCTTCCTCATGGAAAGAGTAATCCTGGACCATGGAATCAGATATGTTTTCAAAGAGAATTGACATTGTATGGACAGCAACGTGAAGTTCAGATTCATCTGTCTCTCCTGTGACTAGACTATAAAGGTTTTCATCCAGGAGATGGAGAACTGCAGAGGGATAAAAGAGGCCCTGCCCGAGTGGCCTGGAACGCTCTATGTACCCCAGGTTGGCATTGATCCTGTGATTTTTCTCCCTCTGCTTCTCCTGTGCTGAGATGACAGATGTGTGTCCCCACACCTTGCAGGTTGTCATTCATTCACAGCTGAAGTAACTTACAGTTGAGTTGCAAGGTCACTAAACTGACAAGACTCATGAGGTGACTTCACAGCTGTTTCTCAGGAAGAAGATGCTGAGATCAGGAAACACTGCTTTGAATCAGATATGTATTTTTCTAAAGCACTACATGATAACAAGTGAAGCACACAGCAGTAGCATGCCAATCAGCACGCAGGGCTATGATAGCTATCTGCCCCTGCTAGGCAGGAAAAATCAGTTAATCCTGACAGATACTCCTAGATCAATAAAGTACAAACAGTGCTCAACTACAAAGCTTCAGGCTATTCCAAAAGGTGCAAATGCAAGCACACAACACACACACACACACACAAGCACTCAACAAGATAAGCCTAAAAGTCCCTATGCTTTCACTATTATTTAAGTTTATCCACAATTAAGTAAAAGCTAAATTATAGCTGGAAGCTCATGGTTATTTGATTTCACTGATTCATTTTTCTCCAATATCCTGATTATTCAGCTGTAGGTAGGAATGTGAAAAAATAAAAATAAAGTCTTCAGAAGACTGCTTTCTAGCAATGGAAGAACATTCAAGGTAACAAAAGTTTTGCAGATGGTATGTATGATGGGATCCCATGGTTGCTGGAGGAGGTAGAAAGCTCAGAGAAGATCCTAGAACATTGGATTCCCAGGGTTTTCCCCACTGCAGAGTAAACAACCTGGAAGAGCAGAAGAGAAATACAACCCTTCACTGTAGGAGTAGTTGTCTCATATTTAGCCTGAAGCATCACCCACTAGCAGGCAGCAGGTAACTGCTAGGTGCCTGCCCACCCCCCAGGGGGCACAGTCAAGGGGAGGGGGGCTTAAGACCTGAGATGCATATGTGCTAGCTCTCTTGGCTACCTTGTGGTCTTGGATGCTGGATGCTGGTGCTGCTGATCAAGGCTGAGCTCTCCAGAGAACCACATTGGACTGACCCTCACCCCTCCTGGATCACTCGACCAACTCCCTTATGCTTGTTATGAGTTAACCCAAAATAAAACCCTTTGATTATCAGATAAACTCCATGGCATTGCCTCATTACTTTACCTCTGGGCTTTTTTTATCTAATGTTTCTTTGTCCTTTGATGTGTCTTCCTATAAGTTCTTAACAGCACAAAATGGATCAGCACTTATTTAATCTAGCTGTTTTGAATAAGGACAGATAGAATTGGGTGGCTTTAAAGAGAAAATAAATCTCTTAATAGACATAATTTTCTGTGTACTTGTAACTCCTACATAATCTTGCCATTCAGGTAAAGGGTTAAACTATTTTTAAAGTAGGAACAGAACTCCTAGCTCACAGCTAGTGGTGATGGGTGGGAGGATGGCAGGTTTGAACTAATTTCAATAGTTTTTGGAGTTGTCAATGAAGACTCACTTTCTTTCTGGTTTCATTAATAAACAGTCCTTCCCATTCATGTTATCTAGACAGGTGTTGAGTGCATGAATGAAAGAATGAAGGATATGTACAGAAATAAATAAGGCCAGGTGGTAATGCATGCCTTTAATCCCATCACTTAAGAAGCAGAGCCAGGAGGATCTCTGTGAGTTCGAGGCCAATCAGGTCTACAGAGTGAGATCCAGGACAGGCACCAAAACTACACGGAGAAACCCTGTCTCGATAATAATAATAATAATAATAATAATAATAATAATAATAATAATAATAAAAGAAATAAATAAATGAGATGAGATACTTAGTCACAAACTTCTAGAACATTCCAGGATGTGAAGGTAAGCATATCTTGGATTTCATTTGCTGTGCACTTGACAAAAATTATATTCCACACCCAGTTATTCTTTAACCTCAGGAGAATATATGCAGTGTGAAACCTTTTTCTCTTCACACTTTTGCTCATAATTGCTAGTGAAGCATCAGAGAGAAACCACAGGCTTGGATGTGTACAGTAGAAACAGAAATTCATTCTCACAAATACTTTAGAATGCTTGAGGCCTAAATTAGTAATCTTCTTTTTACAGTCATTTAATTTTTTGTTATTACCTTCTTTCATGTGTGAGGCAAGGCAGCTGTCTATCTATCTCTCTATCTCTATCCATCTATCATCTATCTATCTATCTATCTATCTATCATCTGCCAACCTAAAAATCATCTATGTCATGTGTATCTGTCCACCATTTTGGATATTATATTACATTTCTGCCTATGAAAAAATGCCCAATAAAATTTTTGGAAAGCAAAGATTTAATATATCTCTTGGCTCTTAGAATTTTGAAATTTATACTAAAGTATCTAAGATTCCTTTTCTCATTTTTAGCCAAGATTTTATAGAAGTCTTTGTTCTACCTTGCTTCTCATTTTGTAAGACTTTTTGTGAGCTTGATTCTTTGTAGATGTTCTTCATGTTTTTGTTTTCTATTTCTTAATCTCAAGTTAATATAATATTGATTTTTCTGGTCATGTTTTCTTTGAAATTAGAAGCATCTTTCTTCTTTTGTTTATTTATAAATATGTATATTTATACATCCCAAAAAAAGTTTCCCCTCCCTCCCTATCCATTCCCACCCCCACATCCTCCCTATCCATTCCTCCACCTCTAGAAGCACATTTCAAAACAAATGACACATTAGTGTTCAATAGTAAGAGATTGAATGAAGTGAATTATCAACATGGATCATATGGAAAAAATTATTATACATTATTGTAGTAACAGAAATGTGTATAAAGGGTAAATCAGGTGTCAAAATCCCCTAATCTGAAACTTGTAAATTAAAAATTCAAAGCTTATTGTGAGTTGAGAAGTTTCTTTCTCCCTATGAAGGCTCTTATTCTAATCCTAAATTCTTGTCATATATCAGACATTGTTACCTGCTGCAGATAAAAATAAAACAATAGAAAACAAAAATGAATTTTTTTAACCTCAAGGAAGTTCCCATCTAGGGAAGGGAACTGCCAACCTAATCAACAGTCACAAGTGTGCAGGTAGTAATGCAGTCCCCAGGATGAGCCTCACAGCACTTGAGCTAATGATGCTGTAAGAATCATAGGCTCCCCTAGGACCTCACATATTTACCACCACTGTAACACGATTTGCTAAATGGTCTTATTAATAGAAAACCTGGAGCAAGATATTGGGGTGAAAGCTGAAAGATCAGAGAAGCAGAACAAGCCAGCCACATTCTTACCTCTATGAACTCCTCAGCCTCAAGAAAGAGACTTCCTGTTTATTCACACCTTATATACCTTTCTGTGCCCTGCCATCTTTCTTCCTAGTGCTGGGATTAAAGGCATGTGCCAGCACACCTGGCTCTGTTTCCAGTGTGGCCTTGAACTCACAGAGATCCGAATGGGTTGCTGCTTCCCAAATGCTAAAAGTGTGTGCTACCACTGCCTGATCTCTATCTTTAATATAGTGGCTAGCTTTTTCCTCTGATCCCCAGGCAAGCTTTATTGGAGTGCACAATTATCACCACAACCACCTACTGATACTATTGCACTTGTACTTCACTTCACTGGACTGCCAGGATCTCTTTCCTACTTAGAGTCACCCAGTAGTGAATTTAAAACATCTCCCTCATCATTCCCAGGAAGCAAATGCTGTGTTAGTAAAGTGGCCTGAAACCAAAGGCTTCTCAGAGCCAATGTTCTATTCCCATTCCTTGATTGACACTCTCAGGATCAAGTCCAGTCTTTTCATGTTCTCCTTTCTCTGGCTGGTACTGACCCTGAGAGTATAATAGATACTTAAAGCACAATAGTTATAGTAACTTCCTTCCTGCTGGGCTTAATCTTTGCCTGGATGATCTGACACTTTGACCTAGTTGTAGGTCTAGAAATCATAGTGTGTGGAGCATTCACAAGGGATTATGAGCCCATAGCACCACCAGGAGAGAAAGACACTTGTTCACTAGGAGTAAAATCCTTCTGTAAGTGCAGAACTAAATGAGTTCAAATCATACATCCACAGAAATGCTTCTTCACTAGTGTTTTTCACTAGTATTTTCTTTAACTTTTTTATGAACATCAGGGAGCATTGTGTTGATATTAATTTTTATTTATCTTATAAAGTTTATTTTCAAGCTTTCAGAAGTGTTATTAAGATAATTTGTATTTTTGTGATTTGCCATTTGAAAATGAGACAAACTGAGAAGTGAGTTGAGCTTATTGCTGATAAGAAAAAGAACTGTGTGGCAGCAGTTGAAAGAAAATTTAAAATTATTTTAGTGAACCTAATTATCTCTACTATGAATTAAATTTTAAATGGTATTATTAAAGGTGAAATGCCTTTAGAAATTTTCCCTTGTGAGAGAACATAAACTCTTGTCTTTCCTATTTTACATTAGTTTTTGAAAGTCAAGCCTTCACTATATAGACTACCAATAACAGAAAAAAAATCACACTGTAAAAACAAAACATTACATACAACACACTCAAGCTGTAGGCTATTTTTACAGGATTTCATTTGTTATTTAAATTGTTTTGAATTTGTAACACATGTTTTAACACATGTAATTCATGGTGGCTAGTGATATGATTCTATACCGTGAATGACACACATAGTTCTTGATTCTGACCAAGGTGTTTGGAAATGTTTGTGAAGCCACTGACCTCATTTGGAGCTCACTTTTAAGAATTGATGGGCAATCCTGCTGAGCTCAGTGTCCTAGAAGCAGAAAGTATGTCTAATGGATTGTTTAAATTGCTCTTAGGTGCTAAAATAATACTATTTTCTCAGAGGTAGTGACCTTCTGAAGTAAAGTGGACCAGATATTCCACAACCACCAGCTAACAACAAAAGATTCAGCAGCTAAATAACTCAACTCCACTTCCAGTTGTCAGAGAAATACAGACAGACACAACCTCATTAGGAAAAAGGCATGACTTTTTAAAAATATTTCATTATTTTTAAATTGCCAGACTATTGTGAATGGCCTGCATGAAAGAAGCTACACAAGATCAATCCAGTCAAAATTCTAACAGTGGTGATGGGGTTCATGACACCTTAATCCTGAGACCCTATGGACAGTTGATGGCTTCTGAGAGAGGAAGAGAGGTAGGTTTCCTAAGGATGTGGCCCCTGGTAGGTGAACCATGCTCCCATGAAAGGCCACACACCTGAGGATATAAAGGCAGCAAAAATTGGACTCTATGAGTAATTTAGCAAAGGAAAAGACATGAAGTTGAGGGGTAGATGTAGATCTGGAAGGAGTTAATGTGAGGAACGAAGAACTAATATGATTAAAAATACATTATATGAAATTATAAAAGAATTAACAAAGGATTTTTAAAAATTAAATATAAACTTAAATAGGTAAATACCTTGCTTCACTTAAATAATAAATTTAATAAGGTGAAGTGCAGATATCTATAGAAACAATCAATATGAATAAGTAAGCATAATTTATGTTAAAAAAAGAGGACATTGAAGTTAGTGTATGACTTACATATGTAATACACCAAAAGATGGTGAGATTTTCTAGCACAACAGAAAAGAGTAAATTGTATCATTGATGTTGTAAGATAGGAAGAAGGCAATGATCCTGATGTTGGGGGTTAGGAAAAATTCCCATAGGATGTCTGCAAACAGGTCTGTAGATTGTGACTGTGGCCCCTAAGTCACGGTGTCTATGATGCACACATCCATGAACGACATGCATTTCTTTTGAGTCATAGTTTATATAATATAGTTAAAGCAAATTTGCAAGAAGCTGAAAGACATTTTAACCAGTGTAGCTCTCTGAGAGTCAGAGTATTCCCAGGTCACATCATTCTCCACAGAGTATTATGACACCCTCAAACACCATGCCAACATGCCAGGACCCCAGAGCCATAGAACTCTGGAATGTGCTCCAGATAAAATATTATGACGTTTAAACACATTTTTATAAAAATTTGAATGCTGTGAGTTGCTTGGCAATTTTTTTTTTTATTTTTTATTTTACAACACCATTCAGTTCAACATAATAGCCACAGATTCCCCTGTTCTCCCCCCTCCCCACTCCCCCTCGCCCCAGCCCACCCCCCATTCCCACCTCCTCCAGATCAAGGTCTCCCCCGAGGACCGGGATCGACCTGGTAGACTCAGTCCAGGCAGGTCCATTCCCCTCCTCCCAGACTGAGCCAAGTGTCCCTGCATAAGTCCCAGGATTCAAACAGCCAACTCATGCAAGGAGCCCAGGACCCAGCACCAACATACAGCTGCCTCCCAAACAGCTCAAGCCAAATGACTGTCTCACCCATTCGGGGGCCTGATCCAGTAGGGGGCCCCTCAGCCTTTGGTTCATAGATCCTGTGCTTCCATTCATTTGTTTATTTGTCCCTGTGCTTTTTCCAACCTTGGCTTCAACAATTCTCGCTCATATAAACCCTCTTCTTTCTCACTAATTAGACTCCCAGTGCTCCACCAGGGGGCCCAGCCGTGGATGTCTGCATCCAGATTCCTCAGTCCTTGGATGGGGTTTATGGCACAACTATCAGGGTGTCTGGCCATCCCATCACCAGAGTAGGTCAGTTCCTGCCGTCTCTCGACCATTGGCTTGGCAAAATTTTTATGAAGGAAAAAAGGGAGAGGAGGAGAGAATATTAGAAGAATGACTATAGTTTTTTGAATCTTTATATAAGCTTATTATGAAACTACCAATCTGTTATTCGGCAACCAGTAAGTACACAGTGAAGAGAATATAGGAAAAGATAAACAGATGTCTTTCCTGACATCAATGATAATGAAGGGTTTGCATTCTTTCAACTTAGTCACGCTCATGATTTTCAACTTTTCTAAAAATGCAATACAGTAAGCTTTCTTCTTTTAACTTCTACAAAAGCACTGAGATATCTACTCTTGGAGTTTATTCTGTTTCATTTACAAAAGAAAAAAACTTCTATAGTTTGTAAAGTTGCTGGTGCCATGCCTTCTCACATCCAGACAGGTCAGTGCATCCAAAGGCTTTTTATTCCTCATGGGCATGTGCCATGCTGCTTTACAACCAGGGTGACCTCACTATCTTTCCTCTCATATTCCCTCTTTCAGAATGGAGCCTTCCGACCCAGCTGAGTCTCAAAGTTCAGCTTAAAGATCTTCTGTAGAAGTTCTATCCTAGGTTATCTCCATGCCTTGAGTTTCTACACATTCTGCTGTCTTGAGTTATTAAAGAAGACACACCACAGCCCTCTGTCCTACTCTTCACTTAGCCATTTCCTTCATTGGCTTCCTAAGTCCTGATAATAGAAACCTTGTAGTGTGTGGAATGAGAACATCCGCATAGGTCCAGATATTTAAAAAATTCAGTTGTTTATGCTCTTTGGGAAGCTTTAGGTGTTTCAGATGAGCTAGTAATAAAATGTTATTAGCGGCAGGATTTAAGAGTAGGAAGATTTGTCCCATTTCCAGGTTGCTCTCTCTGCTTCGTGGTTGCCTTTGAAGATGTGAGCTTTCCGCTTCCTATTCCTGTCTCCATAGCTACTACTTGCTGCCATGCTTCCCCACCATGATGGACGCTTATCCCTTCTTGAGCCATAAATCAAGATAAACTTTTTGTCCTTACTAAATTTTGGTCATGAAATGTTATCACACCAACAGAAATTAACTAATACAGACCCTGATTCTTGATTTCCACTTATAGTCGTATTTAGGAGAAGCAATGACTTTCAGTTCTTGCTTACACAGCAATATTAAAAGGAGGAATGAAACATTTCTTTCCTCAACCACAGATTTCACATTGTTTTTCTCTAATGTGCCAAACACAGCTATCAATTAAGCATCAGGCTCTGTGATGGAGGTGGGGACACCTAGATTGGAGGTGTAGAATGTGTTTCAAATTGCCCAAGAAGTTATCACACACTTGCTCTATTCTAGACACAGAAATTCTACAAGGTAGAAATTATCATGAGAATATCCACTTCTTATAGATTGAAAAACAGGGTATTGAGAAATTAATATTAATATCCAGAAAATGGTAAAGCAGGGTTTGAATTTAAGGAATTGGTGCCAATTGTTGTGGGCATTGACCAGAAACTCCAGTAAAGTGTCTGTAAGCAAGTTTCACACGCCACATATCTGCACTGTCTAATGTGTTAGACATAATTGTGCCTTCTGACAGCTCACTGTAAACAGGGAGATTTGACATTTAAGCAAAAAATATCTATTAGCAAAAAAGAAAGGTCATGTTTACAACAAAATATTGTTACTTAAAAATAGGAAGGAATGTCATAGAAAACTTTTCATCCTTTTAGTACTCATGTTGCTTTTCTACATCAAAGCACATTCAAGTTATAGCTATAACACAGTAATAACATTAATTGAGATAGAAAATATTGTTGTGAAATATTTAAGATATGAAGGTGTGTTACGTTTGCTTCTGCTGCCTTTGCTAATGATGTACAGCTGTGTTACATTTGCTTATGCTGCATTTGTTTAATTATGAGATGTGTTTCACCTTGCCTGCTTAAAGCACCTGATTGGTCTAATAAAAAGCTTAACTGCCTATAGCTAGACAAGCAAGGGAGAGGTGGGGCTGGTTGGCAGTGTGCATAAGTAGGGGGATAAATCTAGGCAAAGGAGAGGAGGGAGAATGAGCAAGAAAGAGAGGGACATGCCCGGGGCCAGAAGCCAGGCAGCCATCAGCCAGATACAGAGATAACAGGAATGCAAGATATAAACAAAGAAAGGGAAGAAGCCCAAGGCAAAATGTAGATAAAGAGAAACACATTTTTACAAGTATCTAAGCTAAGTTAGAGCATTCAAAACTAATCATAAGTCTCTGTGTCATGATTTGGGAGCTGGTTGGTGACCCAAAAGAAAGCCTGCTACAAAATGTACTGTCTGAAATTTACAGACACAGAAATAGGCCGTGTGTGATAAAATGAGTCAATAATGTAAGAAGAAATAATGACTCTCACTGAGTATACACAGAATAAGACAACACCAATATTCATGAGGCAAAAACTGACAGAATCCTGGGGGGAAGCTGAGGTAGTTTGAACTTATTCGGCCCCCATAAACTAATAAAGAGTGGCACTATTAGGAGGTGTAGTCTTATTGGAGGAAGCTAGATGAAACAGGCCTTTGATCCAGATCTTGAGGCTGAAGGGCACACCTTTAATCTGGGCTACACCTTCTGGAGGAGTGTGTCACTGTGGGGATGGGCTTTGAGGTTTCATATACTCCCAGTGAGTCAGTCCACTTCTGGTTGTATGCAAGGTGTAGGACACTTGGCTGAGATCAAAGGTGTGTGCCACCACTGCTTGGATCTGTTTCTCTTTTAGACTGGATCAATCTTGTGTAGCCCAGGGTTGCCTTGGACTCCAGGAGATCTTCCTGCTTCCTCCTCCCAAGTGCTAGGATTAAAGGTATGTGCCACCACTATCTGGCCTCTATGGCTAACTAGTGGCTGACTTTGCCCTCTGATCTTCAGAAAATCTTTATTTGTTAGATCACAGAAAAAATATCACCACAAACCTGTATATCTGCAGTGATAATTTTAGTATTCAATCTTCATGGAAAACATAGACATCATAACTAACTTTGTTCAATTTGTGTTCAAATATAGTTTATAATCAAGCATGTTTCTGTGCTGGGTGTACATTTTATGCTGTGTTGAAAGGGTGTGACACAATGAACAAACATATTTATGAGAACCACATACCACAAAGGAACTAAAGTTATAACTTTAATCCCAGTGCCAGGCAGATCTCTGTGAGTGCCAGGCCAGCCTGGACTACAGAGCAAAATCCAGGACAGGCTCCAAAGCTACACAGAGAAACCCTGTCTCGAAAAACAAACAAACAAAAATAAAATAAAATAAAATGGACCCGTGTACTGAATTCCTTAGTCCCATGACTGAATTTTTCTTTTAAAAATAGGGCCTTGTGTGGTTTGAAACTGGTTATATGGCTGACAATGACTTTAAACTTCTGATCTTTCAATTCACATCTCCCTAGTAGTGGGATTGTTGGAGTGTGCCACCATGCCCAACATATGCAGTGCTAGGGGCCAAACCCGAGACTTTGCTAATGCTTGGCTAGAACTTTAGCAACAGTGCTATATCTGTAACCTATGGGTATGTTTTTAAAACATATTTTTATTGTTTTAAATTATGTGTATTGTGTGGGCTGTGTGTGGATATGTGCAGGTGAATGCAGTGCCCAAAGAGGTCAGAAGAGGGCACCAGATTCCCCTGGAGCTGCCTGGTGTGGATGCTGGGGTAAGAGAAGAATCAACCCTTAACCACTAAGTCATCTCTCCAGCCCAGGGCTGCATTTTTTTTAATGTTGGATTTAGACAAGTAAGTCACCCTGATGCACTAAAAACTATGATTCACAAACATAGTTCAAAGGTGTCATGGATTTTATTTCTCCATTCTTTGTAGAGAAAAACAGCTTTTGGTGGCTGGAGGGAAATACTTCTCAAACTGTTAGATTTTTACCCGAAGTTAGATTAACTTTAGAAGTTCATTCCCTTGACCTAAATTTTTCAAAAATTCTTTGTCCTTTTTCCTATTCATGCTGACTAAATTGGTTTCATTAAATGAAGGCATCAGTTTGAATCCAGATAAAAATCTGCCACACCCCTTTAGTGCAAGGTCACTTTTCATTCAAGTTTTAGAGATATTTCGATTTTTTTTTAATTTTTTAATTCATTTTACATACCAACCACAGGTCCCCTTCTCATCCCTTTTCCCCCTCCCGCCTCTCCCCTACCCTTTGCCCCTTCTCCCAAAGGGTAAGTTCTCCCATGCGGGGGACAGCTAAGGCTGGTACATTCAGTTGAGGCAAGACCAAACCCCTCCCCGCTGTATCAAGGGTGAGCAATGTGTCTGACCATAGGTAATGGGATCCAGAAAGCCAATTCATTCACGGGAGATAGATCCTGATCACACTACCAGGGGCCCCTCAAACAGACCCAGCTACACATATCTCTTCCTTATGTAGAGGGTCTAGTCTGGTGCCATACAGGTTTCACAGCTGTCAGTCTAAATTTGTGAGTTCCTATGAACTTGGTTCAGTTGTCTCTGTAGATTTCCCCATCATGATCTTGACCCCTACCCCCTTGCTCACATAATGCCTCTTCCCTCTCTTCCACTAATTTTTTTTTACTACATTTCTCAAGAAGTTGAAGGAAGTTAAGTTAGAATCAGAATTTAAAGTGAAATGCTTAGTGGATTATACAATTATGATGTAGATTTTCACAAACCAGAAATACATCCATTTCATCATGTAATGAAAAAACTTTAGCTTAAAAATGTATTGTAATAGTTCAAAAATGCCAGTTGTTAAACTCAAGAGCAATTGCACCAAAGTTCTTCTTTTCAAATAATGTTTGAAATGCACGGAGTATGTTATCAATGCATAACAAGCAGAAGTTTGCTTTTGTTCTGGAATGACTGGGAAGAAGAAATGAATTGCTTCAAGTAAGTGAATCAAAGATCGTGATTTCTGTTTCTCTTCCTCACACACAACACTTTCAATATTACAATGATGAGTCCATGAGAGAAAACATCCTCAGCTGCATACTCCTTTACAGAGATGTTATGTACCTGCTGAGACATGGCTTTCATCACTGAGAGGACACTCAGGGATAAGAGCTCCATCCTAAGACATTTTGTTTTTCTTGTCGATTACTAATCTAGTCTTACTTATGTACCTACAACTGTTATAGCCATCTGTCAGGCTACACCATGATGGGAGGAGTTGGCCATTATTTACAGATAAAGAAAGAGAGATTTGAATAAGCAACTGAGGAGCCACACTGCTTGTTCTATTTATTCCATGCGTGATTGTCCCAGGGCTGAATAAGAATGTCAGATGACACAGTTGAAGTAGACTCACTGTTCTGAAAATACAAATAGGTGAGCAAAGGGGTTAAGAGTCTTCAGTACCAGTATCATAATGGGCATAGGAAGACATCTAATGACATATCTATCTTTGTGTGTGTGTGTGTTTTCACATGTACAAATTTATAACAATTGGCTGTCTTCATATAAGTATTTTTACATGTATAGATTTATGATGTATGAATATATATTATCATGAAAATTTTTCTGTGTGCCTGTTAATATATGTGCACATATATGTAGCTATATGTATTGGCAGAATGTATGAAAACATCTTCCATGAATTGAATTTATATCCTGTTTCAAACTAATAACTGTGTCCTTGGCACTCTGACAGTAGTTTGTACTGAGGTGTGAACCCACAAAAGTCTATTTAAATATTTTTAAGGGGTGCAATGGTAATACAGACTCACTATTACAGAAAAAAAGAAGACACTGCTGCTGATCCTGCTGATCCAGCTGCCGCTGTTCTGTTGTTCTGTCCAAGGGTGATGGGGACCAACCACAAACCTTGCTGCTTCACTAACCACCCAAGAGAGCTCATGACCCCTATTGTCTGTTCTTAGGTGGTCATGTATGTGGGCAAGACCACATCCTAGGGCTTTCTACCCCAAAGCCATGGGCTGAATGGAACAAATTCCCGCAACAATGGACACAACTCTGCAGTTGTGTCAAAGACTGATATAATACAAATAAAACATGTGGCATCATCTTTGATGCAATTCAGCAAGTAATAAGCCCATTAATAAATGTTTCTCAGATAATGTACTCTGCTGATACCCTAAGTTATTTTTATTTTGTTTTTCCATATTTATGTTTTATGTTTTATTTTGTTTCCTGTTATAGGGCCTCACTATCTGGTCCAGACATCAATAGATTTATAGACATACAGGTGATATATCTATAGATTGGTCGCTAGATGATAGACAAAAATAGATGCCTATAAGAAAGGGCAAAGGGATAAGGTATGTTTTAAGACATGGTTTCACTCTAGCTTAAGCTAGCCTCAAACTCACTGTAGTTTGTGTAGTCCTGAATGCCTCATACTCATGACCATCCTCCTGTTTCAGAACCTAAACTCTTGAGTTAACAACAACAGACACATCATGCTGGACAACATTTTTGTAATTTTAAAAGCATATATCATTGTTTTGCAAATAAAATGTAAAATATATGTTTACATATCTGCCATTTTATGTTGGAAAACGTAGGATTTAGTTCTGAGATCTGAATTAGACATATATTTACAACTAAGAAGCACAATTTTATTTTCCTGGAGAGTACACATCATCTTTTGTTGTTGTGATAATTTGTCATAATCAAAATCAAATTAAGGAAGAAAGAGTTTATTTTGGTTTACTGTTCCAGAGGGATGATGTCTGTCACAGCAGGCATGGCATGGTGGCAGGGCAAGGAAGCTAGATGATTACATTTTGTTACATTCTGTCCACATATGAGAATCAAAGACTGTCAGAGAGAGACAGAGACAGAGACACAGAGAAACATCAACAAGGAGACAGAGCGACAAATAGAAGGGGGGAGAGAGAGAGAGAGAGAGAGAGAGAGAGAGAGAGAGAGAGAGAGAGAGAGAGAGAGACTTCACAAACCTTCAACCCCCCCCCCCGTGACATATTTCCTCTATCAGAGCTCCACCTCCTAAATGTCTCATAACTAACACAAAGAGCACCACCAAATGGAGACCATTTGTCCAAATAAATGAGCCTAGAGTGGACTTGTCTCACTCAAGCTTTTACATGAATCACAAACTTCAAGGAATTAGACTTATGAATTAAATCACTTCTCAACTTATAATAGCTATAGCAATGTTCTTTAGCAAACTCCTCAGGTATTCTTAATATTTGGAACACATTTTGTGTTTAGTTAAATTTAGTATAGTGTTTCCATCAGTTTAAAAGAATACTGGTAAAATGCATATTATAGATGTGTAGGGGAACATGTGGGCATGGATGTGAACAAATTCAGGAGGGACAATTCCTGAAAAGTATAAATGTGGCATCAGTGACTTTGAAGGGTCCTGGCAGGAGAGGTAGGAGCAAATATACAGAAACCAGAACATGTTGTAATTTATAATAAAAATGTTATGGCAGAAATCACCCTCTGGCTTGAGGCAAAACAGATGATTTGTGAGATGTGAAATGTATATCTGACCCTCATGAAGAAAAGAGAAGAGCCTGTCTGCCTAGGATGCCAAGCCCTCTTTATACACCTTATCCATCCGGTGTACATGCTCCTGTCTCACATGGATCTGGTTCGCTTATGCTAGACATAGTTTTCTTACTGTTTCTGCCTACATTTGTGTGTGTGTGTGTGTGTGTGTGTGTGTGTGTGTGTGTGTGTGTGTGTGTGTGTGTGTATTATTCCTGGTTTATCACCTTTAGAGAGATGTGTTTATCCCATATGAAGCCTTTGTTGCCCAAGGAAGAACGTGTATTTTCTGGTACTGTGGCACAAGGGCAACCAATACCCCAGGAAGCATGTGCTGTGACTTTTATGTGTTCTTTTCTTGTACTTTAAAGAACTCTCAGGGGAAGCACACTTTCAAAGACTCTCAAACAAAGACAGAAGTATTGGGGATTTAAAAAAAAGCATTCTAGACATAAGTCTTACAAATTAAGGAAAATTTCCAAATATGAGAGAGAAATGAGAACAATAAAATCTCAGTATATTCATCAAGTGTGATTCTTAAAATGCATGGGCTAGAAAATGAGAGTTTGCTTTCAGTGTCTATTCATTTTAATATTTATGAAATTGTTTTTAATATTTCAGTGATAAAATAATACAAAGGGTCAAAGTAGATCAAATGGAATAAAATTAAGTTTAAAGGAAGTTGAGTTATTTATACAGCACAAGAAAAAAATTTAAACTGTTCCTCTGAAATGTCAACAGCAGAAAGGAGAGATAACTTTGTTTTTATCAGCATGCCTGACCATAAAAGACACTTAACATCTTTGATGTACAGAATTTACACTTCCCAAAAGGTATACTCAGAGAGCAAATGTGGATATTGTATAGAGTCTGACCTTGAAGAAATAAACTTGATAAAATTTTATGTGGATGTTTCCCACAATACAGATGGATTTGGGTCTTGGTTGCATTTTCTTGTGGTGCATTTGTAACTACTTACAGATGAAATATGTTTGGTGCACCTCCTCTATTTTTGTTATAGTCTAACAAGAAAATAAAGTTATTCATAATAAATCTTAATTGAAAATTCTCAGCCATTTAATGGAAATCCCAGGATTACTGTTATCACAAATTCATCAGCAAAAGCACTATTCTATCTTTAAGTTGTAAACATTGGAGAAAGAGAAAAAATCCTGGAAGCACTCACTAACACTTCTTCAACATCTGATTGGATACTTTCCAGCACTCCACTAGCAAGCATACACATAAAATAGGAGAGGTTCAAGTCTTCACAGAAATCCCATAATAAAGCCAGGAAGGCTTTATTATGTTTGACTCTAACTGAGGCATCTTCAAGGGCAGAAGGTTGACATGTACCCTTATGTCTTTCATCTTGCAGCATTATTGTAAGTAGGACTTGCTACCAGTACCCTCAGAGAATAAGGAGAGGTTCTCTTGGGTCACAGGCACAGGTGGTAATGCAGGAGAATCAGGAGCAGCTCTCATCTTCTTCCAGAAATGGCATAAACATTGACAAATATAGTTTTATACTACTTGGCATTCGTGTTTCAACTATTTAGAGAAGGTGTTCAAAATATCAAAAATACATGAAGATGTTGTCAGTGCTTTGGTAGCTATTCATAAGCTGGGATGTAAGGCAGGAGCCATGTGACTTCTTCAGGGGACAAGGCCTGAGAATAGCATGAACAAGCTCTCCTTGTGGCAAGGCCCTGGAGGAACCCTGACCCATTTGGCAAATCCTGTGGACAGTTCAATGCATAATTCTGGGCATGAACCCAGGAGCAGATGTGATGCCTGCTCTCCTTGCTTTCATTAGGCTAGCCGTATTGCTGGCTACCTTTAGTCTCACTTTTTCAGTCATGGATAAAATAGCTGTTACAAAAAGGGCAACTTCTCCCTGATGACTCTCCTCTGAGTGAGCCAGGGGGAATGTTGTTAAAAATACATAGTGGATCTGATTCAGCCTCTAAAGCCTTTCATGTTTCACATGTGACCATGAGTTCAGGTTTCTTAAGAACAGGATATTGTATTTCCAACAAACTTTGTGACTAGCCTGAGAGAATCATAGTCGTTCATGATAATATTACTAATTTGCATAACTGTTCTGGAGAGAATGATTTTAACCACAAGAGTCTAGGAGAGATGCTAACAAATAGATGATATCAATAGTTAATGGGAACAGTCTAAGAACAGGGAATGAAACAGAATCATAAAAATCCAAAATGCCCTCAGTTCTAATAGCTGTGTCAATACTATAGGAAGTTGAGAGTAAGGACATACGAGAACAAGAGATAAGCAATGCCAACTGTTGAGAATAAGCTTTTAAGTTACGTTGCTTACAGGATGATAGGGGAAAAGACCTGGTTTATACCCATAGGAGACAGAGGAGTACAGAATGAAGAATGGACTGATCCAGCTTTGGCTGGTGAGTTATTTGGGAGAACTTAGTTAGACCTTACCAGAAGTACATGTTACCACTGGAGGCATCTGCATGATGCTGTAACTGCAAATGCTGCAAAGTGGGCACACTGACTGACCTGTAGGTGTGCCTGCTGAGAAAACTCCCTTTGTGTCCTGTGACACTGCTTGTGCTACTAACATTAGAGCTGTGGGTCAAATGGGTAATGGTTAATGGTGAGAAAGCTGGGAAACGGAAGGGGAAACAAGCAAAGGAACAAACTGGAAATCATTGTAGCCATGTTTAGAAACTTAAAGGAACAAATCTGATTGTAAAACTGTTCGTGCACATCATTGAAATTGTATAAGTAAAATGAGCCCAAGCTATCTGGGCCACTTGTTTGACACAGGTGGTTGCAGTTTTTCCGTTGCTTGACTTCACACATCGTCCCAGATCATGGGACCTATTTGGAGCAAGGCTCCCACCAGAGGTAAAAATGTTTTTAATTATTTATATTTGTACCTGGGTATATGCATTTTTGTGCACGTGCCTGAGGAGGACAGAAGAGGGTGATTGATCCCCTGGAGCTGGAGTAACAGGCAGCTGAGAGTCATGACATCTCTACTGGGAACTGAGCTCTGGTCTTCTGCAAGAGCAGAGAGATCTCTTGACCACTGGGCCAGTTGTCAACCCCCAACTGTAATGTTTTTTGTTATTGTTTTATTTATTTATTTATTTATTTATTTATTTATTTATTTATTTATTTACTTATTTACTTATTTACTTATTATCTATCTATGTTTCTAGAGACAGGGTTTCTTTGTGTAGCCTTGGCTGTCCTGGAACTCACTTTGTAGATCAGGATGGCCTTGAACTCACAGAGATCTGTCTACTTCTGTTTCCTGAGTGTTGGGGTTTATGCCATATGCTGCCACCACCACCCCAAATTTAATGTTCTGGGTTTTTTAATTTTTTATTTATTTATTTATTTTGGTTTTTCGAAGCAGGGTTTATCTGTGTACCTTTGCGTCTTTCCTGGAACTCACTTTGGAGGCCAGGCTAGCCTTGAACTCACAGAGATCCGCCTGCCTCTGCCTCCTGAGTGCCGGGATTAAAGGTGTGCGCCACCACCGCCACCGCCACCACCAACAACAACCAGCCAAATTTAATTTCTTAAAGCAGTGTAATACCTTCATTTTTGGAATCTAGGGAAATTATTTGTTTTTTGGAGGATGGCATATTATAAGATCATACATCCTGGACACTCAAAGAGATAAAATATCTTTGTTGTTTTTCTGCTCCTCGACATGTTGATTCTCTGAAGTCTTATCTCATAAGGTGATCCACCCTCATTCTTCTGTGACATGTCACTCTCATTCTGGAAAATCTGTAATATTATCATCTGTTAATTATCATGTATAGATACAGTAGTCCTGTTCTGAGGAAATACCATTCTAAAATGAGGAACCTTACTACACCTGAACTTCACAGCCAAATGCTCACTGATATTAATTCAGAGCTGATGGTAAATCCATCCCTGTAGCTTCACATGGACAGCATAATGCCCACTGTAGTCCTATGCCACTTTTGCTGGGTCATTTCTTCTGGTAGGTTTGTGGTCTTTCCAAGGAATCCCATTATTAGATTCACACATCTAAGATAAAGGCAATTCACTTGTGCATTGAGGAGTTAATAAGCCAACTCCAGCTTTCCTTTGTTCTCTGAGTCATTACATTACTGTCTCCAGCCTTTTTATCTATAAATTGCCTCTTTGTACAAAATGAATGAGTCATTTCTAGTACATTCTTTCCAAGATAAAGCCTAATGGTTTCTAACCATCATGGGTATTTAATCACCACCTCTCTGTGCAGTCTTTCTCTCACACGTGTGATTTTATATATAATATTTATAAATTTTTATATCTTTATGTGCAGGAAGACAAAGCCTTTTGCAGAAACAAAGGCATGGTTGTCTTTAAATAATATGAATTACTATAGGTCTATCCCTTTTTGTAATTATCAATTCACACTTGCCATTAAGTAGACCAAAATTTTTTGCTTAAAGTTTAATATTTTACTGCAACATTGATGTTGGGATAAAACTTATTTTTTATCCTAGTTGTTAGGATAAAGTTTATTAGTGTTCAAGTCTTTGTAGAAACATCAATACAAACAAATATACAAAGCCAGGTGTCATAATACAGTGTTGTAGTCTACATCTTGTGAGGTAGAGGTTGAATTATTGCTGTGAGTCAGAGGAAAGCTTGGCTTACAAAGTCAGTAGCTGGATAGCCAGTACTATACATCAATTTCTTATTTCAAAATAATAAATGAATAAATACAATTTTAGAAAGAGAGAACACTACATACAGAAATATAAAATAATGAAACAAAAATCTTCATAAGAGCTCAACTGCATCACCCCAGTGTAGCTGAAGTACAGTTCAGAGAAGGAAAGGTCATTTAAAGAGACTGGGAATGGTTCAGCCTGTGTTAGCCCTTCCAAACCACAGATGGTACAAGATCAAGAGAGGGACCCACCAAGGGGCTGAGATGTGGGATGTGAACAGTGAATATTTCCTTGGATGTCCAATCTAAGGCTGTTCTGACAAAAGCCAGTGCTGAAACACCCCCTGAGCTGCTATCTCAGCTGTTGCTATTACAGACTGTGTCTGAAGGCACATGCCGATGCCCAATGTGCTCCACAGCCCCAGATTCCAGGTTTGCTCAAAATGGACTCATTTCTTAGGCTCATTACACCATCAAGTCGAAAACTACAGCCACGGAGACTGAGTCAAGATGGTGGTGGTCATCAGCGCCTATGGGGCTGCAGAGATGCTTGGAGGGGCCTGAGAGACCCACAGAGGCTTCAAGAGGGGATGCTGTGGTGGAGGATGAATCTGCAGAGTGCTCATTATTTCCAAAACAATTGAGAAGAAGCAGAAGGAGAAGGAGGAGGAGGAGGAGGAGGAGGAGGAGGAGGAGGAGGAGGAGGAGGAGGAGGAGGAGGAGGAGGAGGAGAAGGAGAAGACGAAGACGAAGACGAAGACGAAGACGAAGACGAAGACGAAGACGAAGACGAAGACGAAGAAGAAGAAGAAGAAGAAGAAGAAGAAGAAGAAGAAGAAGAAGAAGAAGAAGAAGAAGAAGAAGAAGAAGAAGAAGAAGAAGAAGAAGAAGAAGAAGAAGAAGCTTTTAAAAAGTGTACTCATGGAATTGGAAGTAAAGATGGCAGAGTGGAGCCACTTCTGGAGGAGAGAAGTGAAACTAGAGATGCAGCGGTGGTGAAGGGCATGGGAGCAGCAAAAAAGCCTGTTGTTGTGGTGTAGAGGCATTTCTCAGCCCTCCTGGATGCTCAGGCTAACAGACCTCAACCTCAGCACGGAGCTGCCCCTGCTGCACACTGCCCACCCTGCTATGGGGATGAGAGCATGGGTGGGGCCTTGGCACTGCCAGGGGGCTGCAGCCACGATAGCCGTGCCCAGTGAGTGGCAAGGCCGCCTTCCCCTAGGGCAAGGAGGGGTGGGGCAGCCTGGAGCTTGTGCAGATTCTGCCCTTGGAGGTGCTTCCCAGCATCATGATCACCCTGACTGGGGGCAACAACAGGATATCCAAGATGAGTCTCAGCTACAGTCTAGTATTTATGGCACTTCAGAAACCAGAAATCTTTAACCAGACTAATGACTCGTTACAATACGTATTTGTATGCAAAGCTGTTTGGGCAAGAAAATACACCACGTGACACAAGGCGATTTGCAATACTCCTTTAATAAATGAAAGTGCAACAGAGAAGTAGGAGAGTTGGCAGAACGGAGCTGTGCAGCTGTGCTTTTCCCCCTGAAAGCACCTACCGGCTGCAAGATCACTCTGGATCTTAGCAACAAGAAATTTGAGATGAAGAATGGTTCATTTTCTGGATTAAGCCTCCTCAAAACATCTCTGTGGCCCTTGCTGCTGCCTGGGACCATGATGATGTCTGAGGTCTTATGTTGACGTTCCTAGTCCATGCTGCCTCTGGAGACCATCTTGATGTCCTTGATCCATGTTGCCACTTGAAACCATGTAGAAGTCCATGATCCTTACTTCTGTCAGCTGTTATGGGCAAGGGAGCTTCTTTTGCAATTGTATAGATGACTATAGACTCATAATTGAGAATGAGAGATATTGAGCATTTCTGTAACAACCCTCCCTCCAATAAAAGAAAGCAATTGAAGAAAGTCCTTTAAAAAAGTGACAATGAGCCGGGTGGTGGTGGCGCACGCCTTTAATCCCAGCACTCTGGAGGCAGAGCCAGGCAGATCTCTGTGAGTTCGAGGCCAGCCTGGCCTACCAAGTGAGTTCCAGGAAAAGGCGCAAAGCTACACAGAGAAACCCTGTCTCGAAAAACCAAAAAAAAAAAAAAAAAAAAAAAAAAAAGTGACAATGATGCTGAAGTGTAGCTCATCACTATTGATGGCTTCTGGTGAGGGGAGTAGGAAAGGATTTAATTATCTTTAAGTTGGTGACCACTGAGGCTTTGACCATGCTCCAATGACTATATGGATAATAGAAACTGGACTTGATGTATATTTTTCTTTTTATGGGGAGGGTACGAGAGTGGGAAATTGGACTTGGGAAGAATCATAAACAAGTGTGATCAGGGTACATTGTATGAAATTTCCAAATAATCAATAGGATTTTATATTGGAGAAAAAATAATAAAGGAAAACCAAACCAAACCAAACAAAAAAACCAGCAGTCACAGGCATTGAGCCCACCCCTCCACCAAACTCAGGTTAGCACAGGTTCCACATAAACACCAATTTATGCACTACACACTAAAATTCAGTTCCACCCTTGGGATCTGGCTCTAGCCTCTCCTAAGTGCCAGGTTTGGCCTAGTTGCCCTGTCTGCTGCTCTGACCCCCATGTACCAACTCCTAAGGACACAGATTCCAGAGTGGCCTCTGCAACACTACAGACCCAGAAAGCCCCTCTTTTTTCAATCTCCTGGCCAATATTCACAATTCCAGATTCCAGGTGGCTCCTCAAACTAAAGATCCACATATCTGCTGCAGGCTCCTCTACCTATACCAGGCTGCTGCCATGGTCCTGAATGCTGGAGTACTCAGTGTCAGCCTGCTACAGTAGCCCAGGGGTCCATGATTATAATACTGGGCCTGTGGAATCTGGACACATGATGCTTCTGAGGCCCACATTTGCAAACACCAACTTGTAGGTCCCAGTGGACCAAAGTGTAGATGTAACCAACCATCTTATTAAATAATAAACAAAGAACCAATGCAAAGAAGAAAGCCAAGAGATCAGAGCTAAGAGCCTTACCTGCCTGCTGCAGCTAGCCAAGAGACCTCTCTGAAAAAGACCTACTTCCTGTGTGTTTGTCTTTATTAGTCTTTCTGTTCTGCCTTCTCATTGGTTGTAAACCCAAACACATGACTGCCTCATCACTGCCTGTTTGTACAGCCCTCTAGGTCTTCTCTGGTATTGAGATTAAAGGTGTGTGTCTCCAATGCTGGCTGTATCCTTGACCACACAGAGATCTTCCTAGCTCTTCTACCAAGTGCTGGGATTAAAGGCATGCACCATGAATGCCCAGCTCTGCTATGGCTTGCTATTAGCTCCGTCCCCCAAGCAACTTTATTTATAAACATACAAATAAAATCACATTTCAGTACAAATAAAATACCACCATACCAAAGTGTTAAATTTATCCTGAAACCTGAATCTCTTATACAGATATGTCTCAAGCACCACCCAATTACAACTCTTTATCATCTTATCGATGAAATATGAATAGCTTGTTATCTCATTTACTATACTATGAAGATACCTACAGGATATTAATATATGAACTGTAAGGGTACCTGAGTGATGAAACTTGGCTGAAATGACACCAGGGAAGGTTCCAGATGACCGTTGGCAGGTTTTATCATAACTAAGTTGGCCTTGCTAACACAGTTGTTGGCGACTGCAGAGGAATAGAGTGAGAGACAATTTCAGAAACTGAATGTATGAAGATCAGCATTGTTCAGGAGAAAGAGAAGAAAATAAACAGAGAGTGAGAAAAGGCCAACAGGATGATGCAGTGGGTAAAGGTACCTACCACCAAACATGAAGACCTGAGTTTGATCCCCCAGTTCCCACATGGTGGAAGGAAGAAGTGATTCTCTCAAGTGGGTGCCTACCTTCCACATGGACATGCACATCATAACACATTGTCACTTACACACATACACACACACACACACACACACACACAAATAATAATAATTAAACAAGGAGAAAACAAGTTGTGTATTCATTGGTTAGAATGCCTGAAAGAATGAGAATTTATAAATCTTATATGGAAAATTCCAGAATATTTGTATGCACTTCCTGTTAGGTTATTTTATGTACTTTTCAATTCATACTGTAAATTAAATTTATTTTAGCTGATACCCTAATTGCTGGAGAGCTCACCCTGGTGGTGGGGACAGGGGAGAGTTGGTGATTTGACCAACCCTGCAAATACCCAGTCCGAGAACCAAGATTATGACTTGGCCCACCCCAAGATCCACCCCATTTATGATCTGTGGGAGCATGTGAAGGGACAGGTCCTGAAGACCCAAAAGTTGCAGGGTCTCCATGATACAGGACAACAACAGGATATCCAAGAGGAGTCCCAGTGAGGACCCAGTATCAGTAGTGTAGCAGAAACCAGAAGTCTTGAAAAACATCAATGCCTCTTTGCAATGAACATTTGCAAGTAAAGATATATAGATAAAAAGGTTTGCTGAGTAACTCACTGTGTCATACTACAGCTTCTATGACAACAATTTATTTTTCCTTTTCGATTTTATTTCATTTGGGGGAGGGTTTGCAATGGCAGAGGGCAGATATCAAGGGACAGGGGAGTGAACTGGATTGAAATGCATGGTGTGAAAAATGCAATGAGTAAATAAAAAGAAAGTTAAAAAGAATTACACAGATTTATAGATGTGGTTTTTCTTTTTCTTTTTCTTTTTTTTTCTTGGTTTTTCAAGACAGGGTTTCTCTGTGTAGCTTTGTGCCTTTCCTGGATCTTGCGCTGTAGACCAGGCTGGCCTCAAACTCACAAAGATCTGCCTGCCTCTGCCTCCCGAGTGCTGGGATTAAAGGCATGTGCCACCACTGCCCGGGTAGATGTAGTTTTTCATGACATATGTAATGTACTGTTTAAATAAAACCTATCTGTTTCTTCAGTAATAGTTATCAATTCCTTATGATACAACCATTAAACATTTTCATCTAGCTCTTTAAAATGCCATGCTGTCACATTCAGATACCCTATGATATCACACATGGACGTCTCCTCTCAGTCAAGATGCTGACACCACTTCCTTCTTCAGCCTCTGCCATGTCCTCCCAACTCCACCCAGCTTCTCATGACCATTGTTCCATTATCAGCTTCTGTGAGAAGCTAGGACTTAATCATCATTATTGTTATTTTAGTTACATTTATATTACTTTAATGAGAAAATCCTCTGCTAACCTATAATTCTTCACCTCTAAGCTCTGTTCTTCTGTGAAATAGAATAGATCTGAGTGAAGTTTCTTTCTCTTGTTACCCTAAGAATATCATTTTCCATACCATTTTGAGACCTTGTGTTATATGCATGGGGTAGCATTGGTGTAATTCAATTTGATTGCTGACCCTTGACCTTCTTATATCTCAGTAGTCAAAGCTTTCTATAGGTTTGTTATGCTATCTTTTAATAAAGTCTCTCTAGCTATTTCAAAGTATCATTTTAAATTCAGAATCTCAACTATTTGCTCTTCTATGCTGTCTCCAAAGTTCCCCCTCTCACCTCTTCCACCATTTTTCCATTACTTTTCCTCTTTGAATGTATATTTTCAAACAACCTGTCCAAGCTCTTTAACTTTTTCCTCTGTTTGATCTGCACATCTATTGATGTCTTACTTTATATTTTTAAATTTCTCTACAACATTTTCATTTCAAGCTTTATTTTTTAATTAGTTCCATCTCTTCCTATTGCAATTCTTGGTTAGGATATTTAATAATTTCTTTGTATTCTGTTGAAGATAAATCAGTTTCATTAATGCCACTCTTTTAGACTCTATGTTAAATCATTTGTTCACAATGTTTAATATCTAGTCAGTTTCTATCACTTTATCTTTACCATTAGATAAGTCTCAAGTTCCCTGTAGTTGCATACTCATTGGTGTATGACATCATCTCCTCAGAAATTCCAAAAAGCATGTGTGTAGTGCATGAGTTCTTAACACAAAAGTGAATGGAAACAGAATTAGCAAATTCAGTTTGCCCTGCTTTGTACATCCTCTGCTTGGCTTTGTGTGTGTGTCCTTCTAGGTTTTCTTATACTGCCATAAGCAAGCAGATGTTATAATTGGTAGTGCAGTAAGCACCAGGAAGAAGAACTAACAGAATTAATAAAAAAGTTTTTTTCAGTCCAATCCATGATGGAAAGAAATTTAATGGCCAACTATTTTTGAATAAATCCTTTTAAAGGGAGGTTTCTTTCACGTTTATCACTTAGGCAGGGTCATTTAGTGCTCTTCTCTGAGCCCTGGAAGCAATTTCTAGGAACTTGTCAGATCACTTTTCCTACTTAGAAAACAGTCCACACTCTTTCTCCTACAGTGGCATGAGGTCATGCATTATTGAAATAGTGAATCCATTTTGTTTCACTATTTATCAACTAATAGGGTTCGTTCAATCTTTTTGTTTAATAAGTGAAAAAATGCTGGGTACTACAGAACTGCACTTGTTTACCCTCATCTGCATGGAACACCTGTGCCATCTACAGATAATCTCTATTCATGTGTTTTAATTACAGTAAAAAAAAATATGACATCCTTACAGATAGTGGAGCTGCATGCCTACTCATCACATATACAATTAGTTTATCGAAAGTGGAGCAACTTTTGCACTCTAAAAAAACATATAGTGCATAAAAATGGAGGCTGAATATTTCAATGACCTTAAAGATAATTAAACATGTCAAGAAGATTTAGTAAAGGTCAAAGAAAGTTGACTTTAATAATAATTAACTTCTTAAAATAAGTACAATACAAATTAATCAAAATATCAGCTTAGGATTCTAGAGTGGATAGCTACAGTGAGAATTCTACATTAATGAGTAGAGGACAGAAGCATAAATGTTTCAAATGTATTACTGAGGAAGAGAACTGATAGATGGTACAGTATATATTTCAACTAGATTTTTCTCTTCCCAGATTAGGAATGTGGGCTTGTTGTGTCTTTAGACTCCTCAGAAGAGACAATGGAGCCAAATAATTGAGTCAGCAATTTTATGAACTGAAAATGAACATGTTTCCCACTGAACCACAGAGCGTTGGAAAAGATATATCTCTGGTAACTAAATACAGCTGCATTCCAGTAACTGTTATCCTTAAAATATCATATTTGCAGCTGCTCTACTGTTTCAGAAGATTTATCAGAAAATAAATTTCTTTGCAGTTAGTTATCCACCAGCTGTGGCTCTTAAAATCTCTTTTGTCCACTGTTCCACTATAATATTTGAGCCTTGAGTGGGGCATAAAGGTGCTGTGCACATTTTATGTTTAGGCCTTAGCATTCTACAGTCTCTTATTATCTGCATAATCTGTAGATGTGGGTCACTGTGTTAATTACCATTTACTGAATGTGGAAGCTTCTCAGATGAGGGTTGAGAGGGTGGGTATAAGAGTAAACCATGAGGATTCGGTTTAATTCTGTGCCCACTTAAGCAGCATAAAACTAGTAGGTTCTCTTCAACAGCCTATGGCCTGTCTAGCTATAGATTCTTAACAAAATAAATAGTGTCAGGTATAGGCTTTATCTTCTGTAGTGTGTTTTAAATTCAACAAGAAAGTGGCTGGTTACTTCAATGATGTTTGTGTCACTACTACATCATGGACATGATGAGTATTGATTTATCCTCTTATCCTTAATGCTTAAGCATCTTCCTAACACAAGGAGTAGGCAGTCCTACTTTAAGCCAATGAACCATATGTGTTCTCAAGGCTCAATTCTTCATGACCATGCACAAAAATTGGCTAGTGTTGCTTGAAAACATCTTTGTTTTCAAACCATGCTGTGTACCAAAGACCAGAGGTCAAATGTTGAAATGTGAGCCAAATCTCAACTATATGAGGACAATCTATGTGAAAGAAGGATGTACATAAAATGATTATATTGGGTCAGCGAAAACACTAAGTTTGTGCATATGTGTGCTTCAGAACTCGAAAAAATATCAAAGAATTAGGTTTGAGAGGACAGAGAAGGTAGGATTTTGAAAAGGGAGGCCACTGAGTTGTCCTTTAGGTCCTTTGCATACTGGGGAGGTCAGTGATGTTGCATACAGTGTCTGTGACATTGGTATCTTACTTTCTGTAGTTTGCCTTATGTCTCATATACCAATTTTTCATAGTTCTGTACCAAGGACTTCGTAATAAACATGGCCTCCTTTTCTCAGAGTTCCGTTTTTTTTTTTTCTTCCTTTTGGTGTTTTCATTACTTTTCAGTTCTTGTCTGAAATTCTTGTATGTAATAAAATTTGTCCTCATTACTACCTATCTTTTAGTAAGCAGTTATTGCCTTCATCCTATTTAGAATAGTCTATAGTGTAATTCCCGGGTGCTTCAGCAAATCCTGTGTGGCACTGACAGGGATGTTAATTGGATGACTTTATCATTTAAATCTTAATCACATTACTATTGGATATAAAAGACAGTGATTATATTCTTATTAAATCATAGGATAAATAAATAAGGATAAACTCCCTGGAGTACAGTTCTGAATAAGCCAGCAAGAATTGTTTTGAAACTCACCACTTGTGAGATAGTATTTGGCCTTCTAATCTCAGGAGCAATTCTAACAAGAATTGAAATACAAGAACAAGATGTAATCTTTCCTGGTAATTTATGAAAGCATCATCCTAAGAGATGCAGGGGCTTCAGCAGCATATGTACAGGACACTAAGCTAAGAGCACAGTCTGATAGCTTCTCCTTGGTGCTGATTCCACCTGGGACCTTCACCTATAATAGTTATTCCAATTTATCAGCACTGAGATAACAGTATTAATCCTGAATTATCTCTCTCACCCTTGGTCTTCAAACGAATGCAGCCCCAATCTGGCCAAATCACACATAATCTTTTGTGTACAAAAATCAGTGATTTTTTTTTCTTTCCATGAAAATATTACTCAGTATTCTCCCCCAACATGCACACACACACACACACACACACACACACACACACACACACACACACACACACACACACACCATAGTGAACATCTGAACACAGTCTAGCTCTTTAAATAAAATGCTCTGGGTTAATGCCTGTCAATTCAATTCAGTCTCAGCCTACTTACAATGGGGCCTTGATTGACTCAGAAAACACTGGTGATCATTGCAAACAAATGTAATTTCCTGTACTACTACTGCCCACATATTTAGGTATCTAGAGGTGTCCGCAATAGTTACTAAGCTCCTGCTCACTGGTTGCAAATAATTTTTTCTACCTATTTTATTAATATCCAAACCAACCAACGGAAGAACACTAACTTCTTTCCATCATATCCTTCTCTTGGTTTAGTGCCCCCTGGTGGTATCAGCATGATTTACTGCCCATGCAGCTGAACCACAGACCATCCAAACTCAACAGTGCTTTCTGTTATTCCCACTATAAATGCTGAGTACTTTACCTTTTCATATTTTCTTTGCTTATATAAATTTAGAATCCATCTCCCATTGCCATACCCTGGTATTCCTGAGTCATACATTATGGTGAGACAATACTAATACATATAAAAGTGTGGAAGTCTCTCCACTGGTGAGATAGAACACTGCAAACTGCAAATGGGAGCTATGCAGACTAATGTATCCAACACTGCCATGCTCCTGTGCATGCTCAAATATTGTAGATGAACATTGTGGTGTCTTAGTCTCACCCCACCTCCTGCATGAGATCTACTGGAAAAATTAATGTTTTAATATTTGATTTCATGACCTAGAATGTTTTAATATAAAAATAATGTTTTAATATTTGATTAAATATTTGTTTAATAATTTGTTTTAATATTTGATTTCATGACCTAGAAAAATATAAGTAATAAAATTAAGCAAAAGATAACTGTTGAGGAATAGGAAAGTTCATAGTAATAAATTTTAAATAAATTACTCATAGCTAATAATAATTGACTTGAGTAATGAATATATTGAGACATTATCGTATGATTTTTCTAGTGTGTTGTTTTTCTTTATCAAATCATACCATATTAAATAAATTTGATATTAAAATTTAAAACACTCAGTGAGACATAGCTAATTTTCAGGTGTGGGAAAGTTTTGATGGGTAGAAAAGTCCTCTCAGCTGTTCACTTCCTAGTTATTGGAACATACGACTTCACAGTGCAGAAGGAACTGATCAGACACATTTAACATAAAGATCATGAGATGAGGACATTATCCTGGATGACTTGGGAAGATCACATGCAATTACATACTGAAAGAGCCATGTAAATATTGCCTCCTAGAATCTCCTGAGGAGGGCAGACCTGATGACAGCATTGTTACACCAGCAAAGCTATTTTGGTAGTCTGAATGTCAGAACCACTAGATTACTTTAAGTTTGCATTGTTTGACTCTACTTACTTACAGGAGTCAAAAGAAATTATACTTTCTGTGTCAGGAAATATTTATTAAATTTCCTCATCTGTATATCTATTTAACAATTTATTATCCATTAGTTATGTATCACCTATTTATCCATCACTACCTGTCTCTCTTTTTCATAACTTATTATGTTTTACATAAGTATCTACTTAAGATTTATCTCCTAATGACTATCATCTATCTACCCATCTATCATCCATCTATTATCTATATATCCATCTTTCTATCTCTATCATCTATCTATCTAATATATCTATCTGTCATATATCTACCTATCTAAGTACCTATATCCATCATCTGTGTATCAGTCTTTCTAACCATCGCCCAATATGTCAATTTATCAACTACTTGTGGAAAAGAAAAATTTCTGCTGAATATCACAGTATATTATATCTCCTCTAATGTGAATTCTTTCTCTCAAACATGTTAAGGACTTCTTTTCCACTATTCCTCTTCAAAATGCAGTGTCTGGGAGGCTGGCTTTCCACATCTAACACTATAGTCATGCTCGTGACCTCTTGCTATAAAATAAGTCTAATTCAAAATAACATGAGCTGTGATTTGTACAGAACAGAGGAATGTTTGCTGAATAGAATGCTTTTCCTCTGGTGTCTTCTTGTTCATGAAATGCCGTCACCTTTAGGGGTTAAAACTTTCTCTTGATTTGAGAATGTTCTTAGAAAGAGAGTCCTCATGTGTATGACAAAAGAACACACTGTGTACCTACTGATCCTATTTTCAAATCAGTTCTTTAATTTTGATCTGACATCGCAAATAACCACTTTCATTTTTAATTAAGCTGACTTTTAAGTCTCAAGCTTGGCCTTAGTATTAAAATAAAGACACAAATTCTCTTTTCATACAATTCTTTAGAAAAATTATTCTTCATGGTTGCATTACCCACTGTTCTTTGCAATTGACAGCACATGAAAGTCAAGTGCCTCTTCAGCCCTCAGTTAAGTTATTGCTCTGACACTAAGAGGGGAGATTTCCTAAGGATTCCTAACAGTGTGAATACATTTACAGACAGAAATGATCTGGCTTCCCTGTCTCTTAGATGAAGGATTAAGGCTAAAAAATCCATTAGTTTCTGTGTGACTGAGTTTTATAACCTCCTACTGAGGGTTTAACAAAGTACATTTATTCACATCAGATGATATAACTACATGTGGCCTTTTTTGGCTTTGTTTTTTGATAGAAAACTTAAAGTCTGAAATGCAATAAATTCAAAAAATTACCTTAATCGTTGACTAATTTTGAAATCCCTTCCTTTTCCTGATTTCTTACGTAGTTCAATTTTCCTCTCCAGAGAAGCATGATGCCTCTCCAGCAACATCCTTAGAGCCTCCCACTGTGGTTGGCTTCCCATAAACACTAAGGTGAGGCAAAAACAACAGCAGAAAGGAATAAAATAGAGAAAATTCAAAGTTTATATGGAATTGCTGTGGTTCCTCCTTCTCATGTGAGCTTTACACTGTTCCAGAGCATGTCTGACGCACCATGTGGCAGGCCTCCTGTGCCATGTGTTAGAGGCGGAAGTCTGAATTCTAGTGCCAGCAGACTGAACAGATGTTGTAGTCACCTGAGCCCCATTGAAGTAATGGGGTCACCAAATGTAAGGTGCCTCCAATTTATTGACATCTCATGTCAGCCTATTCCATTTTTACAACTTTTGTTGAACAGATGAAGATTTGTGCATTGTCTCCCTCCATGCAGAACATGGGGGAAGTCCTGCATATTTGCCGTAATCTTAAACTTGAGGGGACAGCAACAAGTTCTGTCTGCAGTAAAATGGGCTTCCTCCTGAGTGATAGTGATGTTCCCTCCTCGGGAACATAAGAATGTAATCAAGCAAGACCCACAGTAATGTTGGAAAATCATTCTCTCCCCATGTGTAGGTAAAGCTTCATTTCCAGTGCACCCTGATTTATAAGTTCTTCTATTCAGCAATAATTTACCCCATGTTTTCTTATAACTGTGGCACATTTAACAAGCACCAGGCCTGATATCACTGAGCAATGTTAGCAGTCCTCCTAGCTGACCACAGACCAGCAGATCAATCTTTTCTGGGCTGAGCCAGGGAGATGGAACAGTGGGTATAATTGTTCTATATAGAAGCCTGAAAATCCAAGTTTGACTCCTGAGACACATGTGAAAGGCCTACTATAATTGTAGGCATCTGTAATCTCAGGGTTCCTATGGGGAGATAAGAAATTGAGACAGGGGAATGGCTGGAAGCTCCTAAGCCAGGTAGCCTAGAACACACAGGGTAACAGAAGCAAGGAGAGACTCTGCTTCATCAAGTTGGAAAGTGAGAACGCACTGCTTAAAGTCATCCTCTGACCCCAACTTGCACACATGGCACACACATGCCAGAACACACACACACACACACACACACACACACACACACACACACACACACACACTGCAGAAAACAGATTTAGGAGACAGTGTGATGATGCAATGACAGCTTCATGCTTGGCATGTGACTATGAGGGACCTGGCAGATATCATGCATATTCCACTAGCTTCCTTTAGCTGTAACACATTATAAAAAATTAGTACTTATTAAAACAACACAAAAGTGCTGTGTTATCTTTGTGCATTTCAGACGCCTTGCTGTGCTGTTTTACAACTGATCTGGAAGGAGTTTGCTGAGGGGTGTCTGTGTATTGAGATTAATTGAAATATTTATGTCTACTTATTTTTAATTCATAGCAAACTTAAATTAGAAGTTTAAAAATCAGCTTGGGTATAATTTAAAGCATATTACTGTATTAATATCTTATTAACCAAATACTTCAAAGTTAATGCTTACATTTTAAGCCCCAAGCAAAGGCAATTTTTACAGTCCTGTGTTGGGATTAGACAAGAGTGTCATGAAGCTAAAATAAAAATGACAAGGGGACTGTCTCTTTTATGGAAGTTGAAAGACAGGGCTCCCATCTTCCTTTGCCTGCCATAACTTCTACAGGTGGCCACAGTCCTTCAGCAGCTTCCTGCCTTTACAGTTAGCTGTAGCTGGAGTTTTCTCCAGTTCTGCCTACCCCATGCTCATGACAAATCTCTCTCACCCGCCAGTCTGGCAGCCACTTAGACCCAACCAAGTAAACACACAGAGACTTATATTGCTTACAAACTGTATGGCTGCAGCAGGCTTCTTGTTATCTACTTCTTATATCTTAAATTAACCCATATCTATTAGTCTATAAGTTGCCACCTTATATCTCGCTTTTCATGGCGGCGGCTGGCGGTGGCTCTCTGACTCAGCCTTCCACTTTCCAGAATTCCCCTCTCTCCTTGTCCTGCCTATACTTCCTGCCTGGCTACTGGCCAATCAGTGTTTTATTTATTAAGCAATCATAGCAACACATTTAACATACAGAACATCCCACAGCAGTTAGCACTAGACAAGCAAGAGTTTCCACATTGACTTCCTTTGACATAGCATCTTCCACCCACTTCTCCATAAAAAGACATATGATTGCAGTAGACATCAACCATCTCCACTTACAGATACCTGCTTTCCTTGTTAGTTATCAAGTTGATGCAACATAAGAGTCACCCGGGAAGAAAGAACTTCAATTGTAGAATTGTGTCTATCAGATTTACCTATGGTCTGTGGGATTGTCTTCTTTATTGATGTATACTAACTAAGCCACTGTGCATAGTACATTCCATAGGCAGGAGGGTCTGGTGTATATAAAAATCTAATAAGCATGCATCAATGAATAAGCTAGAGAGAAAGCTAGTAAATGACAATCACCTGTGGTCTCTGCTTTAGTTCTTGTTCTGACTTCCATCAGTGATAGACTGTAACCTGGAAGTGTAAGCTGAAATTAATCTTTGAAACTTTCTTCTCCCTTAAGTTGTTTTTGGTCATGACATTTATCACAGGAACATAAAGGAAGTTAGAATACTTAACATGTCAATTTCATCTGAAAAAATTTTAGTAATTTGTAATAATGATGGTCAATGGACCAGCATCCTGCTGACTTCAGAATCCCACAAGGAATAGTGTTGACCTTTTTCCTGAATGCGTGCTTTGATCCAGTTTCTGTCCTGTGACATCATTGTAAACACAGGGCCATACTGAATGCCCCTGTTAAAGATACCCAGGCTTCCTCTTGTATCATGCTGTGGTGTCAGGCTGTTGTATTGTTTGTGTTCAGAGAGGAGGGTTGTGACTTCCTCAGAAGTAAAAACAGCTTCAGATTTACGAAAACAGGTGATGCTAATATGCACCTTGCACAGGCTAAATGTATAGAGTTGGAAAATGTTCCCTTATAATCAAGATGTGGACTGAAATTTAAGTGATGAATGTTTTATATTGCCATTTGGAAAAAGGAACATTTTCTTAGGTACAAGAAAGGAAGGCATGTGGTGATATTTTCTACCACTTCTCTTCACAGTGGATTAGTTATTTACTCAGTTTCATACTTTATAATTTAGTTAGTGCTCACACCATATCCTGTAACCCAACTCAGAATTGCCAGACTGTACACCCTCAGGGAATCAGATCTGAGAGGATGTAAAGCTGCTTTTTTGACACTATTGTCTGAAGTTGTGTATATGAGCAATTTGTTTCCTTTTGTGTTGTTGGGTCATTTGTCTGTGACACTCATTTATCATGGTTTACATTCATGCCTGGGTCATACAGCATCCCTTAATTCATGTTCAGTTTCTCTTCATCTATTCTTCTAAACATTGCATAAAATTGAATTTGACTTTGGAATGACCTACTGCTATTACTCATGTTTCACCATGTATATGTCCACTGATTTGGGAACTTGAAGCATATAATTATATCTTTAGTTGAAGTTCTCAGAGAGAAGCTGTACTCAAAATCAATGCTTTCAAACTCAGAGTTAGAAACTTTATCTCCATCATTATCTGATTACCCCTATGTGATGCTGAACCTTGAAACTGAAATTGAGGCCACCATACTTGATACTTTTTCTAGTAGAGAAGAGTTCTGTAAAAATAGATAATACTGTGTTTTCTAATTTAGAATGATATGATTTTTGTGAGGAAAATTTAGAGGGTTGAAAGTCATCTTTCCAGAAATAATGGCACCAATAAAGCTATATGGTTGGCACTTACAAAAATGTTTCCATTAGCATATTCTCATTGGATACAGAGTTGGGTTTCATAATGCTATTTCATTCCAGTATACTACATACTTTTACTGCATCTATTCCTCTTAATATTCTTGTCCCCACACTGAGTAGTTCCCCCCTTCTTCCATAATAGCCCTCTTCTATTTTTGTGTCATTGAATGACATGAGGTCATTGATGATAGATGGACTGATATATAGACAGATAAATATTATTCTTACAGTGTGTTGTCATTCTCTCTTTGTGAGTCAGTGTCAAGGTTCTCTGTTCCTGAATAATTTGACAATTTATTAGGGCATGGTTGATACACAAAGCTGTGCATATTTGATGTGCAATATTTTATGTTTAGACATGTACACACATCAATAAAGCTATCACCATAATCAAGGTAATTAACATATCCATTATCTCCAAGATCCTTTTGGTATCTTTGGGTTTTTCTGTATCTGTTTCCATTTATATAACTGACTCTTAGCAAGAATTCTACCTTCTTTGCTCTTTTAAATGCACAATAAACATGGTGGATTCTGTGTATGTGACAAATAAGCTCTAGGCATTGTTCATCTCACAGTGAAAACGTTAGACCATTTTATTGAAGGACAGTAACTATAGTTGGCATTGGCTAGTCCTCCAAGATGATGCATCATACTCCAGGTCCTTTAGCTGTCTGCCCATGGAGTCCTTGTCCATGCTGGTGCGCATGGAGTCCTTGTTCAAGTGCCCTGCTAAAGCGGCATGTCATCAATAATAGAAAGGTGCTATTTGTTCTAGAGAAGATGCTGACACTTATTTATCCTGATAAAAATTAAGCTTTCCTTGGTGGGATTATGGGGTAATTTTTTTTTATTTTATAGGAAAAATAGTGATGATTGGGAAAGAAGTAGAATATTCTATAGTAAGCAACAGCTTTAAAAACATGGAGTCTTGTGTGAAAACAGATTTTGGCTCTTTTAAGTCTTTTGAGAAGACATGTGAGGTCAACATGATTATACAGACAGGGATGCTACAAGCAGCTGTCCACTCTCCTAACAGAGATTCTCATTCTCTCTGGATATGCCATCTCTAACTTTTAGGACTAGTTGAGGGGCCACAAATTTCCTACAGTGTTCACTTTATCATTTGTGGAAAGGATTTTGAAGACAATACATACCAGTTTTTAGTCACTGTGGATTCTCAAACCAAATGTTGTTCCTATGACTACATCTTTGAGTTGAATTTAGATTTTCTCCTAAAAACTCTCTTGATTTACATTTGGCTTGTCAATATCAAACTGTAAAGTTGAGTTTAAAATGTAATTTCAAGAAAATCTTCTTTTCGTTTATCAGTCTTCAGATAAATAGTATATTTGTCTATAAAACTATATATATAATGGTGCTGAAGTCTGGAAACATGGAGAGTAACAGTGGATACATGATACAGTGGGTGATAGGTCGGGGTGGAGGATGAGCAGATGTTACATAGGACAGGAAAGTGGAAAAGAAAGTGGGAAGGGAAGTTTCAGAGTGAGCAGATGTGGGACAGAAAAGAAGGAAAAGCTACAAAAACACTGCATTGCAAATGCTGTCCTGATATCTGGTGCCTTCGGTGCTAATTCTTTTACATTAACCATATTATCTTATTCTGATAAGATTAGACATTCATGTTTCGAGGACACAGCTCATGTGCTGTCTCTTCGGGGTCACTTTTCTGGCTTAGGGCGAGCACAACATTTTTTATTTTATTCTTTCCTGATTATTCAGTATGTTATGTGTCTACTTTTAAATATTCTCTTCTACTGAAACATACATTCCACAAAACCAGTCAGATTAGCATGTCCTAACTGTCATTGTATACCAGATTCCTGGAGTTGTACCTGATACACATTCACTACTCTAAATACAATCACACTTCATTTCAGGTGAAGGACCAAAAGCTATCTGAATATACCCACAGTCTAGATATAGCCCTTGGGGAGGGGGGCAGCAGATGTAGCTCTCAAGGCCATGAAGAGGAGATGAATTATATGATCACTATGGTGGCTTAAGGGGTGGATGTAGTACATTGTAGTTTGCATCTGTGACTTTCTACTGGTAACTGTAAAGATTAGCATTGAAGCCTAGTTTAATTATAGTTAACATTTCAAAAATACTATCCAAACACAAAGCAATATGTGACCACTGAGAAGTCATTAACCTTAAAAGATGCTGACTCATTTAAGTGTAAGCACAGCGTGAGTGTTGCCAATAATTGAATGGACTGTTCTTGTTTGGCTGAGTTTTCTTTTTCTTGTGAAAGTTATGTCAATCTCAGAACTCTTCAGGATTTGTTCCAAGCAGAGAGAGACTCACTCTTGGAATGTCAAAGCAATTACCTTAAAATACACTCAAGTACAACTTAAAAGGTTTGCCAGCTGTGACTGCATGTAGTAACTTTTCATCTTCTTTTTCTAAAGCTGTACATAATACACACAGGACATAAAATGAGTTTCTGCTCTTTGTAAAGATTCCCTAGGTGTGTTCTTCTCCAGAGTGTTCCCCATTTTTCCTTGTCCTCCAACACCTTGGAGAGAAAACTGCCCAAACTCTAAAATATATCAGTGTGTGCTTTTCACACTCTCTTGAAGCCAAGAAGAGAGATGCCTTAACCATGATCATTTCCTTACTTCTTACACCCTGTCTCTTAATGAAACAGAAACTGACAGTCCACCTGCCTGCTGGGGCTGCTGCTGACTGCATGTTTAAAACAGAACCCTCTGAAGGGAAGCCTGGAAACCCTATGTTTATAATCTCTTACAAAACAGTCACCCCTTTAAAAGTGTCACAATTTCATCTTTCTTTTGTCTCTTCTCCGGCACTTAGATTCTTGCAGCACTGGCAGAATCTTGATTTAGGGGGGCTGGAGAGATGGCTCAGCGGTTAAGAGTACTGGTTTTTCTTCCAGAGGTCCTGAGTTCAATTCCCAGCAACCACATGGTGGCTCACAACCATCTGTAATGAGATCTAGCGCCCTCTTCTGACCTGCAGGTATGCATGTAGGCAGAACACTGTATACATAATAAAAATAAATAAATCTTTAAAAAAAGAATCTTGATTTAGATCAAACCCAATGCTCAAACGGGCATTCATTTGAACTCCGTTGACTCACTAGGCCTGCTTATTTTATAGACTTACTTTCATTTTTAATTGTAAATGTGTATTTTATTTTGTGCATATGAGTATAGCTTAGTACAATAGCCAGAAAAGAGCATTGGTTCCCCTGATACTGGTGTTACAGACTGCTGTGAGTCACTCTAAGTGGGATCTAGGAAAAAAACTGAGGTCTCCTGCAAGAGCATTAAATACTTTTCACTGCTGAACCACCTCTCCTGCTCAGGCACACTAATGTTACTTAATCTCCCTGGGTATCATAAGATGTGGACATTAGTAATACCTAAATCTTGCATTCATTATGTTTTGCTGACATTAAAAAGAGAAAAAGTGCTGTGAATAGGATCCAGCACAAAATAATTCTATGTACATAGTTGTTCTCTGTAACACACTGTCATTCCCATTAAAATCAGCAGAATGTCTTCTTCAATCATAAAAACAAAAACAAACAAACAAAAAATCTTGTTCACCTTCAATTTGATATGCAAGCCATCGAAAGAGACTCAAGGGAAGTCTTGCTGAGGGAAAACACCCATGGACCAACATACTGCCTAGTTTACTTACTCAAGTTTACTTACTTATTCACATTATTTTTCCTCTCTTCCTCTCTCTCTCTTTCCCTCACCCCACTATCTTTTCTCTCTCCCTCCCTCCTTTCCTCTCTCTCTCTCTCTCTCTCTCTCTCTCTCTCTCTCTCTCTCTCTCTCTCTCTCTCTCCTCTCTCTTTCCTCACCGCACTATGGAGCTTAGCCTGGCCTGGACCTTACAATGAAAGTCAGCCCTCCCTCATCTTTGCAATCCCTCTTGGATCAACCTTCTTGGCACTGGGCTTTTAGGCCTGTGTTACCATGTACAGCTTGAAGGAACTCCCAAGTCACCTTTACACCCAGCCAGATTCTATACTGTCTCAATAAAAACCCAAACTCACATCTGAGCCATGAGGGTTTCTGCTGGACATGGTTGAGCACAGAACACCCTAAATGAGAGTGGGAATATGACTCTAAAACACATGAGCAAGAAAAAAAACCCATAAAAACAAGAGCCCAATCTGTGGATCCCTTTCACTTTGTGCAAGTTGTATGTTATTCTTATGATTTTCTTTGTGACCTTTGAATATTGAATTCTCTCCTGCTGGTGAGCAACACTCAGTTCCATTATGGTGGCTTTTCCAACAGTCTAGCAAAAGCTGCTCTTTCAGAGATTCTCCACAAGCAGTGTCATTATGTATTCTTTCAGTATATACCTTTCTTTAAAAGTGAGGCACCTCTGTGGATCCGTGCTTTTCCTGTGAAAGAATGCTCACATTTTAGGCACATATTTCAGTGAGCTTTGTCTATTTATACCCATATTGCTGCTACTCATATATTATAGGGCTTCTACTGATATCCAGAACTTAACCTTAAGTTCCTTTGCTAGAAACCACTATCCAGTTGGTAAGATTTGTTCTAATTTCTATTTATAATTTAGACTTGCTCACTCTAAATTTCTGTGAAGTTATACAGCAAACACAGTCCCAGAGACACAAAAACACACACAAAACACTAAATTACACACAAAACACTAAATGACACACACACACACACACACACACACACACACATGTACATATACAAACAGCTATACAACGACATACAAATAGGCACACAAATAGAGGAACAACAAATAAATACACACAAAATGCAGCTACACAAAGATACACATACATACAAACACACAAATGTACAAATAATACATATATAAAAACACAAACAAATATACACAAACATGTAAGCACACAACACACACACACACACACACACACACACACACACACACATCCTAAGCCTGTGCTACATGAATTATTTATTTCCCCAAGATTGAACAGTGCCTAACACAGGGTTGACACCCTACTGTACACATACCCTTGCTTGAGTTCTTTCTTAACTTCAAGGTTTCAGGAACTGTTGTGATTTCATCTCATAATGAAAATTCACCCAGTGGGAGAGACTAACTTCACAAGTAGGAACTCTGGCTCTTTGTCCTCTTCGTGTGATGTCTATTGTCTCCTTGGACTTCCCAGTTTGCCTTGCATTTCACTCACTCCCATACACTCTCAGTAAATCAGGAAACACAAGCCCTCAACCTTGAGATGTAGCAGGCTAGGCAAGTAGCATGCTTTATCTCACGTTCTGTTCAGTCTACCTAGAGAACTCCAAGGAAATCTCACATAAAATATTTTAGAGATCATAATCAAAATGCCAAACTACATAACTCAGCCTGTCTTGTGCATCCACTCCCTACCACAGAGTTGGTGACTTCCATTTAATATGAGTAGGAAATCCAGCTTTCCCAAGTGTATCATCTTGTCAAAATAAAAAGAAATCAAATCTGTACTAGCTAAGGGTGAAATACTGCTACAGAGTTTAATGTATATAAAAGGGACACAATGTACAATTTCAGCATGTCATAGGCAATGAGGGACCACAAAAGTCCATATCACTATGTGGAATCTATTAGATTCTTCAGTCAATATTATGTATTTAATAGCACCCACGTGAGTATTGCTTATATTCACTGAAATCTGTATATCTTTCTCACTATAACATTCTGTAAGGTAAATTCAAATACAAAATTATATGCAGAAAAAAAACCCATAAATTACCCAGTCATTTTCACTCATTGTAAATGAATTTCTATTCCTGATTGCCCAGTCCTTACGAGATTTACACTCAAACATCACAGATGGGGTAAATCTCCAGGGTGGGTCCCAACTCCCGCAACAAACCCACTGAAACAGGAATGTGCAAAGGCAAAGCGTCACTGGAGTAACCACAATGCTTCTGAACTTTGCGCTAGTCATTTGGAGGGCACAGAATTCCCACCACACCTTAAAGTTTCTTGTGTGCCTGGGTAGACCCTTTGCAAACCCTGCCTATTTCTTTTGCCTGCGTTTGGCACAGTATCTGCAGTATCTAGCAGGCTACATGCTCTCCCTGCTTCCACAGTATACACACAGTGGAGAGAATCTTTGAAGTGATCATTGCTTTTATCTGGTATGTGTGAAAACTGAGTTTATAAGCTTCTGAGCACATTCTTTCACTCTGCAGACTCTTAAACAGAACTTTGACTTTCAGGCAATGAGCAGGATAAAGCAGTTCCCCAGCCTATAGTGGTTCAAACTAGAAGCTAGAAAGAGAATAGCTAGAAGGCCCTTTTGAGGCAGACATTTGACAGAATGCATCATAAGTGGCTGAAGACAGTTCAGAGGATCCTCTTCCTGTCAATCTCTTCATAATGGAAGGAACTCAGCACTTGTCAGGGTTTTTTTCCCCCACAACATGCTAATCTCATTGTTGTTGGTGGAATCCTTACCTAATTGGCTCTGGAAGGGTTCACTTAGTGCCCTCTTCTTGGTGAATGAGTCAAGGGATAGATTGTAGTTGGTGCACAAACATTCAGAACTCTGTGGGCTAATCTCTTTTAAAAAGCAGCCAGTCTGCAGACTTACTTCATGGAACAATATTCACAGTGTCTTTCTTTACAGCCTCAGATATTCATGGATTCTATAAGTAGAATATCTGAACTCATGTTGTTGCTGGAGTTAACTCCAGTCCTGCCCAGGCCCAAAGCTGCTCAGACCCAAATAAACACACAGACACTTATATTAATTAAAACTGCTTGGCCTAATGGCTCAGGCTTCTTGCTAGCTAGATCTTACACTTAAATTAACCCACAATTCTTATTTATGTTTAGCCACATGGCTTGGTACCTTTTTCCAGTTCTCCCTTCATATCTTGCTTCTCATGGCAGCAGCGGCAGCTGGCAGCATCTCCTGACTCAGCCTTCCACTTCCCAGAATTCTCCTCTCTGCTTATCCCACCTATACTATACTTCCTGCCTGGCTACTGGCCAATCAGCATTTTATTTATCAATCAATCAGAGCAACACATTCACAGCATACAGAAAGACATCCCCAGCACTTGGTGCCTGTCACCACAGAGCCCAATGAGCAGAGAGAGAACTTGATCTCTAAGTCTACTTTATTCATAGACATTGACCTGAGAAGGCAGTAGATTTACACCAAAAAAACTGCCCTCCCTTTCATTTCCCACTAGCAAACCTCATAGGGATGAGCCAATCATCCCAAAGCTCAGTCTTGTCCCTCTGGTAAAGTAGGTGGTCAACCACGGTTGTGAGACCTTTTCTCTCTCATTATCATTCACTGTTCTCTTCTTTCACTCTACTATATGTGTGGTCAGGTGTCATCTGAACTGATGAATCTAGTTAGTGTTTCTCACACCAACCTCACACCTCTCCAGAGACTTCTGAATTGAAAGGGGATTTGAGTAGAACAGATAAACCACTAAGAGTGTGCATGTGTTAAAGAAGTAATAACACATACCCTTGATTCCTTTCTGCATTGTGGAGATGGATCTTTATAACAGCATGAAAGCACCTCGACCTATCTCTTACATTTCCTGTCCCTTTTCAGTTCCTTCAGGAAGACATAGATATCCCTACTACAATACAAGTAGTTACTTTCTTACCAAAGACTTTTTTAATGAGGCAAAGCTGTGTGATGGATTAATAAGCGCTTTACCTAAGTTAAACCAACATATGAGATATTTAACGATATAACCACTTTTGGAATTATATTCGACAGATGTTTATAATATATGTCTATCAGTTTTGTAAATTAGTCTATGCTTGCAGTGACTCCATGATTCATCTTAACAACTGATGAAACTGGAAATAACTACTAATAATGACACTGTTTACAATACCTGGGTGAGCACATGAGGGACAGATGCTACTTTTACTTTATACATCAGATCCAATTGGTGTAACAACCAATCAAATTAGTTTATAGTATGCAGGTGCTGAACTAAGTCAAAGGAGACTTGAATTACATGAATAAATAAGGACTGTTCTTAATAGGCAAAGGAGGAATTTAAGTTTAAATTGTCATGTTTTTGTTTTTTTCATTATTATTTTTTATTATTATTACTGACAATCTGCTTCCCAAATCCTACTGACCAGGCCCCAGTGTGAGGCAACCTGGCCAGACAGAGCAAGTAGAACAGCTCCTGACCAGGTAAGGGCACAAACTGGGCAACTGAGTTCCTAGAGAAAGATAAGGCTAGTGTAACAATAAAAATATGATGTAGGGACTGCATATTTATTATATAAATATTATATTATATATTTATATTATTATATAAGGTGCCTTTACTAAGACCCAGATTGTAAGTTTTTGGAAAATTAATTAGTCATAGATACTCTTCTTTGTGTCTCCTGAAAATATTAGCTATTTTATCTAAAGATAAAAGTAGCATTTTCTTTTACAGGAGAACCTGGATGATAAGGCTAAAAGCCTTTGGGTCAAACATGGAGGAAAGAAGAGGTCTTTTGCACTTCAAAGGGAAGTCAAGTGATTCAGAGAAAGCTCAGTGAGGGTGAAATTTAAGAAAGAAAAAGGGAGGGTGAGTAGGGAGCTGGGACTGGAAGCCATCACCAGGCTTTTGAGGAGATCCAGAGAACAACAAAGCCGTTCTTTTCATATAGGATGTTCACGAACTAAAATACCTGCCATTGTATTATTCTTCAACAGTTGAAAGAATTCAGTGGAACTGGACAGAAAGCACAGGGTACATTCCCTCACCTGAGAGAAGGGCATGCATAAACTGTAGTTCACTGAGAATGCTAATGAGAGGCAGGTGCAGGCTGTCTGTATGATTCTCAGCTGCAGTGACTTGTACATGATCTGCTAAACACCTGCCACATAACTGTCTTCAAAGAAGGCAAGAAGACCTCAAGGTCTGTCGTTATCTACTCAAGGGTCCTCTTGAAATTCCCAGAGTCCCACTCTCTTTGATCTTGTTCTGTCTCCTTCCACTCTACAATTTTTGTATTCAAATTCAGCTTGAATTGGTCAGAAAGCAAAGAAACAGTGTGGTTGCAACTGTGATTTTAACAGATATATCATGGTAGAAAATTGGTTTATTATTTTGTCTTAAATACTTATTATGACTCTACAGACAAAAGTCAGCAAAGGATGTGTCTATTCTATACATAAAAGATAATTTTTCTTTCTTTCCTCCAAGATAGGCAACTTGGAAAATGAGCTTGGAAAGCATCAAGCTGAGGAATCTCTCAGGGCATCCTTTGGTGTTATCCCATCAAGTGAATAATATATTGGAGAGATATAAACCATGTAATTTCTTGAAAGTCAGCACTCTACTTCTGTTTTGATAGCCTTGTTCATTTATATTTCATGGTATATTATTATAAATCCTTTCAAGGTGAAAGTGGTACGTAAATTATGAATTAGGGCACTGGTACTCTGGGCATGAGAGTCTTCATGCATCACAATTGTGCTGAGGGTCATTGACTTACAAGCCATCTCTGAGCCATTCCCCTAAACTCTAAGCACTTAAGGCTTAAAGTTTAGTAAACTCTGTTGTTCAGATGACTAATACGCACTGGCTAGATTGGAAAACTGGTGGTGCCTTGAATATTCTACACACGTTTCTCTCTGTAAAATAAGGGCAGTTATTAAACAGAGAGAAAAATCATTTAAAATGCACTGATAGCATCTCTTCCATGTCTCACCAAGCAAGATGAGTAATGACTTTATAAACTAATGTAACTGGAGAAAAAACAAAGGGAGTTGTCTGATTTATTTTTGGAATTTGTCTTTTAAAAAGCCTGGTTGGTAACAGCATTGTACAACTGTGTAAAGAGAAATCAATCTCTTCAGTGATTAACCAAGCAACACAGAACAGCATTAATGTTAAGGTTTATTTCTGGACAGACATGATCCTGGTGTCAGTCCTATTTCAGCAACTCAGCCAGCCTTCCATGTTCATGCTGAACTGACCTCATTTTCAGTCTTATTTCCTCACACACAAAATGGACTTGTTCATACGATCACCATTGTAAAAATGAGATGCAAATTAATATGAAAATGCAGAATGGGGGAAATAAGTCACAATTGGCACTAAATGTGTCATTTTGCATATATCTTGTATGTGTCTCTGATATTGAAATCAAGTGTGCTTTGGGTGACTTTATGCTTTGAGAACATCCTTGATTTGTAATAATCAACATTTTAACAACTCCAACTGTTAGTTCTGAATCTTTGATCTGATCACTGCAGCTACAACTGAGGAATTCCTTTCTATTTTTTGAATTTCAGATTTTGTTTATTTACAAAATAAAAATGGACTCAGTATATCGAATACATATGTGTTTTTGCACATATATGTAAGTATATACATGAAGCAACAGTAATAAAGAGATCATGAGTTTAGGAGCAGGGCACAGGAGGACTTTAAGAGGGAAGAGATGAGTGGGACTGGTGTCAAAACAGTGTTCAGCTCTCAAAAATAAAACTAAAATAAAAAATAGCATTTTCAGAAGAGTATCAAAAATCTCATAATTCAGGAATCACTTGTAGTGGGTAGCCATTCCAGCTTGGTTCTGGAAGTTCCAACCCCCATTGAGACATCACTATTGACAGAGTTGTGCTTAATTAACACATTTTCCCTTGTGTTCACTCTTTGCTAAACATTGCTTTGAGAATACACTACCCAAGTATAACAGTTGCATGGAGTTGGAAATGAACTCAAAATATTTAAAAACTGGGCATAAATTTGTCTTCATTCATTAGGAAATATGTAATTGATAATTTGCCTGCACCTTAGCATGAACTGTACAATTAATCCATAGGAGTAGGGTTATTTTGAGATGAGCAAATCTCTCACATTCATGAATGAGAATTGCTTCAAGTTCTAATATACCCCAAAGGATACTAGGTGTGCTGAACAATCCTGACACCGACTGGAGCACAAATGTTTTTTCAACCACAACAGGAGCTGCAGTTTTACTGCTGAGACATTTCCTCTCTACAAACGGCCAAAACCACTGGATGTCCTCTCCAGGAAAACCTCACTCCCTGCCCCACACAAGCAGCAATGCTCCTTGTGAATCTGCAAAACATCCCTCTAATAGTAGTGATAACCTTGAAGTTGCCCCTACCATTACTAGAAAACATGTGGAAACAAGGCAGTTAGTTGTTCTCTGTCAACCCTTTCTCTCTGTCAGGACTCCCAAAGAAGCTGGAGACATGAAGAAGTCCGTTGGGATTCCCTTAGAAGCCAGAGGTGTGACTGCTGTCAGAACTCCCTCAGAAGCTGTAGAAATGGCTGGTGTCAGGACTCTCAGAAACTGGAGGTATGATTGGTGTGTTATAAATTCCTCAGAAGTTGAACTTGCGACTAGTCTATCAGGACTTTCCCAGAAGCTGGAGGTATGGCATGGTCTGTCACGACACTTTCAGAAGATGAGTAAACCAGACAACTCCCTTTGTTTTTTCTCCAGTTACATTTGTTTACAAAGTCATTACTTATCTTGCTTGGTGAGACATGGAAGAGATGCTATCAGTGCATTTTAAATGATTTTTCTCTCTGTTTTATAACTGCCCTGGATCACCTTAAGCATCCTTATAAAACACATGGATATAGAAGAGAGGAATGGTGGACCACAGTGACTGATGCCATCTCTTCTCCTGAAAGCAGATTGAGTGTCCTTCATGCTGGTGTCCATCAGACTGTGGTGCTACAGCTGGCCAGCTCAGCTAGGTCTTTGAATTTATAGAATCACTTCTCAAATGAAAATTAAGTCACTGTGGCTACTGTTCATTGCTTCATTTCCTGGCCACTGCACCTTGACAACATTGCTCAGGCAGAAGCCATTTTCCTGATTTTGAGTAGCCTATACTCCCTTCTCTCTGAAATATAGTCAGATTTCCTGAATTAGTGTGATGGTCATATTGCTCAATTACTTTGAATTCACAGACACAGTTTCCTTTCCCCTTTGAATCTTTATTATCTTTTGCCAATAAACTTGCCTCATTCTAGTGTAAATGGCACCTTTATGTAGCAAGTAATTTCTTTGAGTTTGGTATTGAATCACCATGGGTTTTACTACTAGCCAAACTCTGTGTAGCTTGCATAGGTGTGTCCAGGTTTTTAACTTAGAATCATCTACTGTCCTGAGTGACATTAGCAAAAGAACTTGGAAATGGGTAAGAGGATTGTATAATCTTAGAAATTCAAAGAAAACTTGAACCATCTAATATTAGAATTTCAAATATAATTGATAAGAAATATTATCTTGTATATACTGTGAAAATTACAGTATTAATTTGTGTGTGTGCATGTGAGTGGGTGCATATGTGTAAATGTGTGTACATGCACCTTTATGAGTGTTTCAATAATCATTTTCCCTTCCCTGTCTCATTCTTATATGTCATTCTCCTGAGACAAACCCAAAACTTTTCCTTTATTAAAAAGAAACTGCTTTGTCATCATGATAATGCTCTTTCTAACCTGTTAAAGAAATGAGGTTTAAAAAATGCTTTTTGAAAAATTTGAAAAATTCCTTTTTGTGACCTTGCCTAAAATTTTCATATGCAAAATGGCTGTCATTGACAGATGATTAAAGCTTTAGGTTTTAAACAGAGTTTGATACCAGGTACACAGGAGGTAACATTTTATTTGGAACATAGCCTTTTTAAGGAGAGACAAAATACACCTATTGGGCAAATATTTTGTATAGGTAATTAAATAAACTTCATTTTTACTCTGTTATGACAGCAAGAGAAACATGCCTATTCATGGTAGGGTTTGTTTGTTTATTTGAATTTTAAAGTTTCCTTTATTATAACAGTTTCCAACCATATTTTGGATGACTGTCAGGTCACATTATAGTATTGAATTATTTTAAATTATAGTTTTAAACTAAATTATATTATTTGTTTTCCATTATAAAGGCAGCATTATAAGGTTTATTTTACTTTTAATTGTGTGTGTATTGTGTATCTGCACATGGGTTTGTGCATGAGTTCAGAGACTAGAGTCCAGAAGAGGGCAATGGATCCCCTGGAGCTGGAGTTACAGGCAGTTGTGAACTTCCAAATGTGGGTGCTGGGAACTAAACTTAGTCCTCTGCTAGAGTAGTAAGTAAACACAACTAGTGAGTCATCTCTCTAACCCTAAAGTTGTATTATAAATGAATGATTTCATCTTTCTCATTTATTGGGTGACTGGTTGATGGACTAATTCAATAAGGAGAAAGTAAATTGTTTGCATTAGGAATTAGGGATGGGAAGTCCCCTCAGGGGTCCAGGACCTATTCTCTCCTGAATGTAGAAGAGGAAAATGGCCTGATCGTAATAGTCAACATCTTCATCAGAGCAACCGTGAGTCCTTGCCAGAAACTCGCATGAGATTGGTCCTGTTGGCTGTTGGTTGATGTTTCCTCTAAAAGAAGGAATAAAGAGGGGCCTCATACGATCTACCTCTTGCATCTCATGACTGTTTGAATATAATTCTGATCTAATTGCACTTGGACTTGTAGGCTTAGGAGGTGCCAGAACATAAATTTAAACACTTATTTCACTTATTTGTTTTATGTGCATGTGTGTACATATGAAGAGCAGAGGACAACTTGATCTTTCTTTCTTCTACTACTTGGGTTCATAGGTTCATCAGGGCATCATACTAGGATCACCAAGCTTGGGGGCAAGTGCCTTTACCACCTAAGCCATTTCTCCAGCCCTGATAGAAGAGCAAATAAAGAGCAGGAGAGTAAATGAAGGTGTCATTCCATATACATAGCTATGAGAAAGTCATTAACCATTCTAGTGTTACAGCTACTTGGGGTCATCCACATTCCTATAAGTAACTCCTCATCCATCCCCTCTAAGTAAGCACAATAAACTCATTGTTTATCAAATTGAACCTTGATACAACCATGCTTTGGTTTGCCATCAGTGCTTTATCAGAAGGGAGTACACATTGGTTTACATCTCCCAGGGGAAGGAGTCCTCAGAACACATGTGCACAAGTCATGCGTTTATTATGATCATTAGTACTATTAGCATCAACACAGAAAGCACAATGATGGCAGTGCATTATCATATAATTTAATTAAAATAAATTACCATCTGTTTATTCGCTATCTGACCTCTACCTGACACAAGGCCCGAGGATGTATTAATGAGTCAGATGTGGTCTTTGCCTCAGAAGAATCCACTGACCTTTGCAAGAAGATAAATGAGTGTGGTGTTAGTTGTATCTCAGAATGAGAGATATGTTGAGGATTTTAGACCGCACTAAGGGATGCAGCTATCTCCCCATGACAGACTGGGTCCAGACATTATAAGGTGAATCCAAGCTGGATCCTGTGTCGTGTATGCAAAGTTACCAGGATGGAAATGAACAACTGCAGAAGTACAATTTCTGGAAAGCTCTATTCAGCTTCTTCAATTGTAGCAAAACTGAAGTCTAGAGAAGTTATAGTAGATAACTAGTTGCATGCAGAGATTTTTAAAATTAATGTGAGACTAGGACTTATCACCCCTGCTGTGAGCTTGATTCACAGACTCAGCTGTCTGTTGTTTATTAATACTTCCATTAGATGCATGGAGACACTGATTAGTTCAAGCAAATATGGCCATTGTTTTATTCTGATATGGCAGACAGAGTATAAAAGGGAACCTGGGAAATGTTTCTTGAGAATTAGTGCAAAACAACTAAGGATTCAATTTTCTTTTGCTGAGGGTTGTCCTACCTGCCCAGCACATTCATGATCATGTAAATTGTTCATGGGTCATGATTAATGGCCATTGACTGAAGTAATCTTGGAATATGCTCTTCCTAGGATCTTCCCAAATGACAGATTTATCTTCTCTGTGGCTTAAACTGGATGAAACCAGATGTAGTTTTGTTCTAGATAAATCATTCCAAGATACTCATCACTGCAAAACATTGGTGATAGCAAGTCAGAAAATCATTAAAATGGAAATGGCTTTAAATACCCACATGTGCACATTAGTCATTTTTATTGAAGAGTATAAATGCCTGTTTTAATTTTTAAAGCTTAAATAAATGAGCAGTTGTTCACCTTTAAAATGTAGTGCAGATAGACTTCTTGTATACTTCATGCAGTGGTTCTCATTTTGAAAACTCTAATAAGCCATCACAGCAGATGTTACTGAAATTCTTTTCTACTCAGCAAATGTGTTGGAGCTTCATACAAGTCTTTGTGTGTGCCTGTATTCCATGGGAATAGTGTGTTCTGGTCTGTTTAATCATTCACCTATTTAAGGTTATCTAGAATCTTTTGTAGACAGTCTTTCAGTCAACATGCTTTTCAGTCCCCTAGGGAAATGTCTACAGTTCATTTTCTGTTTAAAATATGTTATTATGCACTTACTGAAAAAAAAACAAAACAAAACAAAAACATGAAGCTGTTAAACTCTCCCTTGCCCCCAAACTTGAATATTTCCCCATTATCAGCATGTGATGCATTAGTTACAACTGCAGAGTCTGTACTGACCTGTGATGCTCACACAAGTCCACCATTTGCCTTATATGTGTGATGCTATGTATCTGCTACTTCTTGAATCAAAAAGAATGGTTTTGTAACCAAAGCTCCATTGTGCACCTTCTTCCTTCCCCTTCACCAGACTTTGTCAGATAATGCTATTTTTCAATGTTTCTGTAGCTTTTACAGTCTAGGTGCCATACTATTGCAATCATGTAGATGTTTCAGATTCATAAGATCTAATAATAATAATTTATTTGTTGTTTTATCCTAGGTAAACTATTTTTAACCTTATAGGTAAACACAGTGAACCTTCTTTTGCTGTTTGGGGTTTTGTTTGTTTGTTTTCAAGACAGGCTTTCTCTGTGTAGTCCTAGCTGTCCTAGAACTTGTTCTGTAGACCTGGCTAGCCTGAACTCAGAGATTCACCTGCCTCTGCCTCCTAAGTGCAGATTGAAGTGGGATTAACAGCATGGGACACCACTAATGACTCCTTCATTTGATTTTGTGGATCAATTCTATTGATTCCTGTTTCTACTTCAACCGATTTTCTGCTCTAATTATTTCTTCTGTTGCTCTGGGTTTAATCTTTGTTGTGGTTTCCTATAGTGGAAATGCAGGTGATTGATTTGAGAACTCTTTTTAAAGTATATTCACTCATCTTCATATATTTCACAAGGATTCCCATGGCTGCTAGAGGCCCTCTACTTTATTATATTGCCTGAGTGTATTTGCATATGCCATGTCATTTCCACTCAATTTAAATTTAAAAAAATCTTGATATTTCTTCTTTGGTCCATGTGCTACTTAGACATTTAATGTTTAATATCTGTGGGTCTTGGGATCACTCAGTGTTCCTATTATTGGTGTCTAGTTTTAATTTATATATGTTCCAGAAGCAGATGCTATATACGTTTTCCTGGTTTAAATTTCTTAATAAGTAGGTCTGACCTCTAATATGATCTGACTTGATGAATACTTCATGAGTTTGAGGAAAATGTGTACTCCCCTGCTGTTTGATATGTAGTGTATGTGTTTTAAAATTATATCACAATCAATAGTTATAAATTATTTCTTAGCTGGTAGATGCTAATTGCATCACAGTTGAATGATAATGAGTATATGATAGTCTGTAGAAGTTGGAAAGACCCAGTTGACTGGAGTTCTTGTTGATTTAACTAGTTTCTTCCTGTGGTTTTCTTGCTCACTTTTTTCTGAAATGGATATTTATATCTGGAACTCTTATTACAGATTTATTCACCTTTTCTGAAATTCTGTTACTTTGAGGTTATGTAGCCTGGCACATTCTTGTAAAGCAACTTAAGGATTGTGACATTGTAATGTTTTCCATGGGAGGGGCCTTCTTCATTACTCGATACCCCACTTTATCCCTGAATGTTTGATGTCTGTTTTTTCTGAGATTGATATAGATACTGTTGCTTTCTTTGAATTGGGGATTGCAGGGCACACTTTCCCACTGATATTTTGATAATATCTCAGTAGTTGTATTTAAATTGCCTTTCCTATAAACAAACAGTTGAATCTTGTTTCGTGATCAACTCTGACAAACTCCTTTAACTAGTATGGTTAGGCCATAGATGTTCAAAGTAGTCATTAAGATAATTGGATTTGGCTCTATCTTTCCTCCTGCTTTTCTTGTCTCACATTTTCTGCCAGTTTTATTTTGTCTTTTTCTACAGTTAGTGATGTTACTTACTCTACACATTTCTATTATTTTCTTTATTCCCTCCTTAACATATCAGTTATGTTATTTTCATTATATTTAATGGCAGATCTTGCATTCATGGTAAACATTTACTTTCAATCCACGTGTATTTTTATTAGGTACTCTACTTACTATACAAGGAGTATGGGCCTTTGTGATAGCAAGTCATCTTCTTCCCTCCTGCCCACACCTTGTAATATTGCTGTCATTTCACTTAGAAATAAGGATCTATGCACACACTCATACATACACATATGACACTGATAGACATATACATAGCATACATATACATAGCCATGCATACAAACCACATATCATAAATAGAGAACACACTACACATGTGAAGTACACACTACATGCATGCCCATACTATGCACTACATACATATATGTATACCACAAACATACACTTATTTACAAATATACAACATATATACATTCTACACATCACATGTATAAACATATAAGACACCTACATACACATAAACCACACAAATACATGCCATTCACATAAATCAATGGACCTATGGGAAACAGAAAATTTCAGATAGCACCACATAGGCATGTATACCCGGAAAGAAGGTGGTATTATGAGGGGAAACATATGGAAATTGATTAAAATATGAGGGCAGAGCACTTCTGAATGGGTCAGTGTTATGAGATAAACCTAATGAGGCTTGATGACTCTTTCTTTCATGTTAGGAAGCAGTGAGATTCCCTTGATGTATGAACAGGTATCCCCACCTTGTGACCAATCTGCTGAGGCCTGATTCAGGAGCTTCCAACCTCTGGAATGGTAAGGTGCATTTTCCTGTTGATTGTGGTAGTGTGTTTGCAGCATCCTGAACGGACCAGAAAGTGCACACATAATTTGCTTTTGGTTATTTTGTTTTTTGTTTTGTTTTGCTTTTTAGATTATTTTAGTTTATTTATTCTTCATTCATACATCTGGGCTGCAGCCTCCTCTCACTCCACCCCTTCCAGTCCTCTCAGTCCACCTCCCCTCTCCCCGAGATCCACTGCTCCTCTATTTCCTTTCAGAAAAGAACACACCTCCCAGTGACATAAACCAAACTTGGCATAATATGATGCAATAAGACTAGGCATATACCCTCCTATGAAGGCTGGACAAGGCATCCCTTTAGGAGGGAAAAGGTCCACAAACAGACAAAACAGTCAGAGACACCCTCACTCCCACTGTTAGGAGTCAATAAAATATCAAGCTAAGCACCCACAGCTTGTATGCAGGTGCCTGGTGCAGACCCATGCAGGCTCCATGGCTGTAGCTTCAGTCTCTGAGGCCCTGTGAGCACTGCTTAGTTGATTCTGTGGACTGTGTTCTCCTGATATCCTTGACACCTCTGGCTCCTACCACCCTGCCTCTCCCTTTAGGGCAGTAGTTCTCAGCCTGTGAGTTGCAACTGCTTTGAGGGTTGAACCACCCTTTCACAGGAGGCACACATCATGTGTTTACGTTACATTTCATAACAGTAGCAAATTTACGGTCATGAAGTGGCAATGGAAATAGTTTTGTGGTTGGGGATTACCACAACATGAGGAACTGCGTTAAAGGGTTGCAGCATTAGGAAGTTTGAGAACCACTGATTTAGGAAACATACCCATTCTGCTGGAAACTTACAGCCTTCAAGCTTCTGAGTGTGGGATTTGCAGTCCTACAGTGAATTTAAGGGTATTTTTGGTTATCATGTGTCATCGGCTCTGTTGTTCTTTTCTCTCTTTATTCTACCCCAGCCTTTCCCATTATGCATATTATGATTTAGATAGTGGTTCTGCAGTTCATTGATAGTACATTCTGTTTTCAGCCTCTTTTCTTTCTTTGCTATTAAGTTTTCAGAATTTCTCTAGATCACAGATTCTTTTGTCTGCTCTTTATAGTAAGTGGATTCCCTCATCAGATGTACACTTCATTTGCCATGGAGTGTTTTAGCCTCTGACATTTGTCTCTGTCTGCTCACACTGACATTTGTTCTTTCATGGTGATGAAATTAGTCTATTAGATCGCTCAGCCTGTTCATTGTATTTGTATTAAATTACCACCATAATGATTCCAAAATCTTCTTCATATCTACTTTTAATGTTAACTTGCTCAGATTGTGCATTTATGTCTTGGTGTGCTTATAATGTTGTCTGTGAGAAATGGTTGGTAGATAAAAGCTGCTACAAAAAGCCTACAGTGAACTGGCAGGAGGTGGGGACACTCTAATTCTCTGCTAAGGCTCAGTACTTAGCCTGTGCCCTAGACTGTAAACCTCAGTACAGTTTGTTATCCACATGTGACAGGAGGGTCACAGTGGCCTGAAATTGAGTGAATTCTATCTTGCAGTTGGGTGACTGGGGCTCTTAGAACTAGGTATTTCCTACCCATCTGCTCAGCTTGATTCTTTCTTTTTTTATTAAGAAAATCTTTTATTCATTTTGCATACCACAGATCCCCCTCTCATCATTTCTCCTGCTCACCCCAGCTTCCTTCCCCCAGTCCCCAGGCCCTCCTCCAAAAGGGTAAGACCTCCTACAGGGAGTCAGCAAAACCTGGTACATTTAGGTGAGGTAGGACCAAGCCCCTCCCCCTGCATCAAGGGTGAGCAAAGAATCCCACCATAGGGAATGGGCTCCAAAAAGCCAGCCCATGCACCAGAGATAGATCCTGATCTCACTGTCAGAGGCCCCACAAACTACCCAAGCCACACCACTGAGGGAAGCAGAATTATATGAGCAAAGGTGGTCAAGATTATGATGGGAAAATCTACAGAGACAACTGAACCAAGCTCATAGGAACTCATGAACTTTAGGCTGACAGCTGTGGAACTTGGAATGGACTAGGACCTCTGCATATGTGAGACAGTTGTGTAGCTTGGTCAGCTTGATTCTTAGAGTGTCGCAGGCAGTGGAATTCGATTAATGATTTCTCTGGAGGGCATGTCCCATTAAAGATCATGCTCTGACCCTTCCAATAGCAGAAGCAGGAGAAGATTTTCCATTGATACTTAGTTTAGGAGTCTGGCAGTTTCTGGTCACATGTTTCATTATACTGTGGCCATTGACCTCACCCTGAAGCCCATGTGTCATACTTTTCCTGAAGTTTTTCTTTCTTTCTTTTCTTTAATTTCTTTATTGGGAGAGGGAGGACACAGGCTGATGAAAAGTTTATATTACTTTAAAATATTTTTAATTTAATTATTTTTTAAGAATCTCATACGTGAGTACTCTATATCATTTTCATTCCTTTATCTCCCTCCCAACTCTCCATGTGTGCCCTTTTATAACTGAGAATTTCATAAAGGAATGTAATGAGTTTTGATTGTCTATCATCCCTTCCTCTCCAATTCCTCCCATAGCCCCCCTTACTATTCCCAGGTATAATGGTTATCCTATTAGTGTGTGGGAAAACTGTTAAGTTACTGGCCATAGAATGCTACAGAGAATGTCAGAAATAAGAGTGAGAAACCATAAGCCAGCCTTCTCTGGACAAATCAATCCACATTGGCTCTGCTCAGAGCAATATTGATCTCTAAAAAGTGGGAGATATGATGGGCATTACACAGCTCCTGTGTGAATCTCCCAGGCATGTGACAGTCATATCAAGAGAGCCTAGATGACATAAATCTAGACAGTAGAAATACTTGTCTCCTTGGGACTGATCTGAGAATACTTTTTGTTTGACTCCAAATTATTATTTTTAAATATATGTTCGGTTAGTTGGTTTCGGGGTTTTTTTTTTTTTGTTTGTTTGTTTTTTGTTTTTGTTTTTTTTTTGAGACAGGATTCCACTGTGTACTCCTGGCCTTCCTGGAACTACCTATGTAGACCAGGCTGGCCTCAAACTAGGAGAGATCCTCCTGCCTTTGCCTTATGAGTGTTGGGATCAAAGGTGTGTGCCACCACCACTGCCTGGCTGAGTCTATATTATTTGTCATAACTGCCAACTTTCTAGTGATAGGAAAAAGTTTTCATTTGAAATATTAGCATTAAAAAATTAAAATTTCATGATGGAAACTTACCTTTCCATGTGTTTGCTTAGTTAAATATTTTGAATAGCATGATACTATAGTTTTTAATAGCTGTGGTCCTGTAGCACAAATCCTTCCTCTTACTGGTTCCTAAGAGTGATCTTGGAAGGTCACTTACCCACTCTATTCCTCAGTTTCCTTTTACATAGTTTAGGGGTAGTTATATAAGTATTATGGTGAAGTTATACAGCAGCATGACACATACCACACAGTGGGAACTGGGTGCCTCATCAGTGACTGTTGTCACCGTTGTGTTCTAAATAAAATCAACTCAGGTTTGGCAGTATTCACCCTTTGTGAATCCAGATTGCCTTCCTTCCCGGAGTAGCACTTACAGCTCACATCAGGACAAGGAAGATGCTCTAAGCTTCAGTTACAGGATCGCTACAGAGACTTCTCTACTGTTCACATAAAAAAAGCCAGTGATAGATGTTTCTGCCTCTATATTTTCTACATGCCCAGTTCTTGGTCAACACAAAACAGTCTTCCTATTTGTATGTGTGTGTGTGAGCTTTTTGTGTTGATGTGTTTTGATCTTACTGATTTTCCTTTTCCTTTCCTCTTTTTGTTTGCTATAATAAAGAATAATTGCTTATATCCTTGTTTGAGATGAGATGGAAAGTAGACAGCTGTGCAGACAACTGCCATCACCTCCTCTGTGTTGAGTCTGATCAGATCCAGCAGGAAAGGCCAACCAAAAGGGAGGAGCTAATTTTGCACCCTTATCCTCTTATTTCATCCTGCCTTTTTGTCCTGACTCAGACATTACCAGATTTTGAACATTTATCTAACCAAATCACTTCAGATTTGTGGCCAAAGAGTAAAAGAAAAAGTTCCCCAAAATTAAAATTTGAGCAGAGAAAATAATGATTTCCACAAGAAAGTTACTTATAAATGTGAGGGGAAAGAACTGTTGTACTTTTGAGAACAAAGGAGAGTTCATTTCTTTTTTGAATTACCTAAAGACCATATTTTTACAGGTTTGTTTTTGTTTCTAAACACTAATTTATTTTTAATGTTTTGTATGAATATTTTGCTTGTATGAATGTCTATGCACCACATGACTGTAGTGACTCTGAAGGTGGGAAGTGGGCAGCAGATAACTTCATACTGGAGTTACAGACAGGTGTGAACTGTCATGTAGATGCTGAGAACTGAACTCAGGTTCCCCATAAGAGCAGAAAGTGCTCTGAACCATTGCATCATCTCCACAGTTCTTTCCTAGGGTTTCATGCTGCTCACTCACTTAAAGATGTTAAATGTACACTTAAATTTTTGGTTTATTTCATTTTGTTTTATGTGTGTACATCATCATGAGTGTGCCTAAAGACCATTGAGGTCAGAACAGGGCATTAGGTCTTCTGGAACCAGACTTATATTGGTCATGAGACGCCATAGTTACTAAGAACCACATCTGTGTCTTCTGTAAGAGCAATCTGCACTCTTACCCTTGAGCTATCTCTCCAGCCCCTAGATGCATTTTTAACCTTACAAATTTATCATGATGACAAAGATCGATTTTTTAATCTAAATTTTTGCTGAGGTCCAATTATTTTTTAACTTCTCAAATATTTGATAGCAGAAACAACATGACTATACTTTCCTATTTTACTTCAGCTCACATTTTGGAAGCATATGTTCAGTCTTGGGAATTTGTCTTAAAATGGAAATTATGAAATAACAGATTTAGGTCTATATTCAGATTAATCTATGATCTAGAGAGTATAGAGTAGACAAGGGAGGGTGTCCAAAGTAAGAACTATGACTGTTTTCATATAATGAAGAAGAACAAGCTGGGTATGTAGTGCTTGCTTTTATTCCCAGTTTTCTTGAGACAGTGGAAGTTGGATCTTTGGAAGTTCAAATCCAGCCTGGACTATATAGAAATCCAGGCCAGCCAAGATACGTAGTGACTCTCTGTTTCAAAAAACAAAAAACAAACAAACAAAAAAAGGAAATGAGCAATTTGAGGGGTGTTATAATAAAAATATTTAGAATGCATTAACTTGTAGCATAGATTATAATTGGTCTTAATAGTAAAAACCCAGAGTCATCAGGGTGAAAGCTATTACCTCTAGGAATCCTCAGACTGAAAAAGGCCAAGCTCCTGTCCCTACCCTACCTTATCACTTCCTCTCTCTGCCCAGCCATATCACTTCCTATTTCCTCCTCCCAAGTGCTGGGATTAAAGGTGTGCCACCACTGCCTGTCCTCTAGTGGTTAGCTCAGCACTCTGATATCCAGGCAAGCCTTATCTGTTAGAGCACAAACAAAATATCATCACGTTAGCTATCTCAGTATTTGTAACTGTTTTAGAGTGTAGCTAATATTATGTCTACTTAGTAATGACAAAAGGAGGCTTGCACCACATAAATGGGTAAGGACAGAACTAAGATTATGCACAAGCGTTTTTGTTCTAGGGCCATCACTTCAGACACCTGCCACTATGTTGCTTCTCTTGTAAAGAGAGGGACATTTCAGACAGATTTCACATTTCTCATACATGGATACACAGAATTATGATTTTTGGAGACTTAAAAGTATGCCCCAGCAAAGTTTTTATTTGGGATAATGACAGGGTACAGGTTTCAAAGGCCACACCTAAAAGGGATATGTGGGTATTTTAATCATGGAATAAGGAATGTCAAGAAATGAAAGGATCTGATGAGATACCCCCAAGAGCCACTGGAAGAACACAATGTTTAATACGGCAAATTAGAGGTACAAGGATAGAAGACAAGAAGTGAATGGAAATATAGTAAGGATGAAGAGTAGGTAAGGTGTGAGGACACAGTGCATGTGATGGATGAGGTTGTCCAGTATGGCTCCCAGGTGCATAAGGCAATCAGCCAGACAGCATTAGTACCACAGCCAGAATACATGAAGAAAGTTATTGTGGGATGTCATTCTGTATGCTGTGAATATGTGTTGTTCTGATTGGTTGATACATAAAATGATGATTGGCCAGTAGCCAGGCAGGAAGTATAGGCAGGGCAAGCAGACAAAGAGAATTCTGGGAAGAGGAAGGCTAAGTCACGAGTTGCCAGCCAGACACAGAGGAAGCAAGGTGTCAAGGCAGAACTGAGAAAAGGTACCGAGTCAGATGGCTAATCATAAATAAGAATTATGGGTGAAATTAAGTGTAAGAGCTAGTCAGTAATAAGTCTGACCTAATGGCCGAGCAGTTGTACTTAATAATAAGCTTCTGAGTGATTATTTTATAAGCAGGCTACAGGACTGCAGGGCTGGGCAGCACATGGATAAACTTACTTTCAGCTACAGAAAGTGGCTTTCCAGTCAATTTTTCTATGTCTCTGAGGGTTTTAGATCAGAGATTTACCCATAGCAACTGGGTCAGAAATCATTTCACTCTCATAGACCTCTTTGAGAGAAGTGTGTGGATCTGTGAAGCCACAAGTTATTGAGATCCACTTTCTAGTAAGATCAAACACTAAATGGCTTCATGTCAGGGTATAAACGAAGATCACATTGACTGATGTCTGATACAGTGGGAGTTACTCTGGGACTTATGTGTTGGTAAACAATAAGCTTAGACAGGAAATGTGGAACTGAGGAGGAAGGCAAGCTGAACAGCTATTTTTGCAAGCTTTCCTTCTGATTTGTGATCCTCTGTCAACATGAATCTTGGCATTACAATCACTACCAAAAACACATCCATGGCCATGATCTCTGCTGTAAAATAGTGTGCTGTGGGATGTCTGTCTGTATGCTGTGAATATGTGTTGCTCCTATTGGTTAATAAATAAAGCTGCATTGGCCTATGACAGGGCAGAATGGAGCCAGGTGGGAAACCAGAGAGAGAGAGAGAGAGAGAGAGAGAGAGAGAGAGAGAGAGACAGAGAGAGACAGAGACAGAGACAGAGACAGAGACAGAGACAGAGACAGAGAGAAGATTGGCAGAGTCAGGTAGATGCTCCAAGCTGCTGTCAGGAGAAGCAAAATGTGAGAACAGGTAATGCCATGAAGTCACATAGCAAAAGACAGATTAATAGGAATGGGCTGAATAAAGTTGTAAGAGCTAGCTAGCCAGAAGCCTGAGCCATAGACCAAACAGTTTGTGATTAATATAATCCTATGTGTGTTTATTTGGGACTGAACTGTGATGCTACATTTGTAATCTAAGAAATAAAGCTTGCCTAAAGACCAGAGGACAGAGCCGGCCACAGAGTTAGCCACAGAGGTCAGCCAGTAGGGACACAGACCTTTAATCCTAGCACGTGGGAGGCAGAGGCAGAGATCCATCTGGATCTATATAAATTCAAGGCCATGCTGGGCTACACGAGATTAATCCAGTCTAAAAAGAAACAGAGCCATGAAGCGGTGGCACACATTGTTAATTCTAGAACTTGGGATCACACACATTTAATCCCAGCACTATGAAGGTTGAAACAGGAAGTGATATGGCTGGGCAGAGAAAGGAATATAAAGCAGGAGATAGGAATTCATGCTCTTGCAGAGGCTCTGTCAGTCTGAGGATTTGGTGAGGTAAGTGGTGGTAGCTATGACTTGCTCTGCTTCTGGTCTTTCAGCTTTCATCCTGATATCTGGCTCTGCAGGACTGGGCAGGACAGAGATATCCAACTACAATAGTGCATTTATGTTTCATGTTATCCTGTGCTCCATCTGGTCCAAAACATTGCTGCATGATCTTAAGCTGTGTATCTCATTGCTTCCTGATGAATAACATGTATTTCCACCCAGTTCTCTTCCCTGTCTTTCAGACCCATATACACAACTGATGATGTAATACTTAAAATTAAACATTCAGTGAGTGGTGTCACTTGTATTCTTCAGTAGTCAGCTGAAGCTCTTTTCCCCATTTCTCAAATTACTATTGGGTCATTTCTGTTTCTCCCTTATTCAGACATAAAATTCCTTCTGATTGAATTCTACCTCCTGTCCTTAAAATCGGTTTGCATTTCAACTCTCCTTGTCACCTCCACTGTTTCCCTGCTTCAAGCTCTCCTGATGAAATTATCATAGCTTTTGACCTTGCATCTTATCTAAATGCACATCTATATTGTTTTTTACATAGCTGCTCAAGTCACTCTTCTAAGATATGACAGCACACTGCTCCTTTAATGAAACACTCCAGTGTCTTTCACTTCCTTCCTCACAGATGTCTGTATCACTATTAAAATGCCCAAGCTTCTATGGTTCCTCGTGCCTTCTAAAATTTCTTTTATGTTCCTCAAGTCAGTCTTGTCTCTTTATCTGGCTTGACTCCATCAGACAGGACTGACATTCCTGCTTCAGGGCCTTTCATGTACAGTTTAATCTGTCTAGGGTAACAGTTCATAGCTACTTCTGTGACTGTTCCCTTAGATCCAATGAGTTCATCAGGTCCTGAATTGAGGCATTCCAACTATTTGCTTCAAGATTAAACCCTCTGTCTTCCTTCTCTGCTTTAATATTCTGCCTTAGTTTCTGATGCAACTTAAGATGTATAAATAGCCATGAAAAATTAAATTTGTAGGACATGCTCAGAGATCTGCATTATAAACAATTTTATCTTTGTAAGGACATCATAAAGTGTATTATTTAATTCAAGATGGCTGAAGCACCACTGGGGTGTATGATATATTGTACCAGCATCATAAGTGTGCTTGATCATTAAGGTAAATGGCATTATACAGCCCACGACTGCATTTTTTTGAGTGTCTGATTTAGTTTATGGCACACTAGAATATTAGCACCATAGAGGCCGGTTTATGTTTTCTTTTGATGACAAACAGAGATAGATACATAAAGTACTTAAAAATATTTTTTTTCTGCAAATGAAAGGTTATTCATTTTGTACTTAAGAACCAACCTTTATAACTTTGAAAGATGCATGAATAAGATTTTTAGCTGGGTGTTGGTGGTGCATGCCTTTAATCCCAGCACTCGGGAGGCAGAGGCAGGTGGATCTCTGTGAGTTCGAGTCCAGCCTGGTCTCCAAAGCAAGTTCCAGGAAAGGCACAAAGCTACACAGAAAAACCCTGTCTCGAAAAACCAAAAAAAAAAAAAAAAGATTTTTAAGAAACTTGATCACAGAATAATTTCGGTGATTATATTGCACTCACAGAAAAAAAAACTATGTATGTCAAAACTTTAGGGTTGCAAAATATGAATTAGTGAATTTGTTTACATAACATTTTAAATAATACAAATGACATTTTATCTCATTGCTGAATTCTCTTCCTCTTTAGATTTATGATAATTTCTATTCTGAAGTTTTCCTGTGTCCCAGGCAGATGGTGGCTGGGACAAAGCTCTCCCATTTACATCCTCCAAGTAAACACATAGAGGCTTATATTAATTATAACTGCTTCGCCATTAGGTCAGACTTATTACTGACTAGCTCTTACACTTAATTTAACCAATAATTCTTATTTATGTTTAGCCACGTGGCTTGGTATCTTTTCTCAGTTCTGCCTTGTCATCTTGCTTCCTCTGTTTCTGGCTGGTGACTCCTTACTCAGCCTTCCTCTTCCCAGAATTCTTCTCATCTGCTCATCCTGCCTGTACTTCCTGCCTGGCTACTGGCCAATCAGCATTTTTTTTATCAACCAGAGTAACACATATTCACAGCATATAGAATGACATCCATTGCGTTTCCCCTTTTCTGTCTAATCAAAAAGGAAGGTTTTAACTTTAACATAGTAAAATTACATATAACAAAACAGTTATCAAGCAAGAACTACAGTTATAATATCTAGTCTATTTGTATTTGGCAAAATTAAAGAAAATATTCTATCTATCCTATATTTATGAGTCTAAAATTTCATATCTTATCTTTTATCATAATGAAGGAAAATTATAACTATCTAGTTTTCAAATACATCAAAGACCCTAGAAGGATATAATATTACCTAAGTAAACTGGAAATGCATTGCAACTAACTTCCAAAATTCTGGAAATGACAGAGACAGTTGCCTGCCTGGACAGTCATCCAAAGTTCCTCTGCAACGTTGGGGCATCTATCTTCAGCCTATAGGTCTAGAATCCCTCAGTCGCTTCTCTCTATGTCCTGTAGAATATCTGGCAGTCTCCTCTGAAGCAGGAACTTGAAGGACCATCTTGCCTTGCAAAGTTCAGTGCTCACCTTCCTATGGGTCCTGCATATCAAGTGAATACAACATTTTTTCAAGCAGTCCAGGAAAGAATAATTTCTTGCCCAAATGGCTATTTTTGCAAGATAAATTCCATATGCAGTGTCTTCCATGCCTATCTTCCTCTTTGAAGTAAATCAGTGCTGCCAGGAGGAGACATGTCTCTTGCCCAGGAAAGTCTAAGTTTTTAAAACATTTTAAATGCCATATTTTGTAGGTCTTCTAAATGTCTGAAGATTACCTACCTAATTAAGATATATATCTAGAAAACTTAACTAACATGACTATAAGTTTGATTATCATAGATGACAAATTTTTAATCTGTATTTCTCAATTACACACTACAATTTAAAATGAGTTGCATGAACAAAATACTTTAAACAAGAGTAGAAATATACATACAATATAACAAAATTAACTTTAAATTTGTATCAATAAACTAAAATCCATAGTAATGTAAAACATTTTAAACAAGTTGTTGCTCTGTACATTAGATTCAATAATCTACCCTTTTATCCTATGATAGCTATATCCTATATTTCTATATCAAATCCCCCTTCCTTCTTTTAGGAAGAGATTGACTATGACCAATAACAATTTGTAACCAACATCCTAAACAAAGACAAACATCCATAATCCATTTTTTGGGAATGTGGGCATAATATTCTAGGCTACTTCCTGCTGATAAGTGGTGTTGGGGATCTTGAGAAAATCAAGATAATGGTTAAGTCCTGGGAAGACAGGCTATAACCTTTGTTGATAGGTGCCATCTTTTAAGGTTCAGGAAGTCTGGCTTGATCAAATCTGATCCATCTTAACCTGGAACAAATCTGTAGCCTCTAACTTCCTGTGGAAACAAAAGCAGAGCCTTCTTTCCAAAGCAACATATCCTTAGATCCAAATTTTGAAGTCAAGATATCTTTAAAATATACACATTGGAGCCGGGCAGTGGTGGCGCACACCTTTAATACCAGCACTCGGGAGGCAGAGGCAGGCGAATCTCTGTGAGTTCGAGGCCAGCCTGGGCTACCAAGTGAGTTCCAGGAAAGGCGCAAAGCTACACAGAGAAACCCTGTCTTGAAAAACCAATATATATATACATTGGTTTAACTGAGCAGCCTTTACAATCAATGTCTCCCTGCAGTTAAAAATCACAAAGAAAATATAATCCAGATTCTCTGCATAATATCCATCTTTACATGTTTTTATATTATCTTTACTGCCTCTTTAAAGGCTTTATTTTTTAAACAATTTCTTTATATAACTGTCTATATTCATTTTCTTCTCTCTTCCAAACCTACATACATTTTCACATACACTGTAAACCATTTAAATTATTATTCCATCTGCATCTCTCTTATTGTGAATCTATTGCTTTAAACTGCAGTGGCTAGTACTGAAGTAGCAGCCTTGGCTGCTGACTCTGCCCACTTCATCTTCCCAATATAGCAGTGGTACATTTACCACCTGCTCTGGGAGCCATGCGTACCACCAACTCTTAGAAGCAGTGGATCTACACCTCCATCAAAGCAGCATGTAGCTCAGAAACCATTTTTTTTTTCTGTACTAGCAAAAGCTAAATGCACCATGCAGCATACTACGCAGCTTGGAGACACCTCTGTGTAACACAGCAGGTGACTGTTCAGGAAGCTGGCTGTTTCTGTCATAACTCACATTTTTTGGAAGTCACTTGTTTGCACTTCCTGTTTTACTAGGTAGTATTATTTCCTTCTTGAGGCTGTGAGGAAGTTGAAGATTCAATAGTTATAATTTTCCTTGGTTATGATAAAAGATAAGATAGATATAAAACCTTAGACTCACAAATATAGGATAAATAGAATATTTTCTTTGAATTTGCCAAATATAAATAGATAAAATATTGTAACTGTAATTCTTCCTTGATAACTTTTGTTATATGTAATTTTACTAGATTAAAGTTAAAATCTTCCTTTTGTTTAGACAGAAAAGGGGAAGTGATGGAGAATGTCTTTCTGTTTGCCATGAATATGTGTTGCTCTGATTGGTTGATAAAGCAGTTTGGCCTATGGCAAGGCAGTTTAGAGGCAGGCAGGGAATCCAAACAGAGAGATAGGAAGACGGTGGAGAGAGATGCCAGCCACCACCAAATGAACCACATGCCAGCAGACAGGGAAGCCATGGCCATGTGGCAACTTACAGATTAATAAAAATGGGTTAATTTGAGATATAAGAGCTGTCTAGTAAGCTTGAGCCATAGGTCATGGCCATAAGTTTATAAATAATATAAGCTTCTGGGTAAATATTTTATAAGCCAGCCATGGGATTTCAGGGGCCTGGCAGACTGGAGAAACGTTCTGACTACAATAATTTATAAATGTAATGAAACAAAAAGCTTTCAGTCTGAAAATAAATGACTAACAATATAGCTTTACAGAATGATCCTCCACTGGCCATCCACAGGTGTCTGATCTGCTGCATGTCTCTGAATGTGAATATGTTTAATATTGAACATAGGTGAGGAGAGAAAGCTCTGGGCTCTGGTGCATCACTGAAGACTCAAGTGGAGCCTGGAAGAGCTTTGTGTAAAACACTGTCTAGATACCAAAAGGAAAAGTCCTTGTCATCTGCTGATAGCTTAAAAGAAGTGGTCAATCTCTCATTTTACCATCAGTCAATGGAATCTTTTAAAGAGAATTTTCCCGGAACAAAGAAAATGGTTGAGCAAATCTCAACATTTGTCACTTTGCATTAAATTGTAAAACAGAAAAAGAGAGAAAGATGGTGCCCTACTGCTTTGTTCTCATAGGTATACTCTCATGAATAATAACTGGTGTGGTGTTCTCTTTTCGTTTGCTTGTTTTATTTATTTTTCTGAAGACAGGATTTCTTTGTTCAGCCTTGCCCATCCTAGAACTAGCTCTGAAGACCAGGTTGTCCCCAAACTCACAGAGATCCACTTCCCTCTGTCTCCCAATGGCTGAGTTTAAAAGTGCACCACCACCACCACCAGTCAAAAACTGATGTTTAAACATATTTTATTACCTATGATGTGGCACCTTTTGCAGCCTTGAGGCAGGGGGAAGAGCTTGGACTTGCCTCTACTGAATGTGCTTCCCTATGGGAAGCGTTGCCTTCTTGTGGGTGGGAGTGGGGGATGGGTTGGGAGGGGGAGGCTGGAGGGTCAGGAGGAGGGAAGAGGGGGATCTGTGATTGGTGTGTATAATGAGTGAAAAATTTTTAATAATAAAATTTTTTTGTATATATATGCATGTATTCTATGTTCATGTTATATATGCATGTGTTCTGTGTGTGTATGTGTTTGTGTACGTGGGTATTCTGCCCATGAAGACTAGAAGAAGGCAGCAGATTCCCCTAGAGCTGGAATGGTCTGGATGCTGGGAACTCAACTGAGGTACTTTACAATATCTGTAGGTCCTATTAACCGCTGAGGTTACATATACAAGCACACTGTAGTGTACTCTGAAGATGTCCTGTGCATATGCTGGGTGCAGCTATAATATAAAGTTCTTCAATGAATTTTCACTCCTTTTTCTGAGAATCTCATTATCTTCCTACAGGCAAAGAAAGCACTGCTTACCTGTCTTAGGATACAGCTACAGAGAGTTAACACCCTCAAATCTCAAAGTCTAACAGAAGCTAGCTTACAAACATGTGAGGTCGCTCACAATTTGTGAGGTGTGCATTACTTACTTCTCAAGTTCCCCATGGGCAATCAACCTCCTGTCACTCACAGTAGTAAATGGGTTGGAAATGTAATCTTTTCTCCCAGTCTCAACCACTTTCTAAAGAAGCTGCTTACTTTTGAATCCTTGCCTCTGGCATACCCCCAGGGAACACTAGCTGAGATATCTTCTATGGAAACTTCTATGTGTCTTGCTCTGCTTTTCAATGACCCAGATAACTCTCTGATTAGATACTTTTGACAGCTTTTGAATAGTCTCTAGTTTCCTTCACCCTAAGCTATTCTCATGATGTTTCTGTCCTCTTCACATACTGTAAAATAATCATGCTTGTTGATTATTCTTCCTAGGTTTGTGTTTCTGGGCCCTTTAAGTTCTAAAAAAGTGAAAATTGCACTGGATGAAGTTAAACAGTAATGAGCCCTTTTATTTTGGCCAGTAGCACTGGGATGCTATTCAAAATCACCTTTGTGAAGTGAGCAGCAAGCTTATGGAAAAGCACTGAGTGCCAACGGGACCAGGAGAAGCACATCCAACCAATCCCAAGTGAAGAAGTGTTTGTATTTGCTTATTTTAATTCTTGTTATAATGGCTCATCTTCATTAGTTTCCTGTTGTCCATCAGTTAGGCTCTTCCTCCACCTAACAGACTGAAAATTAGTTGTTTACATAAGTATATACTTCACAGATAATTCTTAGAGAATCTACTTAGACTTAAAACTAGAATTTCTACATTATGATAAGACTACAAGTTTCTGGGAGCCAGGGAGTGGAATGTGGTGTTTTGAAAGAAAATGGCCCTCACAGCCTCACAGGGAATGGCCCTATTAAGAGGTGTGGTCTCAATGGAATCGAATTGAAGACCCTGACATTAATCCACACACCTATGGACATATAATTTTGACAAAGAAGCCAAAAGTGTACAATGGAAAAAAGAAAGCATCTTCAACAAATGGTGCTGGCATAACTGGATATCAACGTGTAGAAGGCTGCAAATAGATCCATATCTGTCACCGTGCACAAAACTTAAGTCCAAGTGGATCAAAGACCTCAACATAAATCCAGCTACTCTGAACCTGCTAGAAGAGAAAGTAGGAAATAGTCTTGATCGCATTGGCATAGGAGATCACTTCCTAAATATAACACCAGTAGCGCAGACACTGAGACAAACAATCAATCAATGGGACCTCTTGAAACTGAGAAGCTTTTGTAGAGCAAAGGATACGGTCAACAAGGCAAAGCGACAGCCTACAGAATGGGAAAAGATCTTCACCAACCCCACATGTGACAGAGGACTGATATCCAGAATATATATAAGGAACTCAAGAAATTAGACATCAAAACGACCAACAGTCCAATTGAGAAATGGGCTTTAGAATTAAACAGAGAATTCTCAACAGAGGAAACCCAAATGGCTGAAAGACATTTAAGGAATTGCTCAACATCCCTAATCACCAGGGAAATGCAAGTCAAAACAACTCTGAGATACCACCTTACGCCTGTCAGAGTGGCTAAGATCAAAAACACTGAAGACACTTTATGCTGGAGAGGATGTGGAACTAGGGGAACTCTCCTCCACTGCTGCTGGGAATGCAAGCTTGTACAACCACTTTGGAAATCAATATGGCGCTTTCTTAGAAAATTGGGAATCAGTCTCCCCCAAGATCCAGCTATACCACTCCTGAACATATACCCAAGAAATGCTCAATCATACCACAAGAGCACTTGCTCAGCTATGTTCATATCAGCATTGTTTGTAATAGCCAAAACCTGGAAACAACCTAGATGCTCTTCAGCTGAAGAATGGATAAATAAATTGTGGCACATATACACAATGGAATACTACTCAGCAGAGAAAAACAATGACATCATACGGTTTGCAGGCAAATGGTTGGATCTAGAAAAAATCATCCTGAGTGAGGTAACCCAGACTCAGAAAGACAAATATGGTATGTACTCACTCATAGGAAGATGCTAGATGTGGAACAAGGATGACTGGACGGCTACTCATATCACCAGTGAGGCTACCTGGAAAACGGGACCCCAAAAAAAGACACAGAGAAATGGACGAGATCTACATGAACAGCCTGGTCATGAGTGGGAACAATGAAGGGCGACGGTCGAGGTAAAGAGAGTGGGAGATCCTAGCTGGATCAAGAAAAGAGAGGGAGAACAAGGAATAGGAGACCATGGTAAATGAAGACCACATGAGAAGGGGAGGAAGCAGAGAGCTAGGGAGGCCCACGGAGATCCACAAATATACCCCCACAAAAGACTGCTGGCAATGGTCGAGAGACGGCAGGAACTGATCTACTCTGGTGATGGGATGGCCAGACACCCTGTTAGTTGTGTCATAAACTCCATCCAAGGAAGGTCTGAGGAATCTGGATGTAGACATCCACGGCTGGGCACCTGGTGGAGCACTGGGAGTCTAATTAGTGAGAAAGAAGAGGGGTTATATGAGCGAGAATTGTTGAAGCCAAGATTGGATAAAGCACAGGGACAAATAACCAAATGAATGGAAGCACAGGATCTATGAACCAAAGGCTGAGGGGCCCCCAACTGGATCAGGCCCCCTGAACGGGTGAGACAGTCATTTGGCTTGATCTGTTTGGGAGGCAGCTGTGTGTTGTTGCCGGGTCCTGGGCTCGTTGCATGAGTTGGCTGTTTGAATCCTGGGACTTATGCTGGGACACTTGGCTCGGTCTGGGAGGGGGGGAATGGACCTGCCTGGACTGAGTCTACCAGGTCGACCCCTGTCCTCGGGGGAGACCTTGACCTGGAGGAGGTGGGAATGGGGTGGTCTGGGGGGAGGGGGGGCGAGAGGGGGAGAACAGGGGAATCTGTGGCTATTATGTTGAACTGAATGGTGTTGTAAAATAATAATAATAATAAAAACACTGACAAATGATTTTAGAAAAAAAAGAGGTGTGGTCTCACTGAAGTAAGTATGAATTTGTTGGAGGAAGTATGTCATTGAGAGTGAGTGTTGAAGTCTCAGAGGATCAAGCCATGCCTAGTATGGCTCATAGTCTCTTCCTGCTGCCTGTGGATCCAGATGTAGAACTCTCAGCTCCTTCTCCAGCAACAGGTCTGCCTGCATATTATCATGCTTGCACTCATGACTATAATGAACTAAACCTCTGGACTGTAAGCCTTTGTAAGAGATACCATGACCATAGCAACTCTTCACAGCAATAAAACCTTGACTAAGACACAAGATGAGTAGAAAATTTGTATACATTTCAAAGATCCTGAAAAAAATTCTTAATTGTAACTTTCCTAAAGTAAATGTTCTTTAAGAGAGAAATAACTCTAAATTTCAGTTGAGGTGAGTAGAATATTAAGGAGAGCACTATGGCCAATCTCTATTAATAAAATTTAAATAAAGTATTTCCCATTTTCTTCTTGTTTTGTGGAAGAAAACACAATCAACATTGGAGTGATTGTCCTCTGCTCTTTGACCTTCTGACCTTTGACATCTATAAGCCAGATTGTACAGCAGGATTGGTTTCCCAACCATCTTCTTTCTGACTCATGAATACTCCAGATCTTTCTTCCTTGTCCAGTGAAAGGTTCATTTTATGTGGATTACAGACCCATCCTATAACAGTATGTAATTATAAGTTCCTCCTTAGAGGCCTATCTCCAAGTAGAGTCCCATGTGCTATTAGGACTTCAACTCTTGAGTTTAAGGGAAAGATAATTCAGTCCACAGCACATACTTCTGATCCTAATAGGAAACTAACAATGTAAATGTTACTCAGAACCATATCAAAGTTGAAGCTTTCAACAGAAAAGGGTGAGAACATGGGACATGTAGTTTTGGGGGCAGACAGTGTCATTCCTAATGTAGAGATATAACTCACTCACTTGTCATCTTTTATTGAGTAATCACAATTATAACACGTGCCTGGGCAGTGCCTTCACATGGTAAGTTTTGCTTTGACTCTGCAGGCTAATATTATATTTTGTGATATAAACTTCTAAGGAGAAATAGTTTCATAAAGAAAACTGTATCAAAGCACTTAAGCATCAGGGAAAACAAAATAAAAAACATCCAGCTGAATAATGCTAGAGTTTAGTCTAAAAATGCAGTGTAGGCAGATCTATCCACTCAGCTTGATGATATCGTACCATTAGTGGGAATAAATACACACAGAGCTGGTAATTGCTTTTAGGAAAACTATTGAAAATAAGGCTATAATCACAGAGTAAATTCAACTAAAAATGGCACTGACAATACATATATTTAGGAATGCCTGGGGGAAGGAACAAAATAGAAAATGGGAGTTTTCTGGTGGAACCACAACTTTTGTATCTTCGTTAGCATTTTGAAACATTCAATGTGTAAGTAATTTACAATCCTCTATCAGTCAAATATATGGCACATTTTTCTGTATACTGTGTAGTTCTACATTAAGACAGAATGTTCTGAGATCTCCGGGAACAGAATGAGAAGAAACTCCACACTAACTTCCCCAGAGCCTCTGATGAGTGTAATGGAAGCAGAAGCTGGCCATGCCCACTGCTTCAGGGTAGAAATATTGCTGATGCAGTGAATGCAGTGATCAGGGCTGGACCTGTCCTAACAGGAGCCTCTCAGCTGTTCCCCTTGCCTGATGACCTCACAAGACTGATCAGCAGAGCCATCTCTGTCAAGGTGTTGGTAGGAGGCCAAGACTAGGTGAGGATGATGGAAGCTGGCCAGGGAAGCCTGTCCAAGGCAGAGCTTTCTACAGGGCCCCTCAGTAAAAGGTCACAATGATACCTATTAGGAAACTACTTTCCATTGTGTGAATGGAAACAATCTCCTTCTGTCTCAATAGAAAAAAAAATATTAAAACCATGTGGGAGGGAAAAGACATGAGAGGCAAGACAGATCAAAACCAAAACAAACAACAGCAACAAGCAAACAAACAAACCAATCTGAAGCAACAGCATTTGGAGATGTGTGTTCCTGAACCAAACATCAAGAGTCCTGGTCAACTGGCTTCTTTATTTCTTCCACATTGGTTTTCACACTAGCTATATTTTATTAAACATGCCCATTGAAAACTTCTCGATGCCTGCTCAGTCAACGAAGTTTGCAAAGTGCCCATGTCCATCTATAAGGAGGCATCAGGGTTGATTAACTTTATTCCTCTTCCATTTTTATACATAGACATATACATGTGTAAGATGAATCTTAAAAAGTCTTATTAATAAAAAACCTGGAGCCAGATATTGGAGTGAATGCTGAAAGATCAGAGAAACAGAACAAACCACAGCCAACCTCACCTCGTCAACTCCTCAGCCGATTCTGTTTCCACGAATACTCAGACTGAAAGCCACTGAGTCCTCACCCCTGAGGATCTCAGTTAAAGTGCTGCTAAAAGCTTCTATTTTCTGGTCTTCATGCCTTATATACCTTTCTGCTTTCTGTCATCACTTCCTGGTATTAAAGGTGTGTGCCAGCACTCCCTGGCTCTATTTCCAGTGTGGCCTTGAACTCACAAAGATCCAGATGGATCTCTGCCTCCCAAGTGATAGGATTAAGGGTGTGTGCCAACACTTTCTGGCCTCTATGTTTAATTTAGTGACTGATTGTCTCTGATCCCCAGATAAGTTTATTAGGGTACACAATATACTGGGGGACATAATATTTCACCACATTTCCCCTTTTGTCTATAATAACAAAAAGTTATAATTAATATAAGAAAAATTATATCCAATAAGTACAATAACTATATACAATATGTACAGTCAAGAATTACATTAACAATGTCTAGTCCATTAACATTTGACAAATTCAGAGAAAATAATCCATTATCTATCCATCTTTGTGAATCCAAAGGATTGTGTCTAATTTATCTATCCTAATTTGCATTACCAACCCCAAACTATCTTTTGATGTCTTTCAGACTTATACACTTTACACCTCTTTAGTGAGTTTCTTTTCTTAATTTCTTAACAAGAAAAACTATAACTATCTAATGTTCAACTCCCTCAGAGATCTAAGAAAGAAATAATATTAAAAAACTAGTTGTTACTTTTTAAAAGTAGATTCAACAATCTACTTTTTAATCTTACTATATATATACACTATATATATATATATATATATATATATATATATATATATATATGCACATACATTAGGTATTATTAAGTGTCCTCCAGCTGGTAGTTTCATATAAATTCTCACTCTCAGATGTGATGTTCAGCCTTTTCATCATGGTTTGTTTAAAAGTCACTTTTCCTATATATTTGTTATTAATAGAATTGAATTTTAGCAATGAGGGAACTTGGAGACAGTGAGCTCACTACTTGACCACACTTCTCAAATTAAAGAAAAGAGAGTCTAATGTTTTAACTTTCATCTGATTCTGTAATCACAACAGGGAGGCAATCAAAACAAATTATTGAAAATCTACCAAGTGGCACAGTCTTGGATTGTGAGCAAACTCATTGCAATCTATGCAAATACTGACACATGAGTCCCCATCTTCATTTCTCAGTTTCCTCTTCAATATCATGAAAATAAAAAATACATCTCATAAAAACACTGTGACAAAGTGGAGTTCATGTGGAGTTCCCTGACTGGTCTGCAAGATTGCCTATGAACAGTGTTCAGCATGAGATACAGTGATGACAGTGGGTGGTGCTGGAGCAGATCTATTATTTATTATAACACATTATTTGCAGAGAAGGAAGCTTTCTCCACTGTGGGTAGTGCTTCTACCCTATGGTGAAAACATTTCATTCAAAGACCTCAAAGACCATAACAGAGTCATACATAGAGACTGCCTAGGCCCAAAGGGGCACATTCCTTCTGTCTGTTCTCTGCCTGCTGTCACTGCTTCAACTACTCCAAATGAATCAACATCTCCTCTTCCAAAGATAGAGATGTAAAGTTTTGTGCTCATTTGTTTTTTATTTTTGTTTTTTCTCTATTTCCACTGTTTTTCTAGGGAAAAAAATCACTGTTTGATTTCTTACCTCTTATTATGGTTTTGGGTGAGCCTGAAGGACAAACTTGGGCTCCTACAGCTCTGAAGAAGGACTTTGAAAACAAATCCGGTACCAGGTACCATCTTTCCACTGAAGGCCTCCATGCTGTCTCCTTGTGCTTTTTGCTTTTACCATTGACCACAGTGTGGGTGGGAATGTAAGGTATTCATGGGCCTTCCCTGTAGTCTATAAGAGCATTTGAAAGCTTTCAAAGTAAACTTCAAAGAGAACCTAGCTAAAAACCAGTTTTCAGATGTTTTGATGGTATATTTCTGTTCCCATGGTATGCAGTCCCCCAAAAAAATTCTTATTTCAAATATCCAATACCAACATTAGAGAAATTCACCTTGTCTTCAGATACTATCTTCACATTTAGTCAATATCAAACCAGAGGCAAATATTAATAATGTTTAAAATTATTAAAATTAAAAATAATGGTAAGTGTAATTGATTTTATTCTACATTTTTCAAAGGACATTATTAATGACTACCTAGCAGATGAATAAGGGTCATTGGTCAGTAGAGTTCCTTTGCTATTTCTGTCATGTTATATACTTTATGGGATGAATAAAAAGATCATTAATTTTTGTTAGCAACATAAAAATAAATTTGCCATAATTAAGATGTTGTATAATTGAAATTGAAGTAACAATGGAAAGACAGATGGTGTTGGTATGTGGAAATGGGTGAAGGACTGTGTCCCTGGATAGGGAGAAGATGAATTTATAATTAAAAATGATTATTGTCTGTAGGAAAAGTTCATCACTTTCAAAACTTCCCTGAAATACCATCTTTGCTTCTGTAAGAATAGGCTTCATTAAGAAAATAAGTGACAATAAATGCTTGTAAGGATGGGCAGGAAGAGAATTGTGTGCTGTTGGGGGTGTGTAACTGACCAAGCCATTCTGGACATCTGTGTGGCAGCCTTTGAAATCTAAAATAGAGTTACCATGTGACTCAGCTGTGTACCTTTTGGTGACCACTTAGAGGAATCAAAGCAGCATTCCCCAAGTTTTTGTATTTTTACTTCAGCACTTTGCACAATAATGAATTTGCAGAATCAGCCTTGGTGCTACACAAAGAAAATGTTATCCTCAAACATGATTGAATATTATTCTTCTAAAAATAACAACGGCATTCTGTCATGTGCAGGAAAGTCAATAGGACTGCAGATCATTGTGTTAGATAAAATAAGCCAAGCTCACTAGGACAAATGTCAAGATTTTCCTTATATAAAGGATCTACATCTTTTTAATATACAAAAATAGGAAGGGACTATGTGGAAGAAAAAGGAGACCAGTGTATATAGCTGGAGTGTTTTCTCTCTGGGTCCCGCCAAGCCCTGGCAGTCTGACAGCCCACTTATAAAATAAACACACAGATGCTTATATTATTTAAACTGTTTGGCCCAATGGCTCAAGCTTCTAGCTATCTAGTTCTTACATCTTAAATTAACCCATTTCTATAAGTCTATACCTTGCCATGTGGCTTGTGGCTCACCAGCATCTTCACATGCTGCTTGTCATGGTGGCGGCTGGCAGTGTCTCCCTGACCCAGCCTTCCACTTCCCAGAATTCTCCTCTCTCCTTGTCCCGCCTATACTTCCTGCCTGGCCACTGGCCAATCAGTGTTTTATTTATACAGAATGATATCCACAACAAGTGTAAGAGAAAGAAAAGAAATAGTAAACAATAATAGGATCACAATAAACATACGCATGACAGAAGATGTCAATATTAAGCACATTATTTTATACAATGAGTATAAGCTAGAGCAGTGTTTCTCATGACGCCTTTGGCAATCCTCCATCTCCAAAAAATATTTACTTTATGATTCATTATAGTATCATTATATCAAAATTACAGTTTTTTGGTTGGTTGGTTGTTTTTTGGTTTTTCAAGACAGGGTTTCTCTGTGTAGCTTTGTTCCTTTCCTGGATCTTGCTCTGTAGATCAGGCTGGTCTCGAACTCACAAAGATCCGCCTGCCTCTGCCTCCCGAGTGCTGGGATTAAAGGCGTGTGCCACCACGCGGCAAAATTACAGTTATAAAGTAGGAATCAGAATAGTTTTATGGTTGAGGGTGACCACCACATGAGGAATTGTATTAAATAGTTGCAGCACTAGGAAGGTAGAGAAGCACTGAGCTAGAGGTTAATAAAGGTGAAGTGTACCTTCTAACTGTTGTAGGTTGAAGAGATAGTTCAGATTGATTCTCCTCCAAAGGACCCACATTTACTCTGTTAGAGGTCCTCCAAAGGACTCAGCACCTACATTATGGGCATTCATAACCACCTGGAACACCAGATCCAGGTGACTGGGCATCTTCTAGCTACTGTGCACAGTGCACTCACATGGCCAATGCTCACACAGACACATACTCACTCACCTAAGTAAAAACAAATCTTTGAAAAAAGACTTATTCGAGGAAACTATAAATCTTGATTAGTCATCCACTCACTGAAGTCACTCTATTTCACAGTATTTCAGAATTGAAATTGTAAATGGCTTTAAATCCCCTGGAGTTAGAATGACAGGGGTTTGTGAGCTGTTCTGTGGTGCTGAGACCAAAACTCCTGTTCTCTGTATTAGCAGTTACTGCTCTTAACTGATAAGCTATCTCTCCAGCCCCTTATCTCTAATCTTTAAAGTGTATACTATATGTACTATATATATATATATATAGTACATATATATGTACATATATATACATACACATATATATGATATATATATATAATTTATGCATGTTTCCTGCCCTCAATTATTTGCATCTTTCTTTCTTTCTTTCTTTCTTTCTTTCTTTCTTTCTTTCTTTCTTTCTTTCTTTCTTTCTTTCTTTCTTTCTTTCTTTCTTTTTCTTTTTCTTCTACTGAGGAAAGTATTTTGTATGACCAGTGAAATAATATTCAATTTTATAGGTACCAACATCTTCAACAACTAGTTGAGATTAGCAGCATAAATCAGTAGTATTGTGAATTGCAACCACTATGATGTCAAGCTACAATTGCACATATTACAAAGCTTTTACTGTGCCTTACTCCCATGACAACTGTGTGAGGTGGAACTGACTGCTTTGATTCTACTAATTAGGAAAATAAAACTTTGAAAGTCTATAATTTGACATATTTCCCTTTTGGTTGTGGCTGGAAGACCATGTAGAAACTCACATCTGGGCACCAGCTGCCACTCTTGCAGCATGCTGACATCCTCACATCCACTCTCTGTGAAATATAACTCTGTGATGATTTTCCTGCTTGAATTTAGTCAGTAAAACATATAAGAGTGAAGAATGCTAAAGTACATTGCAGTAATGTAACCTGATCTTCATGCCTCTTCTCTAAGCACTTCCATATTAGCTACTACAGACTTTATACCTCATTAATCCTTCATGATGTGGTTGCATGAACAGTTCTAACATAGTGACTATAACCTTTCCTATTATCTACAAATAATTAATGATCCAGATTCCAATTATGCTGATGTGATGGGCAGCTGGAGACCCATTTCTTCCAGGAGCCCTGGCCTTGACTTCAGACACTGAAACAGACTCTTCTGTAATTTCTCTAATGTGCCCTGACTTTGTCACCTGAGTAAAAGTTATAATTTTTGAAACAGATAAAAGTCATTCTGTGTTCAGTCTGGTGAAGAAAGTGATGACCAAGAAGAACCAAATGTTCTGGGAATAAAATATCTCTGTCACTGGTAAGACTTCAAGCAAATAACAAATATGAAGCAGTTTATGTTTCTTCAAATTAACATGTGTATACATTTAAATATCTTGAAATGAATGTATTATTCACTGCTTTAATGATGTTCCTATAGCTTTATGCTCACACTTTTTATAATTCATTTTCTTCAACTGTTGCAAATTGCTTAAAAAACACATCAGATATTATTATAAATTGCATTACAGGAGAGAGGGACAGACAGAGAGACAGAGACAGAGACAGAGAGACAGAGAGAGACAGAGACAGAGAGACAGACAGACAGAGATATTAAGGTAAGCTTAACATTTGAACAGTGGAAAAAGAAGATAAATGTATGCTGGTTCTCTGTGGACTGTCCTGATAGGTTAGATTTGCTTGTAGTAAGACTGACTCAAAATGAATAAAATAAAGTAAAAACAAGGTTAGAGATGCAATTCAGTGTCAGAGCACTTGCTTACCATGCCTGAGGCCAGTGACTGCACTCTGGGAAATTTCAATCCATGGTTGTTTTTTTTTTTTTTTTTTTTTTTAGTTTTTCGAGACAGGGTTTCTCTGTGTAGCTTTGCGCCTTTCCTGGAACTCACTTGGTAGCCCAGGCTGGCCTCGAACTCACAGAGATCCGCCTGCCTCTGCCTCCCGAGTGCTGGGATTAAAGGCGTGAGCCACCACCGCCCGGCTCAATCCATGGTTGTTTGACCTTTTGCTTTTTAGAGTGAGGTCACACACTGTGATAGAAGCATATGCAGAGGGAAAGTGTTCACTTTATGTTCAAGGAGTAAAAGAAAAGAGGAAGAAAAGGAAGGAAGAGGATGAAAATAAGAGGGAGGAGTAGACAATGATGGAGTCCATAGCCCTCTCTGGGAAGAAACCCCTGTAACCTACAGACCTCCCAGGAGGTACCACCTTGTGAAGGTTCTGTCATTTTTCCAAGCTTTTTAACACAAAAGCCTCTGTGCACATTTCTAACATGATTACCAGGGTCTTGCCTGGCCCCATAAGAGTCCAATAACCATTGCTTCCTCCTGTGCCTATTGCCCACTCATTGAGCTCAGAGCAATTGCATTAGGAGCAAGAATGATGTGTATCAAAATACCCTTTAGAAGAAGTAAATGAGGCTGTATTTGGCATTTCATTTAACAAACACAATTAGTTGTAGCAATTAAGGTGATGTCTGTGAGTATCAGAAAGCCCTGTTAATCTCAAAGCCATAGAACTGCTTTTCTCTCCTACTTTAATTGGGAAGATTTGCAGTTTCTAGTCTGTGTTTAGCTGCATGGTGGTGCTGTCAGAGTAGATGGCTTGAACTCTTAGCAGTTTCAAGACAGCTGGTGCTCAGTTACACATCACAAAAGCATTAAAAGGTGCGATGGAGTTGGGGTGAAACAATGCCTCTGCTTCTTGCCTTTCTATTGGAAATCCAATATTTTCCCAATTTCCTGTTAGAATGTTGATGTCTCACTAGTACTGTCTGTGTCAGGAGGTTATTCCTGGATGCAAGATGTTCTAAATTAGCAAAGTGGGACCTTGCTTTCCCCCAACAAATTCAAGGTTATGTTAACAGGAGGAGTGTAGGAAAGAAATATGAAATAATATTTTATTGTCTTTTGTAAGTCATTGTGGGAAGCATTATAATTTGGTTAGAGTTTCCTATACTCATTTTACAGCTTAGTATTTACTATTTTAATATTGAATTGCCTACGGGAATACGGTACTACAAACTTTTCATTGCTTAGTTCCTTGAAGTTTAATGAGGAGCTGCTATAAGAAGATTTTATTTTTACCTGAAATCTTTATGTGATTTTTTTTTCCTGAAACTGAAATAGGAGTTGAGCAACTTGAGAAGTTGGCCATCACTGTTCATTTCTCTCAGGTTCTGTAACTGGGATCACTTTCCATATTTTTCTCAAATATACAAAATTCATGTCTTCCACACAACCTTTAAGGCCTTCATTCTTCCTTTAGTGGTAGAAGTCTCTGCAAGCCAAGGTCTCCACTGTCACTGCCACTTTCTCAGGCCTGTTCCTCCATTAGGTTTGGTCCAAGCATCCCTTCCTTGGGGCAGCTTGTCAATGCCTTTCCTAACACTCTTCTAGTAATCATGTTATTTGTTAGTTTTCCATTTTAATGTTCTTCATGTGAACTTGCTGCACATGTTAGTATATAATCAGACATGCTCAACATCAAAGCAGTTCCTCTTGATATTTATGTGACTCATTCTGCAGTGTTCTAAACCTAAACCAGAGCCAACCACAATTATTAAATATATGTTAAACAAATGAAAGAATCACCCCCTTCTCCTCTCCCTCTCTACTCTCTGCTTCCTCACAGTGGAGAGAAATAATAATGAGAAAACATTTAAGATAGAGTTCTTGGTCAGGAGTTTCTTAAAAGACGAATTATATTTTATTAAATGCAAATGTCTTATATCTAGATAAAGTGGATTGACTATTCCATCTGATCAGTTTGGAAATTATCCAGAGCATGAATTATGATATTATACATTTTTAAATGGGCATCACAACTCAGGATTTGTAATGAAAAAAAGTTGTCACATACTTCAATGTTTAGAGTCCTCTTCATGATCAGATCTTAGTGTTTGTGCATCATGAGACTGCTTTCCTATGGCTTCTCTAAGACATTACATATAAATTTTAAAGATTTATTTAGAAAATTTAATTAAATGTATGTCTGTGTATATGTGAATGAGCATTTGAATTTGATTGCAGGTGCCTACAGAGGCTGGATGAGGGAGTACGATCCCCTGAATCTGGCATTACAAGTGCTTGTGAGTCACTTGATGTAGGTGATGAGAAATGAACTAAGATTCTCTGAAGGAATAGTATACACTCTTAATCATTGAGTCATATCTCTGGGCCCTAAAAATTAATTATAAAGGGTAATTTTTCCTCAGTTAAAAAACAGATAAAAGATTAGAAGAGGCACCTCACTAAAGTAGACACACAGATGAGAAGTCAGTGTACAGAGTGATGTTCAGCATTGCATCTTCTGAGGAAAGCACTGAGTGTGAACATTTGTGCCTGCTCAAACGCATTCCTTTACAAAAGATAAATGCAGATTCCCCAGGACACCAAATGCTGCTGAAAATGGAGGATGAAGAGCCATCCCCAGTACTGATGGATTACAACATGGTGAAGCTGCCTTCATGAGGCTTGGCCATTCTAAGCATTCTTTTTCCATATCAGCTAGAACTGATGCTTGATTGTATTTACCCAGATGAATTAAAAATATATGCATTCAAATAACTGTATATAAAAGTTTATTCATAATTGACAAAACGACAAGCAAACAAAATTACCTCCAGTAAGTATGTGGATATAGAAATTATTAATGTGCAAGATGGAATATTGATTTCAAGGTATCAAATGAAGAAAAGACATGAAAATGATAACCCCATGTGGAAAAGTGAAAGAGCAATCTAAATAAGATTAAATAATATATGATTTAAAATTGATATTTTCAAAAAGGCATAACTATGAAGGAACTAATGAGATCTGTGGTTGCCAGTTTCTAAGGGTATGGGGAGGGATAAACATGTGATGCACTCAAGATTTCATTATAGGGCCTGAGTGTGAAAAGAGGGACAAACGTGATATCCGGGGGATTCAGCTAACAGAGAAGTCCTGTGCGGTATTGTCATAATACATACGCATTATTAGTCTGACAAACATTGCCTTTATTCCTGACATTTCCTCTTCACAATTTACCATCCAGTGATCTTCCCTCTGGATCGTAGTTAAACAGCTTCCCATCACCATGTTGCATGTAAGACTCCCTATCACTACACAACACACTGAGGTCATCCTTACAAATATCAGTAAAAACACATTAAATGGAGCCTTCCTTAAATCCATAACATAGGAAAGGATGTTTTTCTTTCACATCCATATAGTTTTGTTCTCTTCCCTCATTACCATATTTAAATAATCAAATGTCAAAAATATCTTTAAACCCTGGCTTTTCATTACTGTTAACAAAACAAAGCATTAATCTCAGGGAAAAACTCGGTTTCAGAAACTTATTGAAAAGGTAATTATAATACTAATTGACAATAGCTAAATAAATAGTATTCATTTTTATCAATAAAATGTACCAAAATAACTTGAAGAAGTAAAGTAAACCCATACTTAAAGCTGCAATGTGTCCAAATTATAGTGACCTTGTGTGACTCATGAGCAGGGAGAAGCTATTCATTAATTGTTGACTGTCTGGGTAGGAAAGGAGATGCTCCCCGAGCACAGCACCAAGACTGACACCAGAACTGCTTCTCACTATCTTGTTTTTGCTTTGAATGTCACTTCTAATGGTTGAGCCCTCTCTCCAGACCTCTTGGGGTCCATGTTATCTCATACAGCAGGTTCATAGTTCCCATGGTTGATTTTACTCATAATCAGATATGAAACCAGTTTGAATATTAAGACACAACAATGAGACTCATTTCAATGTAACTTTAACAAGGTAGGACAATGTTTTCATCTCCTTTCTGTGGTGTTTAATAATCATAAGAATATTACCTAGCCCTTGTTGTGATCAATCCAGTGATGAGGTTTCACACTGATTTTGTTTTATTTAGTTTTCCTAACAAATATCTCTCATGAAGTCTAGGTTAGAGATCATGATGCTCATGCAGTCATTCAGAAAGCCTGAGTGACTCATTGATGGCTGGTCTCCTCACTCCCTCTGGCACCTAGCTCAAAAGTTTTATGTTCTTACTGATGGAAGCCTCGAGGTGGCAAAGCAATAACATTTATTGACAAAATGTCCAAAGGTGCAAAACACAGTTACAATCTGGTGTGAAGTTCTAATTGGGAGTCGGTTTTAGCCTTCACAGTTGACAAGTATCCCATTTGTTTTCTCTTTTAAGACAGTGCATTAACGGAGGCTGCTCTTTGGAGGAAACTTCAATGGTAGGTTCTTTCCAGATGTGCTGATGGTACAAAAGGAGTATGGATCTTCTTTCAAGACCAGAGCTTGCTTACCAGAATGAGAACAGCTTTCCCCTTGGCCACATGCATCTTTACCTTTCCCTGTGAAGGAAACAAAAACTCCTACATAGGCACTGACTTCTCAGCCTCACAAACTGCTGGGGTCAACATCACTCTCTGCACTTGAGAGTGTAAGAACATGAATCTCTGTCACGGACTGGCCCACCGAGAGTACCACGACCGTAGGAGAATCAGGGCTTGGGTAGTCAGGAAGGCAAGGATTCGGCGACTGACAGACAGACAACAAACACACTCAAAAGTGGTTTGAATCTGCTGCAACGTTACTTCTGCAAATCAGTAGTTTATATACAGAAAAGAAAACTATCAAGTCATACAGGGAACAAGAGCTTGGCAATAATTCAATTACATCATCTTTAAAAAACATCAAGCACACAGTTATTAATCGGCGCTAGACATATCCTTTCACTCACAAGAACTTTATGACCCAAAGAGCAGTCTGTGTTTTTTAAACTTAGTACAGTTCCTAGACTTGTGTAGGCTTTTTGCAGCTGTGTCCTTCATCTTTATCTCAGCCGCTCGCTAGTTTATTATTCATTTTTACTTTTCTGGTTCTCATGACCCATTTAGCCAATTTGGATGCTGCAGATCCTCCCTAAGTATTTCTTCAGTTCTTCACCATATATCTCTTTTAATATAAAACCTTTTTACCTGCTGGAATATGGACACTTGTACTTTTACACCTGTAAGGGGAAGGGGTTCTGCTGTAGTCCTTAAGTTTTCCATGCTGAACTTCCTCAACAGAGGGGCCCACTATCTGCCTCCTATGAGATAATGTTTTCTTCCATAAATCACTTTAGTTGGGGTTCCTAGTGGGTGAGTGTTCATTCCCTAGAAATGCCTGAACTATTATACTTTCTATTATCTAGCGGCTTGAGGCTTGAGGTCTTTAAGGAATAGTTCATTCTGCTATATCTAAATAAGGTCCATGTCCAGCTTCCCCTTTCCTCCACAGTTCACAACCCAAGCATTCATTAATTTTGGCTGTGTTTTATAGATTAATTAGAACATTATCAGAAAAGCAGTTATACAGAACCCATAGCCCAAAGAGCTCATGATCTGTGAAGCACGTCTCCTTCGAGAAGGAGGCATAACACGGGCACTCTGCCAGGGACCTCCAGGGAGCTTAGTCCCGCGGGACACGTATCTCCCATCCGCTATTATTGACATAATTGTTCATGTCACACAGACGACACTGGAGTTGGTGTGGCAAATCTCAAGATCTCAGGGAACATGTACACGATTTCAAAAGTAAAACATGATGGTATTTGATCACCATGGCTCTCATTTTATTATGAAATATATAGATTGTGCCTAGAGCCTCACTGGGGTTGAATCTAGTCTCTAAAATGAGATATAGTCTTGTTTTTCTTTTACCCACTAAAGTTTCCACTCCTCTCATTCCCACAGAGATGGGTTATTGAAATTCATGGCTGTCAGCCCTGCTATCCACATCTGTCCCCACTCACACTTTGGTTATCTGATTTCCCATGATGCACTATTTCAGAGCTGCTTATTGATATCATTTTCTAATCTACTAGGTCCCTATATACACAGTGATCTCAGGCTTGTACTGGGAAGTACAATAACCTAACATTTCTTAGTGACTTCTCTGGATTCCTTCCAAGCCTCTCCAGCAAGTCATTCATTACTAGGGAGATGTGAGATGTTGTTCTACTCACAAAGGAAAAGAAAATTGAATGTCACCGTCACCATTATCACACATCCTTCCCCCTACCACAACTCCCTAACTACTCTTGTTCATTACCTTGCTGTCATTATGGCAACCTGCTTCTCCATTCACTAGCTTATTTAGATATTTGTCACATGAATCCATTTTGTGACTACTGGTAGCTGTGAACTCCTGTTTTTCTTTTTGTTATTTTTATTAAATTTATTTATTTATTTTACATCCTCTCCCTCTTCTCCTTCCATTCTCTCCCCCGACTTCCCTCCACCACCACCCCAACACACTCCTCTGTTACCTGATAGAAAGAGATGCAGAGAACCTCAGACTATCATTAGGCCGCGCTCTGGGAATCCTGCAGAAGAAAGGGAGGAAGGCTTTTATAAGCCATAGAGGTCAAGGACATCACAGGAAAATTCACAAAAACAACTTACCTTGGCTCACAGGAGCTAACAAAGTCTGAACTGACAACCAGGGAACCTACCTGGGACTGGCCTAGACACATTGCATATATGTTACAGTTGTGTAGCTTCATCTACTTGTGATCTTTATACATGGAGATATGCATGCTGTCTTTATACATGGAGTCACCATTCTTCATCCATTTCCTATCTGAAAACCTACATATTACTTTCTATGTATTGTTTAGCTGAAGGCACTTTAAAACTGTTTGAATTACATTTAAACACGTGTTAAATCTGCCTTCACTAATTAGTTTACATCATTTCCTTGGATAGTTACTCCTATGTCTTTATTTACTATGAGTGTCTGGGGAATTACAGATGATTCAACTAATCTACTTTGCTTCATGTCACTGGTATCATGAGAAATTCTTGAATATGCACTTCTTAACATCTGAACTAATTAGTTAAGGAGTAAAACGCATAAGGTTGTGAAATTCAAACATAAGACTAGGTACACAAGATTCTCCCTTTACAGTCTGTGTAAAACAGTGAAGTTTCTCTCACATCTTGTAACTTTTAGCTTCCTTATCTGCAAGTTAAAAACAATACTGTATATCAGTGTGCTGTGGAACAATTCTTTTCTACACTATGAATATATATTACTCCCATTGGTTAATAAAAAGCTGACCGACCAGTAGCTGGGCAGGAAGTTAGGCAGGAAAACCAAATTGAGAATGATGAGGAGTGCAGAGTCAGAAGAGTCACCAGCCAGACAGAAAATAAGTCATACACACAAAATGGGGTAGAGGTAAAAGCCACCAGCCTCGGGGCAGCACATAGATTAACAGAAATGGGATAATTTAAATGTAAGAGTTAGCTAGTAACAAGCCTGAGCTACAAGTCAAGCATTTTTAGTTAATATAAACCTCTGTATTTATTTGGGATCAGATTCTCAGGACAGGGAAATATTCATTTACACCAATGTGTTTCATTGTATAGTGTAAAGTCAGATAGTAGGTATGAACATGCTTTACAAAGTATGAAGTGTTGCAGTTATTGTTTGACCAGTATCCTACAGTCATTACATAAAAATACTAAGAATTAATTAAAGTCAACAAATATTTGTTGAATATATACTATGACCCAGGCTCTATTCTTGGAACCAGAAATATAACAACAACCAATTGATTGGCTCCTGACATACAGATCAAATATGCAAGGTAGATGTTGACTTTCTTAAAAAAAAACATTTCAGTAATATACTGCAAACTAGCTAGCTCAATATAATAAAATACAATGATATTTTGTGTTTTAGGTAAAACAATAGCAAATACTAGTCTCATGTACATTAACAGCTTCAATGAAGTTGGGTTTTTCTGAGGCATTAAAATAGAGCATTATGCCCCTGCTTTCTAATTTCCAGAAGCTGCCTACTTTTCTGTGCCCTCTCCATCCTCAGAGCAGCCATGTTGAGCTTTCTCACTATTATGCACCCAGGTTCTGACAAGAAGGCCTCTGCCTACCTCTATCCCCCATAAGAACTCTGTGATCACACTGGATCTACCCACATCATACCACATAGCTGCCTCCTGTGGAGTCAGCTGATAACCAGTCTTAGTTCTCCACACAATCTTTGCATAATATATGCAAATGCTCCTTGGAGCTAGAGGTAGTATGTTTTGTGAAACACCTAAATACCTCCACTATTTCAACAGAATTTGGTTAAAAAAAATGTTTTCTATGTTTCCCTAAAATCTGTGTGATATGACATACCAACCATGTGATAAAATAATAAATTATAACTAAATTCATTCATCATTATGTGACTATAAGCCCTCATCTTCTGAGCCATTTAGATTTGGATAACCTTTAATAATACTTTTTAATTACTGAAATTTCCCCTAAATTGCTTATAGTTATATTTTGTTGTGTGTCTGGAGGGAGTTTTTGTACATTTTTATTTTCTGAACAAATGAATAGTAAAGAACATGGAGTCATTTTTACTGTGATCAAACATAGGAAAATATAATCTAATAACATTTCAGAGTTTAAAAACATCTGTTTTGGGGTCAGCAAGATGGATCAGGATCATCAGGTAAAAGCACTTGCTATCAATCCTGAAGACCTTAGTTTGATCCAATGGACAACATAATGGAAGAAAGAACTGATTTCCAAAAGTTATCCATGGCCTCTACAGGTGTACCCAACACATACATATAAACACACATATATTGAATAGCTAAGTAAATGTATGTTTAGAAACTATTTTTGTAATCTGTACTTAGAAGTTAAAATCTGTTTAGTTTGGAACTTTATATATATATATCAGTTACACAAAAAATTTTCTCCTAAAATTCCTTTAGACCAGAGGAAGTAAGTATACTTATATCTGTATAAACCAATTAGTATACTTATTACTTTTATTTCTTCTTGAAATGTGGGCAAGCTGATGCTGAAATGTTGTTAATTTACATGGAAAACTTGCCAGCCATTAGCAGGTTAAAATCCTAAACTTCCTACATATGTGAATTTTTAAAAATAAATTGCAATAAAGGAAACCCTTGCTATTTAGAAACAGCAGAACAAAACCAGCTTAACTAAAGAAACTACAATTCACAGCAGCATGAGTCAACTTTTAAAACTGTATAATTTAAGGAGGTTTATTGCAAGAGGGGAGGTCTGAAAAAGCATTCCCCAAAGTATGTTACTAGGTAATGACACACCTGTGCAAAGCATGGGGCTGACAAAATGTTTTCAAATTGCAAAACACTGAGAAATACTCATAGATCAAAAGAAAAAGCAGTGAATTAAGGGAGCATGGGGCATAAAGTGCATGGAAATAAGAATCTATTTAACTAATGATACAGGAAATTCTAAGCCTCAGTGGAGTTTGAGTTTAACAACTGTGTACAGAACTAAATCTAAGTGCTGAGGATTCATATGGAATAAATCTTTTTAGAAGTGATTTTAAAAATTCTCTGATCCCAATGAGGGGACACATGACCCGTGTGAGAGAACAGTAGCTTGGTAAACTGCAAAGGCTCCTAGGCTGACAAGGCTTGATGAAGAGGGAAGATTAATTCATGGCACACACAGTCTGATACCAAGATCAGGTAAAGATTTGGTGCTGGATGCACTCTAATCCATTTCAAACTTCATGTAATTTTGAGCATGTCAGCACATCTCTCTCAATGTTCTTTGATCTAAAAGAAGAATTAACCAAGAGAAATTCATGAGGTGTTTAGCACATAATCTGTTGAGCACCAAATCACAATGTGTTAATCCTATTTACTCCTTCATTTGGAATCCATGTCCTAGGAAATGGAGAATGGAATTCTTATCCTAAAATAATGAAAAGCAGAAAGCTAGGCAATGCATTCTGGGTAGAGGAGTAAATGCTGGGATGGAAGAAGAACATGGCCCTCACGGTAAACAAAGGAAAAGCACCTAGCCCCACCTGAGGACAAATACAGGCTTCTGAAATGGCAATCTCTCACCTGAGATGCCAAAGATGATATCATGTCATGTGTGAAGTCAGGAGGGTATTGCAGATGAAAAGCATAAGTGTAGGCACACAGGACAGCCCCTGGAGTCTATGTAGAGATAAGAGCTAGACAACTAAAAAGGTGAAAACTGAACAGACAAGAGGAGACTGCATAAGAAATTCATGCAACTGCAGCTCTGTTCCTATAGAGATTAAATGAGGTCGTGTGCAAATCACATCTCATTTACTCTTCTACCATTTTGATGGGTAGAGTTATAAAATGTTAAGAGTTAATGTATTTATCAAGCCATTGACAGCTCAACATAGTATTGTGACTGTGGTAAAGCAGAGCTCTGGGGAGAAGTGTGTGAGGTGGAGGGAATTAGACTCAGGTGGAGCATGTAATGGTTGCCATTATTTTCATTGACTTCTGCCTTGAGTTTACTTTGTGTTCAAATATCCCCTTTCAACACATATGTGTGTGCTCACCCACAGAGGAGCTTGGAGACACCACTTCTCCTATTTTCATTAGTGGGTCACAGGTTCAAGCACAAGAACTCCAAGCTAACGAATGAAGTTGTTGGTGCTCCTGAAGCCAGTAATGGCTGGCATAAATTTAAAATGAGGATATACCATGAGCAAAGGATCTTGCAGCTTCAAAGCAATTTTCTATCTTCAGTTCTGAGAATAAGCCAGTATGATGTGTGGAAAAGCAACTTGCAGATTTAAAAACACTCAGGAAGCTGCAGCCACTAGCTGCAGTATCACTAGGGGCCAAGCAGGGGAATATTATCTAAACTCTAAAAATGGAGGAAGTGAGAATGAAAGAATAAAGAAATGCTTGACAAATATCCTGCAGCATCTCCACCTGTCACAACGCCTTCACATATTTCATATTTTTGAACATAGAGAAATGGGAACACATTCAAACTGAAGATGGCTTGATAAGAAAATGCAGTATCATGAGACACTACAGCAGGACTCATTGCTACTTAGTGAGGACCACAGAGGACATACAGGCCAGCTGGCTATATTTGAAGCCTAAGAATACAGAAGGTAAAATTAATCGTTGAGTGAGGCTGTCAGTAGATTCAAAAGATGGGGAGTAAAAGGTTTCCTAATAATCAAAATGGCTTGAAAATGAGATGGGCTCTCACACATAGGGGACTTAGCTGTCAAGACATGTGAGGTGACCTGCTGGTTGAACTGTAAAAGGAATTTATTGGTATGCTGTGAACTGAGGTGATCATCTTTTATGCTTCACTGTACCATTGAATTTATGCCAGTGGGGGATCAACTTCCCTTTATCCCTTAGGAGCTCAGGGAAATGTGTGTGAGTTGACTGAGCATCGTCCTTGCTTTGGGGTGGAGACTCTAAATCATTCCCACTGTCTGACAGCAAAGAGCTCAGAGGGAGTAACAAGTCTTCTAAGATACCTGCTCACTGCCAATTCAGAACAAAGCTATCTGAAGCTGAATTATGACCCCTTCAGTTTCAGCAGCCATCTTACCAAGGAAATCTTCAACTTAGTGCAGAATGCTTCTCTCTCCCCTTCTGCTCCTAGGATGTAATTCATCTTGGTCATTTTAAAATGAAATTAAGAGATTTATAAATAAAATGAAGGATAAATAAACTAATTAGTCAAGTAGTGACTAAATCAGTAAATACTTTTTTGGTATATATTCAGGAATTATTCAGTACTCTTTAACTACAATATATTTTGGTTTCAGGAAAATATATGGTATAAAGTAATAGGCTAACAGATAACAGTTACAAATTAGAATTGAATGTACATTACAGGAGGTAATAAAACAATGTATGAAGAATGAACAATGGCCGGGCGTGGTGGCGCACGCCTTTAATCCCAGCACTCGGGAGGCAGAGCCAGGCGGATCTTTGTGAGTTCGAGGCCAGCCTGGGCTACCAAGTGAGCTCCAGGAAAGGCGCAAAGCTACACAGAGAAACCCTGTCTCGAAAAAAACAAAAAAACAAAAAAAAAAAAAAGAATGAACAATGAATAGATAATGAAAAATAATTGTTTCTTAAAGTCAGCAGTAGGGTAAGTAATACTAAAATAAGGTTTAGACACACACAATTGGAAAAAGGTAAATTAATGCAAATATAGTGTATCATCAAGAATGGACAGGTGTCTTAGTGGTTAAGAGCACTTGCTGCTCTTCTAGAGAACCAGAATTTGGTATCTAGGCCCCATGTGGTCGTTTACACCTTTCTGTACCTCCAGTTCCAAGGGATCCCACACCCTCTTCTGGTCTATGTGAAAAATACACACACTTGGTACACTGAAATACATTCAGAGAAAACATTAATACACATAACAGAAACTAAGTCTTAGTAAAATAAAATATATAATTGAAGCAATGGGACATACTTAAGAAAAAAAGGTGGCTAAGTGTTCAGGCTGGGAAGTTATGTTCATTTCAGAAAGCAATGGGACAGGGCTGCAGACTTGTTTGGGGCAGAGTCAGGAAGGCTGCAAGGACACTTATTCAAATACTGGAAAGCAGATCAACCTTAGGAAGTCCACCCACAAATTTCTTTGACGATTGGGTGGGAAGATAAGTTTCATGACCAAAAGTGACTGGGAGAGAACATCATTGTCACCTCAAAACCAGCAGTCACTGGGAGAGAATGCCACAGTCCCCAAGGACTTGCTGTCAGAAAACATGAACACTCCATGCCTTATAAAGAGAAATTTATGTTGCGACTATTATTTATGATTTCTTTCTACCAATATGCTCCATGAAAAGAACTAAATTCTAGAAACAAATGATTGCGTTGGAAATCAGTATCAAATTTCACAGGGGAAAGGCTAAGGGCCTTTTGAGGTTATTAAACATTGAAAAATGACAGAGTCGAACCTTGGAGGAAGTGATTTCTGTTAGCAAAGACCTTCTGAAGGGAGCATGTCACTCTCCAGAAAGACTAGCCACTCTTGTCCTATGAATTCTTTTTTCTAGCTCTTCTATTTTGCAGCTTCAACTTTTCAAGAGGTTTGTGTTCATTAGAACCTGTCAGTACCAGTAAGGGAGGCAAGGAGAGAAGGTGCTGGAACAATTAAAACAACCATGCTGAACGAAGGCAGCTAGGGTATTTTTAGAAGTCAAGCAGCATAATAAAGCCCACTGCTGTTCTGTTCGTAGTCCACATTTGTCATGCTTTTGGTCAACCATTTAAAGTAAACCATTTCATTTAAAAGCACTCTATTCCTGACAGTACTCCTCTGGGGAAAAGTTGGAAAATGAGAGTCTCAAAACAAGTGTGCGATCGTGCAAATATGTTCCCTACTGAAGAGATTAATGTTGGTGTAGGACAAACTCAATAAAATTCACGAAGAAACTGCTGCATCTAAAAGGTAGCTGCATCTCAGAGGCAGCTTAGTGGATTGGACTTGGATTGCTTGGTTCCTTTGCATCTTTCACTTCCTGACAGTGCTATTACCACAAAGTTAGATTTAGCAGGAGCTGCTGTTAAGTCTGCACAGAATGCAGCAGCCATGCTATACAAAATCGTCTTTTGCTGATCGGGTAGTCAATCTGCTATGCTGGTTGTACATCCATAGGGAAAACATGCAAATCCAGGTGGATGCTGAGCCAACAATCCTTGGAAGAATTGCTGGCTGGTAGAGGCTGCAGTCTACCATAGCCTGGAAGCTTTCTCTAAACTTGGCTGTATGGAAACACACACTCTCTCTCTCCGGTAAAGCTTTCTGCTCTCTACCCAGCCTTATCTACAGGATGTCTCTAGGCCCAGGATGCCTGACCTATCTCAATGGTGACCTTTGACATAGTTCCCTGAAAAGGCTTTTTCCTTCATGACCCATATGGTATTTAGGCAAGTAATCTAGCCATTTTGATAGGACCTCACTGCCACAAAAAAAAGCCTTGTAATAGGAGCTTGCCACTTAATGCAAATTAGGGTTTGTCCCTAGGGTCCCCAATGCTATATGTTCTTATACTCTGAAATAACATTGAGCTGATTCATGGGTTTGTCTCCCAGAGAGCTGACTCTCATAGTGCTCATGGGCTGCACACAAAGCTTTCTGTTGTTGCTACTGCCCCTTGCTCTCTTGACTGGTGGCCAACAGGACAGGCCAATAGGGAAAGAGGACCCCCTCAGATGGCTCCTGTGAACAGGGACTTCTGCACCTCCTCCCTGAAGGTAGCCGCTTTTTTAGCCTGGCTGTCCTGACTTGAGGACCAGTAAGACCCTGGTTTGTGCCTTTGCATAGGTCTTAATGCACTTTGAGGACAATCGAAGCCTCTAGGCCAGGCAACTCTCTGGCACTGGTTAAAAGGTTTTTTCACCCCCTTTTTGAACCCTGCTTCTCACCAGCTACTCTTCACACAAGCATGCACTGGGAGTGCAGCCTGTCCCAGCTGCCATGCCAGCACAAGCACAGAGCCTGTCTCCCAGCTGTCCTGCCATATAAGCAGGGCTGAGTGGAGCCCATGTCCCTTGCAAAGAGGGGTGGGAGCCTTTAGCCAAGCTGAGGCCAAGTCCCAGCCCCTGCTTGTAGACAGCCTGAAAGAAGGGAGGGAGCTTTTTGTCTCTGCCTCAAGCATGGTTTCGGGCCTTGAGCGCCACTGAGGGCTGTTATGGGTTGCTAAACAGAGAGCAGACTAGAGTGGGATCTGGGCAATCCGCAATCCGGCCTGAAGTATTCTACTGAGCCAGCGGCAGATCATTCCTGCTCCTGTCCCTCCCTACCCACCCACATATCATCCCCCTCCTCATCCTGCCGCTGCTGCCCTATGTCAGGAGTCCAGGCAGTGGCAGGTGGTAGATGACAGAGACAAGTCGGCGAGGCCAGAGGATGCCACAATTGATGAAGATTGTTACAGACAAGAATATTAGCGATCACTGTGCTCTCCCACAATCTGCCAGAAAATTTCAAACCGGCATGGTCTATCTAGCCATGTCTTTGTTCCTGGTAGATCCCTTCCTCTCCCCAACAGGCTACTGGCCAATGCTGGGTTCAGGGCATTCTACCAACCTTCTTCCAAAAACTACAATCCTGACTACAAAACCTTAAAATCCCACAAAAATCTTTTCTCTGTATCTAAAAATTATACTATTAATTCTTATCTAGCAATCTATAGGATGACCATTAAGTCAAGGTTCAAAATCTATATGACTTGTAACAAAGTATCTCTCCCATAGGAAGTTTTTGTTTGTCGATTTCTCGAGAAAGCTATGTCATTATAAAATTTGTCTGTTGGTCTGTTTGTGCATTCTGGTGTATTCATAAGTGTCATTTAAATATGGCATAGAGACAAAAATATGCTACAAATTTTTGTCTTTGTTACCCTTGTTATCTCTATAGCCCACATGTGACCACCCCTTATAGCCACACCTCAGAATATACCTCTGAGCCCTCTGGCCACTAGATTCAGGTTAACAAAATTTTATAAATTCTTTTGTTGTAGATAACTTTAAAGATACATTTGGTTGTCCTCTAAATATAGACTTAAAAGGTTGTTCTCATTGGACTAAAGACATCTCTGCCCTATGCATATCTGACTCTGGACAGAGAAGCAAATGTTCATGCATTTTAACCCAAAGCCATAGCCTTTGCTATGACCCCCAGAGGTAAATCTGTTCCAGCTGTTTTACAGACACCAATGAACTGCCTTTTCTCCAATGTGGAATTCAATACAATGGTGGTGCTAATATATCTAAAGCTTTTATCTCTTTTGGTAAACTAAAATTCATATAAGCTTCAGAAAATCAAAGTCAAAAGGCTTTATCCACCTGTCAACAAGTCAAACAAAAGGGGTTCCCAGCATAAGATGTTTTCCTTACACTCCTAAACTCTAACTTCTGTCCAATCTATATCTTAACAGATTTCCACCTGGCTGGCAATCACCATCCAGAAAACACCTACGAACTATAAGCTACTAAACGCTGGATTTACTAAAAGCTAATATATACCAGTCCAGCTGATATAAATGCTCCCTGTCCCTTCACCTGGAGCAGCTAATCAGAAACCTCTTATAAACAAGCCTTTGATTAAACCTTTCATTCTTCATGGGCTTTGAAAACCTATGCCCTAGTTCAGCTGGAAATAGCTAAGAAAGGCTTCTCTACCCCCATAACAGCTGCTAGATAGTCTGAGTCAAAACTCCCTGGCATAAGGGACAAAGTAGCTACCTATAATATCAATTAACATACAAAAATCAGCTCAGATTTATCAATAGATAGACACACCACTTAAAATAATTCTTAAAAGATAGTATCTGTCCAGAGACCAGGTAACTTCCTGGAATTCTGTGAGTTGTAGTTCTTAAAAGATAATGCCTGCCTAAGGATCAGGTAACTTCCTAGGATTCTGGGAATAGTAGTTCTTAAAGTACAACAACAAAACCTTATATAAAGGTACGGTGACATATGAGCTTATCTACACTATCCCCCTTTTTTAGAAAGACATTGTATTTATAATCAGCCCTCTTTAAAAAAATAAACATTTATAAACAATATTTTGGCAATTTGAGCATAGCTTCTCATAATACTTCCTGATAGTTGGGGGCACTGCAACCTTATGGGGATGCTGAGAAAATTAAGAATTATGGTCAGGTTCTGATGGGAGTAGTCTGTGACATTGTATTCTCTGAGCCAGTACACAGCCAGCCACTAGATTAGACAAACAGGCCAGACAGTGATGGCACACACCTTTAATCCCAGCACTTGAGATCTCATGTCTTGCTTGGGAAAGACACATGCCTTTAATCCCAGAAGGTGATAGAAGGAAGCAGAAAGGTATATAAGGCATGAGGACCAGGAACTAGAGGCTTTTAAGCTTTTAGGCTTTTTAACAGCAGTTCAGCTGAGATCCATTCCAGTGAGAACTCAGAGTCTTTCAGTCTGAGGAAACAAGATCAACTGTGGAGTTAATGAGGTGAGGTTGGCTGTGGCTTGTTCTGTCTCTCTGATCTTTCTGAATTCACCCTAATATTCGGCTTTGGGTTTTTTTTTTTTATTAATAAGACCATTTGAGATTCATGTTACAGAGTTTTGTCCATATAAGCCCCAATAAGACATGTCTCAAAGCCATACAGCTGGAAGTTTCTAGATGGTGGCCCTGACAAGATTCCATCTTGGTCAATATTTAAAATTTTAATAAAAAGCTAATTTTTAACTTTACCTTCTGTCCTTAATATATATCTGTTTCAAACCTGGGGCAGGAAACTGAGATGCCTATTTAACATATTAAAGTTGGACCTCACTGCCAGGTTCTCTCACTGCCCCTCAGTCCCTACCTGTTACAGGGTATATAGCTACCCTAAAATTAAAGTTTTTATAAAACTAACAGTGGTCCCACCTTTAGCAGCTCCCAATTCACAGCCTTGGGCTCACAGCGGAAGATTGTTCACCACTGAGTTTCCTTACAATTCCCAGGCCAAGAGATCATTTAAAAAAAAATCAAACTCTAAAGGCTCAAAAATAAAATAAAATTAAAAAAAACAACGAGCATCCACACCTCTAATATTACAACTGGCAATGGCAATGACCACCCTAAATATATTCAGTATCTACAAAAACTCCAAACACCTTCCCATCTTAGTATGATGACATTACCCCATGGATGTGTGGACCTCCCAGTCCACACTAACCCATATAGAAGGGACACATCTCCCTCCTCACAATGGGAAGAGGTCTTTTGCTTGTGTTTTTCCCACAGAAAGGACCGATGAATACCTATTTAGATTCCAGCCAAAAATGTCCAACATCACCCCACCAACCAAAAAGATGGCTCATCTCTCATTGGCTGGTCAGGGACAGAGAAGACTGAAGAAACCCCACCCTTTGCAAAACAACAAAATCTCCAGAAAGGACATCCATGATCTGGTGGCAACTGCACAAGCCATATATCGTTCCCCAACCCATCCTCCTTCTCTGCTATTTTAATGACAGTCTTTCTTATATTACAGGCCTGCCTGCCACTGTTTAACCCTCTAATTCTCAATTCACACCTACCACTGGTGTTTTTTCCCTTCAGGAAACCTATGAGGACAAAAATCCAGGAGAGTGGATCCATGGATTGCCCCAACCAAGGATGCTATTTCTGTTTCAAAACCTAAATAATCATTTCACCATTATTATAGATGACCTCTGAAATGAAAGATAAAGAGCAAGAGTCGTGGAAAAACTGCATCCCACTGGTTATGGTGTATATCCCTCTGCTGCTATTCATAATTCTCAACAGCTGGTGTGGACCTCCCAGTCCACACTAACCCATAAAAATATTCTTCAATGGGAGATATAGCTAAGAAGAAATGCTCAGTCCACCCTGGCTACAGAATGTTCAGTATGTTGTTAACTTTCTCCCTTTCACCATCCACCCTAATGCATCTAACTGCTTCTTTTATACATCCAACAATAGACCTCTGCTGACAGCTGTACTGGTCAGTACCACTTTCCGTTACCCCAAGACAATGTCTCACTAACATCACTATTTCCAGGCTGACATGCATCACCCTTCCCCTTCCTCTTTGCTGTAAGGGAAAGCTAACTTCTTGCATAGACGCCCCCCACCACTGTGAGGGTTTTGCACCACAGTTGTGATTATTCCATAGGTCAATCTATATGAGGAAAAAGAATTGACACTGCTTCTAACCAAAGATGAAAGATATTCCTTCCGTTACTGTTAGAAATAGAACTTGTCATCTCCCTTGGATGTTCTGGGGCTACAACAACAACCATTGTCCAGACACTCATCTAGCTAGAAACTTCAGATACAGACTTGATCAGGCCATAGCATCCACACCTGAGAGCCTTGAGTCACTTCAAAGACAAATGAACTCTCTTGTCTGAGTTGTACTTTAAAACAGAAGATCACTGGACCTAGTAACTGCTGAACATGGGGGAACTTGTATGGTCTTGAGAGAAGAATGTTATTTCTTTGTCAATGAGTCCAATTTAATGGAACAAAATGTAAAGACACTTGAAGCCCCATGCAAAGTTCTCCTGGCCCAGCATCAGTCCCAGAAATCTTTATCCTGGATCCATAACCCCTTGTTTTCCTGGCTCCTATGCTTTATTGGTCCTCTGATTATGCTGTGTTTTATTTTGATGCTTGCCCCCTGCTTTATTCAATTCCTTTGGCCACAGATCACCACCATTACTAAACTTATCAGCAATGAGGTTATGATTCACTACCATGCCCTGGAGCCTTCTGAAATGGGCAACAGGTTTCATAGGGCTTACAATGACACCTCTCCATTATAAAATAAGGCAAGGGAAGATGTTAGAAGACATTGTTGGCTGATAGAGGTTGCACTCTACTCTACCATAGCTTGGCAGTTTTCTCTAAGCTTCACAATATGGAAAAGCCCTCCCTCCCCAGCTAAGCTTCCCACTCTCTACCCAGCCTTATCTGAAGGATGTCTCTAGGCCCAGGATGCCCTACTTATTCCAAGGGTGACCCCTGACATAGCATAGTTCCCAGAAAAGGTGCTTTCCTTGTTGACTCACATGGTAATTAGGCAAGTGCTCTAGCCATTTTGATAGGACCTTACTGCCAAATACAAAGCCTTGTAATAGAAGTGTTTCACTTAATGCAAATTAGGGTTCATCCCCAGGCTCCCCAACTCTATACATTTCTTATACTTTGGGATAAAGTTGAGTTGATTCACCAAAGTCTATCTCCCTGAGAGCTGTCTCCATTAGTGTTCATGGGCTTTGTACACAGCTTTCTGTGTCTGCTGCTGACTCTTGCCCTCCCAACCTAGTGGATGACAGGCCAAGAGGAAAAGAAGACCCCCGACAAATGATGGACTTTGGCAGTAACAGTGTTCAATGTGGCTTCTTAGATCTTACCAAGTGCAGCACTCAGGCAAGAGAGGATGGCAACAGAGAGAACATGCTTGGGGAAAGGGAAATTATTATCCCTTCCACTTGAGGCATCATGGAGAGTAAATCAGTTATAAAAATAAAGTCCATTAAATAAAAATTTCCTTAAAATGACTCACCCAATTGTAGTTTGCTTTCAATTAAATCACTTTAAGTTTAGTGGCATAAGTCAACTAACTACAGTGTGCTCAAATAATATATAAAATACTAAGCTATATCAATTTCAGATAGATACAACAGATTTTGGAGCAAAGAAAGTTACTAAAATTGGATGTACAAAAGCATAAAAGGATAAAAAGTACCAGTAATATGCATACACCCCAAAAGTTCATTCAACTTTAATGTAGAAGCGAAACCTGATAGGAATAAAAGGGCAATAAAAGAGTTAATAATTATAGGTGCATGTTTTAGCAACTATAGCGTGTGTCTGTGTGCGTGTATGCACATGATTGTGTATCTTTTGTGAAGACTCTGTGAAGGATCTATGCAAGAATTTTGTACTTTAATTTGTCTGGCTAATTTTACTTCTAAATTTTAACAGTTTTTGAATATATCAGACACATGGCACCTATCCAATCTGTTCCTGGTACCACTTATAGAGAAGACAGTTAGTCTTCATAAAGTCTCTTATTTAAGGATCTTTTTACTGGTGTTTTATGTCTTCCAATTTATCTCTGAACATATCTCTGAATGATGGTTTTCCTCTCTGCCTTTATTTTCAGATTACTGGGTTGGTAAATTATTTAAGGTCCTCTAGAGGAACAACGCTGAGAGAATAGATTTATACTATGAAGGGGATTTACTAGATTGTTACATACGATGTGCACTGGGTAGTACAAAGATGGCCATCTTCACACCGGGGAGACCGAGAACTCAATAGCTGATCAGTCCACCAGGCTGGGTGTGGTTCTAGTTCAGTCTGGAAGATGGAGGATTCTTGTTGAGCCACCGTTCTTCAGTCCATGTTAGAAGCCCAGGGAAGCTGGGTTCTGATGCCAGGAAAGGATCCCAGACACAGAAGCAGCAAGAGTAGGTATACATACCAACAAATAGAAAAGGAGGGCAGGCAAAAAGCAAATGCTTTTCCCTGAGAGTTCTTTACATCCGGATCTCTACTGGACAGTGTTGCCTGCTCTGGGTGAAGGTCTTCCCTTTCTGCTCTTCCTGGAAATGCCCTCACAGACCTATCTACAGGTGTCTGTTAATGAATCCAAGACTCAGTCAAGTTGACAACCGTGCTTAAGCATTCTAGTCAGAATTCCCCTGGTAGGAACTTCCAAACAACATTGAGGCTGACAAGCACAGCAGGAATGCCACTTGTTTGACGATACAGTGAAGAAAAGATCATTTAGTGCTTCTGGATAACAATATTCTTGATTATTTGGACTAAAACATCAAATGAGTCAGCTCAAGATAAAGTGTGACAATTTCTTGGAAAACTGTTTATGTTATCTTGCCCCAATTTAATTCATTTTCTCCTTGATGAGGTGAATGATACTTGTGAATTCCATTTGACTTAAATGAATATATATTCAAAACATTTCTGTGTGTGTGTGTATACATATACATATGTATAGAGTTTCTAAACAAATAAGAGAAGTTTATATATACACTTTATTCTGCTTTTGTGACTCTGTCTGTATCAGTTTTTACTAACTTCTGTGAGGCAGAAGCTGTTTCTGTTGCCATGATCATGTCTGACTGCCTCTCTCTTCTTTGGAAAAGGCCTCAAATTCACTTATTAAGCTTCCTTTTCAGGTAGAATCGATCATTTCATTAGAGTATGTAAGCATTTATAAAAAGAACTTTGACTTTTTGTCTCTCAAAGATAAAGGTTTTGGCTTTCTCATACTACAAGTGTTTCCAATACTTGGGGTATAAATTAAAACAAGAATCAGAATTGCAGGGCCAGTTGCAGGCCAGCAGGTAGGACTCCCATAGGCAGGCCCGAATACCACCATCCACCATCAGACCCTGTAACCTAAAAGCCCCCACTCAACCCCCAAAACCCACCCATTCCCCTAGATCACAGCTACTCCCTGAGACAGACTCTGCCAGCTCTGATTGGACCAAGAAGTGTCTAATCATTTCTCTAACCAATCACCCCAGCCTTTAGGACTTAAGAGACACTGTTTGCACCAATTGGAGCAAGAGATGGGTAGATATCAGTGCAAGAATACATTCAACAACATAAAGAGCAGTATGGCACCACCAGAACCTAGTGGTTTTAGTACACCAAAACCTGAACATGTCAATGCAGAGGATACAGAAGAAAACAAACTTAAAATGACTTTATGAAGATGACAGAGGCCTTTAATCTGTGCCTGTAAATTTCATGATATCATTGTTTTTTTATTGCTGAGTAGCACTCCATTGTGTCTATGTGCCACATTTTCTTCGCTTGAGGGGCATCTAGGTTATTTCCAGGTTCTGACTATTACAAATACTGCTGCTATGAACATAGTTGAGCATGTGTTCCTGTGGTATGATTGAGTATTACTTGGTAATATGCCCAAGAGTGGCACAGCTGGGTCTTGAGGTAGATTGACTCCCAACTTTCAGAGAAACTACCATACTGATTTCCAAAGTGACTGTACAAGTTTGCACTTCCACCAACAGTGGAAGAGTGATCCCCTTGCACCACATCCTCTCCAACATAAGCTGTCATCAGTGTTTTTGATCATAGCCATTCTGACAGGTGTAAGATGGTATCTCAGAGTGGTTTTGATTTGTATTTCCCTGATTAATAAGAATATTGAGCAATTTCTTAAATGTCTTTCAGCCATTTGTGATTCTTCTGCGAGAATTCTGTTTAGCTCTGTAGCCCATTTTTTAATTGCATTGTCTGGTATTTTGATGTCTACTTTTTTGGGTTCTTTATATATTCTGGATATCAGCCCTCTGTCAGATATGGGTTTGGTGAAGATCTTTTCCCACTCTATAGGCTAGGCTCTGTCGCAGACTGGCCCATTGTGGGTACCACGACCGTAGGGGGACCAGAGCTTGGGTAGTCAGGAAGGCAAGGATTCGGTGAATGACAGACAGACAACACACTCAGAAGTGGTTTGAATTTGCTGTAATTTTACTTTTGTAAATCAGTAGTTTATATGCAGAAAAGAAAACTATCAAGTCATACAAGGAGCAACAAGAGCTTGGCAATAATTCAATTACATCATCTTTAAAAAAACAGCAAGCACACAGTTATTAATTGGTGCTAGACATATCCCTTCACTCACAAGAACTTTACGACCCAAAGAGCAGTCTGTGTTTTTTAAACTTAGTACGGTCCCTAGAATTGTGTAGGCGTCTTGTAGCTGTGTCCTTCATCTTTATCTCATCTGCTCACTAGTTTATTATTTATTTTTACTTTTTTGGTTCTCATGACCCATTTAGCCAATTTGGATGTTGTAGATCTTCCCTAAGTCTTTTTGTGGTTTTTTTTTTTTTATCACATATCTGTTTTAATATAACACCTTTTTACCTGTTGGAATATGGAGTTTTGTACTTTTTACTCCTGTAAGGGGAAGGAGTTCTGCTGTAGTTCTCAAGTTTTCCATGTTGAACTTCCTCAACAGAGGGGCCCATCATCTGCCTCCTATGAGATAACGTTTTTTTGTCATAAATCCTTTCCTAAAGGATTCCTAGTGGGTGAGTGTTCATTCCCTGGAAGTGTCTGAACTATTATACTTTCTATTATCTAGTGGCTTGGGGTCTTTAAGGAATAGCTCATTCTGCTATATCTAAATAAGGTCCATGTCCAGCTTCCCCTTTCCTCCATAGTTTACAACCCAAGCATTCATTAATTTTGGCTGTGCTTTACAGATTAATTAGAACATTATCAGAAAAACAGTTATACACAACCCATAGCCCAGAGAACTCATGATCTGTGGAGCACGTCTCCTTCAAGAAGGAGACATAACATGAACACTCTGTCAGGGACCTCCAGGGAGTTTAGTCCTATGGGACACTTATCTCCCATCTGCTATTATTTTTTAATTTTAAACATAATTGTTTATGTCACACGGACAACACTGGAGTTGGTGTGGCAAGGCTCCAAGATTATTAAGAAGTATTTTAGGTGTAGGTAATGAGTAAAACAATGGAGGATGTTAAATATATATTAGAATAGTTTCCATCTAGTGGGCAACTTTAACAACTGCTTTTATAAAATAATTGACAGCAGAGAAATCAGAAGCTTTAAAATCAGTACATGGAAGCAGATCAACTAGATAAACTACAAGAATATTTACTTTTCCAATGAATCGTAAAGAATTAACATCCTGTGTGAATCTATGGAAAAATAAGTGGCCTGGTTAAAATAATAAGTGATTGCTGTAAAATGAATCAGTTGAGCAGTTAATTTGGTTATTTGCTGAGGGATTCTTTTGAGATATCAATATTAGCATTGTAATGAAATTTCTGTTTTGAAGTCCTAATGTTTCTGAGAAATGAAAATGAATGGGATATAATTATGCAAAAGATGATTATGTATTAAATCAAGAGGAATTAGTAGTTCTTTTGAACAATAGTTTCCTGATAATGTGAATAAATGATACATAATTTTGAAAAGAAATTAAAAGTTAATGTCTTGGGTGCCATTTCCTTGCTTGGCTCAGTTTTACTTCAAAGAGTAGTTTCAAATTTTTTCAGACTTTTTGATAGTTTTTAATTCACTGTTTATCTCAAACAGTTCTTCAACCTCTAGTTTGTAAACTTGATAGTGAACTCTTATTATCCATTCTTCTCACATCATGTGACCAGTATCTGCACCTGTCCCTTGAGTGTATTTATTGGGTCCAACTTCCAGGCCCCACCTCCTTCAAGAGCACTGATGATGCACTTCAAAGCCAAAGAGAAGCTAGAGTATGCCATTTAATGAAAGCTTGAATGTTCTCGGTTTTGTAAGAAAACAACATCAAAAAGAATGCCCAAGTTGATAAACTCAAATTAATAATAAATCTTTTATCTGACAGTACTGTTAGAAATGGGGGGAAAATCTGTTTCTGTTCAACTTTCATACTTGAAACTGAAAAATCACAGTGCATTGTGGGCACTTCATTAAAATAGATGTGGCAGTAAGTAACTCAAAGTGAGACAGAGAGCGAGAGAGAGAGAGAGAGAGAGAGAGAGAGAGAGAGAGAGAGAGAGAGAGAGAGAGAGAGAGAGAGAGAGAGAGAGAGAGAAGAGAGATCCAATATCCTGGGATTTCCCTCTGAACCCACCGTAATCCTTTCCCTCCTTTTCTCTATGTATCACATTTCTGCCAATGACAAATTGGCATCTTGTTATCATTCTGAATAAGTGATTTAAGACACAGTTCTGTCTAATCCAAGTAAACATTGGAGACTGAACTAATCTCCTGACGGTTCTTAATTACATTAATGTTAATCAAGCACAGAGAATGCCAAGTGTCAGCAGCGTGTCTGCTATAACAAGAGAGCGAAACAATTAGCACATTTTATAAACTAAGCTTCCTAGAAAACTGTTTGCACTGAGCAAAATATTGAAAAATGTTATTTCAGCATCATAAAACTTATCCAGCTATTTTTGTATGTATTCTACTGCACTGTCTTGGTTTGTATTGAGAGGTAGTTTCCAGTGAGAGAGTTACTCTGCTGGATTACAGTAAAATGAACATTAGCCTGTGACACCTGGTTGCTTTTCTCATTGCTAGAAAAGTTGGTGCAGTTATCTCAGGGTTGCTGTTTGCCTTCTGTGAAATCCAGAAGTAAAAGCATATCATATTTCCAAACATTGAGCATTTTTCCAGTATTGTGTCTGATCAACTAAAATTTTACAAAATTACATCCACAGTCTGGTGTTTCCTCAAGTCAGATTTCCCACCAATGCTTTAATGCACATTACCAAAGTCCAAGCTGGGATCTCAATGTAAAAACCCAAATCACCTATCAAATGCTTGTGCAGTGAGAGAGGCTCTTACCCATCCACATTTGTATGTTCATATAATAATTTATAAAACATACACAAATTATTTCTTACATGTGAATAAGAGGATTGTGGAAATAAAAATAACATTTTCCCTGTATAAGACTCATAACTAAAATACTTAATATGTATATGCACATATGCATAGGCATTTAAAATCCTTAGATCATTTATAGGTATATATATACAATTAAATAAACATATGTATTTGGTACGTTTTAGATATGTTATGGTCATTTATATGCACATATGTAACTTTCAACAGTCTGTGCTTATAGTTCAATTTTGGTTGTGTGCATGTCTTCTGACATGTATCTCTTTCATCTAGATTTTATACTTTGTTGAACTATAGTTATTAAAAACACTCACCATGTTGATTAGTTTTATTGTCAATTTGACATAACCTAGAGTCACCTAGGAAGAGTCAACCTCAGGTGAATCACCTAGATTAGATTGGCCTGTAGCCTCATCTGTAAGGAATTGCCCTCACTACTGATGAAGGGAGGCTCTAGCCGACTGTGGTTCTATCCCTAGGAAGGTGATCTTGGATTGTACAAGGTAGATAGCTGAGCATCTAGAGAGGGAGATGAGAACAAGCTAGAGAGGGAGCCAGCAGCCAGTGTTTCTCTATGTTCCTTACTCCAGATTCCTGCCTTGAGTTCTTGCCCTGACTTCCCTCAGTGATAGAATGACCTAAAAGTGTAAACTGGAATAAGCCTCTTCCCCTACAAGTTGTTTTTGGTCAAAGTGATGTATTAGAATAACAAAAGAGTAACTAGAATACTAATAACATGTTATAATTATATGATAATTATGTGTTCTTGTCTGTATCCACCCATTTTTTACTTGTCTAGATAACAACCAGCTAACCTTGTTCATCTAAGTCTAGTTTCCTTTGTTTCTACTTTGACATTTGTTGTATCATTCCTTGTGATACTTTTGGGTTTTCTTTAACCTTTGTGTTCTAAATCCAGGAGGTTTGTTGTTTGATTAATTATATGAAATCTTTCCAGGTGCTTATTAAACAGCTTCTTCTTTTCTGTATTCACATTATATCCTAAAGTTTTTATATCATGTGTTTACATGTTACTTTGTGCAAAAAGTTTTAATTTTAATTTTTGTTTTTAATAACCATTTCAATAGCATGATTTTTCAATCTCCAAATATTTTTATCAAATAATTACACAGTATGTTAATTTATTTAACTCCTTGTGTGTATTCTTTTAAATCACTGATGTTTTTCCATCATCCTCTGAACTTTTCACTGACTCCCATTATTCTCCTTCCCTCTGTGATCTTTTATAGAGAATTCCTAGACATGGCAGTGTTGACCTTTGATGGCTTCTTCAACTCAATCAATAGTGTTGATTTGATGTGCCTGGTGAAATTGTCAGGGAACATGTCAAGGAATAGTTAACATGTTAAGTAGAACTTAGTATGTGAGGAGTAGCATATACCCAAGGAATGCTCAATCATACCACAAGGGCACTTGCTCAGCTATGTTCATATCAGCATTGTTTGTAATAGCCAGAACCTGGAAACAACCTAGATGCCCTTCAACTGAAGAATGGATAAATAAATTGTGGCACATATACACAATGGAATACTACTCAGCAGAGAAAAACAATGACATCATGAGGTTTGCAGGTAAATGGATGGATCTAGAAAAAATCATCCTGAGTGAGCTAACCCAGACTCAGAAAGACAAATATGGTATGTACTCACTCATAGGAAGATGCTAGATGTGGAACAAGGATGACTGGACTGCTACTCACATCACTAGTGAGGCTACCTGGAAAATGGGACCCCAAGAAAGACACGGAGAAATGGATGAGATCTACATGAACAGCCTGGACATAAGTGGGAGCAATGAAGGGCGAGGGGTGAGGGAAAGAGAGCAGGAGATCCTTGCTGGATCAAGAAAAGAGAGGGAGAACAAGGAATAGGAGACCACGGTAAATGAAGACCACATAAGAAAAGCAAGAAACAAAGAGCTAAAGAGGCCCACAGAAATCCACAAATATACCCCCACAAAAGACTGCTGGCAATGGTTGAGAGATAGCCAGGACTGACCTACTCTGGTGATGGGATGACCAAACACCCTAATAGTTGTGTCATAAACCCCATCCAAGGACTGAGGAATCTGGATGCAGACATCCAAGGCTAGACCCCGGGTGGAGCGCTGGGAGTCTAATTGGTGAGAAAGAGGAGGGTTTGTATGAGCGAGAATTGTTGAGACCAAGGTTGGATAAAGCACGGGGACAAGTGACCAAATGAATGGAAACACATGAACTATGAACCAAGGGCTGAGGGGCCCCCGACTGGATCAGGCCCTCTGAATAGGTGGGACAGTTGATTGGCTTGATCTTTTTGGGAGGCATCTAGGCAATGGTACCAGGTCTTGGGCTCGTTGCATGAGTTAGCTGTTTGAAACCTGGGACTTATGCAGGGATGCTTGGCTCAATCTGGGAGGAGGGGACTGGACCTGCCTGGACTGAGTCTATCAGGTCCATCCCAGTCCTCGGGGGAGACCTTGATCTGGAGGAGGTGGGAATGCGAGGTGTGCTGGGGGGAAGGAGAGGGGGGCAGGAAGGGAGAGAACAAAGGAATCTGTGGCTATTATGTAGAACTGAATAGTATTGTAAAATAAATAAAAAAATTAATAGAAACTTTTATTTTTCTGTAGGAAGCCAGTTCAACCATCAGACAAGGGCTCAGTGACATTGGCAGCATTGATGGAAAGATCTTAACATATTTAGCAACTGTAACACAGACATGGAAGTTCAGTGATCATTATTTTTTCTCCATTGTCTTCATAATTTGAATCTTGATCTTGGAAAAATCATCCAAGTCAGCCAGCTTTAATTATATGCCCCAAATCAGAGAGATTATAAAATCAGATGATCATAAGGATTATTAAGGATGGACACTTAATGAGACCATGTTTTCAGGAATCTTTGAACTCTTAGATGAAAAAATAGCTCATAAGCCACAGTGTACATAAATGTTGCATAAACATAAGCAATTAATGAGAGGATATAAACCAAATATTTTTCTGAGTCAACAAATGTGAGGGAGGAATCAAAGAATTAGATTTATCACAAACCTTGACTCATTCATAGGTAGAAAATATCTTGAGTTTTCAAGTTCTACAGAGTGCATTGGCCAAGTTTTAGTGTGAGCAACCATACAAAGGGGAATTCTACCACATATAATAATAATTAGAAGTAATATTTGACACTAAATGACTTAAATATTTTCCCATTATTTCTACTTGATATATATGAGTGGTTACCTGTATGCATATCTGTGCAATCATCACAGATGCTACACAAGAGTGTTAGAACCCCTGAAACTGGACTTGCAGGTGGTCACCAACCCACAATGTGAGTGCTAGAAATCAAACCCAGATCTTGTAGAAAAGGAATGAGTGCTCATAAATGCTGATCTACTTTTCTAGCCTCATAATTAACCATTTTTTCAAAAATTCATTGACACTGTGAAATTGCAAGTAATAGCATTTATATCATGAGGAAATTTGTCCCTAAACTAGATAGAGTTTGTCAAGGTAAGCTTCAGCTTTTCAGTGTACTGCTAGGATACTTGACTATCTTCTCTCTCTCTCTCTCTCTCTCTCTCTCTCTCTCTCTCTCTCTCTCTCTCTCTCTCTGTGTGTGTGTGTGTGTGTGCGTGTGTGTGTGTGTGTGTGTGTGTATGTGTGTGTGTGTGTGTAAGAGAGAGAGAAAGAGAGACTTCCTGTTTATCTGCATACAGTTATGTTTGGTGGCCAAAAAAACAACCTAAGTTTGTTCTTTTGGGGGGTGGGGTGAAAGCCTTAGAGATCAGGGAAATCGTGATAGCCACCGACCTTACCTCCCCAGCTCTGCATCTACCCAAAGGGGCTACTTCCTGTCTTACCCACACCTTCATTTTCTTGCTGTTCTGTACTCTCATTGGCTCTTAGCCCAACTACCTCACTTCCTTGTCACTGCCTGTCTGTACAGACCTCCAGGTCTCTATGGTTGGTACTGGGATTAAAGGTGTGTGTCACCATGCTTGGCTGTTCCCTGGTGTGTCCTTGAACACACAGAGACTCTGCTTGTCACATGATCAGATTAAAGATGTGTGCTACCATTGCCTGACTTCTATGTTTGCTTAAAAACAGCTGGCCATGTCCTTTGATCTCCAGGCATGCTTTATTTATTAACATACAAATAAAATATCACCACATTTCAGCACAAATAAAATATCACCAATTTCCCCTTTTGTGTCTATTAAAAATAAAAAAGTCACTGTTGCCCCAGGGCATCTTAAAGGCAGGACAAATTTCAGGTTACAGGTTTTGTGGCTGTTTTAGTGTCCTAGTGCCACTACTGGGAGACTAGCTTGGTTACAGAAGATGGCCAGTTCAGGGTCCATATCCTCCATTACTAGGTGTCCTGGCTAGGGTCACCCTTGTAGATACCAGGATGTTTCCTCTGCACTAAGTTTCCACAGTGCCCCCTAAATGCCTACTTATTTCAGTCACACTACACTCCACAAACCCAGAGAAGTTAGATAAAGAGGAGTGGTATAGGGAGTCTGCATGGATCTCCCTGGGAAGAGGAAAGAGAAGAGATGTTGTGGGTGGACTGGAGACAGGTAGGGATGGGGATAGGAGGAGTCAGGCGGCAGAAGGAGGGATCCAGGGAGAGAGTACAAGGGAGACTTTGTTGATTGTTATCAGGACATAAAACATTTGATTTTTAAGAACAGATTGGTGAATGTTTGACCACAGTTATATATGAGGGGGTCGCTGCAGGTGTCATTTGGGGAAGTGAACCTCACAAAGAGATAAGAATGAAAACCTGGTGCAGATTGACTTCATCAACCTGGACCAGACTTTGGGGAGTCTAATAGCAGGTGGTTTATTCCCAGTATATTTAAGCCCAGTACAAGTTGTAAAAAAAAGTTTCCTGGGGTAATGCAATCCCTGGTACACTAAATGAATGTAATTACATTGAAACTCAATTCATGGCACATGTCATTTCTTCCAAAAAGATGGGTTCTAGAGACAGGCAATTTGTATTTGTTTAAGGGCCCAAGAGTCTATACTGGTCTCAGTCATATAGATAGCATAGAGGTCATTTGGGCTATTAGCTACCTATGGTCCTGGTTGTGGGAGCTTGACAGAGCCTCTGGATATAAGGGTCATTTAGATTTCCAGCAACCTCCGGTCCGGACTGTAGGAACTTGAAATGCCCTGGCCCAAGAGACAATGCAAATCACCAGGAGTTTAATCATTTCCAAATTTCAGCTTTCTAGATAGAAGAACAGGTTTTTCATCTTTCCCATTTGAAAGACAATCCTGTGTGATTAACATTCCTGCTTTCTCTAGAGATCTGTGGACCCATGGATCTTAATGCTCTGCTCCCAACAATTACACATGAAACTGATTTTGTTGTTTAAATTACAGCTTTAAGAACACATTTAAGGCACATTTCTTTCTTTCTTTTTTTTTTTTTTTTGGTTTTTCGAGACAGGGTTTCTCTGTGTAGCTTTGTGCCTTTCTTGGAACTCACTTGGTAGCCCAGGCTGGCCTCGAATTCACAGAGATTTGCCTGGCTCTGCCTCCCAAGTGCTGGGATTAAAGGCGTGTGCCACCACCGCCCAGCTGGCACATTTCTTGAATAGCATCCTACAATTGTTCCCTATGTTCCTTCTAGAATTTTTGAAATGGCCTGATTGAGTATTTAACTAATTATATGAGGAACTGAAACTCCTTTTATATCAATTCCAGGATCAAGGTCATAATTAGTTTGAATCTCAGATTCTCTGTTAATAGATGTAGATGTGAAACTCCCCTTCCATTGCTGAGCTCATTTTAATATTTTAATGAAACAAAGCAAGCAGAAATTATACTACACAGAGCAGCATCATCAGAAGGACAGTATGATGAATTACAGGCTTTACTCTCAGGGGAATTGTGAGAGTTGCCAGCCAATCAACTCTTTGTTTATAAGAGTACTGGGATATATTTTTGGTTGTGAGCCTAGCCTTTAACGGCTAGACTGACAAGCTAGGTATGTGTTATATGACCCTTAATTGTTAAGCTGTGGAATTAAAATTCTGCATTTAATGGTAATCAGAAAAAGAAAACAATTAGTAGTGACATGGTCTGTCTAGTTGTAGGAAGTGGACTAATTGTGATGCTTTTGCATTGTATTGCCTCAGCCATTACTAGAAGGTGGCATAATACATAATTCTGCCTGTTGTTAGTGATAGAAATGATACATTCCTAAAAAAGTATATTGTAAGCTACTGCTTAAGGGCTTGCTCTTCTAGATTGCAGTCCCTTCTGCTGTGCCATCTTTTAAAAGTATATATACATATATACATACACACAGTTAGAAAACATGGTCACCTTTCTTCCCTTTTCAACCATGATAAGCCCTTGGGTAGTGACTTAAAGCCCAAGTAATTTACAAATTGAAGTGAAGAGACCTTATATGTGAAGAAGTGATTTGAATGTATAATCCAGGAAAGGCATTCCTTGGGTCTGTTACAGGCTTGCTATTTGACTTAGGCTTCTACATAACTGCAATTTAATGTTGGTAGTATATAGCAAATTATGAATAGCTTTGTTGTATGTTTTAAAGTCACATGTTCACATGCTTAAATCTGGATATCAGAATTTAAGCAGTTAACTGAAATGTATGACTGTCTCCTAATATACTGATTACAAAGTGTTAAAAAAAAAGAGTACTGGGATATAAATTTCCTCTATTAGGACAAAAAGAATCCTGAGTAAGTGAGGAACCTGGAGGCTTGATGAATTTTTAGGGATTTGAGCCATATCTCATGCCACCCAGACTGGATCAACTTGTTGATTCTAATTAGAAAAAGATGGGCTCAGGGAAATATTTCAAACAAATGGTTTTGCTATCTAAGGCATTACAGAAGAAAAGCATAATTAAGGGTCCTAGTCAGGCTGTTTAATTTGTTTAAGTATTGCTTTGAAATTAATACCCTTGAGAAATTAGACAATTTTCCTGTGATAATGTAATAATAATAATAATAATAATAATCTCACAATTATTGTCCAGGTATGTTAATTCTAGGAACTACCACAAATGAGTTTACATGTGTTTTAAAATTTTATTTCTAAGTTCATTGTTGTGTGATGATTTCTAATTAATATTTCATAGCTTCTTATTAAATAAAATAAAGTCCCAGAACATTAAATAGCATGCCATTTTAACAGAGGCCTTGGCACCATGATTTGTATAATTTTTAAGTTATCTTCTGTTGTATCCAGATATAAGATTTAAAATTGAGTTACATTCACTTACTCAACCAAACAGACCACTGTCTGGTTTGTTGTTATTTGTTTTGCTGCAATAAACAAAGTTCCCACTAATTCTCTTGCATTACAGTAGTTAGATTTCCCAACTCTGCCATATCTTGGTTGTGATAACGATGGTAGTTATCAAAATTAAATTTCCCATATCAATTTGAAATTATTTGTTACTGAATTTATGTATTAACTTCAAGAATTATGAATTTAGGGAATATAATTTATTATTCTTTATATCTTCATCTTCAGACATACTTCCTGATTCATGGTATATGATGTTTATCCAACCCTACTGATACATAAGGTTGAGGTACAACTTCAATGGCATTTATGAATGCCATCATTATTAAGGGTCACAGTCAAGCCATCATTTTGAAACTATGCAACTGTATTGTATGGATCAGGGCACTAAGCTATAGAAGGATTAAGTCAAGTATCCAGGTTAAAAGGTGAGAAAGCTGGTTTTATTCTATTCATTTTTTTATGTATTTACTGTACAATACTTTGTTCCAGTATATTATTGGTCTAAATTCTCCCAGAACAGTAGATTTTGTCATTGTCTGCAGACCTCAGGCTTAGATCCCAGTGTTCATACTACTTGTATTATAGAATCGATATGGTATCTTGACTGATTTCCTATGCATGTTTTTATTGAAGACATAAGAGGCTGTGTGGACAGTCCACAGCTCTGTTCATACATAGCTTCCACCATGAAGAGTGCAGGAACAACTTGACTGCAAGCAATTTTGGAACAGTTAAGAGTCTGCTTTTGTTTAAGAACTGACCAAGGAATAAAGAGATTATTCATGAAGAACGAGAACTCATTGACTTTAAATACCCACTCAGAGCATGGCTTACAGATGAGTAAAAGTAATTAAAATAGGTGAACCTTCAGTCATTTACTTTTAAGAAGCTTGAATATATTAGATACATAATGAAGGCATATTTCCTGTTCTGTTTTGGACACCACAGTGAAACTGCAGTCATCTCATTACAAATATTGTTGTGGGCAGCATAAAAATTTGGCTTCTAGAAATGCATCCTCTTCACCTTCTGTGCATCTCCTTGGTTCCTCAGAAGTCAAGGAAGTTCCTTTCTGTACCTCACAACCTTCCCTGGTGCTGGCATGTTGTATTGGTCAGTCTACGAAAATTGCACACAGTTATTTTGACTCCAAGTGGCAATTTTGCATTTGAATCATCTGCTTTGAATTCATCACCTTCATCTTCTTTACACACTTTAAATTCAAAGGCTCTGACTGGAAAGCTGTCAATTAACTGCCAAGAGGTTCTAGTTTGTAATATATTTGGAAAGTTGTGATACTATATGTATGCTTGTAGATATTTGTAAACTCACATTTTTTCGTATTTAGTCTCTATAACATATCCAAGAAATTACAAGTACGAGGAGACATGAATGTCAAGGGAATGCTTGTTGACTTTAACTTTGTCTTATTCTTTATGTTCATTCTTTATGTTCGCATTCTTTATGTTCAGCTATTGCATTAAACTTTGAGAGTCGAGGATCAGCTGTACAAATTTAAGAGATAAAACTGATTAAAAAAATAGTTCCCCAGGCCAAATTCATGCAGGTTATAAAGAGCAGAAACAGTGCTGAGATCCAATCTGTCTTTCTCTAGACCTCATCTTGAGCTTGGTCTCCCAAGTTCTTCCCTGCTCCTTGTTCTGGGTGAGCATGGAAAAGGTAGAAAATGGAAAAATCGCACCCATGAAGAAAGTCCTTAGGGAGAGTTCTTTCTGTCTCTGAGGCTAAAGTGAGATTTTTGTATGAATAAAAAATAAAGTGTTCTATTAGCATGTCAATATTTAGGAGCTTGTCTAGCATTACCTATGAATAGTATATACTTTGTATTGTATTCTAATTGTGTTCAAATTACTCCTGATCTAATATGTACCACTTTGTGAACAGAACTGTCCCACTGTCGCAACTTGTGAATAGAAAATTTTCTACTTATAGCCTCCATTTTCTGAATCAGGGTTGATTATTATAAAGTAAGGATTCTCAGATAAAGCAATATAAAATATGAGGTCCATGTTGTTGTCAGAGATTAGACAGGACCAAGGAAATCAGCCACTCTGTCGCCATCACTGAGACCATTGTCTTCACATTCTATTAATTTTTCTTGAAATGTATTCATCAGTTATCTCAACTGATGTTCACTACAGCTAGAGAAATAATAATCATATCTGTTGGTCATCTGAGGCAATACAAAGAAGGAAGTTTACATGGTACCACTAGTCACAGAGCAGACCTCCTGTGAAATGCATGCAAATCCCTCCTGATTTTTCTTAGACCATACTCTACAGTACTCATACCATGATAGGCCTTTATCCTGCTCTCAACTGCAAAGATTAAAATGAAATGAGCATTTGGCTATGCTAATTGCTGACAATTATTTCTGCACATTGTAGTGGAAGCCATTGTTGAAAGTCAAGCACTTTCGACTTTTAACCAGGAACCTACTTGAGGATGTTTTACTGAGCTATTTTTCTCATCAATTTAGTTAACCACATGAAGACTATCAATAGCAATTCACTGTGTCTAATGTGTACAGTCACTTTAAAGCCCTGGTTTTCCCAAGTCCTTCTACATTTTCTATTTCTTAGAAGATTATCCTGCATTTATCACAAGGTCACTATTGCACAGTCCTCTGAGAAAACAAATTGCACTATAATTTTTCCTACTAATACAGGAAATTAATCAAACAGCATAGTATTGACATTAAAAAGGAAAAACAGACACAAATGAACACAGACAAGTAAAACAGAATAGAGAGTTTGGAAGTGAATTTATGCAACTATTTCCAGCTTGTTTTTGACAAAGGTACAAAGAGCATACACTGGAGAATGCCTAGTTTTCAGAATAGTGCTGGAAATTGTAAATCTATATGCAGAATTGTAAATGTGGAGTCCTACCTCTCACCACTTGTTAAAAAAAAAACCTTATTAAACACTTTGGAAATATTTAAACATAATACATGAAGTAGAAAACTTATGGAAGAAAAGTTGTAGGAAATTCTGGAGGGCATTCCAGGGAAGCCCAGGATATTTCAGATAAACCCATGCCACATAGCATGGTGACAAAAGCTGGCTACTGGGATTAAACAAAGCCTCATCAGAGTGACACGACAATCTGCAGAGTGGGGGAAAGTATTTTCCAACTCTGCATCTGATAAAGACTGATATCCAGATAACACAAGTAATTTTAATACGTACACAGTAGAAACATAAGTAATTTGTTTTAGTTGACAATTGATAGTTTTGTAAAGACATGGAGGATAAGAAAGAGTGACAGGGTGAACGTGGCCAACACATGTAAGGCACTTGTGTGAAATTTAACAATTGAACTCTGTTTTGCACTATTAATACATACTAATAAAATGGAGGAAGGATAGAGACAAGAGGCATGTGAAAAATAAAACATCATTAATATTCACAAACATCAAATAACAAAGTGAGTCAGTGCCTTCCTCCAGTAAGAATGACTATTATGAAAAACACCAATGATAACAAGTGCTGAGAAGGATGTGGGTACAGGGGCCCCTGTACTCCTGGGATGGAAATACATGCTCAGACATCCATTTGGTGGGGGTATAACAGTCCATGATATTTGGAGATTTTTCTAGTTTTATTCCTGTTGCTGTGAAGAAATACTCTGACCAGAAGCAACAGAGGGAGGAAAGGGTTTATTTTTCTCAAAATTCCAGGCTTCAGACTAGCATTTGGGGAACATCAAGGCAGGAACTCACGTGGCTGGTCTCCTCACAGCCACAGTCAAGAGCAGAGAGAAAGGAACGGATCCTTGCTGAGTGCTTGCTTTCTGCTTCTGCTTGGCTGGCTTTCTTTCCTCTTATGCAATTCAGTTCCCAGTCTATGAGAAGGAGCCTCTCACATTCATGTAGAGTGGGTCAATGAATAATCAACACAATCTCCCAGAGACAAGGGTACAATCCAAACTGATCTGGATACTTCCTTATTAATAGTTAATTCCAGGTGTTTCTTGGTCGTACTAAGTTAACAATTAAAACCAGCTCAAAGACAAAGCTTTGCGAGGCGATTGTGTTTTGATGATGTCTGAAGGGTTGAGAGCCAACGATAGGATCTAGGTAGCATTGTAAGAAGAAAGAGAGTTATTTGAATATAGAACAAGCATTTATCACACAAAGTCCTTGAGTTTGAAGAGGCCCATACCAAGGCACCAACAGATTTGTTTTCTCTGGTAAAAGCCAGTTTTTTTTTTTTTCCTGAAGTGGATCCTAGAACACTTGCATCCCTGGAGGAGAGTAATAAATGACAAGAAAACCATTCCCACAAACCCAGCTTAATTGAGACCATGCCCTGAAGATTTCCAATTAGGGAAAACACTGTTGCATTTGTGATTAAGTTTTAATTTGTAGATTTTAAGGGGACATACATCTAAAGTATAGCAAGGAAAGAAGAAATTTAGGAGAAATATAGTAAATGAGTAAATTATTTACATAAAAATAATCAACAAATAAGGAATTTCTGCATGGATCAGGGCAGGGGATGGCATACTAAAAATTACTAATTTCTATCCTTGGTGAAGGAGAAACTAAAATGTTAATGCTGGACATAGAAAAACAGTCAGAAGCACAGTCCTCTCTCTTCAATGAAACATAGCAAGCCAGCTTAGGGAGACAGGCTATCTGGTCATCATCCAAGCTATTCCAGTGCGCAGTGGGAAAGCTGTGGTTTGATACATTGCACTTGTGGAAACTGTGTGGATCCTGGCCTTCCAGATCTATCTGTGCAAGGGGAGATGGCTTCCAGCCCATCTACAGGGACCAACAGGGGAGGCCTGGCCCTCACTAATCCTGGTCAGGGTCCAAAACTTGCCCCTGTGTGAATCCTGGAGAATACTTCACAAAGCAATAAATGACCCTGCTATTAGTGTGGCTGTCAGCCCACACAGGGAAGTGATGAGAGCCCACAATAGGTAGTCCTACTGTGCCAGGGGGTTTAATCCTGGCAGGGTTAACTGCTGTAAGAATTAATATTAAGTACTGTGTTGGAGTCCAGCCCTGACCTGCCTAAGGGTCCTTGAAGTAGGAAGTGAGGAATTGAGAAATGCTAGATAGGAAAAAATATACACATAGATGAAGAAAAAGATGGAGACACAAGATAGCTTCAAGAGAGCCCTGGGTCAATACCCAGTCACCTCCAGTTTATTCCTACTGGGATTTCCTAGTTTAGCATTTAGGAGACACAGGTAATCTATTGCTGAGAGCATTTAACAGTGAAAGACTGTTACATTAGAGTCTGTTTTTGCAAAACCCAGACACCTTTGGGTCTGGGAATATAAATACCTTTTGATTATTACTGGTTTTTTTGTTTGTTTGTTTAATTTTTTCCTTACCACTTGGATATTTTTGATGGTCCTTTTGCCTCCAGCTCCATGTGGCCCTAATTAGGAAAGGAAGAGCTTATGGGGTGATACCTCATTTGTCTGGAATTGGTGACAAGGCAATGGATCCTGATGTCCTCTGGAGCTTGAGAGAACAGGGCCCTGTCTGTGTCATTGTACATGAAGAGATGTTTTTCTGGGATGGAGGTGACATAAAAGGTTTCAGATGAGACAGGTAGACCCAGGGAAGAAAGCCCTTGAGTTTAGCAGCGGCAGGGGTTACAAGAATTACCTTGAAGGGTCCCTGCCCCTTAGGGGGGAGGGGTGAAGGATGCTGGCCTGGAGGAGAAAAAAGAACCTGGTCCCTGATATGGACTGGGGTTGGGCAAGGACTGTCACATGGCTGAGGTAAGGAATGATCTGCAAAGTTCCACAGGATAGACCTTAGGTGACATACCAGGGGGGTTAACAGGCTATCTGGAACAGTTGGAGGGTTGGATAGAAGACCTGGTGTTAGAACTGGCCTTCCATACATTAGTTCAAATGGAGAAATTGAAAGAGGCTTTTTAGGACAAGCCCTGAGCCTGAAAAGAGCTAGCTGCTAAAGTCCGAATACCAGGTGCCCATCCCTGAGTGGTAAGGTCTAACTTCTTTGACAGATATGCTACAGGTGCAAAGGAGGGTCCCAGCTGATGCCCTAGGGTTCCCAGGGCAAATCTCTCCTTCTCTGCTACATAGAGGGAGAAGGGATGGGTTAGATCTGGGAGGTGAAGCACTGGGGCCTGGAGAAGAGCTTATTGGAGCTTCTGGAAAGGTTTAATAATGGGGTGAAGGAGGGACTTGTGTGGGGCTCCCTGAGCTGCCTCATATGAGGGGCGAGCAAGGAGAGAAAAAAATGGAACCCAAGACCATAGGAAGCCAGCTATTCATAGGAAAGACAGAATCCCCTGTTTAGTAGAAGGGACTGTAAGAGACTGGATTAGATGCTTTCTAGCTACAGTAACAGCCTTGTGGGTTAGAGTAGTGGTTAGACCCAAAAAGGTGACCTGGAAGTGGACAACTGAACTTTAGAAGGGGATACCCTATAACCTCAGCTGGATAAGAAATTTAGGAGAGCAGAGGTGTTAGTTTGGCTAACTTGTAAGGACGGGCTGCAGAGTAAAATGTCATCTACATACTGTATTAGTTGAGAGCCAGGGAGAGACAGAGAGAGCAGGTTGAGTCCAGAGCCTGACCAAATAGGTGTGGACTGTCCCTGAATCCTTGTGGCAGAACAGTCTAGGCCAGCTGTATGGACAAATGAGTATCAGTGTCATTCCAGGTGAAAGCAAAGATATTTTGAGACTGAGGGCTGAGAGGAATAGAAAAGAAGGCATCCTTGAGGTCTAGAACTGAGAAGTGAGAGGTTCCTGAAGGGGCAGTGGATAGGAGAGTATAAGGGTTAATCACTACCAGATGGAGAGGGACCACTGCAGAATTAATGAGCCAGAGGTCTTGAACCAGGCAGTAGGTTCCATTAGACTTTTTAACTGCAAGTATGGGGATGTTGAAAGGCGAAGAGGTTGGGCAGAGCAGCTTTTTCCTGAGAAGGTCAGAAATGATAGGCTTAAGTCCTCTTAGGCTCTGGAGTGAGAGAGGGTACTGAGCTTGGGTGATATATCTGGTAGGGTCTTATAACTGGATAGTAATAGGCTGATGGTGCCGAGTGATAGAAGGGTTCTTGGTATCCCAGACTTTTGGGTGTACCTGAGAGGCTGGCAAAGGAAAGTAATTGTTAGAGTCAGTAGGGTGGGTGGCTAGGAGAAGAAGAGGAGGAGCTGCTGGTGAGTGTGGGATGAGGCGAATGTGGGGAGCAAATGAAATGGATGCTCCTACCTTAGCTAGAAAATCCCTTCCCATTACAGGCACAGGTTAGGTTGGCACCACTAAGAATGTGTGTGTAAGAGGGATCCCTCTGAAAATACAATTAAGTGGTGAGGTAGATAAGGCTGTTCCCCTACCCTGACAATAGGAAGATGAGAAGGAGAAATAGGCCCCCAAAAGCTCTCTCAGGACAGAATAAGTAGTTCCAGTGTCCAGAAGGAAGGAGACGGGGTGCCCAGATAGTATTTTCACTAACCTAGTTTTCCTGTGTGAGATGGAAATGGCTGGGGTGGGACCCGGGCAGCTTCAGTCATCACTGAAAGCCAAGCCTACACAGTCAGCTGGGAGGGTGGTCTTCATCTGGTGTTCCTATGCCACTAGGTGCATTAGGACAGTCAGCTGAGTAGTGACCCTTTTGGCAACATTTTGAGCAAGGCCTTATTGGTGTGGTGCAAGCCTGAGCCCAATGGATGTCTTTCCCATACTTGGAATAGGGACCCTGCAGCTTTCAGGGAGCCGGTCAGACAGCAATTGCCAGCATCTGGCAGTTCATTTTGGGTGCTTTTTCATCTCTTCCATGGTACACCTTGAATGCCACCACTAGCACTTCTGCCTGAGGGGTCAGAGGGCCTTTTTATAAGTGTTTAAGTTTCGCCCTTATATGGGGGAAGCTCTGTGAGACAAAGTCAGTCATAAGGAGCTGCCTGCCCTCAGGACATTCAGGATCTAAGCTAGTGTACTGAAGGAGGGCATTAGTGAGCTGTTCTAAGAAATGAGATGGATTTTCATCCTTATCTTGAATTATCACTTTTAGTTTTTCATAGTTTATTGGTTTTAGGGCAGCCTTATGGAGGCTTGCCAGGAGGCAGGTAATAAAGCTATCCCTGGCTAGAGACCCACCCTGGGTATTATAATCCCAAAGTGGGTCTTAATCAGGAGCCGCCTCAGCCCCTGGAGGGTGTACAGGGTTAGTTTGGTGAATCTCATCTGCATGTGCCCTAGCCTGCTCCCAAACCTGCCTCTACTCAGGAAGTAGGCTATTAGTAAGTATCATATATACATCATGAAAGGTGAGACTATAAGATTGAGTAATATATTGAAATTGCTAAATAAATAAAAGAAGCAGAATTAGAGGTATAAGAACCCAGCTTCTTTTCTATCTGAAAGAGTTCTGCAAGAGAGAATGGGACATAGATCTTAATCAGTTCATCAACCCCAGCCACTTCTTGCAAAGGGAGAATGGTTGGCAGGTTTGAATGGCTGGGGTCAGATGCTTGAGCAGTCCAAGAGCAGGTAACAGGAGGCATAAAGGTTGGAGCCAGAGCCGGGCCTTTTAAATGGCCACTGTTGAAGAGGGGAAGCCGAAGGTCCCAGCGCCCTGGGGGCAGGTTTAGGAGCAGAAAGTCAGATAGGTGGGGTTCATTTGCAGGATCTGGGGCTAGAGATTCCAGCGTCAGGGAATTGTCCAGTTCAGGCATAGCTAAGAGCGCATGAGCAGGAGAGAAGGAATCTAGAAGAGACAGTTTAAAACTTAAACAGAAAAAGACTATGATATAGGGCAACTCTTTCCATTTGTCTGTTCACTGGCAGAAATTAGATAATTCCTGTAAAATATTGGCATCTAAGGAACCTTGATACAGATATGATTGGATGAAAGGGTAGATTATTGAACCTACTTTTAAAGAGCAACGACTTGTCTGAAATGTTTTACATTGGTATAGATTTTAGTTTATTGATACAAATTTAAAGTTAATTTTGTTATACTGTATGTGTATTTTTACTCTTGTTTAAGGTATGTGAAAGTTAGAACCTTCCTTTTTGAAAAAAAAAAAGAAAAGGGGAAGCACTGTGGGATAGTCTGTATGTTAAATGTGTTGCTCTGATTGGTTAATAAATAAAACACTGATTGGCCAGTAGCCAGGCAGGAAGTATGTGTGGGACAAAGAGAGAGTAGAATTCTGGGAAGTAGAAGGCTGAGGCAGAGAGACGCTGCCAGCTGCCATGATGAGAAGCAGATGTAAGGTACCAGTAAGCCACGAGCCACGTGGCAACTTATAGACTAATAGAAATGGATTAATTTAAGATATAAGAACAGCTAGCAAGAAGCCTGAGCCATTAGGCCAAATAGTTGAAATAATATAAGCGTCTGTGTGTTTATTTTATACGTGGGCTGTCAGACTGCCAGAGCTTGGTGGAACCTGGAGAGAAAACTCCAGCTACAGAACTACTCGGTGGCCATTTTTTGTTATTGTCTAAGGCATATTTGGGCCATCTCTTAGTACAGAGACAGACAAACAGGAATCTTTAAGCAAGGTATTAAGGTGAGAGGTTTTAAAGCTCCAAGAAGGCCTCCTAGGGGAGAGGTGATAATGATGAGATTGGAAACCTTATTTCCCATTTCTGCAGCAGAGAGGAAAACAATAAAAAAAAAATGTGATCCCAAGCCAAGGCCCCAGGCATCCCTAAGGCCAAGGATGGATCTGTACCAGGCACAAACCACCAGGCAACTCGTCAGATGTAAGGCAGGGGCCTAAGGCCTGTGAAGGCAAGGACTCCCCAGAAATCCAACAGCACTTACTGCTTCGTCAAGCCAGAAATGTGTCAGACTTACACAGCCTGACGACACACCTAAAGACGAGAAATGTATTTCAAACTGCAGACATGGGAGATGGCTAGAAATTTTTGCCTGTGATAGGGACCGAACACATCCAGTGAAGATCATGGTCGGGGGTACCCTCAGTTTCAAGAATACCAGTGGGATGTCGGATGCCCAATAGTCATTTCCACGGATCCAGGAGACTGTTTATGCTGGTTGAAAAGTGGGGGACTCACCAATCAAAGTAGCCTGTGTTGTGTGTAGGATCCGTGGCAAGGCAAATGGACAGTGGGCTGTCTTGGATGTAGCGGACTCCCCTGGTACAGGTTTACAGGTGCAAAATGCACGGGAGGGCCCATTGAGTTACAGCACCATATGATGATTTTTTAGCAGCTCTCTTGCCCCCAAAGAAAAGTCACAACACATGATAGAATCTACTAACAAGAGTTTTATCTAGGCAAAGAGAAAGGAATAGATGTGATCAGGCCTGTGGAAGGACACATGAGAAAGAGGGCAGAGGAACATGGGGCCTGCCTTATAAAGGCCAGGATGCACCTGCGCATACAGGCCCATGTGGCTATTTCACACATGCACATGGATCATGTGGTCACATCTGCACGAGCACATGACCATGTAACCATGGAGCATGAGCTACATAGGACATATGACCCAGAAATGACTAGGTGCGGATGACTAAGTGTCCTGCAGGGCATGCATGACCATGAGGGAGTGGTTGGAATTCCTATCAATATGGTAGTAGAAATAATTATATTTACTTCTGTGGATGAGTGTACCTGTTTGCATGTGGTTTCTCACTACTATTCTGTGATTCACCAATGATCAAATTTGGGTCTATGCTCGCATAGCAACAAACTGTGAGTAACTGTATATTACTGACTTTCAACTTGATTGATTGGAGAAAAGCTTATGAGTTAGCAAAGTTAATCATTGAGTGTATTTCCAGAGAGCATTTACTAAGGAATAAAGAATTACTATAAATGTAGGTGACATCATCCCACAGGCTGGGGTCCAAGATAGAATCAAGAGGGAAAGACCGACCTTGTGAGCATACAGGTTCACTCTTCACTCTGTGCTCAGGCTGCTGGTTTATGAACTGTTCTGCCACACCACCTCCATCCTTCCAGGTGGACCAATGCCTCTGACACTCTGAGCTAACATGAATTTTTCATGCTTTAATTTATATATGTCAGTTAATCTGTCCAATAACAGACTTATCTGTGGGAGTGGTTAAACAGTTTAATTCTTAAACAGTGACAATGTTCTTCTAACATGTAATTTAGATTTGCTATAAACTTTAATTAACCCTATGTGTTAAAATACAGGATTAATCAATAAAGAAGTAGAAATTAAGTAAATATTGACCAAACAAAAAACTAGAATTTCCATTAGTCCATTAAGAATAAAAGTAAAAAATGCAAAACTGATTGTATATAAATAATGTAAATAATTGAAAAGCAAACATTTTTTAATTGGGTTTTATTTATCAACTTTGGAAAATAAACTTCCCTACTTGACTGGTACATTTTAAGAATCATTTTCAAGACACAGCTCAGCTGCCTGGTGCTTGGCGATTTCTCTCTTTTTTTTTTTGTTATTTAAAAAAATTATTTATTTTACATACCAACCACAGATTCCCCCCTCCTCCCTCTTCCCACTCCCCATCCCTGCATTCCCCTCAACCCATCCCCCATCCCCTTCTTCAAAAGGGTAAGTCCATGTCCATGGGGGGACAGCTAAGCCTGGTTCATTCAGTTGAGGCAGGACCAAGCCCCCCCCTCCTGCACCAAGGGAGAGCAAGGCATCTGACAATAGGTAATGGGATCCAAAAAGTCAGCTCATGCACCAGGGTTTTCTTCTTTTTAACTTGACGCTAATTACCATCTTGGACTTCAAATCTGACTGCACCTCAGTGTGTCATGGCACCTCATTTATTAAGCTCCAAAGTTAGCAATAAATTAAAAAAAAAGACTTATTTAACACAGTTTCCAGCAACATAGAGGTTATTCAATGACTACACAATTAATTTATTTCATAAATATGCATATATTCAAGTGGTAATGTGAAGCTCTCTCTTTTTTTTGTTTATTTGTTTGTGGGTTTTTTGTTTTTTGTTTTTGTTTTTTGAGACAGGGTTTCTCTGTGTAGTTTTGGTGCCTGTCCTGGATCTTGCTCTGTAGACCAGGCTGGCCTTGAACTCACAGAGATCCACCTGGCTTTGCCTCCTGGGTGCTGGGATTAAAGGCGTGTGCCACCACTGCCCAGCTCTGTGAAGTCTCTTTAAGAAGATATATAAAATCACAATCCAAAAAGATTGTGGTCCTGTAGATAAAGATTAAACTACTTGCTCTGAATAGGCCTGTGTGGGGAGAATACATAGTCAATGTCAGTAACTCTTTCAAATCCACTGGTCTTTTCATCCTGCTTATTACCTTATTATGAGGAAGATTGAGAGTTTGTAGAAATAACAGTAACTAAAATGGCATATTTCTGTTCAAGATGCAACTATTGAGAGAGGAAGATGGGCTGGACTCGGGTCTCAGATCAGAACTGCCCATGCATCAGTTTTCTGCCCGCTTTAGAAGAGGGTCAAGACATGGTCAGGTTTGGAACAAGAGGTTGCCCTTTCTGCTGGCTACTTGCAGCAGTGGCCCGACTCTATGGGGGAAACTGTCAGCATACAGATGAGCCCCACTACCTCCCAAATTATCTGGCTAAATCTGTGGTACTCAGTAAGAAATCTATCCTAGCAATGAAACTAAACATGAATTTTTCAACGATGAGGGAAATAGGTTATCTGATTTACCTGATTATTACAGGGCTTACATAGTTCAGAAATTTTACCATTGCTTAGTGGTCAAAGAAAGCTCCATAAGAAAGTGTTTAACATATCAGGTTTTAGCAAAATAATTTGAAAGTCTAGTGTGGTGCTTCATGTCAGTAATCTTTGTCCCTGGAAGGATGTGAATTCAAGGCCATAATGGACTGTATGAGTTCGATACTAATTGAGCTACAGAGTGAGAGTATGTCTAATAAAATAGCAATGAACATCATAAATGAAAAGCCAGAAACAAAACAAACAAAAGATTTCCATGGAGGAAATACTCCTGTAATAAGTAAAAAAGAAATTATGAAAACAAGACTATAACACGTACTATCCTGTACATTAACTTCTATATATTTATATGGATAGCGTTGTGCATTTGTTACTTTTTTGAAATTATAATGGAATGCCTGTGATGATAACTTATGATGTGGGTGAATTTATTATGCTTATGGTCCAGAGGGTACAGTCCACATGGCTGGGAGACATGGTGGAGTAGAACATTTTGGCCATGCAGCCAGGAATCATAGAAGAGGGGATGCACTCCTCAGGTGGCTATCTCCTTTGCTCCTGTTTATTCAGTCCCAGCCCCCATTTCAAAGGCCACATAACTCCCACACTCAGAGTGGACCTTTTCCATCCGCAAATCCTTCCTGAAAAGTCTCCCACAGATATAATCAGAGGAATGCCTCTCTAATTTCCTAGGCGATGCTAAATCAAGTGAAGCTGACAATGTATTAATATCACACCTTATTAAACACTCCCCATTGTTTGATGTTTCTATGCCTTTCTTCAACTTTGGTTTGAAAAGAGAGTTTTCTAGGACGTTTCCTGGGAGCCATTATCAATAGTAGCAATGCCTGCCCTGGAAGGTAAGAGAACTGCTGTCAAAATGAAGAGACATGACTTAAAATTTCCAATGATCACACCTGAATTTATACCCTCAGTTTCTTCTTTATAAGTTTTCTTTGCATTTAAATGAAAAATAATTCATAGGTGATAATAATATGAAGCTTTAATAAATGGATACATTATAGAAAATTTAAATCAGCTTAATTAGCAAATCTATTGCCTCAACTGTCTGCCATTGCTTTGTGTGAAAAAAATTAAAGGCTCATATTAATTATTTTAAAATAAACAATATAATGTTCCATTATAAACTACAGTTACTGCACAATGCAATATAACACAGAGTGTGTATCATACTAAAACCTTTCATCCTCTCATAGATAATCTTGATTTTTCAACTTGATTGGATCTAGAACCAATCAAGAGACAAATTGCTGAGTTCTGCACTCTGGAATGCCATCAGAATCCAGCTTCTTCAGAACTCTCCAGTGAAGGATTAGAGACAAGTGGATCTCCAAGATTCCTCTAGGTAGTGAGAGGCAGATGAGGAGCTCTGGGCCTGGATGCAGCAAATTGCACCTAATGTAGAAGAGGCACTGTAGACAGATGTTGTTGTTATGACTAAACTTGGCCATGGATTTCTTCAGCTTTTGGAGCTAAATTGTGGGAACAATTTGGAAATGTATTGTAGAAGGAATTTTATCTGTATCCTGCCCAGCCCTGAAATTGGGATGAATCTCTCCCACCCACAGTCACACGGCTCCTTATAAAATAATTATTCAGAGGCTTATATTAATTACAAACTGTATGGCTTTTGGCCTAAGCTTCTTGTTAGCTAGCTCTTATAACTTAACTCAACCTATTTCTATTAATCTGTGTGTTGCCAAGTGGTGGTGGCATTACCAGTCTGCTGACATCTTGTTGCTCCTTGGGCAGTGGAAACCACCACACTTATCAAAGGTGGAAGGATTGAAAAATACTAAACTTATTTGAAGTATTTTCCCTGGAGAAAAGAACACATTCAAGGCACTCCACTAAGAAAAGAGGTGCCTATGAGGGTTACTACAGGTCTCCTGAGTTCAGAACAACTTAACACACCAAGTCAGTGTGGACAAGGTCCATGTCTAGACCTGGCATCAGAACAGGGCACAGTCCTCTGGTGCTAGGTTGCAGGCATGGTAAAAGCAACAATTACTGGGTTAGGAAGGTTCCTGACCAGATTTCAAAGGTAGGCTTGGGTGCCAAAGCAATGCATGCCTGGGTCCAGATATACTTCCTTTTTTTCCCTCTTCATGTTTACTGTGAATAATGTTGTAATGGATCTGAGGCGGGTGGCATCGCTTCAGCAGGATGACTTCACCTTCTGTGAGTATGTAATCAAGAGTGGAATTAATGGATAATGCATGAGAGTTTCTCAAATAAAGTAGAATGATAAAGTATGCCTTTCCTTGTTGAACTTTGCTGTGTAGAGGCATGAATATACATGTCCATGATATCTTATGTAGCAGGATTCTAACTTCCCAAAGATTAATAAAATGTCTGACAATGTCATGTTCAAATAGATGTCTACGAACCTTCTGTAATGTGAGAATTTCAGCTGAGGCAGCTGCATGCTTCCTAGAATTGCTTTTCCCTGTAGAAATAAAAGCAATTTACTTTTGTCATTGTGAGTTTAAGTTACCTCCTTGGAGACTGAACTTCATCTACATTATTTCTGAGTATGATATAGCATAGCACACTGCACTTAGAAAAGGCATCATTAACCTACAAAATTCTTATCACCCAGGGAACTGCTGGAATTGGTGAATATGTGACCCATCAGAGTAAAATTATAAACTGCTTATTGGACATTGACCTTTATCAAGAGATGAAAACAGACAGTGGACAAGCCTGCTGACCTGTGCAATGCTCTTCCAAACTGTCCACTCACATAAACGAAGTCTCTGTCTAGATTTTGCCACCAAGTAGAAAAACTAGCAATGACATTTTCTTAGAATACAGTTTATTCTTTCCAACTAATATGCTAATATATTCTAGCAGTTTTCCTTTCTGATATTAATACAGAGTTATTTCATTATAAGCAAAGGTTTGGCTTTATTTTTTGCTTTATGGAAAATTTATAACAATACTCCAATAGGGCCTTAATTTTTCTTTTCAACATCTTGCTGTGCAGCTTTCTTTGCCCTTTTTGCTTGGATGCAAAGAGCCGGCACTGGCCCAAGCCATTTAAAGACCGGCAAAACCTTAAAATCCCTCTCTTGTGTGATGACTGGCTTTCTCCTTTTTGTAGACATTCTGGATGCGATCACAGGGCCTATTAGCTGAGTGGCCAATTTAAGCTCTTCAGCAGAACTATCTCCCTTCATTGGAGCTGAAGGCTTCCGGGGAAAAGTATGAACTTGGAACACTACTCATTCAGATGCTACACGTTAACCTGTGGTGGTTCAGTGGATTTGTTTCGCCTTCTTGGGTCCACAGCGATGCCGATAGTGTGAGCCACTTTCTTATGGATCTAAGCCATCTTTTGTTCTTCCAGGCTGAAACCCCTGTCAGCTTAGACGTTGGTATGGTTGTAGGGCACCTAACTATGAGCCTGATGGGACCTGACGCAGAGCAAGGGCCAAAGCTGGGCATTTTCGCCTGCCAGGACTTGCATCTGCAGATTTTGTGTGCTGGCTGGTTGAACCAAGTTCACCGTACCAATCCTTGTGGAAGTGGGGTTTCAGTCAGGATAACACCATTCTGGCTAGGAGCCATGGCTGCCCCCTGTGCAGGAGAGCGCCCGAGCAGAAAGGCAGGGTTTGGCTTTTTAATGCACCTTTTAAGCACCTAACAACATAACTGATTAAGAAGTAAGCTTATGTGAAGATGAAAACAAATGAAAGCCTAATATGAATTCCAATATTTGCATAATTCTGCTTATAAATACTCTGGAGAAAGTTTTAGTAGCATAGATCTCAGCAGCAGTTCCTGGCTGTGGTTTTATTATTACTCTAGTTACTTCTTTATCGGCTCCCAAATTCCAATGAAATTCTAATACACAAGCAGGATTGATTGCTCTAATAATATTTTCATTACATTATATGTAACGAACTTCTTCATATTTTTGAGTCTCATATTTTAAGACGGCATTGTAGAGAAGCTTAATTTTCAATGTCAAAGGCTAGTGTCTGCTCTGCCCTGGATATAGTGATCCCAGAATACTAGCTGGAAGCCTATATCTTGTTTGATGGAACATTTATTTGACATTTTTGGTCACAATAAGCTCTAGTCTTGCACTGAATAGCACCTGGAACTGGGCAGTCTGGAGATGAATAGATTGAGAGGATATATGCCTATGTTAGTTAAACATCATTGACAGATTGACTGGATTTAGAATCACCTAAAAGACACACCTTTAGGCATGTGTCTTAAGGTTTGTCAGAGAGGTTGACATAAGGACAGACATTCATCCTGAATATCATGACATCATCCTATGGACTGGGATCCCAACAAGAATCAAACGTTTGAAAAGGAGCAATCCAGCTGAGCAATGGCAGTAACTGTATCTGCTTCCTCGAATGTAGACATCATGTAAGCAGGCAGGTGCAATTATGACTAGATGACTCCCACACCCATCCCCATGCTTTCCTGCCAAAATGACTACATTTGTCCCAAAATATATCTTTCTCTTAAGTTACAGTAGGCAGGTATTTTGTCATGACTAACAATAAAATTAGAAAACACAGAAGCTTACATGGTGAGACGATTCCCTAGAATGAGAGAAAGCAGACTCTTCTCAACATGTGAAGATACAGCAGGAAATAGTTGTCTATGAATATTTTCTGATACCTAGATCTTGGACTACCTGCATCTAGAACTCTTGGAAAGCATTTAATATATATATATATATATATATATATATATATATTAAAATAATTCATAGTTTGTATTTTAATAAACAGAAAATTCATCTATTAGAAACTGATTGAAATGAATATTATCTTCTTATCTCATATATTAATATGTAAAGAGTGAGGTTTGGTGATACTCACCTGTAATCTCAGAATTTACAATGAATATTTGTGAGTACATGAATATTTATGAAAATATCAAGAGATTTAAATTTATTATTTATTTACCAGTCTTATACAGAAGAAGAAAGAAGTTGAGGAGGAAAAGGAGGAGAAATCAGTGGTGCCCTTACATAGCACCTTGACAATATCTAACATGATAAAGTAAAAAATTCAATGTAATATTTCTCTTTCAAAAGATCTTTAAGAAAAGTGCTTTTTATCTTGTGTAGCAATGTATTATTAAAATAATTCTTATGTCTTCATGAAGAATTTGATCACTATTTGAATTATTCAGTAATTAATTTCTTTTGAAATTTTTGAACTTAACATTTTACCAGGTTCCTTTGCAAAGGTGGACAGACAAGGGTAAACTTCAGTGAATTTTAAAACAATCACAATTTGTGTTCTGTGTCTAAATACCACCATCACTAATGAATTCTCCGATCATAGGCAGTTACTATTTGGCTATCTGAAGTGCAATCTTTATGATCATAGTGCAAACCAAAGAATGTTCTTAGATTAACAGCTATCTTATAAAAAATTAGGAATAAAAATTGGGAAGAGATTGAGATGATTAGATAGATAGATAGATAGATAGATAGATAGATAGATAGATAGATGATAGATTTGATTGAACAGGGAAGTCTGAGCCAATGAGAATAAATAATATGGCGTGTTCAATGTTGGGCTGAAAGCCTGGACTCAAATCAACTGTGACTTTGCAGCCCTTTCACAATGATATACTTCTGCAGGACACACCATGATTTTAAAGATCACACAGTCTCCTGAAACTGCACCAGCAGATGAAGATCATGAGGCTCTGGATGACTCCTCACATTACATTGGTGACATTAGCATATGGATGCTGTTTGACTCTTGGTGAGAGCTTCATGATAGGATGAGGAGACTCAGTATTGCTTGATTTGCTTTTCCTGATGACTAAAGATGTTGAACAATTTCCACACATTTTTGAATGCTTGTATTGTATTTCATCTTTTGAAAATTATCTTTTCAGTTTGTACATTTATTCTTTTGTTTGTTTCAGGTTTTTTTTAATAGATTCTAGATATTTACCAACTGTCAGAGGTATAGTCAGCTAAGATTCTCTCCAATTCTTTAAGCTGATTCTTCACTTTGTTTTTTCCTTTACTGTTCAGAGGGTTTTTAATTTCACACAGTTTCATTGTCATTCTTGCAATTTATTGGGCTATCTACAGACTTTTAAAAAGAATTGATAAGAATATATCTCACTGAAAAAAGAAAAGCCTTCTAAGTTGCTGCATTTGTTCTGTACGTTTGATTCTCACCTTCTGACATGTGTTTCATCTACTTGTAAAATGGGCATCAAGATACTACCTACTGCATAGGGTAGCAGAGTGAGGATTGAAAGGAAAGCATGGGTGCATTCAGAGTGCTTTGCCTGACACTCTTCTAGTAAAAGGCATCTCAAAACAATAAGTGGATATCAGATTTTCATCAAACAGATACTCCAGCTTAAGCAGAAAATGGTGAAATTTTCCTCCATTTTACTTCTGATAAGCATGACTTTCAAATGCTAATAATATCTGAAGCACAGTGTCAAAATTAAAACTTCCTTCCTGACCCTAGTCTTGAAAATTTTCTGTCCTTATTTCCAATTGTCATTTGAAGATGCAAAAGTGCAAACTATAAGATGAAATTCTGAACTGAGAAAATCAAGATGGACAATGAGAAAAAGATTTTATATGAAATGATGAAGAAGGGGTGAAAATTTAAATCTGTCTTTATTTCTCAGCTATGCTCTTGTGCAAATTTTCCTTTTTAAAAAAGCATATAGAGTTTATTTTTGAAAGTAGGAAGCATGTTATTTCTGATTTAAATAATCTGCTGTAGATAATTAGCTATTATACAGAAACAAACAGGCAAAGAAGTTGAGTTTGTCAAAACTATAATATAAAATTTAATAATAATAATAAGTACCATATGACTCAGAGAAGTTAATGTCCAAGAAAATGACAGGCATTGGATATTTTGCTATACGAGTTTGGGGTAAATATTTGGATGATATTATCTATCTATCTATCTATCTATCTATCTATCTATCTATCTATCATCTATTTTTTTCCAAAACAAGGTTTCTCTGTTTAACAGTCCTGGCTGTTCTGGAACTCATTTTATAGAACAGGTTTCCCTCGAATTCACAGAGATCCACATGCCTCTGCCTCCCCAGTGCTGGGATTAAAGGCATGTTCCCACCACCCAACTTGGACGGTTTTTAAATAGATAAAATTATCTATTCAAATGTATTTAAAACAACATTAATGCCCCTTCCCTTTCCTGAATCAAAATGTGAACATTTATTTTATTCTTTATAAGATGTGGTACATTGGAATATCTGAAAATGGATTCCATTTCTTCTTCTAACCACATCTTTACTGAAAGTTCAAATGCACTTTGCTTCTGAATAAATTACATATGGTCTTTGAAGGAGTTTTCCATTTTTCCACAGTTGAAAAACACACAAAAATATATTCTTTATGCTATCTTGAATTTTTAAAATTAACATAAACCCACTAAGAATGAATTATGGGAGAGTTAGTGGGACAGATGCATGAAAATGCCAAGATCAGACCCATGACTTTTGTATTCTTATGACTACAACAACAATGGATCATGATCTGCAATGCCTTTACTTCTTTGAGATTCCTTTTTTCTTTAATTATGTATATATCTATATATCTGTTAACACATACACACGAATGCAGTGTCTGTGGTCAGAATACGACATTGGATTCTCAGGAGCTGAGGTTAGAGCTGGTTGAGAGCCTCCAGATGTGGGTGCTGGGATATGAACTCAGGTCCTGCGCAAGAGCCAACCATGCTCTTGGCCACCGAATCACCTGTAGCCCACCTCTTTGCTTCTTATTAATACATTATCAATTAAATAATGATTTTCTGTGTGAATATCACAAACTGAGATTATTTTGTGTCCTATGAGTTTAAGAGAAGAATGTATTTCATTGCTGATGAGAATACTCTGTTTCCATAGGAACTCTTATATCTTGATACTTTTTCCTTCTGTAAAATCTCCATAACCAGCATGCTCTTTGATAATAACTCCAGTTCCCTCAGCTCTTCCCACATGTTCAGTAAAATCATTCTATTCTCACTTACCTTTTGAATCCAACTAGTATCTATGGTCAGGTGTCCTTAAGGCAAAACACTTTACAGTTTCTCAATAGCAGGGCTTCTATCCACTTAGTCAGAATTGCTGAAATGACAAGAATTAGAATCTCTATGCCGATGCATTTGAGGAACGTATGCACTAAAGTGCTGGTTTGATTCAGTATAAGCTGCTGTACAGATTCAAGGTCCAAGATGGTCAGTGATTTAATCCAAATGCCAAGGTTTTAACTGTGTTTTGTTAGAATGACAACAAAATAAAATAAAAACAGAATCCTAAAGCTTCTTTATTAGAACAAAAAGGGAACATTGGCTTTGTGTTGCTACACTGTAGTAAACAACTGGTGCATTGAGACAGCGAGAGTGCCCACAGTATACACTGGTACAGGGTATATAGAGAACAGATTGCAGTAGGGGGAATGAAATTTGCAGTTTTTAGAGCATGTGAAACTGACATACTGAGTCCATGTTATCATGAACATATCTCACTGTTGGATATTTACTATGCATGATAGAGAACTGGATAGCACCCAGAAGGAGGAATGATTTGAAAAGTGACAAAACAGAAACAATACCTTTTTAGCCAAGATCATTATGTTTGTTTGTTTTCAAATAACATGAGAGGACAAAGATGTAGAGGTTTTATGACTGGGATCCTGCAGCAGATATCTTAACAGGCCAGATCTGAAAGTGTTGAAAGGTGGGGCAAGATCAGGCTTAATTTTCCAGGAGAAAGGACAGGGGGAGGGGTAAGTACATACATCACAGAACTATCAGAAGGACACAGGATCTCTACTCCAAGAAATATTAAGAGAATGAAGATAGTCAAGGGCCAGATGCCCCAGATATGGAGCACCACAAAAATGATGTGACACATGTTGAGTTCCCCTGCCCAGATAGGTAAGTCAGGCCATGTGGTCATTACATATCATATTCCAAATTATTCTAAGAGATAGAATGAGGGAGATGAGACCAAACCCCAGTCCTACTCATTGCATCTCATTAGCACTGAGATATCAACAGATGATTGACATGAAGATATAGGAGGGAACTTATTTACTTTGAACGATTTCACAGAATGAAAGCACTGAAAAAGATTGGAGAAGCCTTCTGATGAACAAAATAATATAAACTTATTCTAGAAAGAAAAATAGAAGGTAACATTTCAATTATAAAAAAATGATAAGCCATGAGCTAAATAGTCTTCCATTAACCAAGACGGCTTAGAAGTTCAAGGATGTTTTCCAGTGAAATGGAACTATGAGTACTATGAAAATATCAGCTGTGCATTGTTATATATTTATATGACAATAAAGAATGGATAATAAGCATAATTCAGCCATCATCAGAGAAGCTTCCTCCTGCAGCAGATGGGAACAAATACAGAGACCCACAGCCAGACGGTTATGCACAGAGAGACTGTGAAACACACGGCTCTAAATGGTTTTTCTACACCAAATCTCTCCCCTCAGAGCTCAGAGAACCCTAACGAAGAGGATAAAGAAAGCATAAGATCCAGAGGGGACAGAGGACACCAGGAAAACAAAGCTACCTAAGTCAACTGAGCAAAGATCATATGAATTCACAGAGACAGAAGCAGCAGTCACAGGACCTACTCTGGACTGCACCAGGTCCTCTGCAAACATATTCTAACTTTCAGTTTAATATTTTTATGGAATTCCTGAGTATGTGAACAGGTGTGTTTGAGGTTCTTGTAATTTCTCTTGGGCTCTTTCTACTTCTGTTGTTTTTTCTTGTCGAGTTTCAATGTTATTTTTTTTTGTTGTAGCTTATATTTTATTATTGTTTGTTACCTCTTAGAAACCTGTCCTTTTCTAATGAGGAACAGAAAAGGAGTGGATCAGGAGTAGGGGGTATTGGGAGGAATGTGGAGGAGTAGAGGGAGAGGAAACTACAATCAGGGTTTATTAGATGAGAAAAGAATATACCTTAATAAAATGTGAAAATTTTAAAGTAAAAAATAAAAACAAAAAAATAAGAGTATGGAGAATGTTGGAGGATATAGCTCAGTGGTGGAGATTTTCCTCACAAATGAGAATCTCTTTGATAGATTCCCAGGCTTTCAAAAAAATCCTGAGATATTATGTAACATTTTCTCTTTATATTGATGAATTCTGATATGGTTCAAATCAGAACATGCTGTTTAGAGGTCTTAATTAAAGAATAAATCACATTTTCACCAATCACCAAGGTCTCTTTTCCCAAATATTAACTCAGGTAACAAAATAATTTATTGCCCAACTGTGTACAGGTGACTTTTGTTAGTTTGAGTCTGCAGTCGTAGATACCACTGCAGAAGAAGCTTCCTTGCCCAGAACAGCTAGTGGAAGCAGAGCTCACTGACTTCAACATGGTTTCTGGTGGCAGCATGGACTATGGACACCAACATGGCCCCCAGCTACAGCACAGTCCCTGGGGGACTTTTGAGGTAGCCCAATCCAGAAAATGAACCATTCTCCATTCCCATTAGTGTGAGCTTCAACAGCTCTAGGTTCACATCTCTCTGGCTCATGCATGGAACTCTGCTCTGCCGTCTTTTTTTCAATTTCAGGAGAACACTTTTAAAAGGTTCCATAAGACCTACCTTTTTAAAATGTTTCTGCGTTACCTGGCGCTCTCTGACTCATCCTCTGCTGCATCATCACTACTCTGAGCCTCCTTGAGTCTCTCAGGCTCCTTGGAGCTGCTCCATGGGCTTGGGGATGCCAACAGCCATTGCCATCTTGAATTGATCTCCACTGTAAATTCTTGAAAATAATTGATTTAATCCCAGTTTTTCAATTAAAATTGAATTCAGGTTGTGACTACTACCTCAACCATCAAATTGCAGGATTAAAGCCTGTATTTCCATGACCATATTGGTCATTGCTTTAGCAATTCATAAATTAACATTGATTATTGGAGAAGCAAAGTAGCTGCTTTCTTAACTACTTGTATCTGGTGACAGGTGATGTTGTAAAGCCCTGGCTCTCAGATCAACAGAGCTGTCCAGGTATTAAAGGACCTTTCATTGCTGGAGCCCCAAAGGAGGTAAGCCTCATTGTTGCTGAAAAGAGAGGTCATTTATATGCAATCATATGTGGCAAATTTAAAGGCCTGTTGCCTTTTTCTGTGTTTAAACTAATGAACCTCACTTTTTTGCCCCCTAGTGTTCATGTCTCACTTTGTCTTTCATTAGCATTGTGATCACAGAAATCAGGTCAATGCTGTGAGAGTTTGTCTCTAGAATGCATTGCACTTCTGCTCTCAAACACCCTGACTCCCTATAAAGGGTTCAAGAAAGGCTTGTGCAATGCTGTGGTCCATGGAGTTCACAGTTCTCAAAGGTTTATTTCCTTCTGCAGCTTCTCATCCTTAGTTCCTGGAATCTTTAAATATCAGTACTGAATTTTCCTTGTTCAATGTCACTAAATTGCTCTTGAAGACTTAAGTGTCATAGATTCTAATTAAATGACTGAGGGCACCCTATCACAAATCCTTTTGCTTCTAGCTGGGATTGCATTGTGGAAAGCATGAGTAGAGTTTCCTCCAAGCTTGGGTGCTGTCTAATTGGGTGCTTTTTAACTGCTGGTAATATCGAGAGAAGCCTATGTGGTAACTGCTGGGTTTATGCTTATTCACAACCCTCTGATGTGTGCACAACCACTCATAGCTGTGTAGAGTCTTCTAATGCTAATCTCAAAGTGTCAGGTCTGTTCCTTAAGTTAAATGCTACCTAAGAGCTCCTTCACAGGGTTTCCAGGGGTCACACATCTCCTATTCTTTACTCTACCATGTAACTACCATAGTAAGTGGATGCTAAGCTGGGTTTATTCACTAAATTTGTTGAGCTGAATCATCAATGTGGTGTTTTGTTTGCTCTGATTTCTTAAGGGAAAGATCTCTCTTTCTCTCTCTCTCTCTCTCTCTCTCTCTCTCTCTCTCTCTCTCACACACACACACACACACACACACACACACACACACACAAATACACACAATGTTCTAGACTGCTGGAAAGGCAGGATGACAGCATAACAGGATAGCAGGACATGGGTTTGATGTTCCCCATTTTTTCTTTTCTGTCTTAGAACAGTAATGCCATCCACAGACATAATGATGTAATTCCCCTAACCCAAGAGCAGTTTCAGTTCTTAAGCTCCTTGGGCAGAATATTGACATCACTAACAAACTTTCCTGGGAATCTTAAATCAAACTGAAGAACAATGTGGTAAAAATGGAAGCAGCCTTGCAAGAACGAAGACTCACAGAAGCATTGATGATATATCATATTTTTTATATTATAATTTAATTTAATTTTACATATCAGCCATGGATTCCCTTGTTCATTTTCCTTAGTTATGATAAAAAAATAATTAGATATAAAACCTTAAACTCACAAATATAAGATAGATACGATATCTTCTTTAATATTAGAATAACTCTAATTCTTGATAATTGTTTTGTTATTTGTAGTTTTACTATGTTAAAGTTAAAACCTCCCTTTTTGAAAAAAGAAGAAAAGGGGAAGTGCTGTGGATATCGCTCTGTATAAATAAAACACTGATTGGCCAGTAGCCAGACAGGAAGTATGGGTAGGACTAACGGAGAGGAGAATTGAGGGAACAGGAAGGCAGGGAGAGAGAGCTGCCAGCCGCTGCCACGACAAGCAAGATGTAAGGTACCAGTAAGTCACAAGCCACGTGACAACTCACAGATTACTAGAAATGGGTTAATTTAAGATATAAGAAGAGTTAACAAGAAGCCTGCCACAGTCATACAGTTTGTAAGCAATATAAGCATCTGTGTGTTTATTTTATAAGTGGGCTGTTGAACTGCCTGGGCTTGGCAGGGCCTGGAGAGAAAACTCCAGCTACAAAATTTTAAAGAGACAACCTGCACTTTCCATCTCCTTTCCCATCACTGATTCCTCACTCATCCTGTCCTTTTCTTCATGATTCTCACCCTTGTTGACCTTATGGAACTTGACAAAGTCATCTTTTAATCAGACTTCTGGCAGCTCACACATGTGCTTTTCCTTACTATTCAAAAACATGAGGAACAATGGTGGTGGTATCATAAATAAGAGATTTCATGAGTAGGAGAGTTCTTGAGCATGTGCCCACAGGGCCCAGCTTTTAGACAAAAGAGTTGGCAGGGTAAACAGGGTGTGTCTGCCTTGATGTTTTAACTGCACTATCTCTGCCCAGGAAGCCAGTTGTAGGTGTATAGCTGTTGGTGTCAGAACACAAACACCACTTCCCTTCATCCTGTAGTCTGTTGATTGGTATAGAAAAGAGGTTAGCCTTTCCTTAGCTACACAGTTACCAGAGGACTATGGACCATCTGCAATTGGAGTTGCTCAATACAGTCCCTGGGCTGTTCACCATACTTGGGTAGGCAGAATAAATACAAGATTGCAGAGCTGTCCCCAGGGAATGGCTCCTATAGTCTCAATGACAAGAATGTTGTGTGTTTGAGGAAGGGAAAGATAGTAAAGGTCCCACCAGTCATACCTAGCCCTGAGTTTGGTTCAACAGAACCTAAGGAGATGTATGCATGTGACTCAAAGGAGCTCAGGCACTGGAGAGGAGTTCTCTGGGCATGCCTCCATTGATCTTCAGAAGACTGTGTGTGCTGGTTAGGTACATCACCTTCCTGTTCCATAGAGGAAGAGAAAGCTCAGGTTTAGAGATGAGCCCAGGTACCACAGTTTACATTTCCCAAGTTGTATAATGCCTAGAACATGGGGGTTTTGTTTGTTTGTTTGTTTTCCACTGTTAGTATTCTGCAAGGTGAAGGCAGTCTCCTGAGATCATAGTAAATATCCCCCTCATTTCCTCTCCCTTCCAAAGAGTAATTACTCTTACTAGGGCACTCATGTGTTCTCCCAGACATCAGTTTGTCACGCTCAGTTTCTGATCACATCCTCCACTCAAGAAAAGTTTCTGATACAATTGTGAATCTTTCCTGATTCTTAGCCTGATGTGAGGGTTGAAGCAGGTTATTAGCCTTCCTGGGTACAGCATCTCTCTAAGTTTCCACAGCATAGCTCCCCTAGCTCTGAGCATCCTCAGTTTCTCCTGTCATTATTTAATGCTCTCTGAGGTGTTGTTGTGAAACAATACACTAAGGTGCTGTATGAGCAAAGATCCATATGGTTATTGGGAATGGAAGAGAGAGACCACTGTCTGTTTCCTGTTTTGAAGTTCAGGAGGATGGTCCATTTCCTCTAGTTTCTGTGGATCCACAAACTCTATCTGCTGCCTCATAAGTGCTGGGTTGACAATCATGCACCATGGCAGCTTAGCTATACTTCTGGATAGCTGATGTTTGCTGAATGTACCAGCTGATAGAAGAGTGAGGGTCTTTCTCTAAATACTGGGAGGAAAAGGGTTGTGGGATTTCAGGATGTGCCTCTTCTCACTACAGGAATTCCTGAGACCCTGCATGCAGAGATCAAATTTCCCCAGGACCTCAATTAGACATTTGGAACTTTTCTGTACATCTTAGTCACTCTGCTCTACTCCTTTAGACCCCTTGTGAAGAACCTCAGAAATCTCCCAGAATATCGAAACTCTCTTGCCCCTGAAAAAACCTCCAAAATCTGCAGGGTGTGTCTTCATTGTCTATGTGGCTGACCTAATATCTTCAGAGAAGCAGGGAGCTACTTAGAGAAAAGCCACGGATCATAACCCTGGGTAAGATGGGAACTGATGTAGCCTCAGCATAGCAGTACAGAGTAGAGGGATGTCAGGGAGTGGGGTTCAAGTCATGCATGAAATACTGCTGCCTCTCCCCACTTGTTTTCTTTCCCTCTTTTCTGACATTAGAATTATTATAATTCTCTATTCTGGGGTTTTGTACTGCAGACTCTAAATATGGTTTACAAAAGAGCTGAGAACCTGAAGAGCAAACACCTAAAGCAGTATACCAAGGAGCATGAAGGCTACCTGGCATATAAAGTCAGTTTGTGAGCAAGGAGGCTGGAAGATTGTGTGTCACCTGGTCAGACTATGTCCTGGGACTGTGTTGTGCTGTTTCAGTGAGTCTATGATCCAATGAACAGGCTCAACACTCACTTAAGCATACAATCTCTTGCACCCATACAAGCCAACACAAACACAAACACACAAACACACACACACACACACACACACACACACACACACACCCATACACACACACACACACACTCATACACATGTAAAGAAGACTGAGATAAAGTTCATATGGAAGACAGCTATAGAGCAACTGAGTAAGGGGGTGGTCCTTGTTTTCTATAGTACCAGGGTTATGAAGGTGAGCATGAATGCAATGCTAAGATGTCAGACGCAAACAGAACTACGCTTTGTTCATCTCTTTGCTGACAAGGCTTTTTCTTATGAGATTTTAAGTATTAGCCTGAATCCTGTTCTCTTTCTGTAGAATAAGACAGAAGAGGAAGGGGCAAAGAACAAGCCCTTCAGGGAGGATATAAGAAATATCCTCCAAAACTCCACAGCATTTGGAAAATGCTGCTTCCTTTTAAACAGGCTAGTGGGTGGCAGTGATAAAGACAGGAGTGGAGAGGTGGGACCCAACCTGACATTGGCATTGAAAAAGGCTAAAGAATATTCAGGAGGAAGCACATCTATTAAACCACTAGTGGTGTGTGGCCCACAGGAAACCTTTGAGGAGATAACCCCCACCACATCATCAGCAGACACCCATTGTGGGGAGACTAAGATGGTGAGAAGCCCAGATGAGTCACCACAGGTCCATGACTTGGCAAAGACTTGTACATAAGTGGTCCCCATTGCATCTGAGTTAGCAACATAGTGTAAGACTGGAGCTCACTAGTCTGTGATGCAATGGATAGGCTCCACACTCACTTGAACACACGTGCACTTTATCCAGACAAGCCAATGTGCATATGCATGCACGCACGCATGCACGTGCACACACACACACACACACACACACACACACACACACACACACACACACACATGCAAAGTGCAGTATGGTGCTGAGAATATTGAGTCTTAGTGGTTACTGAAGATGGCTATATAGGAATTGATTAAGTGGCTGTTTTCCATAGCACCAGTGTTATGAAGGTAAACATGGACCTTATGCTGAGATGTCAGACCTAAACAGACCTACACATTGTTCATCTCTTTGCTGGTAAAGCTTTTTCTTCTGGGATTTGAAGAATTAGCCTAAATCTGTTTCTCTTTCTGTAGAAGAAAAGAAAAGAGGAAGAGGCAAGAAACAAGGCATTCTAGAAGGATAGAAGAAATCTCGGACAAAACTCCCCAGACTTGCCCAAACTCATCTCTCTTCTGCATAGACTTGTGTATGGTGGAGAGGTGAACCCCAGGCTGACATCAACATCTACAAAGGCTGAAGAACCTTCAGGAGGAAGCACACCTGTGAAACAACCAGTGGTGTGTGGCCCACAGGAAGCCTTTGAGACGATAACACCCATCACTTCAGCAGACACTCACTGTGGGGAACTAAAATGAAGAGAAGCCCAGGTGAGTCACCACAGGTCCATGGCTTGGAAATGACTTGTGTATAAGTGTTTCCCATTGCATCTGGGTCAGCCACACAAAACTGAGACTCCAGCTCTCCAGTAAAGTAAGGCGGTGCTGGTGCACAAGTGTCTGAGGTCTAGAGCACTGAGCCACACAGAGAATGTTCCTTCCCCTTGTCCATGTCCTCAGCTGTTTGCTTCCACGGATCCACTTTGCTGTGGTAACAGAACCTCATGTGATGAGTGTTGTCTCGTTCCTTCCTGCCATCTCTCTTGTCAAAATAACCTTTAACTTAGTTTACCCAGACAAGTTTCCTCAAAACTTGTTTGAATTCAGATCCTCATCTTTTCTGAGCTCCGTAGAGATTTGAAGAAGCACATTAAGAAAATACTGAATCACCTCCCATGGTAAGGAATGTGCTGTGCATTGTTACTTTATGAAAGTCAGACTCTCAGGTAATCTTACGACATAATGGAGAGATGTGAGGGCAACAGAATTTTGGGTGCATGAGATTATGTTTTCAGCATTTGGTAGACTCTCACAGGAAATCCTCAATTAGGGCCAGGGAGTTGATGACTCTGTGGGTGAAGCGCTGGCAGTGACAGTGTCAGAACCTGAGATGGAATCTCCAGAAAGCACGTGACAATGGGGTGTGTTGGCCACCTCTACATTCAAGGTTCTCTTCAGGTGAAGTGGGACAGGGAGACAGGAGAAGACCTGGTTTCTCACAGCACAGCTAGCTGGGCAGACACAGAAGCACAGAAGAGATTCTGTTGGACCAAAGGGGCCAGGGAAGATCAGCACTCCAGGCAGTCAGGTCACATCTGCAGATGTGCTGAAGCACCTGTGCATCCTTGCTCACACAGCAGCGTGTACATTCTGAAAAATAAATACAGATCATGGACATGTGCAAACACACTCACAGTTCATACATAAAGGATTTTAAAGGGAAAATACACAAATATTTCTGAAAAAAAAGTTCTCAAGTATCTCATCTCATTTGGTTTATGTTGTTTGTTTCATTTGTAACATCTACTTTTACAGCCTGAATAGACTTGAGATCCTGCCATCTCAGCAAGTAAATACTGAAATTTCAAGTGTACATCACAAGGCCTGGCTTTTCTGATGTTTCTAAAGCATTGGTTGATTCTTGTTTTGCCTTGCAAGAGTCAAAATCTCTTCTTGAATGAAGAAGAGCTGCAAGCCAAATTGCAGTGCTCTGTCTGAAGTAGGCACAGCTGAGAGAATTGGCCTTTCCCAGCCATGACCCTGTGCAGTCAGCAATTTACACATTTCCAGATACAAGCAAGAGAGTCAGCCTTTGCCAGCCTTGAGCCTTCTGAACTCAGCAATCTACACATCCAAATAATATAATGAAGGAGCAGGAGGATGCTGTTCAGTTCCTATTGGGCTTGGAGAAATAATTAGGAAAGGGCTTACTGGTTCAAGATAAGTCAAGAAATCTGCCCAGGACAGATTTCTGTACCATCTTCACTCACAGTACGAGTCTTGGGCTGCAGCTATTCCAGGTGGTATGTTAATATGGATTGCCCGGCAATTCTGGGGTCTCAAGGATCTTACCAATCCTTACAACATGCCCTATTGGAGACAAGCTGTGCTATTATGACCTTGAGATAAGTCTCTGTACATTTCTATCCTGTCTGCAACCTATTAAAATTTGATAGGGTTTCTCTTGGTCTCAGAGCTCTTGAATACAGTGGTCTACATGGCTGAACATGATCACAACAGTCTTTCTTCCATATAGAAGCTCTGGAATATTAATAATTTGAGTCAGTCTATGTCTGAAAGGCACAGACCAATGGAGCTACTTTTTAGAGACTTAGTCTCAAACCCAGGGAAACGTAAGTCCAGACTTGAGAGTCTAGAAGCCAGCTGACCTGGACATATGTACCACAGATAAAGAACATTTGTTTATATCCAGAGAGACACAGCGGAAGTTTACATTTTCTCTGCCTGTTTGTCCTGTTTATCTCCCATGTGCCTTCATGTTACCTACCTGAGTTGAGAGGGGACTTTGCCCACTGAGTCTGTGAACTCACATGGACATTTTTTTTTACAACCAACTCATAGTCACACCTAGAAATATGTTGTTCCATCCACTCAAGCTGGTAAAGTCCACTCTCACAGCTCCCACTCACCTGTGGCCAGAGTTTGGAGAAGAAAATCCCTGCCTGCTGTGTGGTTCCATCATGGGTCCTGAAAGTGAGGAATGTGCTGCTGGAGGGAATGCTGATGACTTCATGTTTTTCCTCTAGGCTGCCAGGCTGAGTTCTGCTCAGGGACACCAGGCCCTGTAACCTCAGACTTCTCTCTCTTTTCCATTGCAGTTCAGAACTCCTAAGGCCTCTGCCCTGTGGTCCTTCCAAAGGATTTATGGGATCAGTTCCTCCATTCTGCAAGGAAAAACAATACCAAGACAGGACTAGAAACATGCGGAGTCTTATGTGGTACCCTGGTAAAGATATGAAAACTCCTTCTTGATCTCAGATTGTTTCTTCCCCCTTTGCTTTCCATGACTCCAAGAAAACATATCCAGGGGCTGTGTCCATACATATCACTCCACAGAAGGAACCATGGATGGCAAGGCCTGGCCACCTTGAATTTGATGAGTTTGCATTTGGTTGCTTTTCAAAGTCCCTTGAATTGAACAATTTGCTTCAATGCTATAATTAGAAATTTTCACTCTAGTGGTGGCTAATGCCTGTGACCCCAGTCATTGGCAAACTGGGGCTGGAGGCTTCCTACAAGTTCAAACCTGGCTCATATACAGAGTGAGATATTGAAGTAAAAGCAGGCAGGCTGGCAAGCAGAATGTCAGGTATGAGACATGGAGACAGGCATATTGACTAATTCTAAAAGAAGGAGGACTCAATTCCTTCTGTGGCCTTGTCTGACCACCTATTCTGTGGTAAGCCTTGGAATAATAAATTAAATACCTCAAGACCCCAGAGCAGACCTACTGGCTGCTGCAGGGAAGAACCTAGGCCAGGATGTGCTAAGAGGGACATCATATCAGGTTCATCTTATCATCTCTGCCTTCATAGAGTACCCAGCAATGCTGGGGTCCAGCCTCAGCAGTTTTGAGGGTCTCAAAGGGCAGGAATGTCTGGCAGGCACAAGAAAAAACTGGAACACAGGAGTTGGTCAAGCTGACAAGTCTTGTGAGATCTGGAGATGTGCGTTTTCTCTGCCTTTTCCTGATCTGACTCAACCCCAGTCTTTTATTGTAATAATACAAGGAAATAGGGGGTGAGAAAAGTCAACAGGTGATTGAGTTCTCCACAATAGTTTCAAAAGTTCTTTTTGTAAATCAGCAAAGTGTACCCCGTGCCCTTTGATTGCACATAGAAGTTCCCAGGAAGAAAGCCAAAGCATACCAGCTTATTCTTTTGCAGATTAATAATTATCAGACCATCTGAGGTAATCACCCCAGAGGCCATCTACTTGCAGTTTCTCAGAAAGCACAGAAGTACAAGCAATGGTTTAAAGTACCAGACTGCCAGCTTCCTGTCAGCTTAAGTCCTTCTTCATCTCTCTATAATTCACCAAGTTGTCTTCTAACTAGTTCTGGACAACTCTTGTCTTTTATCCTATCTATATGTCACTCCATCTACAGTTTTCTGCCACCAGCCTTCTGGGTTTCCCCCATGACCTGTATAACAGCTTTAACTCTTGCCATTGACACAATTTCAATATCATTTCTAATTTCATGGAAACCACCGCAGGAGAGAGAAAGAAAACCATAGAGAGCAAATAGAAGAGGAGGATTACAAGAACCAGTAACAGCTGGATGGGTGAAAACAAGGGTTGTTTTCTCGCTGGCCCACAGAAGGCAGGCTTAGTAGAATATCTGGTGGGGCAGGCCCAGAGGGATTGATGTCTTCATTCTCTGGTATCTCCAGCACAGATTCCACTGGCAACACGTCAGGCTTTTCATATGTTGTCTCCGGCACAGCAAAGCACTGGGGCAGTAAAAGTGGAGAAACACTGAGGTGAGGGAGAAGGATGAGAGTCATTCACTGGGGTGGGGTCTTCACTTACTTGTGCTGTGAGAGAGTGGGATTGACAGTGCCAGGGAATTGTAACAAGTTGTTTTCTCTTGTCAGGTAAGGGAAGAATATCATGTCACTCATATTATAATCCCTGTGCAGAATGGAGAGCCTGATTATTGTTATGCCGAGAACGAGGAGGAACTCCTTTTTATTCAAGAAGAGCTGGGGCTTCTCACCTTAGGTTGGATTCATGTAAGCAAACTGATCTCCCTGTGACACACTTCTATTTCTTTCTCTGTACAGAGTCAATCAATTCCAGATCATCTGTCTCTGAGTACAAGCAGTCACCAGTGTTCTAGCCTTGAGTCAAAGGCACATTTTCTGGTGTATTTCCAGCTCTTCTAATTTTATCTCTTACTCAAAGTAATTCTTCAAAGTTCCAATTCTTGTGAGTGAGTGGAGAATGGATGCTTCCCTAGAATGTACGAGAACATACTGTAGAGACTATGTACCTAAAATTATTTTAACTAAGTCAAAAGAGTTTATTCTAATAACTGCATATTTGTCTTTAGGAAAAAGCTCTTGCTTTGTGCACACCTAAAGAGCTCCATCATGAAAGGTTTTCAAGTATTTGGACAAGCTTTTGGTGATCTTCAAGGATATACATTTCTTTCCTTACAAGAGTTCTTCTGAATAATTCTCTAATTTCCAAGGCGTGAAACTCACAGAACAAGCATCTTTTCTTGGAATGGCACAGGTATAAGCCACAATCAGTTGGTTATTTCTAGGTTTTGAGAGATGGCAAGTACTTTTGTACTCACAATTGGGAAGTACTGATGTATGAGGCAGTCTTCTGTGTCTTCTTCTCCTTGACAGAATTAGGGAATTTAGGGAAGTGCTGATAGCCCTGTCACAGGAACAGAAAGTGGCAATTAAGGTTCTAGGTGTCAGTTCACAAGAAGAAAAACTCTCTGATGGCTATTTACCTTTTTAAGCAAGGCCACAAGTCTACAGAGTCCAGAACATCTTTTTTTTCTGTGATACCTTCACATGTTTGCTGTTACAATCTTTACCTGGTATCCAATATGATGTTTATGGATCTGGAGAGTTCCCCACTGCCTGTATTGTAGTGTGTTTATCTCATGAATACATTCCAATATTCTGGGCATTATTATCTGTGGATTGTCATGAAGATGATTCCTACTTCAGCTTTATTGTCTAATTGATACAAAGATTTGCTGAATGAGAATAAATACTAGGATATGTTTTATAGTTAGGCCAACTAAGGAGCTGCTCTATATCACAGCTTAGATTTATGATTCAGGAAAACATTTGAGTCCAGAAGCCAGGCACAGATTTCTTTTGCACCATTAGGTGGAACTAAGCTTCAAAATAGTTTGATATTAGACCAGAGGACTTGTTAATGGTCTTTAAGATAAACATTCCCAGAAAATCAATCTTTATTCCACAAGGGCAAACTGATCTGTTTAGCTATGTCATAAATACAAAACACCACAATTATTGCTAGCTGGCAAATGATTAATTATTTATATTCATTCCTGACCTCAGTTTGTGCAAATAATTCTGCCTAGTAAGGGTTACAGAAAATAATTTGACTCTATAGCCCCAAAAACAGGGCTATAGGTTTTTCTTTGATAGTCAGGAGCTACACACCAAACAGAAAAGATATTTTGAGATTTAAAGCATTGTTGAAAGTGCCAACTGAGCTTATACTAAAAGATATAAGGTACCCAAACATGAACTAGAGAATCTATGATATCCCTACCATCATTTTTCTGAAACTCAGTACTCAACAGTCAACTCTAGGGTTTAAAGAGAATTCAGAATATATGATTTCTGATTGTAGAGTTTTAGTGTAAAATGTTTACATGGTCATGAATTGCTTTAATGTCCCTACTTGAAAGAATGCCGGGGGGGAAGTAGCTATATACTCAGATAGGTTGCAAGTATGCAATTTTCTCATCTTCTTGGGCTCTTCAGCAATTTACGTTTACGATTTCTTTATAAGTCCTTATAATATTTCCTCTCAAGATAGATAATAAAGTAATTGATTCCTTCTTTATAACTAAAATTTACAGTCTGTCAGTAAAAGTGTTGGCTGAGAAAATATGCTCCTTGCTTACACATGAAAGGCTGCTTAGATATATTGCATGAGAGTTTTTGAGATGACTCTGCTTCAACTCATGCCTTTACCTATGGAATGTAACCTTTTTATGGCTCTTATATTGCCTGATTTTGTTGGGATATATAAACAATGAGAAAGAGAGAATGAAGGAGAATAAAGGAACCATCAAGAGAATGTGTGAGTGTTATCATTTTTCCCTTGCCCTCAGATAGAAAAGTCACAGCTTTACCAACACTCTGTATTTTTCTTGGAGCCCAGAGTGCTGCCTTGGAGGCTGGCTCTCCAAGGCAGAGTTAGAGGACAAAGGATATATACATATGCATATGTATGTATGTATGTATGTGTATATATATATATATATATATATATACACACACACACACACATATATATATATATATATATATATATATATATATATATATGAAATGTAAAACTAAACAGAAACAAAAGAGGAGGAGGAGAGAAAGAAACAGAGCCAGACAGAGGCACAGAAAGACAACAGAGACAGAGACAATAATCATTCATAAACCACTTGTTACTCATATGGGTAGTGATTTTAAACTACTTATTTAAACTACTTCATGACATAAATGAAATATGTTGTGAACTTTCATTGCTTCATTGATAGGAAACACAGCAACTTCATCACATTTATACTTATATTGTGTATATATAGTAGAGGTTCCTCTATCCATCTCCCTCCACATTGCCCCTGTGTGAGTTTAAGGTCTTAATCTATTTAGAGCCACTTTAAGAACACAAAGCAATAAGACTTAACATAGAGGTCTTAAATAGAGATCAATTTCAGATGGTCACTTTCAATGATAAGTTATTTGGCAAGCAAGTTTTTGAAAAACCAAACAATGCAAAAAGCCCTAGTGGTAAGAGACTAAAAAGATTAATCTAAAACAAAGTTTCTAAAACCAAGACAAAAATTTTTTGTTACCTACTCCATTAAACCCAGCAATCCAATGAATGTCAGAACTACTATAAAATCTCTTCTTCTTAAACTCAGAAGTTACGTGATAAAGAGCTGTCTAAAGCACATGTAAATTATGACTCCAATGCTTGGCAGGCAGCCTGCCTGTGGGTCCACTGGAGTTAATAAGGACCATAATAATGTACACCCTTTGGGAACAGGTGTAGACTGCCCTAAACAGCAACTGTGACTAAGTCCTGAAGGCACAGTGGGTTTCTGAGCCTCCCATCCAGCAAGGATGCTCATGGCTGTCAGGATTAATCCTGTCACTCTGCACAGGCTCTTGGAAAACTGATGGCCCATTCACTCCACAGTTTCATCTACTGCCTTTTCCCCACAAAGTAAAGTTTTTAGAAATGTATTAACTTAATATATCTGTGCTCATGTTCCCTGCTAAGTGGCTACAATCTCCACAAATATTCTCTGCAGGAAACAGTTCTCTCGTGACAGAAATTTCAGACATAGTTGAGGAAGAAAATCTGTAACAAGATTAATAAGGAGAAGGAAGTGTGTGTGTGTGTGTGTGTGTGTGTGTGTGTGTGTGTGTGTGTGTACATGCTCTGTATATATGTGTGTGTTCTGCTTAAGAAGGTGAAAAAACTCTGCCTTCTCCATTTGTGTCATTGTGACCAGATTCTGCACCATGGATCCATGTTGGGAAATAGGTAAATAAGCCAATAGTTTTTTAAACATTGAAAACAGTAGTGAGTGAAGAATTAAGGCAGTAGGAAGGTGATTGTATTTTTGCCTTGAAGATGAATAAAGGCTGAGAGCTGATTGGAAGTCCTGCATATACACATTTGATCAATATTCACATCACATATGAGTGAATGAAATTCATTATATATAATGATACTTTGGTTATAAAAATGGCACAAGCTAAATGAAAAGCACATTTCTCCCTTAGAAGACACTGTGTGCCTCTAGACTGGAGAGACTGCCAAGAGCTCATCCAGGAAGAAACCACTGACAGGCAGATAACTCACTGGAAGGCATGTTCTTCAGCTTTGATCTCCAAGGGCCAGATTCCTTTAAATGAGGGACAATCCCTAGAGTATAGAGCCATGGGAAGTTATTCAACCAGCTCTTCCTATACTATTCACTCTGCTCTCTTTTTCCTCTCTAATTGAAATCTCAAAACACTGCTCTAAAGTGTCCTTTTGAGATTGCTGTCTTCTTGCTACTGGCCACAGTTGTGGTGTGAATATAAAATCACGACTGCAGGCTCTTGTGTTTGAATATCTAATCTCCAACTGGTGGCACTGTTTGTGGAAACTTTCGAAATTTTGGAACATGAGATCTTCACCTGGACGTCATGGTTATGGGGCAGAACACTCTGATTCTGTACCTGCCCTGACCCACCAACATGTAAGAAGCTGTTGCCCTGAGCTCTTACCATTGTGGACTAACATATACCATCATGCCTTCTAATTCTTATTGGACCAAATCTTTCCCACATTGAGGACCTTTCTCCAGGAAATTTAGTCTGTTATTGACAATTAATACAACCACTTGACATAATCTTGCTCATGAGGCATTGTAGGTATTTATATTACTCCTGCATCTAAATAGTGTGAGCATTGTAGCTTTGTTTTCTGAGCCTCTGCAGGATCACATTCTGCAGGTGACCTGACCAAGCATCCAATGAAAAAAATCTGAGCAATAATGTAAAATACAGTGTTTAAAAATGAGCCTGATTTGTGAGTAACTTGCACCTAGATTCAAGAGATTCAAACCTGAACATCATAGCACTGAGGATGTCACTTACAATTTCCATTCCACAGACTTATCTTTTATAAAGCACTATCAGTGGGAATATTTGGGGCATTGGAAAGAGATATTTGAACATCACAACAGGTTCACACCTCATATTTTCAACCAGGAGAAAAATTGTGCTTGAGGGACCAAGATCAATTGCTTTGTATAAATCATAGCTCCTCTATGAGTCTTGAATGGTACTAATTATGTATCAGCTGTTTAAAGAAAGTAATTATTCAAAACACTTCCATACTCCATGAATGGAATGAAGAGCACCCTAGCTGTATCCGTGATCTACTGACATTCAGATTCACAGAGAATGCAATAATTTTAAAATCACTGGATCTTTCTTCTTTATAAATAGAAATAAAAATTCTCATTGTTGTACAAATAGTCTAAGCCTCTGGCTACTTGTCACAAAATCCAAAGCTTGATAAAGTTTCTGAAAAGTAGAGAACTCAAAATGCATCACTCTCCCTTAGATAGTTGCCCAACCAAGGAAACAGTCACTGTGGAGGTGCCAAAGAGAATACTTCTACTTTCATGTTAACCACCCTAAACACCCCAAACTCTGTGAGCTCCTTATGTTACAATATTGTGATCACTGCTACCCTTTCAGGGAATTCTAGGCAGAAAAGAAGGGTACTAAAAATATTCTGGCCCTCTGTAGCTACTCACATCCTAGGTACCATTTGAAACATGAAAATCAACATGTCTACTCCTGAGAAAAATTAAATGATTTCTCTTCTGTAATAACTTGGTAAGTATGCAAATAAGATATAATAATATTATAAAGAGACTTTCCTAGAGTTTCTATTGCTGTGAAGAGACACCGTGACCATGGGAACTCTTATCAAGGAAAACACTTAATTGGGGACTTACTTACAGTTCAGATGTTTAGTCCATTATCAGCATGGTGGGAAGTATGACAACATGCAGGCAGACATGGTGCTGGAGAAGGAGCTGAGAACTCTACATCTGGATTGGCAGTCAGCAGAGAGACAGAGACAGACAAAGAGAAAAAGAGACAGTGACACTGGGTGTAGCTTGAACATCTGAAACCTTAAAGCACACCCTCATTACTACACTTCCTCCAACATGGCCACACCTCCTAATAGTGCCACTGCCTATGATCTCATGGGGGCCATTTTCATTCAAATCACCATATTCCATATCCTGCCCCACATAGGCATGTAACCATATCATAATGCAAAACGCATTTAGTACAACTTTGAAAGTCCCAACAGCCTATAATAGTATCAGCTCTGTTTAAAAATCCAAAGTTCAAAGTCTCTTCCGAGACTCATGTAATTTCCTAACTGTAATCCCTTGTAAAAATCAAAATGAAAAAGACAGATCACATACTTCTAACATATAATGACACAGATTATATATATTATCATTCCAAAAGAGAGGACAGGAAGCATAACAAGGAGATGCTGGACAAAAGCAAGGTTGGCAAACTCCAAACTCTGCATCTCCGTGTCTGATGTCAAAACTCTCTTATGATCTCCAACTCCTTTCAGTTTTGTCAACTGCAACAGGCATCTTTTTCTCTTGGGCTGGTTCTACTTCATGTTATCAGGTTTCCTACGGAGGTATCCCACAGCTCTGGCATCCCCAACATCTTGAAGTCTCCAAGACAATCCAGGCATCAACTCCACAGCTTCATACAATGACCTTTCTAGGCCTCCATTCAGAACACCCTTGACTCATATCCTCAGTTGCTTTCCTTAGGCATGGACAGAGATCCTATAACCCCTTTCCTCTATCCTGGACTCTAAAGCCAGAATCACATGACCAAAACTGCTAAGTTCTGCTGCTTGGTAGGGCTGGAACACAATCCCTTAATTCAAGCACACCAGCTTTCTGTTTTCAATGGTTTCCTTTATTGTCTAGGCCTAGCTGCTCTGGAACTCATTCAGTAGACAAGGCTGGCCTCAAACTCTGAGATCTGCTGCCTCTGAATTCTGAGTGCTGGGATTAAAGTTCTGTACCACCAGGCCTTTCCCTAACCTTTTCTTAAATTTATTTTCACAAGTTGGAAGCTTAGTTAGCTGGGATCTTTCTCCAAAATAACTACTCCATTCACTCCATGTAGCATAAGGTTTTTCTTTAATCTGTTTATACTTCCTGGTGCTCCTTTTCTCCTCATACTGTATATTTTGTATTTTTACTTGCTTAGCTTGCTCTATTTCATTATAGATCTGTATAAGTGTGGCCACTAACAACCAAGCAAGACATTCAATACTAGGCTGTCTTGAAATCTCCTCTGACAAAGCTTTTAATCCATAGCTCTTTAATTTAGGCTCAGGCAGATATTTTTAACAAGAGCAGAAAGTAGTCACATTCTTCACCAAAATATCACAATAATTTTGTCTAGGCCACAAATTAATATTCTCCTCCCCTGAGACCTCTTGAACCAGGCCCCACAGTTCAACTCACCCCAGCACTACTGTCTTCCATGACCCTACTAGTGTGACTCATTTAGTCCCACTTAAAGCATTCATCTGCTTTCCTAATTCAAAGTCCCAAAGTTCACATTCCTCCAAATAATACCATGGTCAGGCCTATTCAACAATACCCCAGTCTCTGTCTTAGGGTTTCTATTGCTGTGAAAAGAGACACTGTAAACATACAAACTCTTATAAAGGAAAACATTTAATTGGAGCTGTATTAGAGTTCAGAGGTTTAATTCATTATCAGCATTACAGGACATGGCAGCATGCAGGGAGACATTGTCCTGAAGAGGTAGCTGAGAGCTCTACATCTGGATCAGCAGGAAGCAGGAATAGAGACACTGGGTCTAGATAGAGCATGTGAAACCTCAAAGTGTACCTCCAGTGACACATTTCCTTCAACAAGGCCACACCTACTCCAATAAGGATACACCTTTTAGTAGTGACACTTCCTATGAGCTTACAGGGGCTATTTTCATTCAACCCATCACAGAGATCATTTCTAAGCAAAGTAATAAAAAATCTTTACCGTGTTCATAACTTGTTTTCAAGCTGGCCTCCATGGATAGATAAAATTAAACCTAGAGTAGCATTTCAGTATCAACAAGACCACAAGGTTAAAAATGCATCAGTTTTATACTGGCTGCAAACAGGAATGGGTAAACTAATGGCAGCAAACACAATGAGCTGTGCCTTCCTGATCCAAACCTGCAGAACAGAAAAGTAGTCAAAATGTAGTTAAGACTGTCATTTTTCCTCTCTGAACATAAAACTAAATGGTAAATGGAAGACAATAAATACCTTTTATATATCCTGTGCTCCACAGCCCCCAGAGCAACTCCTGCTGACTGCAAGGTTAAAGCAAATAGCACTGAGGTTAATATTCTTCCTTGGTCTTCCTGCAAGAACAAAGTTCAGATTTTACACTCTAGCCCCATGTCACCATAGAAAGATGGCAATTTTGGCTTTCTTAATAAAAAGCTAGCAGGAGGAAAGGCCCTTGGCTCCTGACCCACCTCTCTGTATTCCAGGATCCCTCATCGTGTACTCCACAGACCATCATTTTTACTTCAATCAATGAAAGTCATTTCTGAAATGGAAAAATCCCCCCTCTTCTTCCATGTCCTTCCTCCCAGCAGCTGTTACCAGATCCATTCCTGTCAGTACCTAGGATCTGACCACCCTAATGAGCCGGGCTCAGCCACCCTTCTTCCATAAGACAAGAAGAGGCCAAGTTAGCAGTGAAACACTGAAAAAGGAAATTAATCCACTGGAGCCTCATTGGGAAGTGGGACAAAGAGGTCCAGAAATAGTCCCTCAGTTTTCATTAGAGGGTTGAGGGAAATCCCAATTTCTTGATTCTACTATTTCAATAGTCTGACAGCCAAATTTGAAAAGAGATTATTACTAGGATAGGTACCTTCACAGACTAAACCCCAATACAATCACCTTTGAATTCCTTATGAGTCACTTTTATCTTTGAGAGTGTGACATCAGGATTGCACCTGCCAGGAAGATGATTATTTTGAAACTGATTATAGATTCATGGCTTTAGAATGTTATACTGATGTTCTTTGGGAACATTTAATGCATACAACTTATTGAACAATTCAGAATTTAATGTTTGAAATTAAAAATAAGGTACATAACTCTTCTTTGTATACAAATTAGGAAAAGTAGTTACTTATCAATTCTCATTTTAAAGTTAATTATAAATATATGCTGTGTTAACTTTCTGCAAATATAAATTTATTCAATTTTAAACTTTATGTACATGTATAATCTAGTTAAGTTACATACTATATTCACACATGCCATCTTTGAAAGCAGCTGGCAGTAAATTCTTAAAGTGTTTTATCAACAGTTGCCTCCCAGACTCAAATTAACCACACACAGCATCATTATAATGCAAGAAAATACAAGCTTTGATTTGTATTCTTCCTTGATTTGATATAAATTACGTACACAATAAGGCATTTGCATCAAGATAGGTCAGAAATAAAAATCTCTTCTACCATACTTTTCATACACATTGGCACCAAGTAATATTTAAATTATAGTGCATGAAATAAGTAAATTTTGTGTTTAGTAGTATCTATTTCTCTTTTTTCTGAAGACAGTGCTAAGCAGTAAATAGCACCACAAACTTCACTCAAGGAACTGTTGTAAAGATTGGAATTCTCCTCTGAGGATTTGCAGTAGTGAGGTATAAATGTATCTCACAATGAAATTCAGCATAAAAGATTATTCATTTTAATCAAATACAAAGCATGTCTCTATATACCCCAATTAGCATCCACATGACTTGTGTGAGAATAGAAATCATCTTTTAGAATAAATGCTGGAATTTGAAAACTAGGACCAAAATACATGAAAAAAATGATATAGTAAAACTTATAACTGAAAGAAACAATTTTGAACTGTTTGGAAAACAATACAAAATTAATATTGTCAATTTTTTGGTGAGATTGGCCTCTCAACCTGCCACCATCCATAGAATCTCAGTTGTATAGTCTAATCAAACCCTCTGTGTTGGCATCACACAAAAAATATCCATTTCCATTTTTTATATATCTTGTATAATATCAATATAACTTTTTTAAAGCTTTCTTTTTACTGAGGAAAGTATAACCATGTTTAATAAGAACAATTTCCTTTACAATATTATTCTGCCATTTCTTTCAATGACACTAGAAGCATATTTCTGACACTGAAAATGATTATTTTTGGTTCAGTTTGATTTAGAGGAGCTTCTCTTTCTTTCTCACTTGTTCTCTTCAATTCTCAACAAAATGCTTGCACACTCAAATTTATACACAAGTGATTACCACTTAATAATGAATATTACCTAGGAAATTAAATGTACGATGATTACTGTGGAAACATTATAGAGATTTTCTGTTTAGTTCTGTATGGTACAACATGCCAAACACAAAATATATATTTACATGACTATATGATATATATCCTGTCACAAATTGCTTCTAGATATAAAGGAAATGAAATAATATAAAATTAAACCAAATATAAGTGAAAATTTCAGTCTAAAGACAGGATCCATAAGGCTGGTGCTCATATGACCCTCACATAAACCTATAATTATTACAGTAAACATCATAACAGAAAAAGAATAAATGTAGAGTTTTAAATAGTTAATAAAAAGGAAGGAATGCCACAAATGTAAGCATTCTTCCCTCACACTCAGGGGTGCAAAATTATGCAATGCAAAGTTTATTAATCCATGAACAGGATTGGGTAGTAATCCACAATCTCTCTCAGCATGCTATTAAGATTTTGGATGAGGTTCATAGCTCATTGGAACTTCAGCTGTATCAGCATTAAAAATAAAGAATCTGAGAAAAGTGATCTCAGCTTGATCTAGCCTGTTCTGGGATATAAGCTTAATTGTGTCCTCTGTAAACTCATTGAAATTAAAACTTTTCTTATACCCAGCTCATATTCTTCCCTCTATATTACAGACCCTTTCCTGCTCTAGAGATTAAACCACACGTCAACATTTCTAAGCCCACAGCATCATACTTACATGGTTACCATTTTGTCTTTAAATGACATATCTTCTTATCCCTACTAGACCATCTTTTTGAGTAGATAACAATATCATAGTCAATGGGATATGTGCAAGCCTCGAGTTAGTGTCTATAATAGAGTGAGCTTCTAGTGAGTTTTTTAAAAGATTTTTTTATTTATTATGTATACAGTATTTTGCCTGCATGTATGCTTGCATAACAAGAATCCTCCACTGTGGATAACAGGCTTACTTCCCACCACCTACAGCTGACCTCCAGGCTCTCCTTATGGGAGGTGAACTTCATGCCTGCCAATCAGTCATGAATTGGCCCTGTGTCACATTGGCCCCTACAGGAGGTCGGTGATGAGAGAAGGAACCAAGTGGCTCCTCTAGAGATGGTATAATGTGTTTACTTCTGTGTTTACAACTCTTGATTGCACTTAAAATATAGCTAGGGCATTTCTTGTACTGTATGGTGGGTTTTCTGTCTAAAAATAATGAAATTGGCAAGATTGCCATTTTATTTTATGCTCTTGCTATATCTTTTCTGTTGTTTTGCTTTGTTTGTGGTTTGTTTGTTTGTATGTTTGTTATTCAAGACAGGGTTTCTCTGTGTAGTCCTACCTGTCCTAGAACTCCCTCTATAGTTCGGGCTGGCCTAAAATTCACAGAGATCTGCCTGTCTTTATCTCCCTAGCACTGAGATTAAAGGTATGAGTCACTATTGTATACCTAATTTATATATTTTTGTGGGTTTAGATTTTTGTTAATATATGGTTCATGCAAGAATAGAGTACAAGATATAAGGAAATTAGAAAAAATCAACCACTCCTTATCAAACTTATAGCAACTTTATGAAGACATCCATATCAAGGTCAATGAGCATCAGAATACCTTTGCTCTACAGCACTGTTTTATGAGTAAAGGCAATAGCTCATTTTCTGCATAGTTTGTGGAATTACCAGCATGAAAGTGTACATGGTATCAAAACTTAACTTAAAGGAAAAGCATTTCCTCAGCTGTCAAACCATGTCAGGTCTTCACTGTGAAAAAATTTGGACAAAGACAGCACTCATGAATTCCTAGTACCCTGTTACTGCTTAGTATTAAAATTCTGCTCTTCAAATTTGACAAAAACTGGTGCTGTTTACTGGCAGCAGGTCACTTCTTTGTGACAGAACAGTTTAGGAGGAGATGGAATCTGACATGAGAGAGATACATAATAAGACTGTATTTAATAATTATGTTGGTAGTAAGTATATTGAACTTGTTAGTTTACTATTAATTAATTAAATGGCACCAATAAATATCCAAATAATTCTAATATTGATTTTATTTGTACCTAGAATGAGGAGTTTGAACTTGATGCCTTTGAAGACACCATGTTCAAGGGTTAATTCACTGATTTCAAAAACTAAACACAGGGACACACAAGGGTGAGGCTTTCATGCTTGGGTGAAGCTATGAGTTACATATTGTCTGATTTCAAAGCTGAGACCCTAAGCTTTGAATGAATGGTGAAATAAAGAATATTCAGTATCCTTGGTCTTTCAAACATGGGTGCAGAATGACTCCATATGAGGTCTATTGCAGTCGTATTGTCTATTTCAGAAATACAGACAGCAAAGCTAACTTGAATATGAAGACCAAGGTATGAAGTCACCATACCCAATGTCAATATAGTTCTCCAGACTCTTCCAAATCCTTTCTGTCATAAAAACTACGAGGTTTATTATAAATTTAGAGACAATGGTTGGCACAAAATTTTATTTCAAAGCAGTTAGTATATATAATATATGCCACAATTCTACTTTCAGTTTAATCCTCTGTAACTGTGAGCAGTTTGAGAAAGCAATTGTAGAGGGAATATTTGAAAATTGTAAAAATATATAAGACAGTGATTAACATATCTTACCGTGAATGTATTTCATCTTTTATCTACAGCATTGTAAAACTATCTAGCTGAATACCTACAGCCACTTGACTAAATGAAAGTCTATATAAGTATATACTCCTTCTGAGAACTGCCTTATTGAGATGAATCCTGTTTGATCAGCCATGCACTGCCATCTTCCATAATTTTCAGAAGTAATTAGATTTTCCAGAAAATGCTGAGTTTAAAACTTTATGAAAAATAGTGAAAAAAATAGTGAAAACCTGATTGCCAGTCACATTTTCTCCAGTAAGTCTCATCACTCATATTTTAGCATTTTATGGAAGGTTCTAGCATTCATCGTTTAGCAAGTCTTAACTGCATGGGAACTAGCAGGCTATGAGTTTTACCTCAGAAAACCTTTGAACATGAACTGATTTCCAGAAAATAACTCAAAGACTGTGAATAGAAACTCAGCAGAATAAGGGCATAGCTTCATTAGTAAGTTTTAAATACTTAGAAGTAGATAGATATGTAGATATATAGATGTGTAGATAGATAGAGAGAGAGATAAACAGATAAATAGAAGACAGACAGACAAATATGTACATACACACATACATACATACACACATATATACATAGATAATTTCCCCCTTGGAATTACAAATATTCATGACTGGCCTCTTGGTATTGTTTGGCCTATAAAAATGCAGAATTATGACAAGACAAAAAAATAAAGAGGTAATGAAAATTGTTAATTATTTTCTTTCCCACTGATAGTACTATTTTCAGAGAGCTCTAAAGGAATTATTTGAGCTCTAAAGGAATAATCATTTAATGGAGATGTAATGACTGAGCCATCATGAGAAGTCAGTAGAAAATGCTATGAATGTGACTAACATTACAAATCATTCTGCCATATGAAGATTCTGAAATCAATTTTAGAAGTGAATTATGAGATTGGAATGAATTCAAGAATTACAAATTGGAATGTCTTGATTTGTTTCTAGCTCTAAGTTCTCTTGGTCACCTAAGAAGGACACACTGTTGTGGTGTGAATGAGAATTCCCCCTTCAGGCTGGCTTGTTTGAACACTTTGGTCCCTAGCTGGTGGTGCTGTTGGGAAAGATTCTGTAACCACTTGAAAATAGTGCCTTGATGAAGGACATAACTGGGTTGTGCTTTGTGGTTTTATAACCTGACAATTCCTATTCTGTCTCTTGGTTCCTATGTATGGATGAAATGTGATCAGTGTGTTTTCTGATTGCTAGGCATGCTCAAGGCTCCAGCTGCCAGGCCTTCCCTACTTGGTGGACAGTGTCCCCTTTGAAATTGTAAACCAGAATAGACTGTTTCTTCCCTGAGCTGCTTTTTTTCATGGCATTTTATTACAAGAAAGAAAAGTAATTAATATAGGCACTAAAACCTAACACAGATTTTTCAGTGTGTAGAGTGTTAACCAGTGTTTCAGGCCATTCTTACACAGTTTGTGTCAAACACTGGGTCATGGTCTGACACTAAACAATAAACAGACATATTGGGAGCTACTTCAGATGCTGTAACTGTTAGATACGCTTTTAAAATAATTATGGTTAGTTTTTGAAAATATCAAGTGAAAAGTGTTTTTCTGAAAAAGAAGGATGAATTTGAAGAGGTGTAGAAAATTATAGAGCAGTGGATTTTCAAAACTATTAAATTGATTGAAGGGATGAGAAAGTAATAGAAACTGCAGAACTAAAGAAGTGAAAAAAGTAAAATACTAAAAAGCCACCAGTAAAAGCAGTACACAAACATCAGAACAAAACTCTAGAGCGATATCCAGTCCCCTGATGGGCATGGAGCTGCAACAGCTCTGTGAGGAAAGAGAGGAGAACCTGTTTAAGGTGTCCCTAGACAAAACTTCCAATTGTCAAATATGACCAAAGCAAAGATGGAAAGTTTCAAACAATACATGCAACATAAGTGCTCTTGACTTGCCACTCTGAATCTGGGGGTGTTTGTCTCCAGAACAGCAAACCCTGTGCACACTCAAATCTCCGTACATGATGACACTGCTCTTCCCTGTGCATGTCCCCTTGTGTGTGTCAGTCACATGTAGATCACCCTTTCACAACACAGATGCTTTGCTCTGCAGTTAAGAATGGTGAGAAAAACTCCTTGCTTTCATTCAGTGCAAATTAGCATTTCAAATATGTTGAATCTAGGTAGTTGAATCTGAGGATGCCAAACCAGTGGATGCAGAGCCCAAAATACTCCGCACAGTAACCTGATATTCTTCCACAGCACTTGGATTAGTTGTTCTTTCTTCCTGTTTAATTTGTGCTTTTCTCTTTGTATTTAATTACTTTCTGTCTCCTGTGGATTCTTTTCATAGCTGTTTCAACTCTACACTAACATAGTTAACACATCCAGTATAGAGATCCCTGCATAAAGACTAACTTAGACTTAGATGAAGCTATTCAGATAAAATAGTGAATGATGAAAGAGATATAGGAAGTTCAATGCTACTGAGAGTGGGAGAATCAGTTTTCTTCAGGGACTGTCTCCTTACTAAATTATCCAATCCCATGTGGTCTGCTTTAATCTCATATGCACAAGCACAACGCTAAATGAACTCAGGAGATTGTATATACATACATACATGTAGATGTGTGCATGACTGTATGTGTAAGTGTGTGTGTGTGTGTGTGTGTGTGTGTGTGTGTGTGTGTGTGTGTGTGTGTGAAAAAAGGAGTCATGAATTTGTAAGGGAGAGGAGAGGCCCAAAGGAGGATGTGGGGACAAGTGCAGATGGGATTGATTAAGATTCAGTGTTCATAAGGAAGTGCTCAAAAAGAGAGAAAGAACAGAAAATGAGAGTGTGTATTATATCTATTTTACCATAAAATGGTTAACTAGAAAGTATTGAAATAATGAGATATATAACAGAAATTAATGTATCAAGAGGAGATATATTTTACAAATGAAAAAAAAGGAACTTTTCTAAAAAGACCAAATAAATCAGGGTGAAAGTTCAAGGTGTCCAGACTTGTATAGAGGCAGGAAGATTGGAAGTTCTAGGCTGTTTCCAGCCATGGGACTTTGAGGCCATCCTGGGCTTGAGCTATATGAGATGCTGTCTCAAAGGGTAAATTAATTAATTGATTGAGTAACTAAATATAAGCAAAGATCATGGATTTTTAGAATGCACAGTATAAAAGAGATTCCAGGAAAAGGACTGATGATACAAGATAATTAGATGCACACAAATAAGTGTATTACTTCAACAATGACCAAGTTTAACATGTGTGCAAAGGTACCTGATTATAAAACTGTCCAATATTTTTGGTGTTATAGTCTAAAAGCAAGTTGCATTCAGTAAAATTAACCTTCATACTGAATTTTGATTATTTTCTTTCCAAGTGCTATGGAAATAAGAAATACATGTGAGGAAACAGTGAGGTGTATATTCAGAGTCTGGGTTGAGGCAGTAAAGGATACTCGGATGTGAGTGTGGAGCAGTGAGTGTCACTCTGGGATTCTGGGTGGACAATGAGGAGCAGTTGGGTTTGGAGAAGGAAGTGGGGATTGCTTCTGGATTCTGGGCAGGGCAGTGGCTCCAAGCTCAAGGCATGACAGGTATTCACAGGAAGAGTTAGTCTGTATCCCACAGTAGAATGTCTTTCCAGGGCAGTCTGGATATTCTGCTCTTTGTTCTGGACCCCAGCATGTCCCCAGATGCCAGTGTCTGTGTATCTATGAACTATTTTTCTGTGTTCCACTTGGCCCCATTGTTTGATGCTGTAAATTCTGTTAGCAAATATGAGTAAGGTTAGGCTCAGCTCTAACTTAATAGGAAAGAAAAGCATTTTCAATTTGGGATGCTTTTCATTTTACAATATATAATTAGCACATAACTCCACTATAATTTCAGCAGCATCTATGTAATATATTTTTACACTTTTAATTATTTTTAAAAAGATAATTGACTCCCAAGAGCCAAATAAATAATGAAAACCATAAAACAAAACAGTGAAAAAGTAAGAGGCTACATTCTCAGGTACTTTATTAGAAGTTTTCAGACTTACATAAAGTGAAATAGTTGTTCCTGATCAGAAATATTGCAAACTGAAAAACATGTTTTAATACAATAGCAGAAACTAAAGCTAAAACTCATAGAATTAATAAGCATTTGTGTAAATACAGTGGAGCCACACTTATTTGTTTTCAAGAATTCACAGCAGTATTTTTATATTATAAGAAGGGTTAAATGAGACTGGTTGGATATAGCAGAAATTAGTCAACATGGAAACATAAAACTGTAATATATCATTATTAAAATAAGAAAACAATCCAGTTAAGAAATGCTAAACTGAGTGGTTTATATACATACTTAGCAAAAGAAGTTTCAGGGATAGCAAAAAAGAAAAGCATGTAGAAATTGTCAGTCATCAGCTTAATGTAAATTCAAGCCATGACAATGTATTTCTACACAATTATTACAATGGATAAAGATAAAAATTGTCATCACATCTGGCTTTGTCAATGGCATGCAACTATGACAATTCCAAGATTCATGAGGGTATACAAAATCATCGGAACACTTTGAGAAACAATTAGGTTCATGAAAGTCATATTCTATTATATGGCAGAGACAATGCACTTTGAAGCATATTTAAGCAAGTGAAATGCAGTGCACATGTCTATGCATGCATGCAATATTCTCAACATCATTGTTGTGTGAAACTGTCAAAATGAACTAACTATGTGTTTTAGAGGAAGCTGATGGGCAAATGCAATACTAAGGATTGTTGCAATGAAAACAGTGATATTGAATACTTATGCCAGACACATATATGCATATGTACATACATATATAACAACATTGATAATTTAAAAGTAATTCCTTTGAAAGGAAGATGCTGGACTTCCAATAATAATAATAATAATAATAATAATAATAATAATAGGATAATTTTATTATGCAAATTCTTAATATAAATCTTCTTTGTAGAGTCAGAATGCAAATGGGCATTGCTTCAGGATGCCATGAGACAGAAGGAAGCAGGAAAATATTTAAAGTTCCATTCAGATTCTTACTCTCAGCTGTGCAATGCATTCATGCATAGATACACATTTCAAGCACAATTATTCCTAAATTGTATGAAATTTGTTAAATGTCAAAAGTTTAATACATTATGTATCCATGTTTTTCATAATTCTGGTATTCAAGTATATATATTGAGATATTGCCTTTAAACAGAACTACTACACAGTGAAATGGGCTACACACAGAAATATACAAAGCACACCTAAAGAGTTACTTATTGTTTTAGTGAAAGAAAGAAAATCCAAGAGCTACACAATGTGATAGCATATGTAGCACATTCTAGAAAATGCTGAGTCACTGAAATTAAAAAAAAAAACTCAGACCAATGATTTTAGGAAAAAAAGAGGGGTTATGTTGGTTTAAAATGACTAAAAGTTAACGTTTTTTGGTGGGCGGGGGTAATTTTACATCTTTTTTGTGGGAGGATTAATCTATCTACATGTGACAAAAGCCATAGACCTGTCCCTAGAAGATTTTGTCAATGTAAATTTTACCAGAGTAAAACCTGCCTTGGAGAATTATTCTAAGCCTGCATTAATATTGGCTATGGAATGGAGGAATGATTCAGTGTTTAAGAGCTCTGGCTGCTCTTGTAGAGACAGCACCCACATGGCCACCCATAACTGCCTCCTATGTGTACATGGTGTAAATACATAAATCCATATACTCAGGAACACACATATATATATATATATATATATATATATATATATATACATACACATACAACAACAGCAACAATGACTTTCCATATCCAACTCTGCTTCGTTCAGGTTGCATGTTGTGTAGCTTCAGTAAACAAGAATTTTATTCTCAACTGTGCAATGCATTCATGCATAGATACACATTTCAAGCACAATTATTCCTAAATTGTATGAAATTTGTTAAATGTTGAAAGTTTAATACATTATGTATCAATGTACTGAACTTGTCTAAGAGGCTCTGTGGAGACTTCTGATAGATTTAAAGTGTTCCAGGGTAAGTTTCTCTCATGTATGAAGAGAGGAAAAAGGAAATCAACTGAGGAAAATACCCATCAAATGACTTATTTATTATTTGATGAAGCATTCATATTCTGCAAAGAAATAATTCTCATTTTTAACCCTTAATTTTTAATGTATAAGAATTTCTCTGAGCTGTGTACTCATATTTTTATTTTAATAAAAAGGGACCATTTTAGGTAGACAAGATATAATATAATATCCTAAAATCACAACACCTAATCTTAGCAAAAATTCAGAGGTAAAGTCAGGAGTTCAAATCATCTTTAGCTTCCTAGAGAGTCTGAGGCTAGCCTAGAGATAAAGGCCCAACATCTCTAGGGTAATGCCAGGTCATTATGTCATTACTTCAAGCAGCCACCCTGGCCTGGTTTCATGTCCATGATAACCTGCTTCATCCCAGCTTTGTACACGTGCTCCTTTAATAATGAATCTCATGGTCACTTTGAAAGGACAAATAAAGGATGGACTTTTAACATTCTATGCTACCCCCATTGGCAGTTCTTGATATAACCATTACAGTCATTACAGTGGAACTCTAAACTATGGAGGTCCCACAAAGCTCAGGCATCAAACATCATTCTCCCTTCTCTCCTTCCTTCAAGAACAGCAGCACCATGGCCGTTGCTCTCTAACCTGATCCACTGAGCCTTGATAGAATCTACTCTCAAAATGCATCCTGGGAAAACTTTCCAGCCTGTTTCCGTTTGCACAAAATAGCTCTCTAAAACTGTAATTATGCAATCCTGCCTTGAGTAAATGAGCATTATCAGTCATGGAGGGCTGACTCTAAATCTCCCAAAAGTATCCAGCTCTTTCAGAAATTGACACATTGCTAATATGGAGAAATAACTCTGCAGCTGTTTCTAAGATTTTTAAAATCTGCTGTAAACTATATACTTAACTGAGGACAATCTGGCAATATAACTGTCTTCATGTATAATTAATCTTTATTATTGTCTAAGTCACTGTTCTATTGCTATGATGAGACTCTATGACCAAGGAAACTCTTACCATGGAAAGCATTTAATTGGGGGCTTACAATTTCAGAGAGTGAGTCCATTATTATCAGGCCAGAGAACATGGTGGCAGGCAGCCAGGTGCTGGAGCAGTAGCTGAAAGATACATAATGATCCTTAGGTGGAGAGAGAGAGAGAGAGAGAGAGAGAGAGAGAGAGAGAGAGAGAGAGAGAGAGAGAGAGAGAGAGAGAGAGGAGAGGGAGAGGGAGAGGGAGAGGGAGAGGGGGAGACGGGGAGAGGGGGAGAGGGGGAGAGGGGGAGAGGGAGGGGGAGAGGGAGGGGGAGAGGGAGGGGCAGAGGGAGGGGGAGAGAGAGAGAGGGAGACAGTCTGGGCTGGCATGGGTTTTTGAAACCTCAAAGCCCACCTCCAGGAACATGCTTCCTCCTACAGGGCCACATCTCCTAATCATTCTAATCCTTTCAAATAATGCCACTTTTTGGTGACTAAATATTCAAATATATCAGCCTATAGGGTCATTGCTATTCAAACCATTGCAATCTACTAATTTAATGTAGTTCTTTTGTGGTTTCTGGAACTTGTTAAACAGTTCCCCTTTCAAGACTTGTATTGATCATCTTCTCTGCACACTGCTCTTATAAACAGCAATAAGAATACTTGTAGAATACATTGTGTAGCTGTTTCTTCCCACTTGACACATTCCATCATGGAAAGTTGTAAGAGGCTCATAAGACTCCAGTTGCCATTGATACTTAAAGTCTTAGTAGTACATAAAATTACAAGATTCTCAAAGCCCCTGTTTATGGTTGTAAAGGACGAAGATCCAGAGATGAACTTTTCTGAGTGGCCACCAATGCTGAGTGGACTTTCTAGGGACACAGCTGCTTTGGGGTCATGCAGAAAGCCACCTATAAGCAATCTCTCACCAACATAAATGGTTCACTGCATACTTGTGAGACTGCTTACTAAGTTGAAGTTCTGTCAAATTATTTCTCTGGTCTATGACTGGTGCTGTATCTTTGGTGGATAGGCATTTGTTCATGTCTCCCAAGATAAAGTCACACAATATCATACAGAAATTTTGGTGTAAGACCTTGGAATGGCTTTAGTACTAGCTTTCAATTCCCTTTGTCTTTGCAGTTAAGACGTTTGGCAAGGTTTCAGTCATCTAAAGGGCTGGATTGGTCTTGCATATCATATTAAGATGGACATTTGCAGGATATAGATGGTGGTACACAGATGGTCACAGCATCGCCTCTTCCTAGGGATCATTGATGTGTCTGATGACAACTGGCTTATCTCAGAGAGAAAACCAAAGTGAGCAAAGACCAGAAAAACCTTGATGATCCTTGAAACCTACTTTCAAGTGTCATGTTTCACTTGGATTTCTGATTTACCAGGAGAATCCAGCATTGGTCCATACTAAAGAGCACACCAAAGACACATTTCATGATATGTGTGGGGGTTATTACAAGCTTTAACTGTTCTCTATTATGGAATTTCTCTTATTTGGGGAATATCATTTATGAAATCTATTCATACTTGAAATTTTACAGATCTACCTTAACAATGAACCCTTTTGCCTTCTGTTGAGGCAGAATATGAGTATACAGTGGAGCACCTCTGAGGATAAGGTTGAGTCCAAGAATGTACTTGCCTATTTATTTATTTATAATTTTGTACCTGAGTACTATATTTACATAGTTTCTACCCAACTCCACCTTCAATTTATACCACATGTCACCACTTTCAAATTCATGACCTTTTCTTCTATTATAATTATTGTTGCATATATGTGTGAGTGTATACATATATATGTATATGTAACTTGAATTGCTATGTGGTCTTATTAATAAAAAACCTGGAGCCAGATATTGGGGTTAAAACAGAGATCGGAGGAAGAAGACAAGCCATAGCCAACTTCACCTCACCAACTCCTCAGCTTCCAAAGAGAGTTACTTTCTGTATACCCACGTCTATATGCCTTTCTGTTCTGCATCTCACTTCATCTCTCTGCCCAGCTACATCACTTCCTGTCTGTCAGTACAGACTTCCAGACCTCTATGGTTAGTGCTGGGATTAAAGGCTTATGTCACCATGCCTGGGTCTGTTCCCCAATGTGGCCTTGAACTCACAGAGATCCAGATAGATCTCTGTTTCCTGAATGCTAGGATTATAGGTGTATGCTACCATTGCCTGACTTCTATGTTTAATATAGCAACTGGCTTTTTCCTCTGATCCTTAGATATATTTATTAGGGTGCACAATATATTAGGGGACACAATATATCACCACATGTATGCACACACATATGCATATATATATATATATATATATATATATATATATATATATGTATATATCCAAAATCCTTTGAGTTTATTTAATTTTTCTCATGTGTATCTGTGTCTAAGGATGACCATTTGAAATTGACCTATTAGGGAGCTCAACACTGGAAAAAAATGATTCTACCTCTTTCAGAAGCAATCAATTACTTGTAGCTCTTCATTTAAAAGTGAACCTTGTGAAATTTCCCACATCCACATTGGTGTAACAACTGGTGTTGTCATTACTTAGGTCTTGTTTGGGAGTCATGTTATTGACATTTTATGTGTATAGCTATGTTTAGAAGACACTATGTAGCATCACATCCTGGTCCTCTGCCTCAAAATCTTTTTGTACTGTCTTCTGGGATTTTTTTTCTGCTCTTTGGCTGTAGGGGTTGTATTGCAGATGCATCAGTTGGAGCTATGCACATTTGGAAAATGGGGACAAGACTTTAACAAAGGACAGGAGAGGAAGAGTAATACAGAATTAGAGAGAAAAGAGATAAATATTACTAAGACTCTTAGAAAAAGCCACAGGAAAATACACTGTTTTATGAACTTACTTAAAACACAAATATAACAGTATTTTATTATATATATAATATATTATATATATGAAATTATACATTCTTTTTTTTAGATATACCACACAGCATGCTGCTAATGTACCTCCCAAGAGCCATAGACTATCTAACAAACGTTCACAATGTCAAGCCTTGGAAACTCTTTTGATTTGTAGGTCAGGGGAGTTTATGAACCTCCCAAAGCAATACAGGTTATTACAATTGTACTTTGCTGTCTACTAGAAATTGAAGGTAAGACCCTATTCTAAAGACACCACACTCAGAACTTGATGAAATTGAGATGGAACTGACCTAGAATCTTCCTCCCTGAGTACTCTTTCATAGTATCAAAGCATGCAATGCAAACTTCCATGAGAGAAAAGCAATCAATCAATAGTCCTACATAGCTAGAATGTCTATGTAGCAAAACAATGTCCAGTCCAGCAAGACATGGCCAAGGATAAAATAGTGGTACTTCTGGTTTGTGAGTAACAAACAGTTGTCTACTTGGATTTAATACCCATTTAATTGAAGGGGAATTGTTCCTGTTATTGTAAACCAAGCCAACTCTACATCACTACAGAGATCTTAAAACTAAGATGAAGAACATGCTACTTCCACTTCCCCAATACAATATAATTCCGAATTGCCTTCTAAATACTTGTCCTTATACACACAGAAAACTGTAGCTTCTATCCTTCATCAAAGAAACTTCATTTTGCAACAGATGGAGACTAGCAAAGAGATCCACAACTGTTCAAAATGAAGAAAATGTTACCTTGACGTTTTATCTATTCTAGCCTATGACTATTTTTCTCAATATATCTTATCAATAACATTAACATTAATTTCCACTTCAGTAATTTTCACAGAGTAAAAATTAAAATAACCTCCCTATTTCTTTACATGCCTACACATACAAAGGCTCTCCAATATTTCTATATTCCATAAGACTTAGGACCTTCCACTATACAATCAATTTCATTCACTCACTTACAAATTATTGTTTATTTCCAAAGAAGATCAACTTGACAACTATATTCACTATGGCCTTGGATAGACTCCAATCCTTGACTGATGTTAGAGCTTTAGACCTTAAACGTTTAGCAACTTACAAACAAGTAGAGTATTAAAAAGAAGAAAAAGAATAAATAACTTTGACCTGACTTTTATGTTTCCATTTTCACTCACTGTAATGGCTACTATAACTAACATTATATTATGCTTAACATGTGTTTCAAATATAACTATAATTTACACTAAGATATAGCAAGGTGTCCTTTGCCTTACAGAAGCATTTCAGTTTCATGAGGTCCCGTTTATTAATTGTTCATCTTAGCGCCTGTGCTGTTGGTGTTCTGTTCAGGAAGTTGTCTCCTGTAACAAGGCTTTTAAGGCTGTTCCCACTTTCTATCCTATTAAGTTCAACATATCTGGTTTTATGTTAAAGTGGTTGTTCAACTTGGACTTGACTTTTGTGCAAAATGATAATTATAGATATATTTGCATTCTTCTACATGCTGGCATCCAGTTTGACCAGTATCATTTGTTGAAGATGGTGTCTTTCTTCCAGTGTGTATTTCTGGCTTCTTTATCAGAGTTCAGGTGTCCATAGGTGTATTGATTGGTCTTGGTCTTCAATTCTATTCCCTTGATCTGTGTGTCTGTTTTATGCCAATATCATGTGGTTAGTACTTCTATGGCTCAGTAGTACAGCTTGAAATCAGGGATGGTGATACACCAGGAAGTTCTTTTATAGTACAGTATTGTGTTCACTATCATGGATTTTTTCTTTTTTCCATATGAAGTTGAGAATTGTCCTTTCAAAGTATGTAAAAATCATATTGGAATTTTTATGGGGATTGTATTGAATCTGTAGATTACTTAGGGTAGGATGGCCATTTTTACTGTGCTAATCCTACTGTCTCTTTTTCAGTTTGTATATATGGTGGATTATACTGATTTATGTATGTTGAACCATCCCCGCATATCTGGGATGAAGCTTACTTGATCATGGTGGGTGATCTTTTTTATGTATTGCTGAATTGAGCTTGCCAGTATTTTATTGAGTATTTTTGCATCCATGTTCACATGGGAAATTAGCACTTCCCAGATTTATGAAGATTCTTTTCTCAAAACCATTAGTTTGGTTAGTTCTTGTTTTAAAAATGTATATATTTAGGTGTACTTCTCTGTGTATCTATGTGCCTGTAAGTATAGGTGCCTATTGAGGTCAAAAGAAGACATCAGATCCCACAGAGCTGAAGTTACAGGCTCTTGAGAGTTACGTGACATAGGTCTGGGAAATGAACTCAGGTCCTCTACAAGATCAACAAGTGCTTAACTATGGAGTCATATCTACAACCCTCAGATATGATGAGTTCTTAGAAAAAGAGTTCTCTTTTGTCCTCTGCAGCTACAACTTGCTAAACTGGGCATTATTTTCCTCTCTTCTAATATCATTCTCATTAGCTTAATGTGTAGCAAAGATACATCAATAGTTTGGAGCTCCTGTAGACAATCTAGGCAATAGTCAATAACTGAAGACTTAATTAGCTGTCCCTAATACTAAGATAGCACAGACTTATTTTCTAGAGAGAGATATTGTACTTGGGATCCTGTAATTTAACTTACTTTCAATTTTTGCCTTTTTGCTCTCTTCTAACTCTACATTTTATAATTCCTTATCTAAAATATGTTAACCATTATTCTGTCTCACCCTTAGATTATTAGATATACCTGCCTAGCTTTCATACATAAACTGCCTATTCAAAAAGAAGCTTTGAAACATTTAGAGCTATCATGGAGTGGATACCAGAACACAGAGAGTCTGGAGTTGGGAAGGAGTTATTCTGATGTGATGGATATGGCATATAAATTGATGACTGGATTTTATGGGTTCAATTCTTAGAAAGAATCAAGGCCCCCAACTTCCCTTCTGGACCAGAGAGGTGAGTATCCAGGACTAACCCGGACCCCATCCCTGGGCACCAGGCACTCCAGGAAGACCTGCCCAACTTGGCCCCAGGTTCTGGTCACTGGGAAGGCCCCCTTCTAGCCCCACTGGGAAGGATCTCCTTCTCCAAGCCCCTGGCAGCCCTGCAATCTCCATGCCCTGCCCTCACGCCCATCTGCCCGAGACCCCAGCCACTTCCTGAGACTTAGAAACCAGCCCCCCAGCTCCCATCCTGCCCCCGACCTCCCTTCTGGACCAGAGGTGAGTATCTGGGACCAGCCCAGACCACATCCCTGGGCACCAGCCACTCCAGTGAAGACCTGCCCAACTTGGCCACTGGTTCAAGCCACCGGGCAGGTCCCCTTCTAGCTCCACCAGGAAGGATCCCCTTCTGCAAACCCCCCCCACCCGCAGCCCCTGCAATCTCCACGCCCTGCTCCCACGGCCATCCCCGGGAAACCCCAGCCACTTGCTGGGACTTAGAGACTGGCCCCCCAGCACCGATCTTGGCCTGGACTTCCTTTCTGGACCAGAGAGGTGCTCAAACTGCTCTGATGCAAAACACTGTCTTCTGTATTCAACAACATTTCTTTAGAGACAACGAGGAATATTTTAATGTACTTATTTTATTTTCAAATGTAGGAAGATAATTCTGTGTGTTTTTAAGTTATTTGTTCATGTTTTCATTGTCAAACTATCATGTTGGCACTTGAATTACCATGTCAATGAGTAATTCTCCACTCTTAAGGGAATCAGTTTTTGATAATGTGGATTCATTAACTTGAAGTTCACATTTCTGTAAACATAGGATATTATTATCAGAACTTAATCCTTTCATCTTTCTTCACCCTGGTGACACTTGTTCCCACAGTCACTGTTGGGTGCCTCATGAGCTCGCAGGAGGTGCTCTCATCTGTTACACTTTCCCTGTGGCTACTGTCCACCCCTTCCGTGGTCCCAGCTCCTCCTGTCCACGCCCCTGCTGAAGGCCTAGAGCATGAGTCTTTCCTCAGACTGATATCTTTTTACCCTTTGTTGCTCTGTCCCAAATGTCCTCACCAAGTTTGGCTCTGTTCCAATGTCCCTAGTAGAGACTGTTTATTTCTTAGAGACCAAGACTAAATAGGGAAGGGGGATTAAGTAATATCTTGTCAGGAAAAAAACACACTAAGAATCTCAAGAATATGGTCTTGTGTGTGTCCTCCTTACAAAGAAAAGTATTTTCAAACAAACCAACAGACATAAAAAGACTGACTGAAACTCCACCAAGCCCTGCTGAGGACACCCAGCAATCCAGATCCTCAGACATTATCAGAAGAATGGTGCAGCCACATGGAGAACCACCTTCACGGTTTTCAACCTGCAGCACAGCCTCACATTAATGTGCAGTGCTGCTATGTAATTGTCACAGTCCTAGTAGATCAAAACAAGTCCAAACTATTACACATGATGCCTGGAGTATTCGGTTTCCTAAGGTCAAAGTCAAAGTGGTAGTTGGGGTGAAACCCTTCACTGTCTCTGAAATAGAACGTACTTCCAACCTCATTCAGTGAGTATTGGGGAGCTGAGAGAACAACTGAGTGGTGTAAAGTTTATGTAACTAAGGACATTGATTATGATTCAAGGAAGTCTCCATTATTCTACAGTGGCTCATTTCTTTTAATCGACTACTTATAATGAAGTCTCATTCCCAATTCAAATGCCTCTTAATTCTTTTCAGAGTCACCAGAGAAAATGTTATTATTTTTAAAGGTTTTATAAAACAAAGCATGGAGCTACATGCTTTAAGTTCCCCAAGTCCCCATAGGACAGGAATCCTGCTGGTACTGGGTATTGTCTAGCTCAGCTGTGATTGGCACATGGCAATGATGAAGATGAAGAATGGAAAACACAGCAATGGTGATGAGTACAGGGTCAAATGTGAGTGGGAGTAAATGAGTGGGAAGGAAGACTTGAGAATGACATCCTGTGCCCAAGGTTCTGCTCTGTCTAAGGTACAACTGACCATTTTATCCTGACCCTTAGGGTTTTAGCTCATTTCATGAATTTCAGCTGAGCCTTTATGCCACACTTTACCATCTAGTCCCTTCCTGCCTGGCTATATTGTGTCCCTGCCAATATGACAGCTGATACATCTCCCCAAAAGACTGATTCCCTCCCCTGGTAATTGTCACTTTTCTTTTCTTTCTTTCTTTCTTTTTTTTTTGTTTGTTTTTTTTTTTCAAGACAGGGTTTCTCTGTGTAGTTTTGATGCCTGTTCTGAATCTCCTTCTGTAGACCAGGCTAGCCTCCAACGCACAGAGATCTGCCTGGCTCTGCCTCCTGAGTGCTGGGATTAAAGGCAAGCCTGGCATCACTTTTCTTTTGTGTGGTAAAACAACACAAAAATAAACAATGTATAAAAGAAAGCATTTATTTTGACTTAAGGTTTCAGAGGGAGAGTCCACCTTTGCCAGGAAGAATGGCAGCAAGCAGCAGGCATTGTAGCAAGAACAGGAAGCTGAAATCTCACATCTTAGACTGCAAATATATAGTGAACTGGGAGGGGTGCCAGGCTTCTAATCTCAAAGACCATTTCCACTGACATTCTTCCTCCAGCAACCCTTCACCACCTAAACCTCCAACAGCTGTGCCACCAACTGAGGACTAAGTGTCCATATATCTGAGGCTACAGATGATGTTTCTTATTCAAGCTACCACAAATTCCCCCATAACAGTAGTACTTAGAAACTTTCCTTACAACTGAGTCAGGCTTTCAACCTACTTTTAGACATTGTGCTCTGACATATTTACTTAGCAATGCTCTGCACAGCTGCCCTGATGAATGCACATCTGTAAGCCTTAAGCAACGAATAACACAAGTCTGAGGCAAAATGAAACAAATGTGGCTTTGTGTAATTAATCAATTCTAATAACTTTTATCTCTGTATACACTTCCTGATATCTATAACCAATTAATTTTCCTATGACCTTCTTTGAATTATGCATTGATTAATGTGGTCTTTACTAAAGAGAAAATCGTTACTAAACATTTGTATTCTAGGGATTCAAGATAAAATGTAATTCCACTAGTGTTTAACTTTGGCCTGATTTCTCTCCTGAAAATAGGTGTTAGAACCCTTTTGATTATTATGGAAGGTATAGCACCATGGGAGCATGATGACAGAGTCTTTGAAATCATTCTGGGAGTACTTTTACCAGAATGGATGAAAGTTTCACCCTACCATTTCCAGGCCTCTATAATGTTGGCTAAAGAGCTGCTAATAGGGAACAAGACATGCAAACAACAAAGGAGGAAGAATATTAAATCTCATTACAGCTGTGAAGGACTCTTAGCTGCTCAGACAGCCAGAGCTCTTATTGTGAACACATTGCTACTTAAATTTCTTCAAATTTTCTGAGAACACACAGGGGAAAGTTTCCTGCTTCATTTTAAGTGGGCCATTTGCATGAGTGTCCTTGGTCTAGAGAGATGCAGAGCCCTTAAGTCCCTCGAGGCAAGAGATCTCAATAATGGCAAAAAGTCAAAGTCTTGACATTTGCCACCTGCAGAATTAAAGCTGCCTGTTCATTTCCCAGGGTTAATGTGCCATCTCTTCAGTTCAATTACCCAAATGTACTTTAGGAGTCTTCAGATTCCTGCAGCATGGCTTTATATTGCCAGACCTAGACTTTGACCTCTGCTCTGCTATCTACCCACCCTTGTGGACAAGTGGGCTACTTCACCCCTTTATGTCTGTCTCCTTTAAAGCCCCTTAACAGCCATACTTCCTAACATTTTGGTTTATTATAAAATGCTACAAAGACAGGATCATTTCAAAGTGAATGTTAGACATATAATGACAAGTAACTATGAGGAATTTTGTGAGACTTCATGAGCCAAAGATTGCTTTATTTTCTTTACACCATGTCCTCAACCTCCAGAGTAAAGCTGGGGATGTGAAATCAAATGAAAAGTCCTTGGTATATTGCTTTCCTGGCATGTAAGCAGAACATATCAAAAAATTGAGGTCCATGGTGTTAGCTTTCCTTCCAAACATGTTAAAGTGTTGCATTACACTTTTGACTTGGGGACCAGAAAATCTAAGAGGAAAACTATGAGATCTCTCTCTTACCAGCATGATGATTGTCTCACAATTTGATGTTAACAAAATTTCTCCTGTATTTGAGACTATATATGACTTTCTTTGCTATGTTCCTATTGTCTTAGTAAGTTTTAGTTAATGTGATCACCATTACAAAGGGTAATACAATCACATGTTGAAGTTATATTAAAAAAAATGTCACTGAACTCCACACTATCACATGATTTTCCCTAGTGTTGACAGCTCTTACCTCTTCTCCCACTTTCTCCAGTAAAAACTGGCCTTGAAATGTTTTCCCTTAATCCAAATGACTGACTTATTTTTATGTGCTAATATTAAATCCTTAAAGTCAGGGCAATTCTCTCTTAAAATATGTGTTATTTCTTTTTAGCTGAAGGGTGGATCATATGGCTGAGAAATTTATTCCTCATACAATGTTCAGATTTCTACCTGGGTACAGCTAAAGTCCTGAGTTACAAAATAAACAAGTTAATAGCAAGCATTTTCTCTAGCTATGGCAACCCAATAGAACATTGTACTTTAAATACATAGAAAATGTCAGGGAGAAACCCCTGTGGACTATCAATTTCAGATATAAAGAATGAGATCCAGAAATAAAAAACTAATATCTGGCTTTGTATTTAATTATTTTAAAAGACAAAAAGAGAGCCCCAGTGTCCAGTTGTTTAAGGATCTTGATCTGTAGGGAGACATAAGCAAGCTACTACTCATAGGGCTCCAGCAACAAACCCAAGTATAATTCTAGCAAAGTCCAACCTGGGTAGACAATGAGTTGATTGGTTTACTTGCAGATCATAGACAAGGGATTTACTTTCAATAACATGGACACCAAAGCAGCAATAACAATAAAAAGTCTTACCCCCAGCATAGAAGATGACTTCCCCATAGCTGCATAGATGAAGACTCCCCCCGCCCCCCAGTAACTCTTCCAGTCTTTATAGTGTAGTACCTCCCAACATCATGAGGCACATGCAATCAGGGCAGAATGACAAATGACCAGGAGGTGCAGAAGGAAGAATATCAGGGGGAGGGCCCAATGACCTTGGCCAACTGTTGCCCTATAAGGGAACCTCCACAGTCAACCACAGGGGTATCTTGAAGTAGTCACAGCTGTTCTGGTGACAACAGAGGTTCTTATGCTCAGAGGATGGTTCATTATACCTGTACAGAACCTTTTGCAACTTTTCAGTCTTTTCTGGAAACAGTCTGAAAACGCATACTATCTTTCAAAATGAAGTACACATTTGGGACAAGAAATGAGAGTTTGGAAGAAATATTTGGCATGGAATGATCAGAAAGGCAAGTAGTAGGTCTGAGGAAAATAAAAAATAATATTGCATCTCCACATTTAATATTTTCTCACTGGGACAAGTAAACTTACATTGCTCCAACTACAAATATCAGTATTAGAAGCTGTCCCTCAGAGTTCTGTTGTCATAATCATTAGCATGTGTGATTCATAAAACCATGACAACTGTGAAATAGAATACAGGACATAATAGATTTTTTATTTATTTAATATTTTATAACTGGTAATATTAATTTTCACTATTAGATTTAAATCGAATTTGAATTATTTCACTCAGATGTAGTCAGTGAAATATTTGACAATGAGAATTCCTTAAAACAATAATTTAAACGGAAATGAAAAATTTGGCATCTTATTATTTAAATTAACAGATAATTAATTAATAATAATAAACATATTGTATTGAGTAGATGCAATTTTTATTTTCCAAGTTACCATGGACTCTAGTCATAGCCTTGGATCGCTGTAATTGGACACAAAGTGAATTTTCCTTTTGAGCTTACAAATATTGTAGCAGTTTTCTTTACTCTTCATTATTATGTCTTGAGGTTTTCTAAGAAGCTTACTGAGTTTAAATATGAAGGTTATGTAATAGGCTCATGAGTTGAACATGTAGCTGGGGTTGTAACTTTAGAAGTGTCTAGTTGGAGGAAGTGGGTCACTGGGGATTTGTCCTGCAGGTGTATATCTTGTTCGTTCTCTCTCTCTCTCTCTCTCTCTCTCTCTCTCTCTCTCTCTCTCTCTCTCTCTCTCTCTCTCTCTCTCTCTCTCCTCTCTCTCTCTCTCTCTCCTCTCTCTCTCTCTTTCTCTTTCTCTCTCTCTCCCTCTCTCTCCCCTCTCTCATCTTTCTGGTTGACATGAGATGAGTAGCTTATCCTGCCACATAGCTCTGCTACAATGCATCACTTAATGTAGTCTCTCAAACTCAGAACCATGCCTCAAATTTACATTCCCCAAATGGTGAACTAAAAGTAAAGTCACCCCCTCTTTAAGATTTTCCTATTAGTTGCCTGTCATAGTAAATAAATGTGTGACTATATAAAGGCAAAACTAACTCTTGTGAGACACATTTAGTTGTGGTAGGGAAAAAAGTGTTCATATGAAGAATACAGCTACTACCCCCTCATAAAGCACAGACATTAATTCTACTAATGTTTTCAGCATCCAAAATAACATCTTACAGAGAAAAAAATTATATATTATCTGCTAGCTATTTGATGTATGTGAGTGTGTGTGTGTGTCTGTGTGTGTGTGTCTGTGTGTAGAGTTAGATGGTTGAATGGAAGTAGAGGTGTTGTTAATGTGAACCAATAGACTTACACAGTGTATTTGAGAGTTTTGAATACACTCATACACACACACACACACACACACACACACACACACACACACACACACACATTGCTATAATCTGTACCTTGTAGGAGCAAATGTTTGTCTATAACTTAGAGAAAAAGGAAAATACAAGTTTATATCCCAATCTAATTCTTTTACACAACATTTACCTTCAAAATACAAATTACAGCATGTAGCCATCAACTGCTCACTTCTCACTGAGACTTTCAGGAGCCTCATCTTCTGTCTGATTCAGTTTCACAGCCTGGTCCACACAGGAGGATGCTGTGCCTTGAGGAAGGCAGCTCTAAGTGTGAAATTTCCTGAAAGAAAAAATGAACATGCATGTCACAAAAGCAGACAACAGAATCACACCTACAAGTTTCATAAAGAAAGTGTTATATTTTCTGTTTCCCATCTGTTTGGAAAGCCTGCAGCCAGAGCCAGAGTTGTCTAAGGTATACTCAAGTTAAGGGAGAGGCTAAGGCTGATCTTTTTATTTAATTTGTAAGTCTGACTGCTGTTAATAATAAACAGCCAGCAAGGTGGCACACCTGTTTAATCAACAGCACAGAGGGAGATTCCAGAGATCCAGGCCAGCCTCTCCTACTTGAGACCCTGTCCTGAAAACCGGTACTCAGTGAGTAAAAACAAAACAAATTGCTGTTAATTTTGAGCAAATTAGTTAATCTCCTTGCTTCTATAGTGGCAACTCTGAGGAGATATAGTTCCTCACAGATCAGGGTAATTGTGAGGTCAAACTAAAATTATGTAGGCAAATCCCTTACTTCATAGCCTAGAAAGAGATTTTCCAATTAACACAGAAATGATTATTTTAATTAATGGCACTTATTTTCCCACATGGTACAATTTTATTTGCTCTATACAATGTAATGAAAATTTACAATTAAATGGAAAAGTTACCTAATGTCTGGCCACAAGCCACATTGCTGTGATATCCTAATTAACAACTGAATAACTGGCAGAGTGGAGGGTTTTTTTATGGGAAAACAGAACAAGATAAAAAACAGCAAAATAATCTTATTTGCTTTAATACTATTAAAATTTGCTTTGAAAATGTATGTAAATTTTCATAAACACCTCTTAAATATTTAAGTGTGCTCTAATTTTAATGAGATACATTTCCATGTAGAATGAATATTTTTCATTAAGATTATACTTCTAGCTTTTGATGTGCTGTAACATCAAACCCTACATGGTTATGGGCAATGAGGAATTTCTAGTCATCATCTGCTCTTTTCAAGGTTCATAGTTTGAACTCAATAGTCTAATTCACTAGACACAATAACAAACCATGGAAAAGGGCTATTAAGTCAATTGTCCCAGTTTTCTGAGGTAACTAGGTGAGTGAAATACATTTTTTCATTTATTGTAATGGATTGAGGGGCTAGAACTCATTTAGAAGACCAGGTGTAAGTCAGAAAAATAATTTAATGTCAAATGTATAGATGCATACAGTTGTGATTTATAAGTTTATATAGAAACAAAAATGTGTATATGCAAACACAAAAGTTTAACTTTTATGCTGGTTCAAGGTGAATACTTATTGGGAGAGTTCAACCATTCAGTGCAGTAAGAATTGACTAAATTATATAGTCATTATTTTTTCACATCAGGCTCACTGGCCCAAAGCTTCAGGGGACTCTCCTGTCTTGACTCCTATCATGCACTGCCTTTCTATGGGTTCTAGGGATTTGAGCTCAGGTCCTCATGAGGCATGGCAAGCATTTTATCCACTGAGCCATCTCCTCAGACACAGTCTTCCATATTTACAAATCCTACTTTCTTTTCAATCAGAAACTTCCAGACACAATAATAAGTTGAATGACTAGAGAAAAGGTGGTAGAAACCTAGCCACAGATGAACCAGTCTCTGCAGTTTTCAGAAATGAACATTAAAATATGTATGGTAAAATGTGAAGAAAATAACTTTTAGAACTTAGAATTTCCTACAGAATAGATGTCATTTCTTAATAAGTAAACTCATACTTAAAAAATATAAAAAATATACTGAGTATGTTAAGTGAAAAAAGAAACCAAAATGAATCTTTAAACAGAATATTTATAAAGAATAAGACAGTGCACTGTAAAATAAGTCAGATGATCACAAACAGTTAACAAATGAGGAGGTGAAATATGCAAGAAACTATTAAAGGACTACAGTCTGATGGCAGAGGTCTTCTCTGGGCATTGGGTTGTCCTAACAGAAAGCAAAGAGGGGCAGGGAACTAGTTGAGGAGGTACATAGATTTTTCAAAAATAGAGAAAATAAATCAAGTCAGGAATTTACAAAGTTATAACAAGTACAAGCCAAAGGAATTCAAGAAATCATCATCCATCTGTTATAATAAGAACTCTAAAACTAAAACTAGAGACGGAATTAACAAAAAAATTGCTCATAAAGACACATTAACATCAAAGAAGTCCTGAGGTCCTAAGGAACTGCTCTGGAGAAATGATGGAAATGAGATGGCATGGAAAATAGACTTTAGAAAATAACTTAAAATTACCAAAAACCACCTTAAATTTTTAAAATGTTACTGATACCTTAGTTTAAATTATATAGAATGGCTATTTTATTGACAGAATAGCTCTGGATGGTCACATGGTAACATCATAAACTCTCATGTTATTAAAAACCTAACCATCAAGCCATTTTATTTTCATCTCTACCCCTTTAATGTCTATCATTTGAGCTGGAAATGGCTACAGAGGGTGTGTTCCCAACCCACTTCCAAGTCTTTTTGTTTCTGCTTAGTTACCCACTAGTGAACCAGCTCACCTCACATGGACTTATTTGGAATGGTAACCACTGGAGCCTATAATCATTTATATTCATAATTATTTTATGAAGAGTACAAGATTATGTGTTTTATCCCATGCACATAAAACCTTACACTTTGCTATGATTCACCCCATCCAACCCTAAACGTTCCCTCATGACATCTAAGTAGTGCCAATATTTACTTTCACTTTCAAAATCTGTTAATTTTGTTCTACATTTATTTTCATAAGAAGTATTAGTGAAGATCAAAAGCACAAAATAATCCCAGCAAATGGAAATACTCATAGATAAAAATTCCTCAATATGAAAACATGTCAGAGTATTTAACATCCAGGAAATATTTAAAATTTCAAAGATATAACATTACATTCCTCAAGAAAGCCCCCATATTCAAAATTAATTGCACCAACAGAAAGACAGCTAGTACTAACATGTGATACGAGAAGGTAGTTCAGTAAGAACACCCTCATGGCCAGAAGGAGTCCAAGAGGCTTTAGTCAGAACTCACACTCCAGGGGAAGATACCACTTATCCTACAAGCTTTTAGATAACTATGGGGGTAGCAAACATGTACATGATCACTAATGTTGTTTGCTCATAGATCAAACTATAACCTAATACAATAAATAAATGTACACCACTGGTTCAGAGGGAAAGGCACAGGTCCTGATTTATTCAGTAGATGTTTGAGTTCCTATGCACATACATGATATAGGATTCACTTTATATCCTGAACCAACATTTTCTTTTCTCCTCTCCTCTCTTCTTTTCTTTTCTCTCTCTCTGTCTCTGTCTCTCTCTGTCTCTCTCTGTCTCTCTCTGTCTCTCTCCTTTTCCTCACCTCCCTCCTTTCACATCAATAAACAATAGTGAATTGGTATTGATAAAGGGTAAAAATAATTGTATCCCATATTTCTGATCAGAGAATATTACTTGAAGGCTAAGATTTTGCACAACTTCATGTTAGTAAGTAAAGGTGACAGTTACCCACTTGGTTTCATTTACTGTTTAGCAGTTGTTATGTGTCATGCAAATTCTTTTCACTTATCTCATTAAAAATAATGACATGAAATAGCAAATTATAGTTGTTCGTGTGTTTAGTGTCTATACTGCTGGTATCACTTAATAACAGGTGTATGAAAAACATATACTGTAGTTGGAATAATAACAAAACATCAGTCTCCTTTATCACAAACTGCCAGCTATATGAAGATGAAGTAAAATTTATGTTGATTTTGACCATCTTTTGTGCATGTAAGAAATCTTCAGTAATCCACATATATTTCTAGGTAATCGTTTATGTATTCTTTTCTTTAGTACAATAAATAACACCAAAATGTAATGTGTTTTTCCAGCCAACAAAACCATTTGTTTTTCGAGTCATTTGTTATTTGTTTTGATTTAATAAATTTGATTTCAATGCTCCCTCATTTTTAAACAAGTAAGTCCCCAGGTAGGTGTTTACTTCAAATACTTAGCAATATATAAAGTTGTAAGTTTGCTAGCTAGTTTCTTTTCTCCACTGAAAACAAGAGTATTCTTCTCTTATTGATGAATCTATTTCTTTCATTCAGAACAACACACCACCTAAGATGTGAAAGATGTGCGGATGCATAAGGCCAAGGACTCCCTTTCCAAGCCTACCCTTGGGTTCATGTGCCTTTTTAGGTACTGGTGAGCACAGAAGTGGGAGCTCCTCCTGGCCCTTCTACAGACAGAATTCTGTGTGGCTTCTATGACACCTGCCCTGTTGATAAATGCCTTTGACATTTCCTCCTTTGGATGACAACCTGGACCCACCAAAACAATGGGACATTATTGCTCTTGTGTTTTATGTTATTTGACAAAAGTGAAGATATCTAAAAATTCCTACCAGGGTCACAAACCTGATGATTCCGATTAATCAGGAAGGATATTGTCCTGAGAAGTTGTACTGACATGAAAGTACAACAGAGATTGAGCCCTTCCTCAGGGAAGCAGAGAACTGAGCTCCTGATGGACACATTGAAATAGTGAGCTGCCCTGTTGTGAGGGCCAGTGGATGCTCTCCTCTGAACTTCTTCCCTCTACCATGCTATGTTGATCTAATTTTTTTAAAGTGTTTCTGTGACTCAATACAATTCACATCTTATTTAAAATAAAAGAATTCCTAGTGATATTTCTAGCAACTTGAACTACCACATAATATTCAGATGATTTTGAGAACACATGTCTCTAGAATGAAATTTTCAATCTCTTGTACTTAAACACAAAATAATTTTCCAGAAGGGCAAATGAAAAAAAAAAAGATAGTTCACAGGAAAAATCACAATTTCCAGAGCCTCAAGAAGTTGTGTATTACTAATCAATTTTTAATTTATTAAAAATTCAATTCAAATCTTTGCAAATTTTCTGTGGGAAACATTTTATTTTTTCATTGCTTTGGAAAATCTGGTGCATATAGATTAAGAGCCGTTCTTACAGAAATATGCTGTTATTTCATACCCTTTGTTTAAAGTAATGGCTTTGTGAATATTTTCCTAGGGAGTTTATTCTGTTATTCCCAGAAGGAAGGGACAATGGCAAGCCTAGGACACCATCTTCTCCAAGCCAACCTGGATGAGCCAATGTACTTACTGAGAATAAGGCAGGAGCTTGGTGACCTGGATAGCAGCATTAGTGAAAGGCCACTCCAGTATGGTTGCAACTCATGGAATATGCGTTACTACTGTCAGGTCCCAAAGAAACTCAGGACAAATGGCTAACTGTGGTGCCCAATCAACCTACCAAAATGCACACTAGCAGCCAGGCTCTCTGAGAATCACAAGTATCTGTTACAGAGTCCTGGCTCCTCTCAGCATTTCCCACCCCGTCCTCTGTCCCTACTCTAAACCTCTCCAGCCCTGAACTTCTCTTCCCTTCCTCCAGCTTCTGGTTCCTACAAAAACCTCCCATTTCAGCCACACATTTTCTTTGTTCTCTTGGTTCTACTCTCTCTCTTGGCCTCTGTTCTTGGCTCCTGGTCCCCTCTTTTTTCTTCCTTTGCTCTTCTCTTCCTCTCTCACTCTCCCAGTCTCCCTCTCCTCTCATGACCACATTCAGTCTATTACTTTCTCTCCCTGCTCTAGACTCTTCCAGATGCCTCTGGCTGTACTCTCCCTCATATCTACAATAAAAAATTCTCAACCACACCTTGGAGCGGTCATATCCTCATTTCACTCAACTGCACTCTCCTTGTTCAGCGTGCAGACAACTCCACTGAAGAGTCTTCCTTCCTTTAGTGGTAACATTTGTAAAACTGCAGGCAGGCTCCTCACAAGTCTTTTGCATTTTGTGAGTCTCACAAAAGCCCCCTGAGTCTCAGAGAGAAAAACAATTACACAGCAATGACATTCTCTCATGATGTAAAGGACAAATGTCCCACTCTCATAGCCTAAGGTCATCCCAGGACACTCTGTCTTTTTTTTATAACAATGACATTTTCAAAATCAGCTGTGTAGGTCCTTAGAAATCAGAGAGACACCTCACATTTGAGGTCAGGAACAGGGAAGTGGGTCATAGATCAACATTCTGAGGTAGAAAGCTCCAGCCTCACTACAAATTTACCCAGATTTTTATTTGGTTTACACATCTTAGTCTTCCTAGGTAAGGTGTCATTTAAGTCATAGACTTTGGAGCTTAGAAGTTGGTAAAAATAGAGATGAAGGAGCATGGAATATTAAACAGGCACATAGTATAATCCTATTTGAGTTTTAGTAAAATGCCTAGGTGACCTTATGAAATACTGATCAGAAGTAGATTACATGACTATCAGATAAAGCAGTTCACACAGAATAATCCCATCCAGACATGAACTAGGAAAAGGAGATGGGAAGTAGAGATCACTGATGAAAAATGGGACAAATATCAGAATACACAAGCTAAATCTAAGAAATAATGGGCTAAATACCCATGAAAGCAGTGCTTAAGACAGTGTATGACTTCATGGGTCAGCACACTGCTTAGAGGAGAAATCAGTTAAAGATGGAGCACAGGACACATAGCTGGTAATATGTAACACATGCATGCATATCTGTAACGTATACTTGTGCAATGTGTATAATATGCACATGTAGGATTGTGAAAAAGAATCATATTAGGATAGGTAGCTTGTGTCAACATCAGCAATAGTTATTGATATTCATATCTAGCTCTGATAATAGATCCTATGCAAAGAACATGATTCGTTGTTCTAGTTTCATTTCTGTTGTGATGAAACACTGGACAAGACCAACTTTAGAGGTAAAAGGGGTTCCAGGTTCTCGTCTGTCACTTCAGGTAAGGCCCAGCAGAACCTCAGGAGTCAGTGTCAGCACACCCACAATCAAGGGCACTGGAAACACAGGCACCCATGCTGCCTTCTTGCTTGTTCTTGGTTGTTTTTCTTCACTCTTAGTTCAGGGCCCATTGTAGAGAATGGTGAAATACAGAGTCAGTTAGATCAACTAATAATCAAGATAATTCCCATTGACCGGTCCACAGGATAATCTGCTCTAGACAATTTCTCAGTATGCTTTCACAAGTTAACATTTAAAATTATCACACTCAGCTTTACTGCTGCTGTTGTTTGAGACAGGGCTTTACCATGTAGACCAGACTGTCCTCAAGTGTTGGATTATGTGTAAGAGCCATCCCAAGTGGCTCAATTATTATTATTGTCATTGTTGTTGTTATTATTATTATTAAATTACTTGAGTGCTGATATAAAATATGATTAAATGAGTTCTACCTACCTTTCCAGTTTTTACCTCAACTACCCTGTCCACAGCTACTCTGAAAGTCAGAGGGGGTTTTGATCATCTCTTACAACTTCCCTTTCCAGCACCCTCAGAATCTTAGTGTAGTCATGGTGGGAAAAGTCACTGCAGATTTTACTTTCACTAGGAACTCATGCTTGCTGCTGATGGTGCCCTTACTGCCAACTAAACTCAGTTTGGCTGTGTGGATGCATACATTCCCAGGCACCATTGCCACACAAGTCCCTTGGGTGAGTGTTCAGGTCAGTTCTTTGGATATGAATTGAACAATTCAGTATATCACTTTTCCATAGTCACACAAAGTGCTTATTGAGTCGGACCATGCTAGTGAACTGCAATGATGCCCACATTTCACATACTGGAAGACTGTCAACACACAACCCTGAAGGCAGAATCTTATTTGAGAAAATTTCAGTTAAGCATTGGTGTTTTTAATTGCCCTACAACATGATTCCTACTGGTTTACCAGACTTCCTACGATGACGGTACAACCAGAGCTCCAAGTTGTGTCAGAAAAGTTTAAAATGTTACCTTTTTGCAGGTGAACTTAACAGTGGGAGATCTGAGTTGTTACCATAGCAACAGAAGTGACAGAAGTTAAAGGAACTGACAGCCTCCACTGAAGACTGTAGAGGACTAGCTCTCCTAACAGGTGATGAGAAACAGTCCCCAAGCACAAATTCACTCTCCTTACCTTTGGATTCAGGGCTCTGACATCAGCAACTATTCAGATCTGCTTTGAAAAACACAAATTCATGCCCTAGCAGAACCAGTCCATGCTGACTTTCTCTGTGGAAGATGTTATTTCTTCTTGGGCTGTCCCTCTCCCCACCAGGAAATGAAGCAGGGTTTTAGTCTCTCACACCTTACATGGCAGGGGCCATGTACATGTTTCTCGCCCAACATACAAACTCCCAGTCCAATTGTGGTGTTGCACACCTATCATCCAGGCACCCAGGATGTGGAGTCAAGAGGATCAAAGCTCTATCTAGTTCACCCTTGGCTATGAAAGGACCAAGCAGATGCCATAACAGGCTGCTTAGTCTTCTCTCAGAGATTAGGCCTCAGTTTCCTGAGGCTTAAGCAAGCAGTTTCTGGGAAGGCCATGAACAAAAGACATAGTCCTTGCAGTAGCTCCCTTTCTGCATGTACCCTGACTGTTCAAGGTTCAACCAGTTGTTTACTGTCTGGGACCCCTCACCAACTTAGAGCTGCGTGCATGGGTCAATGTGAACATGCTAGGCCAGCCTGCCCCTATGGTAGCTCAAGAACAAAGCCCAGGAATTGTCCTGGACTGCCCCCAAAAAGATAATTGCAACCCCCAACCAGTAAATTCAATGGTTACATACCCTCACCAATTAAAAGAGAACAGAGACCTTCAAAAATAAAAATAAACCAATCTGAGTTGCAACCGTGCCAAATCCCCAATCCCCACAACTGCCCTGAAGGGCTTGTGGTTTTTACCTTTAAAAAGACAGCCTCACAAACAAAGAGCAACTCCTCTCTGCCTCACTGTATTGGGTGTAGGAAAGTTCCCTGACTAGGCTTGTATCTACAGAATAAACCTTGCTGTTGCATTCTGGACATCCTCCGTCTTCAGTGCTCTCTTTAGAGTCATGGTCTGGGCATAGCAGCCAAACAGCTAGCTTGAGAATAATTTGGGCTAATTAGACCCTGTCTCAAAACTCAATCAAGCAGTTAATCAATGAATTAATAAAAATAATAAAAATAAAAACCCTTACCCTGAATCAATGCCTGTCTCACCCACTGCTCTCAGAGGTCAGAAGCTCTCACATTCACAAGCAGTTTGAATTAAAAGGGGACAAAATTTGGATCTAATGTTTCGCAGGAATTTGGCATAAGGAATTCAGATGTGTGTGGTAAGTATTTTTGGATCCCTGAAAGTGGTTTCCTCCACTGGTGAAATAAGCCAGCCAGATCATGCCTAATTAAAAGTCTAGGGCTTTCTGAGAAGGGCATTACAAGAATATCTCTGCTGTTGTGAAGAGAGGAAGATAGAAATGAATGAAGGAAAAGTAATGAGATACAGAACCTACTGGGCCCCATCCCTGCACAAGTGCACACTGATGTTCCTCTGTCTTTGTAAAATTACAAAAGCACTCTTCTCCCACATTCCTATCTGCAATCTGTTGACCAAACTGTGTGCACAACCACCCCTTAAGTGTGTGGGCACAGCATCATTATTTATTGATTGATCTCACTTTTATGATGATTCTATCTTATACATTGATCTATAAAATCACACTTGAGGATTTTAAATTTTCTGATGTAGGATATTTCAATATATAATTTTTCTTGGATTAGTTTTGGTGAATATTTGTCCTATATCGATAGCTAATTCATCCAGGTTCCTATAAAGAGAATCCTTCCTTCACTGCACGAAAACATCCCATATTAACAGAATGGTGCATCCCTTGAGAGTGACATTATTCCTGGTATTTTGAATTTCTCACTCATTGTGTCAAGGGCATGGATATGCTACGCTTACAGTGATCTTCACAACTGATTGTCAGGGACCAACACACTGTTTAGCTTTGGTATGTTATCTACATGTTGCCCTTTGATATTATGTATAAATGTCTCAGTCTTCAGTAACTATGAAATCTGATCTCTATCTGAGATTCTAAGTTACATAAAGTTCACCTGAGGGCTATTGGCCTGATTTTAAAATTCAATTTTCCATTCTGTAAGTGATTCACCCCTCCATTCATCGACCTGTTCTTCTTTGTTTGTTTGTTTGTTTGTTTGTTTTCAAGACAGGGTTTCTTTGTGTAGTTTTGGTGCTTGCCCTGGATCTCACTTTGTAGACCAGGCTGGCCTCGAACTCACAGAGATCCACCTGGCTCTGCCTCCTGAGTGCTGGGATTAAAGGTGTACACCACCACCGCTCAGCTCTGTTCTATATTCTTTTTCTCATTTTTCTCTTTTCGGTGTAGCTGCTCTATTTTCTACACATTTCTCAAGTGCACAAAAATAAATGAACCAATTTGTAAATATGCTTTGCATAGCTATTGTTTTGCTCATATCAAATAAATTTCTTCTGAAGAGATCTTATTGTAAACCACCTTGCTAATTTTTTATTGTTTTGTTTTTGAAGCAGCTTCACCATCCATAACTTTCATTTCTGGCATTCTTCCCCTTTTCTCTGCTTCCAGAGTAGACCTGGTGCTGAGGGGCATTCACACTTCACATTCATTGCTTCTTACCTATGTGCACTTTACAATGGGCCAGAGTCTCTGTGACTTCAGTCGGGTGTGTTGGGTTCTTTTGTTTCACTCTGATAGGGTGATTTTGTTCTTGAATTTGCTTGAAAGAGGCATATTTTCCTCAAGTTCAACTCTGCTGAGAGTGTATCATAAGAAAGTTTAGTTTACTCACTAGCTCTGCAAAAACCTGCTGAAATGATCATGTTTCCTTAAAGCAACAGTCTAAATTGCATGAGTTAATGTGAGGACAAGCTGTGTTTCTGTCTTTGAAAGAAAATTTTTCTAATGATGTTGATTTATTCTTTATATCAGTGTTTCACTTTTCAAATTTTTATAAAGGAATTTATAGTTATATGCGTATTTGAGAATATTTATTTTTAAATCTCACTTCTCCAAGTATTGGGGTCAAGTGTCTTATACCATGAGATTTTGGAAATTTTCCACAATTAATATTTTGTGAAATATTTATATTAATTTTTATTAAAATGTTTTAGAATCATTCCATTACGTCATCTGGTTTTCTATGAGAGTAGATTTTATGCAATTACCTTCAAATAACATAAAAAGATTCAGTTTTTTACTTTATCTGATGACTTCTTTGTAAAATTCTACATATAGAAAACTGCATTTAAATGAACAGAAAGATTTTTATAATGTCCATTTATTTATTATATTATTTCATTTTATTTAATGATTCTGTATTATTTCTGGCTTCTGTCACTGTTGAAATATACATATCCACTGTTAGTTCCTTGTTTGTGTGGGTTTTTTTTTCTTTTCTGTGTACTCTCAAGGTTTTTATTTTCTTTCTGCTTTTGCACTTGTACTATTACATGAAAATGTTCTGTCTGTAGGCCAGATGCATTTGCTTATCTTTCTGAATATCTGCATTAAGGCCCTCTATTAATGTTAGAAAACTGGAAGATTCAGATTTATATTTAGCTTTTCTCCTTTATTTGTCTTTTTCCTATGAAACCTCAATTGCATGTGCATTAACATGCTAGAATAACTCAACTATCTCTTGGAATATTGTATTCTGAACTTCAATATAAACTTGCCACACATGCCATATTATAGTCTCCACTTTCCTTTTAAAATTAGTAATCTTTTGCTTCTTGTATCTTTTTTAATTTTTCAGAAAATTAGTAGGCATCTAAATTTTGACTGATTTAACACAGAATCTTTACAAACCTGGATATTTTTTTCCTTCTCCCTAGCCCTATAATAACAGGCATCTCTTATTCAAAGTCTTCAAAATCAGTTGTTCAGTTTCCCAAAGTATTTGTAAAGATTCTTGGTTCATGACTGAGGCTGAATGGTTGACCTGTGTTTCTACGTTTCCCCTTGCCATGAGAGAATGATAATTAATTCTTCTATTTATCAATTGCAGCTAATTTCTCAGTGTTGTGAACAAGTCAGTTTCAAACTGATATAGAACCTGAGGCTATAGAAATAAATGCACATGTCTCCCCCTTCCTATGTTGTTAGACACATTGCTGGGTTTTCTTCCTCTCCTCAGAGGACTGTTTGGAGAAGCCCGTTCCTCTCCACACAGAATCAGTGCTAGTCAGGTGATGGGCAGGCACTGTTGTTCACCTTCAATGCACCTCAAACAAGTTATTCTTCTGTGTTGACTCAGCTTAGCTTTGTGGCTTTTGGGGTACTTCAGTTGCTTTGAGAAAAGACTTTAGAACTGATCCTACTTTACTAGTTGTTCATGCATACTTTCTCCTGCTATGTAAAACTTCAAGTTTCTGCTTATGGTTTGTAGTAATCTGTAGATTTAAAAAAAAAACTAGATCTGGCTCCTTCCTGCCTTTATAGACACATGATAATTCTGATTCTTTTTTCTGTCAAGAACCAGATTAGGAGTGTTTTCTATTAATGTAGCTTCACATTAATAGATGTTAATATACATATATTATACATAATAATGGCAGTGGTATATTTCCATTACTTTCACTTCTTGTGTGGATTATTTTAGGCTCTAATAGAAAGCCTTGACCATTTATCGCTAATCCTATTTAAAATATCAGGAGTGCAACTCCAAGTTTTATTCTATCTCCAGAGAGTAATGAAAGAATATTTTTTATTCTCTGATGTAACTTAAGATTTCTACTTAGCTTCTCAGTCTCTCAAGAACCACTTCTTTTTCCTTAGTTGGAAGAATAGTTAAGTAGGAAAAGTGTTTCCATGCCTGAGCATTTTGAGTGGCTTCAAGTCTGCCTGGAAACAACAGCCAAATAAATCTTTGTATCCTCTTATGTCCTCAAACATAATTTTTACTTCTTTCAAGCATGAACAGCTCTTCTTAGTGTGTGGATTGTTATGTTGATTCCAAGTCTATTATCATGCACCTATAAATAACCTTGGTTCAATTTAATTCTGTGGATACATAATTACTGCAACTTAATGGCCTGCTAATTCTTAAAGACTGGAACACATTTCATTTTAATGACCATGTATTTCTGGTATCAAAATTTATATAACAATTAGCAAAGGATGGGCAGTTATTGATAATAATATTTGACCTGTTAATGTGAGACTAAAAGAACATGCATAACAAACATTGCTTAAGAGATAATAATATCTCTGATTAAAACCTTCCTGAGTGAACTGTGTATAATAGCCCATGACTGTATTTCCATCCACTAGCTAGGCTACAGACAGAGTATCACAACCACAAGGCCAGTCTGGGTAGCATAACTAGACTGCCTATCTAAAGCATTAACATACAAGAAAACCAAGAATATAGCTCAGTGGTTCAGTGCCTGCACCATATGCATAAGAACTTGGAGATGATCCCCATCCACAAGCAACTGGTCGTATAACTGATTCTCACTCAACAGTAGAACAAGCAAGCACTGGAGAGACACACACTCAGAGTATTGAAAGAATAAGTCTAAGGCAGAGGATGAGACACCGAGGTTGCCAAATTACCTCAATCTGAGAGAGGACTGAGGAGGGTGGAATCATGGGTGCTAGAAGACAGTGCCAAGAAAGACTGGGAGACAGTGATCTGGGAATGAGATCATTCCAGCTGTGTGTATAAAGGACTCACAATAGAAGGAATGAAAAGCATTACCACTTTGAGAAAGCAAGGGGCAAGAGCATACTCAGTTAAACCTGAGCTTGAGTCATGTCAGCAGAGAGAAATCCAGATCTCAGAGTGCGATTGAAGCTATCAGGTCTAGAGTAGCCACAAATCTGACTTCAAATCAAATCAAGGAACAAAAATAGAAAGGTTAAAACACATGGTTGGGAGATCCTATTTTTTTCTAAGCATATACATCATATGTCAGATTCTTTTCTTGGAAGTATTTTCTATATTAGTCCTCTTGTCTTTTGTTTGCTTGTTTTGATAGTGTCTTGCTTTGTAGCCCATGACAGCCTAAACTCACAATTCTCCTGCCTCAGCCTTATCAGTGCTAAAATTACTAGCATCTGCCATGATGCCCATGGGATCACATTTATACTAAAACAACAAGAAGTGTGATGGAAGGCACTTGGAGGTTATTTGGGAAACCCTAGGTTTCACTGTGGTTGGAAAGTAGGCCTAACAGTTGATTCCTTCCTGTGTCCCACCAGTCCCAAAGACTTGATACCTTGACTCTGGGTTTCTTTTGAGTGAGCCCAGAGGTTTAGTAAAAGTAAATAAAGAAGAATAGGTCTTGAAAGCTGCCAGTAAAGACCACAAGAGAGGTCATGGTCTTTATGAGTGTCTTTTAATGAGATAATGTGCAATGTTATGTCTGTCATGAAACATTTTATTGATTTAATTACAGTTAATACATACTGAGCAGTAACTGTCAATCTGCAAAGTAATCAAAGAACATTTCTTACATTGCACTAGAAATGTAAGAAATGCTAAACATTGAAATAAGTTGAACAGTGTGATTCCAAAAGTATAGTCAAATTATGTCTTGTAAAAAACTACACAGGAATGAAATACGCCATAGCCATCTCCAGTCATTATTATTGAATTATTGTATTTATCTTCACTAGAATGTATGGGCTTTGCCTGGTGTTTCTAAGCAACTGTGATTTGTAATTCACACCTTCCTCACTACAGCCTCAGAAATCATCAAATGGTCTCCTACTGCTGACCAACAGAAGGCTTTACTGATTATAACATTCTAATGCATGATGTAGCTATAATAAAGATACTTTCTCAATAGATCATGTTTGCTGATTTCACAACTTGGTTCTCTCTGGTCCTTTACTGGATGTTTTCCAAAGACTCACCCACCCAGTGCATCCATCAGCTGACTAGCTCTTTTTGTTTGTTTGCTTGTTTGTTTGTTAGTTTGATTGTTTGATTGATTGATTGTTTGTTTGAGACAGGGTTTCTCTGTTTAGTTTTGGTGCCTGTCCTAGATCTCGCTCTGCAGACCAGGCTGGCCTTGAACTCACAGAGATCCACCTGGCTCTGTGTCCCAAGTGCTGGGATTAAAAGCATGTACCACCACCACCCAACAGAACATGTATTTTCTATAGTCTACCTATAACATCATTTTCAGGGAACCATGTAGTTGCCTTGGCCTAGCTACCTTTAGAGGCATCCATCATAGGTTTTTCAGGTTAGAGTCCCTGGCTCTTAGGGCACAATGTGACTTCCAGATCCTGTGGGACTGATGCATTCCCTCAGGCAGTGAAGCATTCACTTGGTGTTTCTCTGTATGTTGCCTTAGTGGTCAAGGAAGCACTAAGGCTTCACAGGACAATTGGTCTTAGACAGTGATCTTCTGTACCCTGTATGACTTGCAAACTTCACTGTATCCTGGCAACCACAATTGTATTGATCCTGGCAATTGCCATTATATTCTGTTTCTGATAAAGGTATAAAAAGTCTGGCTTCTCTCAAAAAATTGTCACAGCCTCAGCTTTACTGTGGTCTCTCCAACCTGGCCTGATTTCATTCCTTGAGGCTATATCCAAGTGATCTTGGCTCAGTAAGTAAGTGCAGGCTCTTACACTCATTATGTTTTATTTAAAATATATTTAATCGAAGTAAAAATATATTTATATTTATATAGAATAAAATGCAGAGATGGCTCAATCATCAAGATTATTTACTACTCTTGCAGAGGACTTAGTTTTGCTTCCTAGCATTCCTTTTGAGTGCTAGAAAAATACATTAATCTCAAGGGGTCTGATATTTCTACAGTAGGTTATCTAAAGTTGGCTGGTCTCCACCATGCTTGGGAGGGGTTGTCTAAAGTAAACTAGTCTCTAACATGCTTGGAATGGCTCATCTTGATTAGCTTAACAAAGGTGGGAAGACCCACCTGTAATGTGGGCAGCACCATTCATGGGATGGTGTCCTTGGGCAGCACCATTCATGGATCCTTGGAAAATAAAACATGGACAATTCATCTCTTTCTACTTCCTGATTGTGGAGGAACATGACCAACTTCTACCTCCTGTCACCATGACTCCTCTGCTGGAACCTTCCTCTGGGAGCCAAAATAATCTCTACTTTCGTTAATTTACTTTTAGGTGAATATTTTCTCACAGTGATGAGGAATGCAACTATTACATATCTATTTTCTAAGTGTAATTCACTGACAGTAAAATGATCTTATCAAGAGTTACCATCATTTCCCTTCAAAACTCTGTATATCATAAAGGATAACACTGGAATTCCACAAAGATTACATTTCAGTTCCTCTATCCCCTATCCACCAGGCCTGAGTGAGTAACGTTCTATTTTCTATGTAAATAAATGAGGTTCTTTTCACTTCACCCTCTATGCATTCTTTTTTTATGACTGACTGATTTTAAGACCCTGAGAAGGTTTCATTCATATTATCCTGTGCCAGAACTGCTTCCCTTGTAAGGATTGGGTACTGTCTCTTCGCATCCAGCAACCAAATCAGTTCACGAGAGTGTCTGCTAAAAACCTCCTGAATTAGCCTTTGGTTCATAGTTCATGTGTTTCCATTCATTTGGCTATTTATCCCTGTGCTTTATCCAACCTTGGTTTCAACAATTCTCGCTCATATAAACCTTCCTCTTTCTCGCTAATTAGACTCCCAGTGCTCCACCAGGGGCCTGGCCATGGATCTCTGCATCCAGACTCCTCAGTGCTTGGATGGGGTTTCTGGCACAACTATTAGGGTGTTTGGCCATCCCATCACCAGAGTAGGTCAGTTCCGGCTGTCTCTCGACCATTGCCAGCTGTCTATTGTGGGGGTATCTTTGTGGATTTCTGTGGGCCTCTCTAGCAATTTCTTTCTTCCTTTTCTCCTGTGGTTTTCATTTACCATGGTCTCCTATTTCTTGTTCTCCCTCTCTGTACTTGATCTAGCTGGGATCTCCGCTCCCACAGGCTCTCTTTCCCTCGACCTTCGCCCTTCATTACTCCCACTCATGTCCAGGTTGTTCATGTAGATCTCAACGATTTCTCCGTCATTGGGCAATCCTTGTATCTTTCTTGGGGTCCTGTTTTCCAGGTAGCCTCCCTGGTGGTGTGAATAGCAGTCCAGTCATCCTTGTTCCACATCTAGTATCCTCCTATGAGTGAATACATACCATATTTGTCTTTCTGAGTCTGGGTTACCTCACTCAGGATGATTTTTTTCTAGATCCATCCATTTGCCTGCAAACCTCATGATGTCATTGTTTTTCTCTGCTGAGCAGTATTCCATTGTGTCTTATTTATCCGGAGGGCCTGATCCAGTTGGGGACTCCTCAGCTATTGGTTCATAGTTCTTGTGTTTCCTTTCGTTTGTATATTTGTCCCTGTGCTTTTTCCAACCTTGGTCTCAACAATTCTCTCTCATACAAACCCTCCTCTTTCTCACCAATTGGACTCCTGGAGCTCCACCTGGGGCCTGACCTTGGATCTCTGCATCCGGTTCCCTCAGTCATTGGATGGGGTTTCTAGCATGACAATTAGGATGTTTGGCCTGGTAGCCTTCAAATACTTCAGAGATCTATTCAGAGGGATTGCTCAACATCCCTAATCATCAGGGAAATGCAAATCAAAACAACTCTGAGATACCACCTTATGCCTGTCAGAATAGCTAAGATCAAAAACACTGAAGACACTTTATGCTGGAGAGGATGTGGAACTAGGGGAACTCTCCTCCACTGCTGGTGGGAATGCAAGCTTGTACAACCACTTTGGAAATCAATATGGCACTTTCTTAGAAAATTAGGAATCAATCTCCCCCAAGATCCAGCTATACCACTCTTGTGTATTTACCCAAGAAATGCTCAATCATACCACAAGAGCACTTGCTCAGCTATGTTCATATCAGCATTGTTTGTAATAGCCAAACCCTGGAAACAACCTAGATGCCCTTCAACTGAAGAATGGATAAATAAATTGTGGCACATATACACAATGGAATACTACTCAACAGAGAAAAACAATGACATCATGAGGTTTGCAGGCAAATGGATGGACTAGAAAAAAATCATCTTGAGTGAGGTAACCCAGACTCAGAAAGACAAATATGGTATATACTCACTCATAGGAGGATGCTAGATATGGAACAAGGATGACTGGACTGCTACTCACATCACTAGTGAGGCTACCTGGAAAACAGGACCCCAAGAAAGACACGGAGAAATGTATGAGATCTACATGAACAGCCTGAACATGAGTGGGAGCAATGAAAGGCAAGGGTCGAGGGAAAGAGAACGGGAGATCCTAGCTGGATCAAGAAAAGAGAGGGAGAACAAGGAATAGGAGACCATGGTAAATGAAGATCACATGAGAAAAGGAAGAAACAAAGAGCTAAAGAGGCCCACAGAAATCCACAAAGATACCCCCACAAAAGACTGCTGGCAATGGTCGAAAGACAGCCGGAACTGACCTACTCTGGTGATGGGATGGCCAAACACCCTAATAGTTGTGCCAGAAACCCCATCCAAGGACTGAGGAATCTGGATGCAGACATCCACAGCTAGGCCCCGGGTGGAGCGCTGGGAGTCTAATTAGTGAGCAAGAGGAGGGTTTATATGATCGAGAATTGTTGAAACCATAGTTGGATAAAACACAGGGACAAATACCCAAATGAATGGAAACACATGAACTATGAACCAAAGGCTGAGGGGCCCCCAACTGGATCAGGCCCTCTGAATAGGTGAGACAGTCGATTGGCTTGATCTGTTTGGGAGGCATCTAGGCAGTGGTACCAGGTCCTGGGCTCGTTGCATGAGTTAGCTGTTTGAAACCTGGGACTTATGCAGGGACGCTTGGCTCAATCTGGGAGGAGGGGACTGGACCTGCCTGGACTGAATCTATCAGGTGGATCCCAGTCCTCGGGGGAGACCTTCATCTGGAGGAGGTGGGAATGGGGGGTGAGCTGGGGGAAGGGGAGGGGGGCAGGAAGGGAGAGAACAAGGGAATCTGTAGCTATTATGTAGAACTGAATAGTATTGTAAAATAAAAAAAAAAAAGAATCAGAGACCCATTCATTTTCACATTCATGAATTCCATAAAGTACAAAACAAAAGCTATAGTGTATATACAGAAGACCTGGTGCAGCTCTATGTAGGCCCTGTGCTATGGTGATATTTTATTTGTATTAAAATGTTATTTGTACGTTAATAAATAAATTTGCCCAGGGATCTGAGCTATTAGCAAGCATTAGGAAAGCAGGGCAGTGGTGGTGTATGCTCGTAATCCCAGCACTTGGTAGGCAGAGCTAGGTAAGTCTCTGTGTGTCAGGGATACAGCCAGTATTGGATACACATGCCTTTAATCTCAATACCAATCATAAAAAACCTGGAGGTCTATACAGATAGTCCGTAATGAGGAGGTCATGTGGTTGGGTTTATAACCAATGAGAAGGCGAACAGAAACTCTATATAAAGACTTTAACACAGGAGGTAGCTCTGGTTCAGAGAGGTAGGACCACCAGAGGAGGAAGGGTAAGGTTTTAGCTCTTAGCTCTGACCTCTTGGCTTTCTACTTTGCTTTGGTTCTGTGTTTCTCATTTAATAAGATGGTTGGTTACATACACTGTGCTTTCTTGCTTCAGACTCTGTGAGTTCATACAAGATTTTCTCAGTTGTTTTAGAGGGTCTTGTTTTCTTGGTGTACTCCATACCCTCTGTTACCCCCGTCCCTTCTGATTCCTCTCTTGTGGGGTTCCCTGAATTCTGAGGTGGGGAGAGTTGATGAAGACATCTCATTTAAAGCTGTGTGTTCCGATATCTCTCTCTCTCTCTCTCTCTCTCTCTCTCTCTCTCTCTCTCTCTCTCTCTCTGTGTGTGTGTGTGTGTGTGTGTAATTTCTAACTGGGGTGGGGGGTCTCTGCATCTGTTTCCATCTGCTTCTCTGATGATGACTGAATAAGGCACCGATCTAGGAGTATAGTAAAATATCATTAGGTGTCATTTTAGTCATTTTATTGTTACTTTTTTTAGAGAAATAACATTTGGTTCTTTCTTAGTTCTCTGAGCTATCTAGTCTGTTTCTTGGTCACAAGCAATGTCTGGTATGGGTGCTCTCTCACAGAGTGGGCTTTAAGTCAAATCAGACATCAGTTGGTTATTCTCACAGAGTTTGTGCCACCATTGCCCTAGGATATTTTACCAGCATGTATATGTATATCCTTGTAGATCAAATATTTGGTGGTTAGGTTGTTTCTCTTTTGGTAGCCTACAGAGTATGCTTCCATGTCAAAGACACTAGAACATGAGGGTGAGCAGATTCTATGTAGCCACCAGCTCAACCTCTTCATGTGTAGGTATTGTCTTCAGCAATGGGACCTTGCTATCAGTTTGTGGAGGGCAACTTATTATCTTGGCCACAGCCTAGGTTTAAAATAAGTTCTTTTAAAAAAATCAATGACTAAAAAAAATAAAAAATAAAAAATAAGAAAAAATAAATAAAAAAAATCAATGACTAGAGCTGAAGAGATGGATTCAAAATAAGACTCAAGAGAGTCAAAGATGGAGTTAAAATTTAAAATTACTCACTGCTTCTGAAGGTTACTTGTGTTTGATTCCCAGCACCCACATGAAAGGTAACAACAAGTTGCCAGGGATTTGACAACCTATTCTGGACTCAGAGGCCACCATGCATGCTTGTGGTACACAGATAAACATGTAAGAAATCACTAATACACAGGAAATAATCCATAACTACCTGACAACAGGTTAACATAAAGTATTATAAAGAACAACATTTTCTATGCATAGTATATGCTTGCTGAACCAAGAGGCAATTTTAGTGGCTAGCCTGCTGCTTGCTAATAATGTCCAATCTGAAGGTCTGGTAAACTGTGTCACACAGCAAAGCAATGTCTTTTTGGAGACAGGCTGTCCATGTGATTGACACATGCTGTGAGAACAGAATGTCTCCCATGGGATCTCAACAAGTCTGGGCATCTTTAAAAATAGTACCAGGAGTACTTGAAATCTTGGCACAGTTATACAATCAAATGAGAAATCAAGAAAATGAATGAAATGGTGAAAAAGATGGTGATTTGCAAGAGATTTGAACTCTCTCAAATTGAAGTTTTCCCTCAAACATATCTAGTTTAAGTAGGAAGATATTGTTCTAAAGATGTACACAACATTCAGAAAGAAATGGAAATAAAATCCAGTTGTATATGAAATAAAGACAGTAGAAATATGGATAGAGAAGGATAAAAATAATTAAATAGTTAGAAATTCAGTCAAATGAAGTGTGAAGAGTTGTGACTGGCACAAGAATCTCACAATCATGATACTGGACAGGGCTTATCTTGTTCAAGAGCTTACTTAATTCTAGATGTGTATAAGAAAAACTACACTCCTGGAATAGTGATAAGAAGGCTCTACTTGAAGCCAGGTGTGATGGGCCACTCCTTTAATTCCAGCACTCAGAGACAGGTAGATCTCTGTGAGTGTGAAACCAGCCTGGTCTACAAAAGGAGGAGGAGGACGATAAGGAGGAGGAGGAAGAGGAAGAAGAAGAAGAAGAGAAAGGTGGCTCTACCTGGCTGGATGTCTTGCCAGAGTTAGGGCTCACAAGTTGAATTAAGTTCATAATTTAATAAGAATAATTGCTCATATAGTTGAGCACAATGAATAGGAGAATTTCTAGTGTAAGCATTCTCAAAGTGACTTTGTTTCTGACTATAGGTTTGTAGCATTCTAAAGTCCTGAAGAATCAGGCCTCTTCTTGCATATTCTACACAGCCTCATCAGTCTCAGCAGTAAATATCTAGGTTATGATTCTGAAGCTGTAACTCATTTCATCTTGCTTTGAAAATATCGTCCTGCACTTTTCCTCTCCTCTTTCTGTGGTTCACTGAAAGAGTTTGACATGGAGAGGAGACATATCTCCGTGTAGTCATTTTTTGTGGTGTTTTAACAAAAGGAGTAGGCAGGAATATTAAGACAAAAAAGGCAGAGAGTACCTTAGTTTGGGCTGATGTGTAGATTGCTTTCATCATTTTTCTATGGCAATTATATCAATTCTGAAAATTTATCCATTTACTCAGTAGTATTACATGCCAGAAACTTTTATTTATATTCTAAAAAAGACCTGAAATATAACAAAATAAAAGAAATTCATATAAAATATGAACCAAAATATAAAGATAGTATGAAATTGAGCAAAGGGAAAGAAGCTTTCCATATGTATTACAGCCACAGAAAATATCTGATAAGTCTTTGGTTAAGAAATAAATTCAATTCAACAACAGAAAAAAACAAATAAAGGAGCAGAAGAAGGATATTTCATGAAGTAGAAGACATGTGTGTTTTGATACAAAGGTAGGACATCCTGGACTTGGTGAATTACATTCAATAAATAAAGACTGACTGGGCTGTAGGTGCCCTACAAATAGAAAATGCTGTCTGAATTTGAAGAATAGAGAAGTCATAAAATTAATGATGATTTATGTACAGTCATAGTGAAGTCTGAAAAGAAAGTTCATGAGTTTGGGTTGTGAGTATCAAGCGTTGCTCAAATGTACAATGGATAGCTGATGGGAGGGAGAAAATCAGATTCCTTTAATGGTGTGGCTTCTGGTAAATCTACCGGTGCTGCTCTGGAGTTCCTCATTAACATGAGTATGCAGGACTACTAAATGGCCTAGATAAATTATTATACAAAATGAAGAAAGAATATGAAGTTGAGAGGGTAGGGAGGTTGAAGGAGCTCTTGAAGGAGTTGAGATAATAGAGAGTGAATATGATCAAAATATTTTGTAGTAAGTTTTCAAAAAAATAAATATGTTTTAAAATACATGCACTGGATCTTAGCTTTGATTTCCACCATGAAAAATAAGTTAATAAATCAGGTCAAGTTTTGCTGTTCCAGAGAGGTCTGTTGAGAGCTGTCTAGCCTTCCCTCTCAAGGTCCATTTCTGTATTCTTACATATCTAATTGCTACCCTTTGATCCTTTTCCAGTAACACTATTCTCAGTTTTGTAATTCAACCCTGAAGCATTGGAGATCTTGGAGGGTAGAGATATCTTCTTTAGTAAATCTCACACACTCTCTTAATGAGATAAGAGAAACCAAACTGTCACACTTACTTTCTTAACACAGTCACTGCTGACAGGGGCAGGTCTCCATGTGCTAGAAATTCCCTACTGCCAAAGCCCAGGGGTCCTCTAATACAGTCCCACATGACACGTTACACCCGGACTTACAGAGTCAGTCCCTCAAGCTCTCCCTCCACTCTGACACAGTCACAAGCAGTAGACTGTTAACTGCAATTCTAACTGACAAGAGTGGGGGATGGGGTGGGATGTGTGCATGCTCCTTCATGAATGATTCCCAAATTGATGTCTTTACCAAGGTGATTCTCCTTAGGTATATATTTTTCCTCATTTCTGACTAGAATGTGTAAAGGGAAGGGGTGCTTTGTTCACAATTTGGTGTGCACATATGTTACTGGTGGAATTATTGTTCACACATATTGGGCAATGTGGATTTCTAATGCTGGAATTTTAACATATTTTGTAGATTTACTTGTGTAGAAGTGAAACTCTTTGACTCTGTTCTTCAGTGTGCTATGGGAAATGTAATATTCAAACATCTCTCTGAAATTATAATTTTGATGGAAAGTTGAAGATCTTCCTAAGGTAACACTTGATATGTAACTCCAGGCTTTTATCACATGAAAATTCCCTTTTAAATATCTCAATTAATTACACAACAATCCCTTTCTTCTCACAACATGCTTCTGTGAAAAACAACACAGAAGATAAACAATGGGTTCAAATAGACTTTTGCATAGGTAGCAAGACTCATTTCAACTTATAAAGGCTTTGTTTTTCATATCCCCTTAAGCCTTTAAATAAATATTTGCAAAGAACATCAAGTTAATACATTCATTAATAATCTGTTTACTGCTCAGAGAACAGTCTGCACCCCCAAGAGCTGAAAATACTATGTATTTTCTCCAGATGCCCAAAGGCTGTGAAGACCCAGGAGTTCCCATGAAAAAGAAAAAGATGCATCGACAATCGCCCAGGTGCTCAGCAAGTTCAAGCATAAACTGGGAGCCAACATTGCATTGCTGATTTCTTTCCATGGACCTAATTACCACTTCACTTCACTCAGAATCCTCTCATCTTCATGCAAATGTGCTGTAGCATCTGTTCACTTTACTCCTAGAGAGGTTTAGTCTTAACAGTCTGTGGGCTAATACTGAGCTGCAAAACATCCAGGCTTATCAGTAATGATAATCTCTCATGAGCATTTAAACACATTCTATCAAACAGAAAGTAAAGAAACCTCACTTTAACAATTCTGCCATTGAGTGTATAAGGGATAAGTCCTTCTTTCACATGTGATTGGGATGTGAGTCCCTCTCGAAGATGGAATGGCATAAATACGTAATATTCGTGTGGAGGAGGCCATAACGCTAAAGATGACAGGGCACATTCTGCTAGTCTCCAGCAAGATCATTACTGACCCAAAGAGCAGAAAACAGAGTGGTGATTTCACACAACCGTGAACCCATCTTCCTCTGAAACCATCCCTGAAAGCAGTATTTAACAGACTCACAGTTGAGTGAGGAGGGAAAATAAACTATTACAAAGATAAAGCATCAAAGTTAGTGAGGAGAGGGTCATCAGCCTGGCTTCAGCAGCTAGTTCACTCTGTGTGTGCAGGTGTATATGTACATTTGCAAGTGTGCATGTCCATGGGTGTGTATGTGTGTGCCTGTGTATGCATGCATTGTATATGTATGTGTTCTGTGTTTATTTACATGTATGTGTATTTAGGTATGCATTTATGTATTTTCATGTATATGTGTGCATTGTACATATGTATGTATTTGTGTGTATTTATATCTATATGTGTGTGCATGTGTATGTGTGTTAAGTGTGCATTTGTGTGCATGCCTGTGTATGTGTGTGTAATTGTACATATGAATTTGTTCTATATGAGTTTTGTGTAAATTTATGCATGTGTGATTATGTGTATATTTGTGTATTATCTATGTATGTGTGTGTACGTGCATTCTTGTGTGTGTACAGTATAGATCATGTGTGTCTATTTTTTGTGTGAATGTGTATAAGTGTTTGTGTGTAAGCATATGTATATGACTGCATTTTTGTATATATACCAGTGAAGACACCTATATTTGTGTATGTGACTATTTGTCTGCCTGTTTTCTGAGTCGTGTACATATGTATGCTTCTGTATGTACATGCATATATATGTATATATTCATGTTTGCACATTTATCTGTATATATGTATATATATTTATGCATTAGTAATATGCTTATGTATTTATCTGTATGACTTCATGAGTATACAGTGTGCATGTGCATCTGTGTTTTTGTATATGTGTGCACATTGTACATTTCAATCTATGCAATCATAGACAAACAAGAACACTGAGGGCAAGCAAGTGAAACGAGAAAATTAGTAATGTAGGATGAAATAACATGATTATTGAGATGAATAAGGCACATATAAAGAGGACAATGGCATTGTTTACAAGATGGCTGTTTGAAACAAGGGTCTTTATGAACTTGAATTTGACCTGAGCAATATCAGACTGACATTACCACCTGCAGTATGTGACTGAGTAGATGGTACAGTGTGCCAGCTAGAACAAGAAAAATGAGTTCCCAAGTACATTTCTTATTGATCACCCATTAATTCATATTGTCTTATAAAATTTACAAATATGATTTAGAGTTTGAACTATGTTAACTGGCATTATCAAGAACTAATAGTTCTTCTTTCTCCATTACTTGTCCTCCCCAGTGCTGAATATGCTATCAGTCTTTCCAACCCATGGATGCATAAGAATTCAAGGAAACAACAGGCAGAGTTGGAGCTAAGGTATTCTTACTTAATTATCTTCTCATTGGAAGAAACCATTCATTCATAAAGTATTATTATTTCCTTAGTAGTTTATTATTCCTTAGTATGAACTGTATGATCTTTGATTATGTAAATTTTTCTAGGAGAAGAGATATGCTTTAAGCACAGTAAGTTATGAATACCTAAATTGTTATAGCCTTTCACCATAATAAAACAATTAAAATTTAAATTAAAGCACAATGAGATGAGAACACACTTATATATACATAATGCAAACAAGCTAAATGCAGTTATTTGTAAATAAGATGAGTGGGGAACATGACTGGGCTAATAAGTGGAAAATTAAACTTAGAACGTTCTTTATAATATATGAATATAAAATGCAAAAAAGAATTTCCTTCTGAAAAACTCGCTGAAGTTTTCATAAACCATATAACTAATTTACAAAGGAAAGAGAGCAATTACACATATGTCATGTGAGGATAAAATTAAGTAAATATAAATATTATAACTGATGATCCTTTTTAAGGAGATGAAGATTATACTGTAAGGTTTCTTGTAGGGAAATATTGTATTACTGGACATGTGCACACACCAGCAAAATTAGTGTAAAGGATTATATCTCTGGGTAATGGAAATTCATTTTGCTTTGCTATATTAGAGGTGGTATGGTAATGATGGATTTAAGAACAAATGGTAGATCAGCCAGCTGGTGGTCTCTGAGAGGGTTCTATGTAGTACTCAAAGTAAATGGGGACCTCAGTCATGTTCAAATCCTAACATTGAGATTCTGCAATTCAATGATAAGAATCTTCATTAAATATTTGAAATCCCATCAAGTTTCTAGATGTACTATTACGCCTTTTTGACATAAAATATGTGACCTTCGTGTCTTCTCTCCTTTCATCTACAATGTATATATCTGGAAATGATTCCTAACATCAGAAGCTAAAAAAAGTTGTGTTTTATACTTTTCTTTCTCAAGTAAAATGCATCCCTTTTTCATGGAAATTACCTCTATACAAACAGTATTAGCCAGCAAAAGTCATTAGTCAAAGGGTTTCTAGCTACAGGTTTCATCAGAAACTCAGGAGGCTGAAATAAAAAACAGAAAAGTACATTCACAAGTTAGAGCTGTAATTCATGTGGAATACAATCTTTGATCAATTTGCTGTCCTCACTCAACCTAGCTATGACCTTTCACCTTAATATACAGTCATGAATTACAATTGTCATAAATGAAAACACATTGAAGACTATGTTTCTTTTGCATTACTAGAGATTGAACTAAGAGCTTTGTCCGGGCTGTTCTAAGCATTATATTTCACAATTTTGCATTATTCAAGAAAAATATTACTGTCATGTCAGAAACACAGTCGCCTCATTTTACAACAATTTTTTGCAAATTTCCTGTGGTCTCAGAACTAAACTCTGGATCTGTCCTAGAGGACTTGCCTTGATGTATCACAATCTTCTGTGTTTTATTAAAGCTTTTTCCTGTTAAAAACTACCGTGAAAATTAAGCTAAATGGTTTATCTATCTATTTATCTATATTTTATATCTGTCATCTATAATTTACCATCTACTAATATCTATCTTCTTTTTTAAAATTTATTATTATGTATACAGTGTTCTGCCTGTATGCATGCCTGCACACAAGAAGCAGGCACCAGATCTCATTACAGATGGTTGTGAACCATACCATGTGGTTGTTGGGAATTGAACCCAGGACTTTTGGAAAGGTAGCCAGTGCTCTTAACTGCTGAACCATCTGTCTAGCATGGTATTTATCTTCTATACATTATCTAGAGTCACCTACCTTTCATCTACAGCCTACCTATTATCTATAATATATCTATAATCTATCTCTATCTACCTTCTATCTGTAAATGACACTTCTAGCATATGTTATTCATTTTCTGTCATCCCTCTGTCTCAATGCCTGGCATGTGTCTATCTGTGTCACCTCCTTTGAGTCTTACTACCATGTTCCCATTTGAATTTGCTTTTAGAATTTAATCAGCTGTCCTTTACTATAATTACTTTTCATATGCTAATTCTAGTCTCTCCTAGTATACATTGTTTACAACATAACTCTCTCCCATATTTCTGAAGCTGTTTAAGGCATATATACAAAATGTATTTCTGGTAACTAGGAACTCATGTTTTATTTCTATAGCAGCTATGTCTCTTGCTTCATGAAAACAAATTTATGAATGAACATACCATTTTAGTCAGAAAAAGTGATTTTTTTCAAAGATTTCTACTAGCTTGGCTCATTAAAAATGAGCTATGAGTCCTGAACTCCACACAAAGAACTACAGGTAACTAAGAGATGCTAAGAGTGGGAGAAATAGTCTTTCCTGGGATGAGTATTATGAATTGGTTATCTAATATCAAAAGGTTAGTGTGAAAATATACATAGAAGTAATGTTACATAGACTGAACAAGTTTTATTTAGGAATCTATATGTATATACATATACATAAATACTTGTAATAACAATTAATGAAAAACTAGGCCATGAATTTGAAAGAGAGCAAAGGGAGATAAATGAAAGAGTTTGGAGGGAAGAAAGGGAAGAGATAAATGATACATTATCATTTTATAAAACAAATAATAAAAATGTATAAAAAGAAATGCAGATGGTTTCAACAAGCAACAAATATATATATATATATATTGTGTGTGTGTGTGTGTGTGTGTGTGTGTGTGTGTATTGTCAAAGGTTATGCAGACATATTACCTCTGCAGTCCACACTGGTAGTAATTAGCTGATAATTGCTTAAATATATAAGCCTGAAACTCCGAGGTGCACAAGTGTATTTGATCACCTTTACTGGCCTTCTGGATTGCTGGTTTTTTTTTTTTTTTAGCAAATATGGATTTTTAAACATGCTCTATGGAAATATCTTAAGCCTCCTCATTTCCTCAGAAGACACGTATGCATGGCATCTCCAAGCATGTGAACTTGGAAATTGAACAGGATAATAGCTTTGTTTTCAGGAATATATTCTATGTTTAATAATGCAGTGTAAAGGTCATATTTTCAGATGCTAAGTCACAGAATGTTCTGTCTAAAATCTTGACAAGTTTGCCCTTTCAGGAAAAATGTACATCCATGTGACCATGTGTGGACTGTGGAAAATATGTCTTCATTCACCTTTCAATTGTTTAATAATCCTTAAATTCTTAGTTTACTCTTATACAAAAAGTTCTAATACTTTATACTTTGAAGGTCAGTTTCCATACCTAATGCAAAGAGAAATGGAATTGTTTTATTTTTCAGCCTTCCTTGTTTCCACAACTTGGTAATGCAATCATGTAAAATTATCAAAAACAGTACGTTATTTCCACTTCCTATCTGTTCACATTTATATTATGTTACCATTGGTTAGCCTAGAGTCAACACTCAAAGAGCTTCCACTCTGTCCTCTTTCCATGATTGTTGGTTGGAATAAGCCAGAACAGACTCAGAGACCATACACCCATGGTAGAGGTATGGACTGGCTGGTTTTATGTCAACTTTACACAAATTATAGTCCTGGAAAGGATGGAACCTCAGTTGAGAAAGTGTTGGTATAAGAATGGGCTGTAAGCAAACCTGTAAAACATCTTTTTAATTAGTGATTAATTGTGGGTGGCCCATCTCATTATGGGTGGTTCCACCCTATGCTGATGGTCCTGGATTCTATAAGAGATAGCTGAGCAAGCCATAAATAAAGAGGTGAAGATGGGAACAAAGTCTTCCAAGTACAAAAAAAAAAAAAAACATAGTTTAAAAATTGTCTGGACCTGGTGCGATGGCTTGCTGAGTAAAGGTGCCTGCCGCCAAGTCTGATTACCTGAATTCCATCCCCAGGACCCTCATGGTGGATGGAAAGAACCACATTTGTCCTGTGAATTGCACCCTCATATCATGGGTCAACACACATGCTTATGTGCACACAGAGATTAGTACAAAATAAACATATTGTTGTTGTTATGTTTAATATTGCAGTGATGAAATGCTATGACCACAACAACTAGGAGAGGAAACGCTTTATTTGGCTTATGCTTCCACATCTCTGCTCGTCACTGAAGGAAGTCAGGGCAGGAACTCAAACAGGGCAGGAACCTGGAGGCAGTAGCTGATACAGAATCCAGGGAGGAACACTACTTACTGGCTAGCTCACACAGCTTGCTCAGCATGTTTCCTTAACCCAGGATCACCAGAACAGGGAAGGCATCCGCTGAGCCCTCCCTCATCAATCACTAGTTAGGAAAATGCTCTGAAGGCTTGTCCACAGCCTGATCTTATGAAGGAAGTTTTCCAGTCAAGGTTCCCTCCTGTCAGGTGACTGTAGCTTGTGTCAAACTGACATAAAACCACCCAGTGCATATAAATAATATAGTTTTAAATTTTTAAGAAAAAAGTTCTAATATCAGAAAGTTTGCAGATTAATGTGGAAGTGAAGCAAAGGACCAAATCCTTTAAGAGGACACAATTCAGAGCAAGTCCATGTGCACAAGCATTGTCAGGACCAAAAAGCCAGACTACAATTACCACAGAGCTCAGAAAGGCTTTCTGTAGCCTGTAGGATCCCGTCTCTCTCAGGGTCAGCTCTCTTATATGAACCTCTGGCCACCAAAGATTTCGCTCATCACTCAGCAGTACGAATTTCTTGGTAGAGGAAAGAAATCCTTTTGCTTTCCTCACAAACTCATTGTGGAAACCCTCAGGACTCTCTGAACTCTAGAGAGAAGTTCCCACACCTTCCCAGCTGCATGTGCTCCTTCACTGTCACCCCATGAATCAGGTCATCAGCACCTTGGGCAGTTGCTCCTCCACCACAGCTCTCAATCCCTGCATTAAAAAGAAAGTCCTAACAAGGTGCAGGAGGAGAGTATGTCCTGCAAGGAAGCCCTGGCTGCAGGAGAGTTCTCAATAGGGACATTTTCTACTTCCTATGTGGCATTTCGCTCAGATTATTAGTAAAATATAGAAGGAATGAGAAGAATCCAGAAAGAGGATGTGAGTAAAACCTATATGGAAAATAAAAGAATAAAAATTTAAAAATTATATAAAATAACAAGATACTGCAACAAGGAAAGCATGATAGTGAAAACAATAAAGGAATAAAACATGAAGTTGGTCTATTTGTGTTTTTCCAAACCACACAACATTTTCTAAAACTCTATACTTAAACAATGAGCCTATGGAAATGACTGGATTAGTGATATATTTCATACAAAAAAAAGTGCAGCCTCAACTAAGGCATGTTGTTCCAAAGTGCTGAAATACATTTGAGATTTTAAACTAAAGAATTAATACACAAAATATCAAGGGGACACAGGGCAAATGTCAAAGGCTGGAGTTAAAAGCTATTGTGAGCAGCCAGACACGGGTTGTAGTGGGTAGCTGTTCCAGCTTTGACCTGGAAGTACTACACCCATTGAGCCTTTGGTAACTGCCATGCCTACAAGGCAGAGCCAAGACAGGAGCCCTTAAGACCTGAGATTTGGATGTGCCAGCTGTCTTGGTTCCTAGATCCTGGATGCTGGAGGTAGACTGAGCAGAGTTTTCCAGAGAACACAGCTGGACAGCGCTACACCTTTTCTGGACCCTGTAACTTATCCCTTTACTTGTAAATTACCCCACAAAATAAAACTCCCTTTTAACTACGTGGAGTTGCCTTAATACTACAACCAATAATGAGTGTTGGTTATCAAAAATGCATCTTCTGCAAAAAAGAGTAAAGGCTTAACCTCAAGTCATTCCCAGAGATCAATTTTAAAGAATTGGATGGGAATATTTTTTTGAGGATTGCATTCATTGATTATATTCCACACTCTGAAGTGGCAGAAATCTTTCTCTCACCCCACTGTCCAATACAAATTATATGGTATGTGCTTATGTCATGTACACACATTTGCCTAAAATGATACATGATGTGTCTACAAGCATTACTATAAAGGTACCAACATATTCCCTAGGCATTAGGGGAATATAAATATTGTTAAATGTCATTAATTTTATAGTATTATTTTATTTAAAGTAACATAGATGAGTTATATACTTTACATAATTTGAGTTTATAAATATTCAGGGATTTTTTTTATCTCTTAATCATAAACCAACCATTTTTTTACTTGATTTTCTGGCACAGTTGCTATGTCTTGCAAAACATATGCTTATAACTTAGCAAAATATTAAAGTCTTGCAAGAATATTGAAAATTGGGAGGACATTAAAAGTGAATCCTCCTGGCAGCCACCAGCATCCATTTACCCCAAGACAGCACTGAACATGACACAACACAAAATTACAAACGTACTTACAACATTATGATTTTGTGTTTGTGATTTTGCTTTGTAACTCAACTGTATGGTTTGCAAGTATGAGTGATAACATGGTGTTGCAATGTCAAAAAACTAAACAGGACTGGGAGCCTTCCCTAGGCTTCTAGACTTGTGATTTTTCAAAATTTCCCAAGGTATGCAAACCCAGGCAGATTTTTCTGATGTTCATCCCTCCTGATCAATGCTGCTTATAATCAACAGGAGAATAGATAAGATCCTGAGTAACTTTCTTTTTTGTTGTTGTATTTTGTTTTTCGAGACAGGGTTTCTCTGTGTAGTTTTGCACCTTTCCTGGAACTCACTTGGTAGCCCAGGCTGGCCTTGAACTCACAGAGATCCGCCTGCCTCTGCCTCCCAAGTGCTGGGATTAAAGGCATGCTCCACCACCGCCTGGCTCCTGAGTAACTTTCTATTGTTGGCATGAGCATGGCATGTCAAGGACATCAGAGTCTCAGACTCATTGAAATGGGAAAGCCTTCTCCAAGTCAGGCTAAGTAAAATGGAATGACCTCCCAGTGATCCAAGTATAGAGTCTAATAGAATGTGCACAAAATACCAACTGTAGCTTCCTCTTTTTACTGACTGCATCCTGAGACTGTTCCCCTACAGAGATGAGATGACAAACCACCTTGTTCAGCTGTATTTAATAAACCCATCTCCTTTTTTTTGTTTTTTGTTGTTTTTGTTGTTTGTTTTTTGGTTTTTTTGAGACAGGGTTTCTCTGTGTAGCTTTGCACCTTTCCTGGAACTCACTCTGTAGCCCAGGCTGGCCTCAAACTCACAGAGATCCACCTGCCTTTGCCTCCCAAGTGCTAGGATTAAAGGTGTGTGCCACCACCGCCCAGATCCCACCTTTTCTTTTAACTTTATATAATATACACGCTGAGTTTCCAGGCTATAGTTGGAAGTTTTCCTGGTCTTGCCCAGCATCAAGGGCCCACAGCCACTTATAAAATTCCTTGTCCTGTGTGGTCCTGCAGCTGCTCAGACCCAAGTAAATATATAGAGGCTTATATCAATTACAAATTGCACGACCATGGCCTATGGCTCAAACTTCTTGCTTTTGCAAGGCCCATGGATAACAGACAACCTTGAGTCTTAGAGGAGAATGGAATTTTCATGATGGGTGATATTGCTCTGTATGCTGTGAATGTGTTGCTCTGAGTGGTTAATAAATAAAATGCTGATTGGCCAGTAGCCAGGCAGGAATTATAGGCAGGATAAGAAGACAAGGAGAATTCTGGGAAGAGGAAGGCTGATGGGGAGACACCAGCCTGTTGTCCAGGGAGCAGCATGTTATGACACACAGGTAAAGCCATGGAACACATGGCAACATATAGATTAACAAAAATGGGCTGAGTTAAGTGTAAGAGCTAGTCAATGATAAGCCTGAGCTAATGGCCATGCAGTTTTAATTAATATAGGCCTCTGTGTGTTTACTTGGGTCTGAGCAGCTGTGGACCAGGAGGACAAAGGAAAACGTTCAGCTACATTTTCAAATGTTGTTATCTGCATGACTCCTTAGTTCCATTTGGATGCATTTTGTATTTTGCCATGGCCATGATCATATAAAAGCCAGTAGTTAAATCATATGGATAAAAGAAATAAGTTTGGATGCCAAACTGACAGGGTGTCAAAGTTGACAGTTAATCTACTAGACTTGGCTTGCACTTCACCAGTAGAACCAACTCTCAAATGGTTAGTTGTATGGTGATTCTGTTCTACTTTAATTAACATGTGGAGATATCTGTCACACAGTCCACAGAGAGGAAGTATCTCTCTCTTAGCTTTTTAGCCTCTAGACAAGTACAGTATTAACTTGAATTAGAAATGAGTCACTCGAGTGCTCAACATGAAACTCAAAGGACCCATAAATAATGAGATTAGTTTTTCCTTTGAAATGAAAAATGCCTTTTCCTTTTCCAAAGCTAGCATAGTGAAACAAAGATCAATTATTGGTAAGCAACCTCAGGGTAAAATCAAAGTTAAAATTGACCATCTTCCATGGCCTTCAATTCCAATGGAAATTAGATATTACTTTGTAGAAAGCATAGTAAGTAGAAGAGGCTAAGTCAGTTAAATTCACTGCTAAAAACTCTGGGATGGTGTGATAATCATTACATGTTCACAATCCATGGCCCAGAACAACTTCCCTCTATTATTCATTATTCTTTATCATTGTTTTCATCATTAGATTTTTCATTAGTTTTCCCTTTAAACACCCTTTCCTACATGCTTTTCCAATATAGCCTCAGCCCTCTGCAAAACACCAGAATGTGCTGTGTTCCTGACATATATAGAGACCAGGTCCTTGACATTGGGCATCGCCAGGCTCCTTTAAATCTCACCTTTGTAATGTGTCAGGTATGAGACATGGCAGACACTGTAATCTCTGATGTCACTTATTATTTATTATTCAATAAACCAAGGCAAAAATTGGAGGGAAATATTTTATTTGTCAAAGTATCGTGTTTTGATCTTTAAAGAAATATTCTTTAAAAAGAAAAATTATTGAAAAAATTTTATTTTATGTGAAAGTGTCATTAAACAAAGCCTATGAAATGTAGTTTACTTTTATTTTTTGCAATATCCACTAAATGTTACCAAAAAACATCTTTGGCTTAAATGTTCATATCAGCATTGTTTGTAATAGCCAAAACCTGGAAACAACCTAGATGCCCTTCAACTGAAGAATGGATAAATAAATTGTGGCACATATACACAATGGAATACTACTCAGCAGAGAAAAACAACGACATCACACAGTTTGCAGGCAAATGGATGGATCTAGAAAAAATCATCCTGAGTGAGGTAACCCAGACTCAGAAAGACAAATATGGTATGTACTCACTCATAGGAAGATGCTAGATGTGGAACAAGGATGACTAGACTGCTACTCACATCACCAGTGAGGCTACCTGGAAAACGGGACCCCAAAAAAAGACACGGAGAAATGGACAAGATCTACATGAATAGCCTGGTCATGAGTGGGAACAATGAAGGGCGACAGTCGAGGGAAAGAGTGGGAGATCCTAGCTGGATCAAGAAAAGAGAGGGAGAACAAGGAATAGGAGACCATGGTAAATGAAGACCACATGAGAAGGTGAGAAGGGGAGGAAGCAGAGAGCTAGGGAGGCCCACGGAGATCCACAAAGATACCCCCTCAAAAGACTGCTGGCAATGGTCGCGAGACGGCAGGAACTGACCTACTCTGGTGATGGGATGGCCAGACACCCAAATAGTGGTGCCATAAACCCCATCCAAGGACTGAGGAATCTGAAGGCAGACATCCACGGCTGGGCCCCTGGTGGAGCACTGGGAGTCTAATTAGTGAGTAAGAAGAGGATTTATATGAGCGAGAATTGTTGAAGCCAAGGTTGGATAAAGCACCGGGACAAATAACCAAATGAATGGAAGCACAGGATCTATGAACCAAAGGCTGAGGGGCCCCCAACTGGATCAGGCCACCTGAACGGGTGAGACAGTCAGTTGGCTTGATCTGTTTGGGAGGCAGCTGTGCATTGGTGCCAGGTCCTGGGCTCGTTGCATGAGTTGGCTGTTTGAATCCTGGGACTTATGCAGGGACACTTGGCTCGGTCTGGGAGGGGGGAATGGACCTGCCTGGACTGAGTCTACCAGGTCAACCCCGGTCCTCGGGGGAGACCTTGATCTGGAGGAGGTGGGAATGGGGGGTGGGCTGGGGGGAGGGGTGGGCGAGAGGGGGAGAACAGGGGATTCTGTGGCTATTATGTTGAACTGAATGGTGTTGTAAAATAATAATAATAATAATAATAATAATAATAAAAATAAATAAATAAATAAATATAAAAAAAATAATAATAAAAAAAATAATACTTAAAGAGAAATGATCCCCAAAAGGACAAATAAGTCATGGAGCTCAGCTAAATATATAATGGAGCATATATATGCATATAGTTTACTATAGCAAACAAGGAGAGTGGTATATTTCATCTGATATTTTCTTCAGAATCTTTTTAGCAAATATAAGGTCTGTTTCTACATCTTTACCTCAGCAACACTGTGGGTCATGAACTCTTTATTCACATGCACACCTTGACCATTTTCACTCACAGAAGATCTTTGCTGTAATAATGGATCTAATATGAAGATAAATGACTATGATTCTCTTTCCTATTAGTTTTAACTAAGATTATTTCTTTTGTCATGACTGATTTATCTGTTTGAGTCTTTGGTGGTCCATGTAGCTACCTGCCAGGCACCAAAGGGAGGAACATGAAGTTAACTTCAACATCTACAGCAACTTGTTTTCTGTTCTCCAGAATGATCTTTCCAGGCAAATCTACAAGCCTTTGCACAGGCCTGTGTGGGAATGGCCTTTGTTTTGAAAGAGAACCTTTATAAAACACAGAGATCAGTCTTGAATTCCTATAAAAAAGAAAAAATATCTCTTAGGAGAGTATCTAGAAAACTCTTTAAAACGCCATATTAAATTTTCTTTCCCTCCCCCTCTCTCTCTCTTTCACTTTGAAAGAGAGTGGGGACAGACAGTATATGAATAGGTGCAATTGTTGAACAACTTAAAAGTTTATTGAAGATATGAAGTGCCTCTTACACAGCCAGGGGAGTTAAATGAGAATAAATATGAAAAAGCATGTTTCAGGTTTGAGGAAATCTGTGGTCTACATCTACATCAGTAGAGGGGAGACATTTCTTTCTTTTCTTCTTTCCTTTCTTGTCATCATCCTATTTCCTCTCCTTCTCTCCTCTCTCCAAACTGCCACTGACTTACTCGTCCAATCTTGTCCTCTCCTTTCCTTGATATATGAGCAAACAGCTCTCTGTTTCCTAGGATGGCCTTGAACTTCTGGGCTCAAGAAGTTTGTCCTGAAAAGTGGGACTACAGTGCATGTGTATTTCACCAGCAATGTGTGAATTTGCTTTCTTCAGGCCTCAGATCCTCTGTTTAACTTCCAGTATTTCTCAAATCCCTGCAAGGATTCTGTTTGGTTGTTTGGTTGTTCCCTGATAAACTCTGTGATTCCATACCTAAGTGTAGTCTAGGGAGAAATGTCCCAGTCTTCTACCTCACGCGTGCTTAGGTGACAGTGCTGTGAGATTGCTGTAATGAAATACTTTCCACTCTATGCTGTGGACTGGGAAACTGAATCAGAGAAGTTCCCTTTGGTATCTGAGTAACATAGTGTTTGATAAAGTAACAATTCAACACCTGTAGCAGTTCTTAGCAGAGGAAACAGGGAAATACAGGTGTGGAAAGCATAAAAGTTGTCAATGACAAAAATTCTCTTCTTAAGAGTTACCAATTGGCCGGGCGGTGGTGGCGCACGCCTTTAATCCCAGCACTCGGGAGGCAGAGCCAGGCGGATCTCTATGAGTTCGAGGCCAGCCTGGGCTACCAAGTGAGTTCCAGGAAAGGCGCAAAGCTACACAGAGAAACCCTGTCTCGAAAAACCAAAAAAAAAAAAAAAAAAAAAAAAAGAGTTACCAATTGACAGCAGAAGTGAACAAACAGACCTGGGATCCTTTGACACAGAATGGCTGGAAGAAGTAAACCTAAAATTGGCCCCTTCTCCATGTTGTTCTCTACTTTAGGAGACACTAAGAAAGAATGCTGCTGAGTTGGGGTGTTGATGACTACTGGAATGATGTCAATTCTGAGCCATTTCAGTAGAAAGAACTCCTAAAAGTACATATTTGAATTGCTGAGTTCAAGTGAGCTTTCTAATTCAATTTTAATACTAATAGATTTTAGCTTCAATTTCTTTGTTTGGTTGGGTTTTGTTTTGTTTTGGGGACAGAGTTTCTTTGTGTAACAGTCTTGGTTATCCTGGAACTCCTTTTGTAGACCAGTTTGGTCAGAACTCACAGAGATCCACCTGTCTCTGTCTCCCAAGCGCTGGGACTAAAGGTGCATGTGACCACACCTGGTCTAACTTTAATTTCTTTAACAAGGAGGATACCCTCTCTAGCAACGGGAATGACTGACAGTGAAAATCACTGATATCTCTTCCTACTTGCTTTTATCTTCTATATAAAAATGACTCCAAAATAATGATGCTTATTACATACTTGATACAGTTGTGTAAATGCTTTCACCTTCCATTGCAGTAGACTTTTCTTCAAAAGAATTTCAAGTGCTCTCAGTAATAGTATGTCAAAAAGAAATGGGAAATGAGAGAACAAACAGAAGGCAGACATGTGAGGAGTCTTTAAAATACTTCATCTCCTGATGTCTGTCTACAGAGGACCTGATAGCACAGGGTGGGTCACCTCAAGGATTTAGGCAGATGTACCCAAACTGAGCACTGCACAGGTGGGCACCTTAAGTGTGTGGTAGAGATGGAGACTCAGAACAGCGGAGTACTGAAGAAAAGCAGGTATTTGTGAAAGATATCAGAGTGTTTTCCCTGGATATCACCTTAGCCCTAAAGAGTAAGAAGAATTTCATAACAGAAAATAATTATGAAGACATTCTCAGATGGAAAGATCAATTTTAGAATCACACTACACCAAAGTAAGCAATCAGAAAGATGTATGAGATGGAACTGTATCCCTTTATCCTGGTGTTGAGAATGCATTAGATCAAATTGGCCTCATCTCTGAACTGTGCATCCAGGTGGTGACTTTACCTAATGCCCCCAAACCTGACACCATAACATGTATTTTGTTCAGAGAATACCTGGAAAAACAGTGTTTGATGCTGTTGTGTGATTTTCTATTCATGTCACTATCTTACTTTTATGAAACACTGTCTCATGAATTATAAATTTAACACACGGACTTCTTAAAGCCTGTATCTTAAGGCAGAAATCAAGGTGTGCCTGGAAACCATTGAATTATAGACAGGGATAGGTGCATACAGGGTGTAAAGTTAAATTCCAAAACTGTGAAGCAGGTCAATTGCTGAATAATGAAAAATAAACTAAGTCACTGATTGCTAACTCTCTGGCAATATTGCTTCACAGTAAGAATTGTAATTTCATAAGACTCAATGGCATATAGAAAACAGGGAACTCATGTGCTTTGCACAAATACCACTCTTCTAACAGATCTCCTAGCAATATGTTGGCAGTGGAGGATGCCATCTGCATGGAACTATATGTACACACCACCACTCTGAACAATGGAACAAGGTAGAGGGAGGAGTGGCAAGTTCAGGTTATGGTCAAGAGATTTTATACCTGTCACATCTCCTTAAGCTACAGGAAGATGGCCAGGGTGGACCTTCAGGGACAAAGCAGATGAAGAAGAGACCCTTGAAAGGCCATGGTGAAGAGGTGTTGTACCATGGTCTACAAGGCTGAGTGAGGGCAGGAAAGGGTGGAGCTGGCATGTGGAAGTCTGCAATCAAACAAGGGCCTTATACCCCTGAGTCTGGGAAGATGAGTCCTAATTCCCTCCCTGGACCCTACTTGGTAGTAGGAGAGAATTGACTCCAGATCATTCTCTGACTTCCTGGTTCACAAGGAAGCAGGAGGCAGGGCTCAGGGCCTTCCTACCTCCCGAGTGCAGCCTGCACTCTGCTCTCCTCTCTCTGGCACTAGTCCCTTTTGTCCTATGGTTAGAGATTCCCAGGGCAGCAGTAGAGCCATTGATAACTGGCTCTTGGGAAGACTCCATAGGAGTGTCAATCTATTGGGTGTGGTGAGGGTACAGGGGCACAGACTGATGGTTCTGGGAATGAATACAAGAATTGGTAAAAAAAAAAAAAATGTAGCACTGAATTAGAGTATCGAGGATTGATGAGAAGACTGATCAGAGGATGGAATATTTTACAATTTTCTTTAATCGGCTAATCCTCCCCATCCCTACATTGGTGTTCAAGTCCAGGGCATTTGTTAAGTATAGAGGCACTTGCTTTCCCAGCCTGAGGAAATGAGTCCATGTAAAGATGGATGAAGAGAACCAACTCCAAACACGTCCTCTGACCTGAAAAGAGGCACCTATAAAGAAATATGTTCAAACACACACACACACACACACACACACACACACACACACACACACACGCCCATAGATATCCATACACAAAAGCACACATGAATATGAACACACATGCCCTAGCACACATGAATAATGCTCACAACTTCAAGTATATCCTTACACTCATAAAGATACACATTCACGTGTCACACACAAATGTAAAAGTCGCCCCTGGGGATGAACATACATGTAGATATACACACATTTAAACAGGCTTTTTTGTAATGGGTATGAGCTATTCCTCCACTGTGTTCTCTTGTGCCTGAGAAACTGCCCCTTGTCCCCAGGAAAAAATAGGCCCAGTTGTCACTTCATGAAAACTGTAGGATCTATGGCTTCTTCCTTGTTTTGGGCTCCCATCACAATGTGTGGGACCCCAACACTTATTCAGTCATGTTCTCACTCTCAGAAATCTCTAGATGAGAAGGCTTGGGGACCCTGGAATGCCAACAGCACAACCCCTGGCCAGTGTTACAGCCTGCTACTGCTGCTTAGCAATCAATATCACAGATTGAGGCAGATGCATGAAGATACCTCAGGGTAGATGGGGGCCAGCCAGGCACTCAAGAATTAATGATAGGCATGTTACTTCTCCCAGCTACCTGAGGACCTCTGTCTCCTCAGGTGAGTCCAGTAAGTCTGTGGAGAACTTCATACCACTGTTCCCTCTAAGGCTCTGTCAACCATTAAAGGAGAAGTGGCCAGAGAGATAAGAGCACTGACCCTGGCTTGCAAGCTGCAATGAGTTGTTCATAGTCACCTGTACCTTCCCCGACTTAGCCAGTGTCTTTTGGCTTTTGGTAGCCACAGTGATGTTTGTGGCTCCTTGCTACTCCAGAATGTCAGCAACCTAAATCTCTAGCTCTGACCTAAACAGATCGTCAATATCACTGTCATTCAAAGCTGAGGGAAGCTGAGGCAGGAGAATCACCAAATATCTGTGGCTAGACTGCCTTATATAGAGATTCTACCTCAAAAATAAGGTTGACTAAGTGTCTATTTAGAAATATCAGTACCCTCCACCTCTCAGAGACTACTAATGTCACTTACCATGCTAACAAGAAAACAGCAGCAGCAGCAGCAGCAGGGAGGAGAAACAGCCCCATGGTCACCTGTATTAAGGACAGCACCTGAGTAGTTCTTTGCACTTTTTGATGGACAAGCAACAGCATCAGGAGGTGCCCCCCTCCTCTCTCGAATGACGTTATTTGAGATAAGTTCCCACTATGGATTCCAAACAGGCTAAAAGTCATGGTACATTACTGCCTCTCTTCTCCAGTACAGGGAACTCAGGTGTGAACCAGCAAACCCAGCAAGCTTTTTCTTTTTGTCTTCTGAATGAATTACCTAAATTGCCTTGGACCTCAGTGAAAACAAAGGAGAAGACATTAGCCACTGTTCAGTCCTAAAACTTCAGGAAAACCTGGACATTTGTTCCTCCCTCATCGCTGAATTCCCTCATCCCATGATGAGCTTAGAGCCTTCAAATACTGCTTAAATTCTTCATTTAAGAATGACCTAAGCCAAGGTCATGTGTTTATAAACACAATTCATCTTCAGCCTAATAAGTGCTAGGCCTGAGAGGGCTGTGCTTCAGGACAATAAACTATAGCAAGAATGGCAGTGACTTCCTGTCTCCCATTTTCTTCATCAGACCCTCTGTTTGCCACCACAGGGTCTACCTGGAAGCCTCATGCAATGCATACAAAAAAAGTGTCACTGTGGTTTGTCTGGTGAAAATCGGGGAGAGCTGATGGCTGAGGAAAAAGTCCATATGCACTTGATTAAAAAATTCCATGTTCCCCACTCTCTTGCTGCCTTGTGGTCCACAATTGTCTTAAGCTTCAACTAGAACTGCAACTCTACAGTTTGTCATCCTGGACTTGCTCTGCCAGTCCCCCCATGCTGGGAAATGCAGAATGATGGACCTTCCTCAAGACTGAGCACAACTAGCAAGACCCATAAGCACCAGTACAAGTTTCAAGAGTCCTGTGCTTACAGGTTTCTAGTTTCCTTGTTTTATTTTATGAGTGTGAGTGTTTGTCCTTCATTTAGGTATGTGCATTTCTGGTGACAGCTGAGGTCACCAGAGGGAGTTAGATACCCTAGAACTAGGGTACAGAGTATTGTGACCTACCGTGTGGGTGCTTGAGATGCAAACTCTGAACCTCATGATTGAGCTCAATTCTCTTCAGTGCTGAGCCTTATCAAACCCTGTGTACACTCATTAAAGTGAGTGATGCTCTAGGAAACACTGGAAATCAGAATGCTTTCTTTCCTCCTGGTCTGTTTATCTAGGAGAATGTACAAGGGATGGTCTGGGACACTCAGGCCAGTCCTGTACAAATAGAGCAACCTCTCTTAAAACTATAAAACTATGCACTGGCCTGCAGCATGTTGGCTGTGGGGGGGTAAGGTGGGGTGTTGGGGGGGTGTCTGTGTCTTCAGGGCCAGCTCTGATGGGAAAAGATATAACCCCTGTCTTCACTTAGGCCAGACCAGCAAGCAGAGAAGCAGCGGGGGAGGGGGTGTACAATAGGGAAGAACAGAAATGGAGAAGTTTAAAGAAAGGGTTTCTGGAGCAGGGGTGGGATGGAATCTAAGCATATACAAAGAGGACACCTACAGATCAATTTCCTGCACTCATCTAGCCACAGATATCCATGGAACCAGTGGTTTTAAAAAAAGCCATGCACTGTAGTGATGGAATGGTCATCAGTATGGCTTCCATGTAAGATCCACTTGTTGAGTGTTGACTTGTGGAAATGGGTGAGGACTCACTATTCTCATGCAGGTGACCCGTCCAGCAGGCCAGGTTATTCGAGGTTCTCGAGGAGGGACCACCTGTGAATCAATGGGGGGCGAGAGGGAAAGGAGACCAAGCGCGTGAAGAAAGACAAAGCAGTCTGAGTTGCGTCAAGGCCTCACTTTATTGACTGGGTGTTAGAGCTTATAAACAGGGCTTCAGGTAGGGAGGGGGAGCAGGAGTGAGGAGAGGACAAAGAAAATTCCTAAGGAGGGTCAGCAGGAGGTCGCTTTGGTCCCAGGCCCCTGCAGCTAGCTGATTTAAAGAGGTTTATTCAATCCTACATTCCTAGGTTAGACTAAAAGCCTCTTATTTACACGAGGCTTGATAAATCGTGGCAGGTAACACAAGGTTCAAGACACAGCTGTCCAGAGTCGGTCTCCAACATATCCTCCTCTTTTCTCAAAAATGGACCAAGTCCATGTGATCGGGGTTGCGGAGGTCCGAGAGAGCCTCTGTCTTAGGCTATACAGGGGGACTCCCACGCATGGCAGGTGCCACGTTGAACCGGTCTCAACGACCTCTGTACACTGTTGTCTCCTGCGTGGGCCCTGTACTATTCCCGTCATTGAGTACTCTCTAGCAAGACCGTGGGGACGTTAGGGCTTTAGGACACTGAATCTGAGTCCTTGATGGGGCTCCTGGCCAGCCTCCTTGGCATCTACTCTGTGATAATGAATCTAGACGTGTCGTGGTAAGGCCAAATCAATCTGATTTTTGATAAACCGAGTCAACCGCTGAAAGGCCCAGGGACCAAAGGTAATGAGAAGGAGAAGGAAAATAATCAGGGGGGCCAGGAGGGTGGGGATCAGGGTAGAAAGCCAAGGGGATTCTTTAAAGCTTTTATATAGAAGGGCAAACCCTGCTCCTAAGAGCAAGAGCCGCATCTTACTGCAGCCCCATAACGGCTAATAAGGGAAAAACCCACACGATTACAATTCCCATACAATTTCGTTTCACAAGATCATGGTCTGGGTACAGAGTGATCACAGACAGGTAATTTGCGTCAACAGGTACATTTTTCCTGAAACCTCAAAGGGGAGGGGGGTATCAAGGCGGGAGTGGAGTTTACACACAGGTCATGGTGGTCCTTCCTGGAACACCTGCAACTATCCCAGTCACAGTTGAGCACATCTCTTAACAGAAATCTCTTTACATTGTTATATGGTTGCAGGGGAGATTGAACAATGGCTAAGTCAGGTTGCTCTTGGAACTAGATTTTTAGTTTCTCATTTTCTGGTGCTTGAAGTTTTTTCTTTTCCTGAGGCTTGGGGGTGTAAGCCTGAAGGGCTAGGGTCTTTCACTCCCCCATTTTCTTTTTGGCAAATTTTAATCTTAAAATTATGGCATTACATTTGGTACCTTATGGCCTATTTTAGTAACTCATGGCCTGTAATGGCCATGCATAGTTCATGTACAAATAGCCATCTGGTCTCTATGCCAGGGAGTTTTCTTTTGACCCAGCATTTCAGCCTTTTTTGAACAAGGAAAATGGGACGATGTATTTTCTTTCTGGAACTGCTTCAAGCTGGCATTGGGACGTCGTTATCAGGGCCCCTCCCCCAAAAGGCTGAAAAACTGGTCAAATACTGGGCAGGGGGCATTTGTCAGTAGCATGTAGCTGCCTGACCCCATAGGGACAGAGAAGAATCATGTTAGCTGGGCTGGTCCACGTTAGCCTATAGCACGTCTGGAGGAGTCCACAGTCGTCTGGAGTGGTGGAGTCAGCAACTGAAACTTGGAGGTGTCTGCCAGCCAAGTAGAAATCTGTTGAGACAGATTTAAACTAGGAAGAGAGGTTAAAATTTATGAACTTATTTGAAACCTTAGGTCCATACCCTTAGTGATGGGGAAAGCACTAATCCCAAGACCAGGAGAGAGGAAAAATAACATCTTTAGGAATACTTATCTGGGGTTCTTTCGACCTCTGTGGAGTGGATCTATGTTTTTATGACTCTTTTGATCCTTTGAGGCCTTTTTGCAGAATGACATAAAAGTTTTAGATACATTAGTATTACCAATCTGTACTGAAATCCATATTGTAGACAAAGCAGATAATGGGTATCTGTAAAACAGCAGAAGTAGACTTATACCTTTGAGTCCCAACAAGAACTACAGATTTGGGCATTTTACTTCTGTCCAGAAAGCCAGGTGTAAGTTGGACAGAGATTTTTGGCCTGGTGAGAAGCACTTTTAGGTTTACATTTAGACATATCTAGATGACATCTAAAACAAATCGAAAATGTTGAGTTTGTGACTGAACAGTAAGTGGTCATTGCTCTATCAGCTCATCAGGACTCCTAAATGTTAAGCTCTGAACCATAGAACAGGAGAGTAATCTGAATCATATCTTATTTTAGACTCATATCCAAACCTTTATGATTTATTTAAATTTTTACATCTTAGAACATTTTTTTTTAAAGTGAGCTAACAGGCTAGCTATGGCCTTGCAGAAGGATCTGGTTGTCTGATGCTGCCATGCTGACAAAGTTAGAGCTAGCCTAGCCATCAAAGATCTGAGAAGGATAAACTATATCTGAGTGCAGACCAAGAAGCATCCAATCCTATAAATTACAGTGATCAATCCCTACCCAGGTCTCTATAGCGTTGGAGGTACCAGTCAGAACAACATCAATCTTCTACCACCATCAAGCCCATAAGGCAGAGTACCTTTTCTGTGGAATAGGGACACGGAAGACTGACAGTGTCCTACTACTTGTCCACAGTCTGGGCTGGGTCCTGGAGGCAGGTGTTGCATTGAGGCATCTTGCCCTGTGGTCAGTGTTGTTTGCAATTCAGGTGGCATCTTCTTGTCATTCCATATCTTCTTTGGAGACCTTGGGAGTCATTGCTAGGATCTGGGGAGCTGGGAGTCTCTGTTTCCGATAGTAAGTTTTTAATCAAATAATTTAAATGTCATGTTCATCAGATCATTGACAGGTTTGAGGACCATTATCTATTAAATGTATCTGAGCCAAACAAATAATCTTGAAAATATCTCTAAGTTTGGTAATAATGACCAGGCTAATTTGTTTCCCTATAGATATATTAGTCAAATATACCTCTCAGTTTGTTTTTTATTTTAAATAGAACCGTTTATGCTTTAAACTAGTATCTGGATAGCCAGATGACTAGTATTAACTTGTATTCCTTAACACAGAAGGACATGCATGCAAACTCAGATATTCAAAACCAAACATACATGTGGCCACATTTTCATTCATACTTGTAGAATAGACAGACATTTTTAAAACTATGACCCTTTGGAGTCTCCATGTAACAGCAGAATAGCAAGAGAAAGAAATCTGAAACATGTTTACTTAAACTTTAAAGTTAGACCTTAAAGTTTTATTATATTCTTTTAAACCCTCATGACATGCTTAAGCCTTTAAATTTTTACATCTTAAACTGCTTTCTCAAGTCAAAAAATCATTTATTTAAACTTTTATCTTAACCAACAATAATTTGAAACCAATTTTCTTAAATGATGGCAAGTATTTGTAACACATTGAACTCAAATGACCAAAACACATGTAAATTTTTATTTTTCCTGTGGAAACAAAGCATAATTTCCCCAGTATCTTGAACTGGTAATTTAACATTTCTTTTTTAAGCAATATCATTGTTATGCCCAGGTCTCCGTCTCCTCCCCAAAGAAGCCATCAGAGACCTCAGGTACAGAATGCAAAAGCAAGGTTTATTTAAATGAAGTTTACAAGCCTCGGCAGGGGGGCTTGTTCCAAACCTCTCACACACACAGCAGGGAGGTTGGAAGGAGCAAGAGCCTTCTTTGTGAGGCTAGCACAGACCACATAATTTATCTCCCACTGCCCACATCCCTCTTTAGGTTCATATCAGTAGTTTTTCATGTTATCTTTATTTCTCATTTGTTTAGCAACCGTGTTTAGGAGTTTTATGAGCTGTCTCCCGGGTTTGGGGAGTTTGGGGAGTTTGGGATGTTTTATGACCACTTAGTCTCTGTCAGATGGTCATATATCCTAACTCTGTGTTTTCTTAAGTTTCTGTAGTTGATAAAGCCACCTGGAAAAAGGCGTCTAAGTTCTTATCTACATTTAAGAATCCTGGTTTTAGCTTTTCTTTGTCTGTAGGGGATGAAGTTGGGGGGGGGGGTTTACTGAGGTTTCACAATCAGGACAGAGAAGGGTTAACAAGAGAAATTCCTAGCTGGCAGAAGAGACTTTGAAGTTATCACAGTAAAGGAAGGGAGGGGGAGCAGTGGTCATAAAGTATCTCCTTGGCTGCCAGTGTTCCTGAAAAAAAGTTTTTGTTAACTCCTCTGACTAAAGTCAGATTCTCTGTTCAGTGTTCACACAGTTTTGTCAGTTGCAGGCAGCCATTGCCCTGTCCAGAGCAGGACATGAGAATCTTAGCCCACCTGTACCCAGAGCACGCACCCCCACCTTCGTGAGAGCAGCCAGCTGCCTGCAGTCCTGATAGCAAGAGAGCTAGGGAGGGAGGGAGGTGGCCCTCGCTGTGCCTCTCTCTCCTCCCCGCAGGAAAATAAGGGAGATGAGTAGTAGAAACAGATGACATTTACACAGACAATCCAAGTGCCAGCACATCAGCACTGAGATGATGATGGCCTCACTCACAGCAAGCAAGCCCCTCGATTGTGGCTCGCACATCCTTCTGGTGGGCTAGGCAAAGGTCTAGTGGAGAAGAAGGGGACTGTCCCATAGCGTCCGTCACAGTCAAGTCAACAATGAGAACAGTTAACACACTACACACAAGACCAAGGGCACACGAAAGAAAAACTTTGCCCCAACGAGACAACCAACAAAGCTCCAAGAACAATGACAGCCTGATGTGCTCTGTGGAGAGTGACCCTCCAGGCTCAATCACACCAAAAACAATCCAGATCAAACAGACATCAGGGGGCTTTCACATCCCTGTCAGTCAGACATGTACCTTATTTCTTGGAAGAGAAACAGAGTGTAAAGTAACAATGACCACAATAAAACATACAACAACAAAAAAAATCCCCCACAAAATGGCTCTAACAATTTCCCGGAACAAAATACAAAGTGGCACTTCCTCCCACCATGGGGAAAGGTACCCAAAAATGCTCCTCTCCTGAGCACTCCCTGGAGGAGACTCCTAAAATCAAATGGTCACCTCTGAGGTGGCCCCAAATGGCTCGGGACTAGGGGGTCCCTTGCCCAAATCAGGGAATGAGACGTCTCTCTTTCCCTCCCAGGATCACTGTCCGGACACGTCTGTCCCAGTGAGAGCCTGCAAAGTATAAATCAGTCGACTGGCACAAAACTTAACGAGACAAGACAGAGACAGAGACAAGACAGAGAGCGCTCTTACCGGTAGATGTCAATAAACCTCTGGACCCTTGAGGGTCCCTGTGGGTCTTTTGGTCTTTTGTTCAATGTGATTTGTGACAACCTCACTCTTACCGTCTTCTGGGATGGACACATCGTTTAATAGATCCTCAGCAAGTGCCAGAAGATGTGACACCCTACTATCCTTTTCTGAATCCTTTAAAACATCTCTGATTACTCCATAGAAACTAAAGAATGCATCGGGGACGTACTCTCCGTCCTTAAGCAAGTTATTGATAGCCTTTCCAACTTTATTCCACGTCAAAGGGTGGATGCCCGGGCCATTAATAACCAGCCAGGGACATTTTTCTTCCACAAAATAGAAAAACTTAATTAAATCTTTTTTTTCTTTCTTTCTTTTTGACTCTTATTCCCCTCTCCCTGATTTCTTTATTTCCTTAATGAAGAGAGCCTCTTTAGAGAGTGCTTTACCCATTGATTGATGAACGGCACTTACCTCAAGGCTGCCCACGGCGCACGAGTGATGCTGTTGGGGCACCTCTACCCTAGTGAGTCTGGCCAGACCACGTTTTCTCTTCGCCGTCCAGTAGTGAGCCGCCATGCCTCGAGCCCCACGTTCGGGCGCCACTTGACCCGTCCAGCAGGCCAGGTTATTCGAGGTTCTCGAGGAGGGACCACCTGTGAATCAATGGGGGGCGAGAGGGAAAGGAGACCAAGCGCGTGAAGAAAGACAAAGCAGTCTGAGTTGCGTCAAGGCCTCACTTTATTGACTGGGTGTTAGAGCTTATAAACAGGGCTTCAGGTAGGGAGGGGGAGCAGGAGTGAGGAGAGGACAAAGAAAATTCCTAAGGAGGGTCAGCAGGAGGTCGCTTTGGTCCCAGGCCCCTGCAGCTAGCTGATTTAAAGAGGTTTATTCAATCCTACATTCCTAGGTTAGACTAAAAGCCTCTTATTTACACGAGGCTTGATAAATCGTGGCAGGTAACACAAGGTTCAAGACACAGCTGTCCAGAGTCGGTCTCCAACATGCAGGAATGGCTAGGGCAATGCTTGCCACCCCTGGCTGCACTTGAGGATCCCAGCAGGAATTATTCTCTACACAAGGTATTCACTCCTGTCATGTTTCACTAATTTCTGGACTTCATAAAGAAATGTTCAGTATTGGCTGCAGATTCACAGACCATCCTAGGTCTGGTCCTGGAGGAGTCAACAAGCAAATGCAGCAGGGTGGGTGTCTAGGTAACTGAACCATTAAGTTGGATGTAATCTGGGACTCTGGAAAGGTTTCAATGCCCAAGAGGAAGATCCCAAGCCTTAAAAAGACAGCAAACAGGAAGACTCACATTAGAGAACACCTGTATGGTGTTCTCATGCTGCTTCCACATTCGTGGGTTATCACAGAAAAATTCAAGTCCCCGCTGTGAGATACTTCCTGTGCATCTTTAGTCAGGGAGGCCCCAGGCTTCTAAAACAATACAGGCTAGTACTAATTCTCTTGGTTGCACACCAATAGTAGATGGTAAGACCCTGCTGTTGAAGACACCACCTTTTGGTCTTAGCACATAGAGAAATCAGCTGAAACTGACGAGCAAACTTCCTCTGTGCTACCTAGCTTTTTTGGTGCAGGGTGGTGTTATACATAGTGCTGGGAGAAAGTAGGCATCAGTGTTCTGATTAACTATGCATTCTACATACTTTACTGCTGACATGCTGCAGATGATGTGGCCACAGATACAATCATGGCACTATTACTATGACAGTAACCAAGCACATTCTGGTTGGGTATTTGGCCTCTTCCCAGAATGTAATTCATGTGGGTGCCATATTTCTAGTGCTAAGACCACACTGTGGCATAAAGAGGCCCATGGAGAAACATGCTACTGTCATTTTTCTAAATGGACATGTTGTCAAAATGCCTCCCAAATACGTATGTATATGTCGAAAGATTAGTACTGCTTTCCCATTGGTCAGAGAAGCTTCTTGGCATGGGGAGTGGTTAATACGTTGAATCATTTACTTGTCAAATAGTTGAGAAAAAGTGTTGAGTGTTTGATTCCAAATGAGATGATGTGCGTGCGTGCACACATGCACACACACCATCACCATCACCATCACCATTCAGAGGCATGGTGTAAAATGACGCTGAAACAATTTAAGAGGTGGAAGCTGGAGAGGAGTACTGTGAAAACCTCTTTACTACACAAGACAAGGGCTTTGCACTCAGGAAAACCCAGCAGCTGTGTTTGTCTCCACTAAAGCTTCTCAAGGGGGAGTGCTTCAGTATTCCAGAATGCATGGTGTAGGGGTTAGTGCTCTAACCCTAGCTGAGGAGTGATTCATACTTCTTTAGGGGGAAGGAGGAGTCATTTTTCTTTGGGGGTGTAAAGAATGGGAAGTTGGCCATGATTCAATAGAACCTCACAAACGTGCACATGCAAGAGACCCTGATTAAACTCAGTGGGTTGTTCAAATGGGAAATGGGGCAGGCAACTAGGCTTCATACAACAAGACCCTTGACCCCAAACCTGGCACGTTTACAATAGGGGTTTCAGATGGGGTTGGAGGAGTGTGGCTGAGGGAGGGGAGGACTAAGTATGATCAAGATCGATTATAGACATACAGGACAATGTCAAATGATAAAATGTAAAACCACAGCAATGAAATGTTTAATCCCAACCCTCGGGAAGCAGAAGTAGGTGAGTTTTTGTAAGTTCCAGGTCAGCCTGGACTATAAGGTGAATTTCAGACTAGAGATTGCTTCACACTGAGATACAGTCACAGTAAATAAGAAAGAAAAAGGAAAAAGGAAATAAAGGAGAAATAATCAACTAGGACAAGGTTGCCCGCCAGTATCTACTAATCCTATTAGCTGGCAATCACACCTCTCACTTAACATGATTATGTGACTCCTGATCAGAAGGAAGACTCAAGAGCTTGACACAAAACTCAACTTTAATTATAGAACTAAATAGCAATTTTAAGAAACTACAAATCTGTTTCAAAATACACTTATATAAAGAAAATGCAAGTTTCTGTGAAATTTATGGAATTTCTAGACAGGGCCAACATGAGCAGAGAATGTGCGCCCGAGCACAGTTCATGGTGAGCTGCTTTAGCCAGTCTGTCACTGGCAGTGAATTTGTCCAGGCATCCCTTGTGCAGGACAACATTTTTGTTTGCAGTTTGCTGTAAGCATTAGCCTCAGTGGTGAGTTCATCACAGCTAGGGAACTTTACATACTTCAAAACAAGCTTTTTAGGTGAGTAGACTTCTCTCTCTTGTCCAAACATCCTTCAGAGTTGTATTGTGCTGTGTTTCCTAGCCAGAGTGGTCACTCAGGAAGACGGTCTTCAGGGCAACATGGTTGTCAGACTGGATCATCTATGAGGAGGGGAGGAGGGCTACCTGGTGCTGTTTTACATTAGACAACTATGACACAGTCCACAGAGCTGCACTCATCTTCTCTTGCCTTTCTAGGCTTGTGAGGTGGTCCACTTTGTTCCAGAGGTCCTTATTCCTTACGAGATGCCCTGGAGCTTCAAAATCACTCATCACCAAAAGTCAAAAGATCAATGAATAAAGAGTTTAGGCCTAACATGTGATGCCCAAAGATTCTTCTTGTAGCCCAGCAGAGAATCCCCATTAATAGAATATTCTCTTTTAAACTCTGGCATTTTTTCCCAGTTTCCATGTGCCAGACTATAGTGCAACATCTCACCCAGGGAGACACCATGTAGTCTGCATCAGGAACTCCAAATTCTATGTGAAATTGTACATTGTTGTTAAGCCTCATCATGGCATACAGCCACTACTCAAAAAGCAATAAGACTCATCTGAGTCAGAAATTTCTCTTTAAATTATGTCTATCAGTTAGTTTCAAGTTCTGTGCTTTATATCTTCAAAAAGTCGTTTGTCTGTCAAAGAAGCCTCCAAGCAAAGTGAGACATGTAGACTGATGTCTGGGATCAATGGAGACCTTCATCCTTCAGTTGGTTAGTGAGTGTTGGCATTACAACCTGTCCTCTAGGCTCCCTGAGGCAGGTGAGGCAAGCCAGCAAGTGTGTGCATTGGGCCCTTACACCTATACTGGATCCTGGCCAGAAAATATCATCTAAAACTAATAACAAGCAAACGATATAATAAAATCAATTTCTAGTCATTATGAATGACTATTCTAATTCATTAATAGAGCACACATCAGTGTCTTCCTCTGGGCTCTGTGAATGAGTACAGTGTGCCATTCATATACACTGTTGTACACACATGACAAAGATGTAACATACATGAAACAGATGTAACATACACAACATAGGTAGAACACATATACATATACACATACACCATCCTACATTCACTCACATATACACAAAATACACACACACACACACACTCCCACTGATGTAGGTGTATGGGATTTAACTCATCGCAAATCTGTGACAGTCACCCGGCTGTTTTGGATGGTGACATGACTGCAGTCCTGCAATTGGAGAAAAGGAAATGTGGTTAAGGCATGAATAACTCCTGTTTTGAAACAGCATATACCTTTTATATTATACCAAAAGAGAGCTTCATGTGACCCAGGCTAGAACACATAACCTAGGTATGCCAGAGAGATCCTGAAATTACCCTCCTGCTACTAGCTCCAAAGTGCTGGATTATAGGCAAACACCACCATGGCAGATTTCAATAGTGCTGGGAAATGAGTCCAGAGCCTGGTGCTTGAAAGAGGAGCACTCTCCCAACCGAAATTCATCCCCAGCAATAAACCTCTGATTTGAGAAGCTCACTGAAGTTACATAGTTCTCATCCTAGCACTGAAATCCTGAAGTCAATAGAAGCAATGTCAAAAGATCTGACACCCAACATTCCCACCAAGTTCTCCACATGGTTGGAGTCAGTGTCTCCCCGTGTATCTTTGCATCTATTTTCCAGAGTCACTTGTGAAACATTCCTTTATTAAAAGGGACCAGGAAGTTCAGTGCAGTATTGGAGTCATGATGTCAATCAGATGGTAAAGGTGACCTAATAGTCCTCAAGGAGATACTCACAGGTGGCATACAAAGTCATAAGGATTTATCAATCTGAAAGCCTGGCTATGTAGCCTCAGCTGGCCTCAAACTTGTGATCTCCTGCAGCAGCTACCCAAGTGCTGGTGCTACAGATGTGCTTCACCATGGTTAGGTTTGGAGGAGATCTTGCCAACTGGGAACTTGAGAACTGGTGTTTTAGACATTTTTTTTTAATTGTGCAACATCTTTCAACATCCTAGCACCTAATCATTTTATCTTCTAAGATAGAGCTATGTGTTTTTTAACAGATCTTTTTTAGAAAGATCTTCCCCACAGTCAACTGAAAACCTGGCTTGATCCATGAGACTAGAAAACAGGGACTGGAGTATGGTACACTGTTTAACAACACCCACTGCTCTTGCAGGGAAGTGGGCAGTAAGCAATGACTTGACTCCACATCAAGGGCATCTGCCAACTTCTTCTAACCACACAGGCACTAAACTCATGTGCAAATCCAAATGGAAAGAGAATTAAAGTCAAAACAGGGTCTACTTTTAAAAGACTACACAAGGAAGTTAAAGAAATAAAAATAATGAAATATATATCTACATATATTTTTTAAAGAAAGCTGAAGTTTCATTAGGTCTTATTTTACTGTTAGTATAATGCAAACTTTATATAAATACATACATGCATTTATTATGATACATAGAAAGCACACACAGAGTTCTACCACTTGGAATTAGCACTCTGATCTCAGTATCTTAGCCTTCCTTCAATCTCTGTGGCTGTATCCCTCACTCATATATTTTACAGGACTGGGTTCTGGTCTTTTCACTATGTTGCTGCATTTCTTCTGAATCAAAGTGGATGAAAAAGTCCAGGCTAATGTGAAGTAAAGTGCCAGAATCTCATTGATCTGAGGCTGATCTGAGGCCCTGAGGCCTGATCAAACTAAGTGTTGTTATCACAGATACAAACTGGGAGAAAAAAAAATACCTCCGTAGGCAGGTGAGCACAAAACTTCAGAATGAAATGTGCTTAATTTATCTATCTTACATGGCTTTTTCCTTGGCATTCTTATCATCCACTGAAACCTAGTAACTGACATTGATGAAGAAGAAATTAATAAGTAATAAACCTTGAATAAGCTAATGGATTCCATATTTTGTTGGTTATTTCTTTCCTCCATGTTACTGGGCATGGAATCCAGGGCATCAAGTATGCTGAGGACACACTCTATCCCTAAGTCCACCCCAGTCCCTCTTCCTTTATCCTATCAACAGCCTGTAAAGTACATAATATTAGTATCCTCAGTTATCAGGAAAAATGGTCCAGATGGCCAGCACCCTCAAAGACAGTAAATGACCAGGTTGCAAATATGAGAAACCGATATCCACAGCCCTCTGCTTCCTAGATACATGGTTATTATGGATTCCTACAAAGGAGAGTGATGAGGTTGACCTTCCGTGAGGATCAAAAGGATGTTCAACCATATCAGCTCTATGTCCTGGCTGGGAATATGGCCTTGATTTCTTGTACACAGATACATACACAGAAGAGAGCTGAGTCCTGCTTATGAGGATGGAATCCTCTTTGGGGGCACAACGATATTTCTTTTAATCCATAAGATGTCAGTGTAAAAATTCCGACTCTGAAATGAGAAATAGTAAAATCAGTCAAGCAAATATCCCCCCAAGAAGTCTCCTTCTTCTCTCTCCTCTCCATCTTTCTCTCCTCTTGTCCCCCTTCTTTTCCTTTCTTTTCCTCCTCTTCCTCTCTCCTTTATATAACCTCGCTCCTTCTCCTCTCTCTCCTTCTCCCCTCCTCTCCTCCTGTCTCTCCTCTGCACAATTCTTCCTCCCTCATAGACCATGTGGAACTCCTCCTCCTATCCTAGTCATCACCGTCTTTGTCCTGTTAGACCTTGTCTTTGTCATAGTCTCAATCACCCTCCCTCCCCTCTCTTTCTTCTCCTCTTCATCCTTTTCTTGTCCTCCTGCTCCTTCCTTCCCTTCTTCTTACCCCTGTATGTGTATGGCCCTCTCTGTCTCACTATCTCTGGATCCCTTTCTTGGCCTAATGATGCAAAGGAACTCAACAGTAGAAATGAGAAAGAATAAGAATCAAACAAAAAGGTAGGTCTGTTAGGACAATCATTGTGAGGAGCAAGTTGGGGGTGTACTGAAACCAGGGTCCAATAGCCCCTGTGAGACAAAATCCAGGGTACAAAAACTTATTACAAAAGAAAACAAGATGATTCATTGCTTTCCCAACATTAGCTCTGCTGAGGAACTCAGATTAACATGACATTGGGAATGAGAAGAGATGACACTCGTATGCAGTGTCCAGTGTGGAATTTCTTTAACCTCTGGCTCTTGAGGTCACTTCTGGAGGATGGAACCAGCAGTGGTGTCAGCACATCTTTTAAGAGCAGCTCATGTTAATGAGAATGTGCACCTTAAAGGGAGGCTTTCATAGCAAGCACTTAAGACACTCTGAATATTACTTCACTTTCACAGTGTTCTGAGCCATGGAGCATTTTGCTCTTGTACCTTCCAGACCTGAATCCTACATACTCACTGTTTATATTTGGGTGCACACACCACTGCAATGGATTCCGGCAACATCTTCTGGTAACAATAATGAGTGTGTAAATCCACACTCGACAAGAAGGCTGTCTGGGTTGGATGGGTCTGAGAAGACAAAAAAAGCCAAGAATTCCCAGTGAGCCCCATGCCTGATCCACAAAGGAAAGCAGTCCTGAGGAGCTTCAACAACTGGTTCCCACCATGAATGCCGAAATCATGCCGGGAAAACACTCCAGTCTGCTAGGTGGAGAAGGAAGAAGGAATTATCTCTTTTGTCTTCCTGATCCATAAAGTTCCATATAAGTTGAAGCTCTCCAAATTACTTCTAAGCTGGTTCCTCCCTGAGGACAAGATCCCTTTATTCATCCATGCCTAGTTATACTGACTGCCTAAAGAGTAACCATTCCAAGTTTTGTCCTTCAGCATCTAACTTACCTCTGCTTCCCTCCTGCTAACAGCAGACTCTGATTCCATCTTCACCCAGAGTTCCCATGACCATTTCAAACATCAGTTCAGCAATCTCTCAGGGTCTTAAGCTCCCTGCCTTCAATCCTGCCTCTGAGACCTCCCTATGTGATTTCTCCCTATGTGAAGAGGAGGCCCTTCTGCCCTTCGGGTGTGGTACTGTAAACACTACTGTCACATTATCTTTCCCCTCTTTCCTTCTCTTCCCTTCCCTCTTTTACTTGCTCACCAGGTGTAAACACACATCAAACAACTGCATGCCAGAATGGGGAGGAACCTTGCAGATGTTAGGCCAAGAAAGCCGGATGTAAAAGTCACGTATCTATCCATTGCATTTCAGGACATAAGCAGATATGAAGTACTGATAGCATGGGGCACACTTAGATTAACTCTATAGAGATCAAAATAGAGATGGTTAGAGCAAGAGGAAGATCAATCTCAGAGGAAGGAATTTGGAAATCTGGACCAGGCTCTCTGCAAATTCCTGTTTCCTCAAGGAGTCATTAAACTATGGTGTTCATACATGTACACTACAAGTAAGCTATATTTTAAAATATCAAGCACTTGTAAAACTAAAAGTCAAAGAAAAAACTAAAATGAAGGAAACAAAAAACAACTAGACAAAACCATGATGAAACCATTTCCCAGTTCTTGTACATGTCCATACTCTGTTAACCCAACTCTGCAAAAAGCAGCCTCATCTCTCTCCCTTTCCCCTAGAATCTTGGCCTAGATAGATGTGATCCTCAATATGACAGTCCTGACAAACTCCACAATAGCCATAAATTCATCAAATGACATTGTTTTCATGTCACAGTCTGGCTGTGTAGCACAGGTTGGTGCCAAAGTCACCACCCAGCAAGCCCACCTTCCTGAAGGCTAGGCTTCCAGAACTGCCAGTACACCAAGCTTTCCATGGCTTCTTTAAACCTTGCAGTCTCTGCCCACCAAGGCCTAAAAGTCATTAGCCAACATCCTCAAAGAGCTCCAGCTCCAGCATGAGATCTGGATCCTCTTCTGCTGGAGTCTGTCCCTGGGTCACATGCTGAACTCATTCCCCCACTGTCCCCGCTGTGTGTCTTCTGTGAACCCCATAACCATTTCTCCTGCAGCCTTGTGTCTCTGTCATCCCCCACTGGGTTCCTGCTCTCCTCATTAGATCTCCTCCTCAGCTGTCAGCCAATCATTTCTCTTGCTGTCAACACTCCTTATTTACCAGGTTTTCTGGGCCAGCTCCATTCAGAAGTCACAGTTTCCTCCCCTGCCTTCACTTGGCTTCCCAAAACCTCCTTCCAACTTCCAGCCAAGGTCCCACAGATGTGATATCTCACAAGTGCCTTAAATTCCCCAAGGTAGGACTGAACCCCACTTCCAAAGTCTGTCTTCCTCTAGATGCCCCACTCATGCTTATGCCATCCCCATGGGTCCAACTCCAAGCCTGCCCTATCACAGACTTGACAACCCCTATTCCTCAGCCCCTGGATCTCTGAAACCCCACATTCTGTGCACATGGTCATCACCCTCTCATCATCATTGGAAGTGAGCAGGCCCCAAACGTTAACTGACCTCCCCGCTGTTACCAGCCTTGCAACTCCTTCACTTTACCTTCTGAGCCTGGCTTTGATCATGTCATTGTTCTGCCCAAAACACCCAGGGAGTTCTCCCTTTACTCAAAAGCAGGTCTGTTCTTTCTTCCCACACCAGACAATGGAGTGCATGGTTCTGAAGGGTCATGTCAACACAAATCTGACATCCTTTTCTAATATCAACCACAAATCCCAATGGACAGGACTGCTCACCGATGCAAGAACCCTTCCCCATGGAACTCTCCTTGGGCTTCTTTGTAAGTCATTATAAGTCACCTCGAGTGAGACTCCTCTTTCCATGAAACCCACAGTGCCCTATATTTATCTCCTAAAGAATAGAATGGACTCTGCCTCATCGAAATTGGTGCTCATTTTCTGTATGATCTCCAGGCACCAAAGGACAAATTTCCATCTCCCATGGTATATTATTGTTAGGCAAAGCATTAAGAATTTATGCAACTGAAGCATGAAGATACAGGAGACTGCCTCACATATCAGCACTTCCCAAGCTATGAGTACAAAAGTACTGGTGGTCTCGAAAAACCTAGAAGTAGCCAACTGATTGCGGCTTATACCTGTCCCATTCTAAGAGAAACTGCATGTTCTGTGAGTATGAAGCCATGAAAATGAGAGATTCATTCGGAAGAACTCTCTAGGGAAGGAACTATATTTCCTTCAAGATCACCACAAGCCTACACAGCATGGCCAACTACTTGAAAATCTTGTGTGCAGGTGCTCTTTTGGTGTGCATAAAGCAAGTTCTTCTCCATAAAGACAAAATGCAATCATTAGAATGAATTATCTTGACATTAAAATATGTCCAGTTTTTATATAGAGCTTTTAGGGACATGGTCTCTACACCATGTTCTCATACATCCTAGGGAAGCTACCATTATTCATCTATTCACAAGGTATTGGAACTTTGAAGAACTGCTTTGTGTAAGAGATAAAATTAGAAGAGCTGGAAATACACCAGGAAATGTGCCTTTGACTCAAGGATGGAACACTAGTGACTGCTTGTGCTCAGAGAAAGATCATCTGGAAAGGATTGATTCTGTGATGAGAAAGAAACAGGCAGTGTGCTTAGAAAAGGACCCTGCCACAGGGAGGTGAGTGTGCTTACATGAATCCAACCTAAGGTGAGAAGCCCCAGCTCCTCTTGAACAAAAATGAGTTCCTCCTCGTTCACAGTGTAACAATAGTCAGGCTCTCCATTCTGCATAGGAATTATGATGTGTGTAACTTGATATTCTTCCTTTACCTGACAAGAGAAAACAACTTGTTATAATTCCCTGGCACTGTCAATCCCACTCTCTCATAACACAAGTAAGTAAAGCCCACCTCAGTGAATGACTCTCATGCTTCTCCCTCACCTCAGTGTTTCTCCACCTGAAACACTGCTCCAGTGCTTTGCTGGGTACTGTATGAAGGCACAGAGGATAAGATGAACCTGACATGTCCCTCCTAGCACATCCTGGGACTAGGGTCTTCCCTGTAGCAGCCAATAGATCTGACTGAGGGTCTTGAAGTGTTTTATTTATATTCCAAGGCTTACCACAGAGTAGGTGATCAGACCAGACTACAAAAGGAATTGAATCCTCCTCCTTTTAGAATTAGTCAATATGCCTGTCTCCATGCCTCACACCAGACATTCTACATGGCAGCTTGCCTGCTTTTACTTCAGTGACTCACTCTGTGTGTGAACCAGGTTTAAACTTATAGGAAGCCTCCAGTCTCAGTTTGCCAATGACTGAGGTTACAGGCATAGCCACCACTAGAGTGAAAATTTGTAACTATAGCACTGAAGCAAATTGTTCAATTTCAAGGGACTCTGAAAAGCAACCAGTTGCAAAATCATCAAATTCCAGGTGGCCAGGACTTGTCATCCATGGTTCCTTCTGTGGAGTGATATGTATGGACACAGCCCCTGGATATGTTTTCTGGGAGTCATGGGAAGCCAAGGGGGAAGAAACGGTCTCAGATCAAGGAGTCTTCATATCTTTACCAGTATCCCGCATAAGACTCCACATGTTTCTATTCCTTTTTGGGTATTGTTCTTTGCAGAAAGCAGGAACTGCTCCCATAAATCCTCTGGAAGGACTACAGGGTGGAGGCCTTTGGAGTTCAGAACTGCAATGGAAAGGAGAAAGAAGTCTGAGGTTACAGGGCCTGGTGTCCCTGAGCAGAACTCAGTCTGGTAGCCTGGAGGAAAAACACAAAGTCATTGGTATTCTCTCCAGCAGCCCCCCTCCCCATGATGGAACCACAAAATAGGCAGGGAGTTTCTTCTCCAAGCTCTGGCCACAGCTGAGTGGTAGTTGTGAGCATGGTCTTTACTGTCAGTGGATGGAAGAACATATTTCTGGGTGTGACCATGAGTTGGTTGTAAAGAAATTTCTGTGTAGGTTCACAGACTCAGTGGGCAAAGGGCCCTCTCAACTCTGGTGGGTAACATGGAGACTAAACAGGACAAACAGACAGAGAAATGTAAACTTCTGCTGAGTCCCTCCTGGGACAGACATGTCTTCTTTATCTGTGGTTTGGATCTCCAGGTCTGCTGGCCACTGGACTCTCAGGTCTGGACTTAACGATTCCCTGGGTCCTCATGGGTCTTGAGACTGAGTCTCATGAAAGTGGCTTCCATAGTCTGTACCTTTCAGACTTAGGCTGAGACAAACTACAAGTATTTTACAGTATTTCCACTTGAAGAAAGCCTGTTGTGAGCATGCTCAGTCATGTAGACCATTTCCCCCAAGAGCTGTGAGGCCACAAGAAACCCCACCAGATTTCAAGAGGTTGCAGTTGCATGAAAGCATACACAGATTTTCTCAAGGTCATACCATCACAGACTGTCACTAATAGGGCATGTCGTAGGGATGGAGGAAACCCTTGAGACCCTGGAACTACAGGATCACCCGTGGCACATACCACCTAGAGAAGTTGCAGCCTCAAATCCAAATGTGAGTGAAGATGGTACACTTAGCCCATCAAAGTCCCAAGGACAGATGGCTCCACTTAGCTGGAACCAGTCATCCCTTTCCTGGTTGTTTTTACAGTCCAATAGGAACTGAGCAGCTTACCCCTGCTTCTTCATTATATTATACAGATGTGTAGATTGTTGAGTACACAAGCTCACAGCTGGGAAAGGCTTCTTATTTGCATCTGGAAATGTGTGGATTGCTGAGTGCACAGGCTCAGGGCTTGCAAAGGTAGACTCTCTTATTTGCATCTAGAAATGTGTGGATTGCTGAGTACACAGGCTCAGGGCTTGCAAAGGTAGACTCTCTTATTTGCATCTAGAAATGTGTGGATTGCTGAGTGCACAGGCTCAGGGCTTGCAAAGTTAGACTCTCACTTGCATCTGGAAATGTGTGAATTGCTGACTGCACAGGCTCACAGCTGGAAAAGGCTGACTCGCCTGTGCTTAACTGAGACAGAGCATTGCAATTTGGCTTGCAGCTCCTCCTCATTCAAGAAGAGATTTTGACTCTTCCAAGGCAAGACAAGAATCAACCAATACTTTAGAAACATCTGAAAAGCCAGCCTTGGTGATGCACACTTGGAATTTCAGCATTTGCTTGCTGAGGTGGCAGGATCTCAAGTCAGGCCTATTCAGGTTTTAAGCCAAATTATAAAAATTAAAATTAAAAAATAAAAAATGAAACAAATTAGCTGAATATTTGAGAACATTTTTCTGCTATATTTGTGAATTTCCCATTAAAAACCTTTATGTATGAATTGTGAGTGTGTTTGTACAAGTCCATGATATGTGTTTGTTTGTCAGAATGTGCACGCTGATATGTGAGCAAGGATGCACAGGTGCTTCAGCACATCTGCAGATGTGACCTGACTGCCTGGAGTGCTGATCTTCCCTGGCCCCTTTGGTCCAACAGAATCTCTTCTGTGCTTCTGTGTCTGCCCAGCTAGCTGTGCTGTGAGAAACCAGGTCTTCTCCTGTCTCCCTGTCCCACCTCACCTGAAGAGAACCTTGAATGTAGAGGTGGCCAACACACCCCATTGTCACGTGCTTTCTGGAGATTCCATCTCAGGTTCTGACCCTGTCACTGCTAGTGCTTCACCCACAGAGTCATCATCTCCCTGGCCCTAATTGAGGATTTCCTGTGAGAGTCTACCAAATGCTGAAAACATAATCTCATGCACCCAAAATTCTGTTGCCCTCACATCTCTCCATTATGTCCTAAGATTATCTAAGAGTCCAACTTTCATAAAGTAACAATGCACAGCACATTCCTTATGATGGAAGATGATTCAGTATTTTCTTAATGTGCTTCTTCAAATCTCTACAGAGCTCAGAAAAGATGAGGATCTGAATTCAAACAAGTTTTGAGGAAACTTGACTGGGTAAACTACGTTAAAGGTTATTTTGACAAGACAGATGGCAGGAAGGAATGGGACAACACTCATCACACGAGGTTCTGTTACCACAGCAAAGTGGATCCGTGGAAGCAAACGGCTGAGGACGTGGACAAGGGGAAGGAACATTCTCTGTCGCTCAGTGCTCTAGACCTCAGACACCTGTGCACCAGCACTGCCTTACTTTACTGGAGAGCTGGAGTCTGTTTTGTGTGGCTGACCCAGAGGCAATGGGAAACACTTATACACAAGTCATTTCCAAGTCATGGACCTGTGGTGACTCACCTGGGCTTCTCATCATTTTAGACTCCCCACAGGGAGTGTCTGCTCTAGTGATGGGTGTTATCTCCTCAAACACTCCCTGTGGGCCACACACCACTTGTTTCCCAGGTGTGCTTCCTCTTGAATGTTCTTCAGCCTTTGTTGTTGATTTCAGGCTGGGCCCCACCTTTCCACGACGCACAAATCTGTGCAGAAGAGCACTGAATTTGGGGAAGTTTGGGAAGTTTTTCTCATGATTTTTTTTATCCTCCCCAAATGCCTTGATTTTTGCATCTTCTGCTCTTCTTTTCTTCTACAGAAAGAAAAACAGATTTAAGTTACGTCTTCAAATGCCAGAAGAAAAAGCCTTACCAGCAAAGAGATGAAAAAAGTGTAGGTAGGTGTGTTTAGGTCTGACATCTCAGCATAGGGCCCATGGAGCACCAGGTCTATGGAGAACAGCTACCACCACCTTAGTCAGTTCCTGTAAAGCCATCTTCAGTAACAATGAAGTCTCAATATTCTCAGTGCCCTACTGCACTTTGTGTGTGTGTGTGTGTGTGTGTGTGTGTGTGTGTGTGTGTGTGTGTGTGTGTGTGTTTGTGTGTGTGTATGTATGTATGTGTGTTGGCTTGTCTGGATAAAGTGCATGTGTGTTCAAGTGAGTATGGGGCCTATCCATTAGATCATAGACTCACTGAAACAACACAACACAATCCCAGAACACAGGCTGACCAAATGACACACAATCCTCCTTCCTCCATGCTCACACACTGACCTTATCTGCCAGGTAGCCTTCACCCTCCTTAGGATGTCGTCTTCGGAATGTGAATTTTAGGTTCTCAGCTTTATCAACAACGTTATTTATAGTCTGCAATACAAAACAGAAATGGAAAATTTGAACAGTTCTAATGTCAGAAAAGAGAATAAGAAAACAAGTGGGGAGAGGCAGCAGTATCTCATGCATGACTTGAACCCCATTTCCTGCCATCCCTCTCCTCTGTACTGCTATGCTGAGGCAGAATCAGCTCCCCTCCTACCCAGGGTCATGATCTGTTGCTTTTCTCTAAGTAGTTCACTGCTGTTATGGAGATTTTAGATCAGTCCCATAGACAATGAAGACTTACCTTGTTGATTTTGGATCTTATTCGAGCTGAAAGACACTTCCGATATTGTGGGTCTTTTGTGAGTTTCTCCACAAAGAGTCTAAAGGAATAGAGCAGAGTGACTAAAATGTACAAAAAGTTCCAAGTATCAAATGAGGCCCTGATGAAATTTAGGGTTTGAGAAGTTCCTGGACTGAGTAAAAGCACACCCTGAAATCCCACATCCCCTTATCCTCCAGTGCCAGGAGAGAGAAAGATCCTCACTCTTCTATCTACTGGTACATTCAACAAACATCAGCTATCAAGAAGTATAAAACAACCTCTGGAGGCATCACAATCCCTGACTTCAAGATCTACTATAGAGCTACAATAATAAAAACAGCTTGATAGTGGCATAAAAACAGACATGTGGACCATGGAACTAAACTGAAGACCCTGACATTAATCCACACACTTATGAACATTTGATTTTCAACAAAGAAGCAAAAACTGTACAATGGGGAAAAAAAGAAAGCATCTTCAACAAATGGTGTTGGCATAACTGAATGTCAACATGTAGAAGACTGCAAATAGATCCATATCTGTCAACCGTGCACAAAACTTAAGTCAAAGTGGATCAAAGACCTCAACATATATCCAGTTACTCTGAACCTAAAAGAAGAAAGTAGGAAGTAGTCTTGAACATATTGGCACTGGAGGTCACATCCTAAATACAACACCAGTAGCACAGACACTGAGAAACAATCAATGGGACCTCTTGAAACTGAGAAGCTTTTGTAGGGCAAAGGACATGGACAACAAGACAAAATAACAGCCTACAGAATGGGAAAAGATCTTCACCAACCTCACATCTGACAGAGGGCTGATATCAAGAACAAATAAAGAACTCAAGAAATTAGGCATCAAAATAACCAAGAGTCCAATTAAAAAATGGGCTATAGTGCTAAACAGAGAATTCTCAAAAGAAGAAGCTCAAATGGCTGAAAGACATTTAAGTTATTGTTCAAAATTCTTAATCATCAGGGAAATGCAAATCAAAATGACTCTGAGATACTACCTTACACCTGTCAGAATGGCTATGATCAAAAACACTGAAGACAGCTTATGTTGGAGAGGATGTAGAGCAAGGGGAACACTCCTACACTGCTGGTGGGAATGCTGGTACAACCACTTTGGAAATCAATATGGCGCTTTCTTAGAAAATTGGGAATCAACCTCCCTCAAGACCCAGCCATACCACTCTTGGGCATATACCCAAGGAATCCTCAATCATACCACAAGGACACATACTCAACTATGTTCATAGCAGAATTATTTGTAATAGCCAGAACCTGGAAAAAAACCTAGATGCCTTTCAACTGAAGAGTGGATAAATAAAATGTGGTACATATACATAATGGAGTATTACTCAACAGAGAAAAACAATGACATCATGAGGCTTGCAGGCAAATGGATAGAACTAGAAAACATCATCCTGAGTGAGGTAACTCAGACTCAGAAAGACAAACATGGTATGTATTCACTCATAAGTGGATACTAGATATAAAGCAAAGGATAACCAGACTGCAACTCACAACTCCAGGGAGGCTACCTACTAAAGAGGACCTTAAGAAAGACACAGGGATCACCCAACAACAGAGAAATGGATGAGATCTACATGAACAAACTGGAGTGTGTGTGTGTGTGGGGGGGTAATGGAGGGCAAGGGTCAAGGGAAAGAGAGGTTAGGGGAGCAGGAGGTCCCAGCTGGACCAAGAACACAGTGTGAGAACAAGTAAAGAGATACCATGATAAATAGACCCTGTGGGAATAGGAAGAAGCAGAATGCTAGAGAGATCCCAGAAATCCACAAAGATTCCTCCACTATAGACTACTGGAAATGGTCAAGAGAGTGCCTGAGCTGACCTACTCTGGTGATCTCAGGGCTAGTTATGACTGGTGAGACATTTACCCTTACCTTTCCTCAAACACACAATGTTCTTGTCATTGAGACTATAGGAGTCATTCCCTGGGGACAGCTCTGCAATCTTATTCTGCCAACCCAAGTATGGTGAACAGCTCAGGGACTCTGCTGAGCCACTCCAACACTAGGTGGTCCACAGCCCAGTCCTCTGGTGGCTGTGTAGCTACAGGAAAGGCTAACCTCTTTCCTATACCAATCAATAGGCTACAGGATGTAGAGAAGAGGAATCTGGCTCTGCCACACACAGCAAATAAGCCTACGACTGGCTGCCTAGGTAGAGATAAAGCAGTCAAAACACTCACCAATGCAGACACATCCTATCCACCTGTCAACTCTTTTGTCTAAAAGCTGGGCCATGTGGGCACAAGCTTAAGAACTCTCCTACTCATGAAATCCCTTATATGTGATACCACCAACTTTGGTCCTCATGTCTTTGAACAGTAAGGAAAAGCACATGTGAGATCTGCCAGAAATCTGATTAAAAGATGACTTTGACAAGTTCCATAAGGTCAGCAAGGGTAGGAAGCATGAAGAGGATGACAGGATGAGTGAGGGATCAGTCATGGGAAAGGAAGTGGAAAATGCAGGTTCTCACGTTGAAAATTTGTGATACATCACAAGCGCTTCCTCTGTGAGGCCTTCATTTAGCAGGTCTTCTGCTTTTAGCTGATAGGTCTTCAGCTCAAGGTAAGATTTCCAGGGAATTTTATTATTGATGTAAATATTCTGCTCAAGAGAGCTTAAAAGTTGGAACTGCTCTTGGGTCAGGAGAGTGACATCTTTATGTCTGCGGATGGTGCTCCTGACCTAAGAAAAAGAGAAGATGGGGAACACTAAAATGCATCTCCTGCCATCCTGCCATTCTAGCAGTCTAGAACACATAGACATGTGCACGCGCGAGGACACACACACACACACACATCTCCCTAATGTAAAATAAAACACCACATTGGTGATTCAGCTCAATAAATGTATGAACAAACCCAGCCTAGGATCCTCTTACTACAGTAGTAAAGAGTTGGAAATAGGGATGTCTGTGTCCTTTGAAAACAATGTGAAGGAGCTCTTGGGTAGCATTTAACTTAAGGAACAGACCTTACCTACCACCTCTTTGTTGAGATTTGCACTAGAAGACATACGTAGCTGTGAGTGGTTGTGTACACATCAGAGGATTGTGCTTAAGCATAAACCCAGCAGTTACCACGCGGGCTTCTTCTGATGTTACCAAGGCAATAGAGAGCACCCAAGCTTGGAGGAAACTCTACTCATACCTTCCACAATGTAATATCAGCTGGAAGCAAAAGGATTTGTGATGGGGTGCCCAAAGTGATTTAATTAGTATCTATGATACTCAAGTCTTCAAGAGCCTTTGTGAGACAATGGCCAAGGAAAACTCAGTTCCTGCTATTTAAGGATTTCAAGAACTAAGGCTCAGAATCATGGAAGAAGAAAAAAACCCTTTGGGAACTGTGAGCTCCGGGGACCACAGCATTGCACAAGCCCTTCTTGAACCTTTTCTACGGAGTCTGTGTCTTTGAGAGCAGAAGTATAATGAATTCTAGAGACAAACTGCTCACAGTATTGACTTGCTTTCTGTGATCACACTTCTGATGTAAGACATGTCCACCAGGGAGAAAAAAAAGTGAGGTTCACTAGTTTAAACACAGAAAAGGGCACCAGGCTTTTACATTTCCTCCATATGATTGCATACAATTGACCTCTCTCTTCAGCAGCAATGAGACTTACCTCCTTCGGAGCTCCAGCAATGAAAGGTCCTTTAATACCTGGACAGCTCTGATGGTCTGTGAGCCAGGGTTTGAGAATATCACCTGTTACCAGATACAAGTAGTTAGGAAAGGAGCTACTTTGCTTCTCCAATAATCAATGTTAGTTTATGTTAATTTACATATTACCAACTCACTGACCACAATGGCCATGGAGATACAGGCTTTAATCCTGCAATTTCCTACCTGAGATAGTAGTCACAACCTGAATTCTATTTTAACTTAAAAACTAGGATTAAATAAATTTTTAAGAGTTTCCAAAGGAGATCAATTCAAGATGGCAGGGGCTTCTGGCATCCACAGGCCCATGGAGCAGCTCTAAGTTGTCTGAGAGACCCAAGGAGGGTCAGATTGGAGATAGGGAAGCAGAGGATGAATCTGAGAGAGCAGAGAATCTCAGAAACAACTAAAATATTGCAGGTCCTATGGGGAGATGCTTTTAAGAAGTGGTCTCATGAAATTGAAGGAAAAGAAGAAGAAGAAGAAGAAGAAGAAGAAGAAGAAGAAGAAGAAGAAGAAGAAGAAGAAGAAGAAGAAGAAGAAGAGCAGATTCTATACATGGGCCAGAGAGAAGTGAACCTATAGCTGCACCTCAGTGAGTTCAGAGCCCAGTCTGTCAGATTCCACTGTGGAATGTAAAGATCCATTTAGTGAGAGAGAAAATGCTCTGTCCAAAATCATAACCCCACATATATCAGGGGTAAGATTCTAGTCAGGACACCAGCTTCTAGTTCAATATTCTACCCATGATTCCACACTGTCTGGACTTCTCAAAATGTATGGAAAAATTGAATGAAAGAAACGTTTCAATTTCTTTCCTTACCAGACATTGTTGGGAAAATAATAGGAACACAGTTATAAGAATCAGATAACAAAAACACTGTCTGGATTCAGAAACAGAAAACCCACATGTCCAGGATCAGAGATACTGGACACTGGGGAAAATTGTTTGTCAGCATCATAAGGACAGTAAGACCATTCAGATACTGATTTGCTAAGAGGAAGAGTGATGTCATAAATCTACACTGGTACCCTAGTCAAAGACTTCTTGGAAAAAAAGAGCAAATAAATTAGAGGAGCAGATAGTTGGTTCCTATCTTTTCTTTGTAGTTCTATGATTCCTTATGATCTGCAAGTCTGTCCTGTAGTGAAGACAATGACTGTGAAGATGAGAAGCAGCTTCAATTTGAAAGCTGATCCTGAAGGTGCATAGGCCCCGCCTCACATTCGACAATTCATGTGTTCTCCAGAGGTCAGAGAAATAAAGGACCCAGTACTGTCTCTCAATCCTTTCTAACCGAGCTAGCA